>NC_138234.1:40289249-41489249 GCF_964197995.2 Scardinius erythrophthalmus
AACTATGCCTATGGTCTTGAAGTTCTATCACACCACATGTAGTCACTTACATGTATGCTTACTTGGCATATGTAACTCTTAAGGTATTTTCAACACCACTGGTCACTATATGATAAAAGCGTGAAAATTAATCGTAAGAAATTTATTTTAGTTCAAGTTTGCTCTGTGTGGATGTATTGTTCTGTTCCAGTGATGTTCTTTGACTAAATCTGAAGGGAAAAGATATCACCTACGGGGTCAAAGCCTGTTCCCCAATGGTATCTGCTGAAGCTTTTGCAAGAGGCATATATACCCCTCGGGTCCCAGCAAGTTTTCACCAAGGTGGTAGGACCCAGCGATCCATTTCGGCCCTTTGCATACCTTGTTTATTCGTGTAGCCTGCCTTCCAGATAATCAATATGCACTTGCTTAGCATTTTATCCATTGGGTTATTATGGAATCAAACTAATCAAGAGTTCTAGACTTTGACAGGTTCTTCTTATTTGCTTTCATGTTACTATAGACAACTATGCCTAGGGTCTTGAAGTTCTATCACACCACATGTAGTCACTTACATGTATGCTTACTTGACATATGTAACTCCTTAGGTATTTACAACACCACTGGTCACTATATGATAAAAGTGTGAAAATTAATCGTAAGAAATTTATATTAGTTCAAGTTTGCTCTGTGTAGATTTATTGTTCTGTTTCAGTGATGTTCTCTGATTAAATCTGAAGGGAAAAGATATCACCTATGGGGTCAAAGCCTGCTCCCCAATGGTTTCTGCTGACACTTTTGCAAGAGGCATATATACC
Organism: Scardinius erythrophthalmus; assembly: GCF_964197995.2. NCBI lineage: Eukaryota > Metazoa > Chordata > Actinopteri > Cypriniformes > Leuciscidae > Scardinius > Scardinius erythrophthalmus. The sequence continues at coordinate 40,290,047 of NC_138234.1, forward strand.
CCTCGGGTCCCAGCAAGTTTTCACCAAGGTGGTAGTACCCAGCGATCCATTTCGGCCCTTTGCATACCTTGTTTATTCGTGTAGCCTGCCTTCCAGATAATCAATATGCACTTGCTTAGCATTTTATCCATTGGGTTATTATGGAATCAAACTAATCAAGAGTTCTAGACTTTGACAGGTTCTTCTTATTTGCTTTCATGTTACTATAGACAACTATGCCTAGGGTCTTGAAGTTCTATCACACCACATGTAGTCACTTACATGTATGCTTACTTGACATATGTAACTCCTTAGGTATTTACAACACCACTGGTCACTATATGATAAAAGTGTGAAAATTAATCGTAAGAAATTTATATTAGTTCAAGTTTGCTCTGTGTGGATTTATTGTTTATTGTTCTGTTTCAGTTATGTTCTTTGACATTTTGAATTTTCTGAAGGGAAAATATATCACCTACGGGGTCAAAGCCAGTTTCCCAATGGTATCAGCTGCAGCTTTTGAAAGAGACATATATACCCCTCGGGTCCCAGCAAGTTTTCACCAAGGTGGTAGGACCCAGCGATCCATTTCTCCCCTTTGCATACCTTGTTTATTCGTGTAGCCTTCCCTACAGATAATCAATATGCACTTGCTTAGCATTTCTTCCATTGGGTTATTATGAAATCAAACTAATCAAGAGTTCTAGACTTTGACAGGTTTTTCTTATTTGCTTTCATGTTACTATAGACAACTATGCCTAGGGTCTTGAAGTTCTATCACACCACATGTAGTCACTTACATGTATGCTTACTTGGCATATGTAACTCTTAAGGTATTTACAACACCACTGGTCACTATATGATAAAAGCGTGAAAATTAATTGTAAGAAATTTATTTTAGTTCAAGTTTGCTCTGTGTGGATTTATTGTTCTGTTTCAGTGATGATCTGTGACTAAATCTGAAGGGAAAAGATATCACCTATGGGGTCAAAGCCTGCTCCCCAATGGTATCTGCTGACACTTTTGCAAGAGGCATATATACCCCTCGGGTCCCAGCAAGTTTTCACCAAGGTGGTAGGACCCAGCGATCCATTTCGGCCCTTTGCATACCTTATATATTCGTGTAGCCTGCCTTCCAGATAATCAATATGCACTTGCTTAGCATTTTATCCATTGGGTTATTATGGAATCAAACTAATCAAGAGTTCTAGACTTTGACAGGTTCTTCTTATTTGCTTTCATGTTACTATAGACAACTATGCCTAGGGTCTTGAAGTTCTATCACACCACATGTAGTCACTTACATGTATGCTTACTTGACATATGTAACGCCTTAGGTATTTACAACACCACTGGTCACTATATGATAAAAGTGTGAAAATTAATCGTAAGAAATTTATATTAGTTCAAGTTTGCTCTGAGTAGATTTATTATTCTGTTTCAGTGATGTTGTGTGACTAAATCTGAAGGGAAAAGATATCACCTATGGGGTCAAAGCCTGCTCCCCAATGGTTTCTGCTGAGACTTTTGCAAGAGGCATATATACCCCTCGGGTCCCAGCAAGTTTTCACCAAGGTGGTAGGACCCAGCGATCCATTTCGGCCCTTTGCATACCTTGTTTATTCGTGTAGCCTGCCTTCCAGATAATCAATATGCACTTGCTTAGCATTTTATCCATTGGGTTATTATGGAATCAAACTAATCAAGAGTTCTAGACTTTGACAGGCTCTTCTTATTTGCTTTCATGTTACTATAGACAACTATGCCTAGGGTCTTGAAGTTCTATCACACCACATGTAGTCACTTACATGTATACTTACTTACTCTTTAGGTATTTACAACACCACTGGTCACTATATGATAAAAGTGTGAAAATTAATCGTAAGAAATTTATATTAGTTCAAGTTTGCTCTGTGTGGATTTATTGTTTATTGTTCTGTTTCAGTGATGTTCTTTGACATTTTGAATTTTCTGAAAGGAAAATATATCACCTACGGGGTCAAAGCCAGTTCCCCAATGGTATCAGCTGCAGCTTTTGCAAGAGACATATATACCCCTCGGGTCCCAGCAAGTTTTCACCAAGGTAGTAGGACCCAGCGATCCATTTCTCCCCTTTGCATACCTTGTTTATTTGTGTAGCCTTCCCTACAGATAATCAATATGCACTTGCTTAGCATTTCTTCTATTGGGTTATTATGAAATCAAACTAATCAAGAGTTCTAGACTTTGACAGGTTTTTCTTATTTGCTTTCATGTTACTATAGACAACTATGCCTATGGTCTTGAAGTTCTATCACACCACATGTAGTCACTTACATGTATGCTTACTTGGCATATGTAACTCTTAAGGTATTTTCAACACCACTGGTCACTATATGATAAAAGCGTGAAAATTAATCGTAAGAAATTTATTTTAGTTCAAGTTTGCTCTGTGTGGATTTATTGTTCTGTTTCAGTGATGTTCTGTGACTAAATCTGAAGGGAAAAGATATCACCTATGGGGTCAAAGCCTGCTCCCCAATGGTATCTGCTGACACTTTTGCAAGAGGCATATATACCCCTCGGGTCCCAGCAAGTTTTCACCAAGGTGGTAGGACCCAGCGATCCATTTCGGCCCTTTGCATACCTTATATATTCGTGTAGCCTGCCTTCCAGATAATCAATATGCACTTGCTTAGCATTTTATCCATTGGGTTATTATGGAATCAAACTAATCAAGAGTTCTAGACTTTGACAGGTTCTTCTTATTTGCTTTCATGTTACTATAGACAACTATGCCTAGGGTCTTGAAGTTCTATCACACCACATGTAGTCACTTACATGTATGCTTACTTGACATATGTAACGCCTTAGGTATTTACAACACCACTGGTCACTATATGATAAAAGTGTGAAAATTAATCGTAAGAAATTTATATTAGTTCAAGTTTGCTCTGAGTAGATTTATTATTCTGTTTCAGTGATGTTGTGTGACTAAATCTGAAGGGAAAAGATATCACCTATGGGGTCAAAGCCTGCTCCCCAATGGTTTCTGCTGAGACTTTTGCAAGAGGCATATATACCCCTCGGGTCCCAGCAAGTTTTCACCAAGGTGGTAGGACCCAGCGATCCATTTCGGCCCTTTGCATACCTTGTTTATTCGTGTAGCCTGCCTTCCAGATAATCAATATGCACTTGCTTAGCATTTTATCCATTGGGTTATTATGGAATCAAACTAATCAAGAGTTCTAGACTTTGACAGGTTCTTCTTATTTGCTTTCATGTTACTATAGACAACTATGCCTAGGGTCTTGAAGTTCTATCACACCACATGTAGTCACTTACATGTATACTTACTTACTCTTTAGGTATTTACAACACCACTGGTCACTATATGATAAAAGTGTGAAAATTAATCGTAAGAAATTTATATTAGTTCAAGTTTGCTCTGTGTGGATTTATTGTTTATTGTTCTGTTTCAGTGATGTTCTTTGACATTTTGAATTTTCTGAAAGGAAAATATATCACCTACGGGGTCAAAGCCAGTTCTCCAATGGTATCAGCTGCAGCTTTTGCAAGAGACATATATACCCCTCGGGTCCCAGCAAGTTTTCACCAAGGTAGTAGGACCCAGCGATCCATTTCTCCCCTTTGCATACCTTGTTTATTTGTGTAGCCTTCCCTACAGATAATCAATATGCACTTGCTTAGCATTTCTTCTATTGGGTTATTATGAAATCAAACTAATCAAGAGTTCTAGACTTTGACAGGTTTTTCTTATTTGCTTTCATGTTACTATAGACAACTATGCCTATGGTCTTGAAGTTCTATCACACCACATGTAGTCACTTACATGTATGCTTACTTGGCATATGTAACTCTTAAGGTATTTTCAACACCACTGGTCACTATATGATAAAAGCGTGAAAATTAATCGTAAGAAATTTATTTTAGTTCAAGTTTGCTCTGTGTGGATGTATTGTTCTGTTCCAGTGATGTTCTTTGACTAAATCTGAAGGGAAAAGATATCACCTACGGGGTCAAAGCCTGTTCCCCAATGGTATCTGCTGAAGCTTTTGCAAGAGGCATATATACCCCTCGGGTCCCAGCAAGTTTTCACCAAGGTGGTAGGACCCAGCGATCCATTTCGGCCCTTTGCATACCTTGTTTATTCGTGTAGCCTGCCTTCCAGATAATCAATATGCACTTGCTTAGCATTTTATCCATTGGGTTATTATGGAATCAAACTAATCAAGAGTTCTAGACTTTGACAGGTTCTTCTTATTTGCTTTCATGTTACTATAGACAACTATGCCTAGGGTCTTGAAGTTCTATCACACCACATGTAGTCACTTACATGTATGCTTACTTGACATATGTAACTCCTTAGGTATTTACAACACCACTGGTCACTATATGATAAAAGTGTGAAAATTAATCGTAAGAAATTTATATTAGTTCAAGTTTGCTCTGTGTAGATTTATTGTTCTGTTTCAGTGATGTTCTCTGATTAAATCTGAAGGGAAAAGATATCACCTATGGGGTCAAAGCCTGCTCCCCAATGGTTTCTGCTGACACTTTTGCAAGAGGCATATATACCCCTCGGGTCCCAGCAAGTTTTCACCAAGGTGGTAGTACCCAGCGATCCATTTCGGCCCTTTGCATACCTTGTTTATTCGTGTAGCCTGCCTTCCAGATAATCAATATGCACTTGCTTAGCATTTTATCCATTGGGTTATTATGGAATCAAACTAATCAAGAGTTCTAGACTTTGACAGGTTCTTCTTATTTGCTTTCATGTTACTATAGACAACTATGCCTAGGGTCTTGAAGTTCTATCACACCACATGTAGTCACTTACATGTATGCTTACTTGACATATGTAACTCCTTAGGTATTTACAACACCACTGGTCACTATATGATAAAAGTGTGAAAATTAATCGTAAGAAATTTATATTAGTTCAAGTTTGCTCTGTGTGGATTTATTGTTTATTGTTCTGTTTCAGTTATGTTCTTTGACATTTTGAATTTTCTGAAGGGAAAATATATCACCTACGGGGTCAAAGCCAGTTTCCCAATGGTATCAGCTGCAGCTTTTGAAAGAGACATATATACCCCTCGGGTCCCAGCAAGTTTTCACCAAGGTGGTAGGACCCAGCGATCCATTTCTCCCCTTTGCATACCTTGTTTATTCGTGTAGCCTTCCCTACAGATAATCAATATGCACTTGCTTAGCATTTCTTCCATTGGGTTATTATGAAATCAAACTAATCAAGAGTTCTAGACTTTGACAGGTTTTTCTTATTTGCTTTCATGTTACTATAGACAACTATGCCTAGGGTCTTGAAGTTCTATCACACCACATGTAGTCACTTACATGTATGCTTACTTGGCATATGTAACTCTTAAGGTATTTACAACACCACTGGTCACTATATGATAAAAGCGTGAAAATTAATTGTAAGAAATTTATTTTAGTTCAAGTTTGCTCTGTGTGGATTTATTGTTCTGTTTCAGTGATGATCTGTGACTAAATCTGAAGGGAAAAGATATCACCTATGGGGTCAAAGCCTGCTCCCCAATGGTATCTGCTGACACTTTTGCAAGAGGCATATATACCCCTCGGGTCCCAGCAAGTTTTCACCAAGGTGGTAGGACCCAGCGATCCATTTCGGCCCTTTGCATACCTTATATATTCGTGTAGCCTGCCTTCCAGATAATCAATATGCACTTGCTTAGCATTTTATCCATTGGGTTATTATGGAATCAAACTAATCAAGAGTTCTAGACTTTGACAGGTTCTTCTTATTTGCTTTCATGTTACTATAGACAACTATGCCTAGGGTCTTGAAGTTCTATCACACCACATGTAGTCACTTACATGTATGCTTACTTGACATATGTAACGCCTTAGGTATTTACAACACCACTGGTCACTATATGATAAAAGTGTGAAAATTAATCGTAAGAAATTTATATTAGTTCAAGTTTGCTCTGAGTAGATTTATTATTCTGTTTCAGTGATGTTGTGTGACTAAATCTGAAGGGAAAAGATATCACCTATGGGGTCAAAGCCTGCTCCCCAATGGTTTCTGCTGAGACTTTTGCAAGAGGCATATATACCCCTCGGGTCCCAGCAAGTTTTCACCAAGGTAGTAGGACCCAGCGATCCATTTCTCCCCTTTGCATACCTTGTTTATTTGTGTAGCCTTCCCTACAGATAATCAATATGCACTTGCTTAGCATTTCTTCTATTGGGTTATTATGAAATCAAACTAATCAAGAGTTCTAGACTTTGACAGGTTTTTCTTATTTGCTTTCATGTTACTATAGACAACTATGCCTATGGTCTTGAAGTTCTATCACACCACATGTAGTCACTTACATGTATGCTTACTTGGCATATGTAACTCTTAAGGTATTTTCAACACCACTGGTCACTATATGGTAAAAGCGTGAAAATTAATCGTAAGAAATTTATTTTAGTTCAAGTTTGCTCTGTGTGGATTTATTGTTCTGTTTCAGTGATGTTCTGTGACTAAATCTGAAGGGAAAAGATATCACCTATGGGGTCAAAGCCTGCTCCCCAATGGTATCTGCTGACACTTTTGCAAGAGGCATATATACCCCTCGGGTCCCAGCAAGTTTTCACCAAGGTGGTAGGACCCAGCGATCCATTTCGGCCCTTTGCATACCTTATATATTCGTGTAGCCTGCCTTCCAGATAATCAATATGCACTTGCTTAGCATTTTATCCATTGGGTTATTATGGAATCAAACTAATCAAGAGTTCTAGACTTTGACAGGTTCTTCTTATTTGCTTTCATGTTACTATAGACAACTATGCCTAGGGTCTTGAAGTTCTATCACACCACATGTAGTCACTTACATGTATGCTTACTTGACATATGTAACGCCTTAGGTATTTACAACACCACTGGTCACTATATGATAAAAGTGTGAAAATTAATCGTAAGAAATTTATATTAGTTCAAGTTTGCTCTGAGTAGATTTATTATTCTGTTTCAGTGATGTTGTGTGACTAAATCTGAAGGGAAAAGATATCACCTATGGGGTCAAAGCCTGCTCCCCAATGGTTTCTGCTGAGACTTTTGCAAGAGGCATATATACCCCTCGGGTCCCAGCAAGTTTTCACCAAGGTGGTAGGACCCAGCGATCCATTTCGGCCCTTTGCATACCTTGTTTATTCGTGTAGCCTGCCTTCCAGATAATCAATATGCACTTGCTTAGCATTTTATCCATTGGGTTATTATGGAATCAAACTAATCAAGAGTTCTAGACTTTGACAGGTTCTTCTTATTTGCTTTCATGTTACTATAGACAACTATGCCTAGGGTCTTGAAGTTCTATTACACCACATGTAGTCACTTACATGTATACTTACTTACTCTTTAGGTATTTACAACACCACTGGTCACTATATGATAAAAGTGTGAAAATTAATCGTAAGAAATTTATATTAGTTCAAGTTTGCTCTGTGTGGATTTATTGTTTATTGTTCTGTTTCAGTGATGTTCTTTGACATTTTGAATTTTCTGAAAGGAAAATATATCACCTACGGGGTCAAAGCCAGTTCTCCAATGGTATCAGCTGCAGCTTTTGCAAGAGACATATATACCCCTCGGGTCCCAGCAAGTTTTCACCAAGGTAGTAGGACCCAGCGATCCATTTCTCCCCTTTGCATACCTTGTTTATTTGTGTAGCCTTCCCTACAGATAATCAATATGCACTTGCTTAGCATTTCTTCTATTGGGTTATTATGAAATCAAACTAATCAAGAGTTCTAGACTTTGACAGGTTTTTCTTATTTGCTTTCATGTTACTATAGACAACTATGCCTATGGTCTTGAAGTTCTATCACACCACATGTAGTCACTTACATGTATGCTTACTTGGCATATGTAACTCTTAAGGTATTTTCAACACCACTGGTCACTATATGATAAAAGCGTGAAAATTAATCGTAAGAAATTTATTTTAGTTCAAGTTTGCTCTGTGTGGATGTATTGTTCTGTTCCAGTGATGTTCTTTGACTAAATCTGAAGGGAAAAGATATCACCTACGGGATCAAAGCCTGTTCCCCAATGGTATCTGCTGAAGCTTTTGCAAGAGGCATATATACCCCTCGGGTCCCAGCAAGTTTTCACCAAGGTGGTAGGACCCAGCGATCCATTTCGGCCCTTTGCATACCTTGTTTATTCGTGTAGCCTGCCTTCCAGATAATCAATATGCACTTGCTTAGCATTTTATCCATTGGGTTATTATGGAATCAAACTAATCAAGAGTTCTAGACTTTGACAGGTTCTTCTTATTTGCTTTCATGTTACTATAGACAACTATGCCTAGGGTCTTGAAGTTCTATCACACCACATGTAGTCACTTACATGTATGCTTACTTGACATATGTAACTCCTTAGGTATTTACAACACAACTGGTCACTATATGATAAAAGTGTGAAAATTAATCGTAAGAAATTTATATTAGTTCAAGTTTGCTCTGTGTAGATTTATTGTTCTGTTTCAGTGATGTTCTCTGATTAAATCTGAAGGGAAAAGATATCACCTATGGGGTCAAAGCCTGCTCCCCAATGGTTTCTGCTGACACTTTTGCAAGAGGCATATATACCCCTCGGGTCCCAGCAAGTTTTCACCAAGGTGGTAGTACCCAGCGATCCATTTCGGCCCTTTGCATACCTTGTTTATTCGTGTAGCCTGCCTTCCAGATAATCAATATGCACTTGCTTAGCATTTTATCCATTGGGTTATTATGGAATCAAACTAATCAAGAGTTCTAGACTTTGACAGGTTCTTCTTATTTGCTTTCATGTTACTATAGACAACTATGCCTAGGGTCTTGAAGTTCTATCACACCACATGTAGTCACTTACATGTATGCTTACTTGACATATGTAACTCCTTAGGTATTTACAACACCACTGGTCACTATATGATAAAAGTGTGAAAATTAATCGTAAGAAATTTATATTAGTTCAAGTTTGCTCTGTGTGGATTTATTGTTTATTGTTCTGTTTCAGTTATGTTCTTTGACATTTTGAATTTTCTGAAGGGAAAATATATCACCTACGGGGTCAAAGCCAGTTTCCCAATGGTATCAGCTGCAGCTTTTGAAAGAGACATATATACCCCTCGGGTCCCAGCAAGTTTTCACCAAGGTGGTAGGACCCAGCGATCCATTTCTCCCCTTTGCATACCTTGTTTATTCGTGTAGCCTTCCCTACAGATAATCAATATGCACTTGCTTAGCATTTCTTCCATTGGGTTATTATGAAATCAAACTAATCAAGAGTTCTAGACTTTGACAGGTTTTTCTTATTTGCTTTCATGTTACTATAGACAACTATGCCTAGGGTCTTGAAGTTCTATCACACCACATGTAGTCACTTACATGTATGCTTACTTGGCATATGTATCTCTTAAGGTATTTACAACACCACTGGTCACTATATGATAAAAGCGTGAAAATTAATTGTAAGAAATTTATATTAGTTCAAGTTTGCTCTGAGTAGATTTATTATTCTGTTTCAGTGATGTTGTGTGACTAAATCTGAAGGGAAAAGATATCACCTATGGGGTCAAAGCCTGCTCCCCAATGGTTTCTGCTGAGACTTTTGCAAGAGGCATATATACCCCTCGGGTCCCAGCAAGTTTTCACCAAGGTGGTAGGACCCAGCGATCCATTTCGGCCCTTTGCATACCTTGTTTATTCGTGTAGCCTGCCTTCTAGATAATCAATATGCACTTGCTTAGCATTTTATCCATTGGGTTATTATGGAATCAAACTAATCAAGAGTTCTAGACTTTGACAGGTTCTTCTTATTTGCTTTCATGTTACTATAGACAACTATGCCTAGGGTCTTGAAGTTCTATCACACCACATGTAGTCACTTACATGTATACTTACTTACTCTTTAGGTATTTACAACACCACTGGTCACTATATGATAAAAGTGTGAAAATTAATCGTAAGAAATTTATATTAGTTCAAGTTTGCTCTGTGTGGATTTATTGTTTATTGTTCTGTTTCAGTGATGTTCTTTGACATTTTGAATTTTCTGAAAGGAAAATATATCACCTACGGGGTCAAAGCCAGTTCCCCAATGGTATCAGCTGCAGCTTTTGCAAGAGACATATATACCCCTCGGGTCCCAGCAAGTTTTCACCAAGGTAGTAGGACCCAGCGATCCATTTCTCCCCTTTGCATACCTTGTTTATTTGTGTAGCCTTCCCTACAGATAATCAATATGCACTTGCTTAGCATTTCTTCTATTGGGTTATTATGAAATCAAACTAATCAAGAGTTCTAGACTTTGACAGGTTTTTCTTATTTGCTTTCATGTTACTATAGACAACTATGCCTATGGTCTTGAAGTTCTATCACACCACATGTAGTCACTTACATGTATGCTTACTTGGCATATGTAACTCTTAAGGTATTTTCAACACCACTGGTCACTATATGATAAAAGCGTGAAAATTAATCGTAAGAAATTTATTTTAGTTCAAGTTTGCTCTGAGTAGATTTATTATTCTGTTTCAGTGATGTTGTGTGACTAAATCTGAAGGGAAAAGATATCACCTATGGGGTCAAAGCCTGCTCCCCAATGGTTTCTGCTGAGACTTTTGCAAGAGGCATATATACCCCTCGGGTCCCAGCAAGTTTTCACCAAGGTGGTAGGACCCAGCGATCCATTTCGGCCCTTTGCATACCTTGTTTATTCGTGTAGCCTGCCTTCTAGATAATCAATATGCACTTGCTTAGCATTTTATCCATTGGGTTATTATGGAATCAAACTAATCAAGAGTTCTAGACTTTGACAGGTTCTTCTTATTTGCTTTCATGTTACTATAGACAACTATGCCTAGGGTCTTGAAGTTCTATCACACCACATGTAGTCACTTACATGTATACTTACTTACTCTTTAGGTATTTACAACACCACTGGTCACTATATGATAAAAGTGTGAAAATTAATCGTAAGAAATTTATATTAGTTCAAGTTTGCTCTGTGTGGATTTATTGTTTATTGTTCTGTTTCAGTGATGTTCTTTGACATTTTGAATTTTCTGAAAGGAAAATATATCACCTACGGGGTCAAAGCCAGTTCCCCAATGGTATCAGCTGCAGCTTTTGCAAGAGACATATATACCCCTCGGGTCCCAGCAAGTTTTCACCAAGGTAGTAGGACCCAGCGATCCATTTCTCCCCTTTGCATACCTTGTTTATTTGTGTAGCCTTCCCTACAGATAATCAATATGCACTTGCTTAGCATTTCTTCTATTGGGTTATTATGAAATCAAACTAATCAAGAGTTCTAGACTTTGACAGGTTTTTCTTATTTGCTTTCATGTTACTATAGACAACTATGCCTATGGTCTTGAAGTTCTATCACACCACATGTAGTCACTTACATGTATGCTTACTTGGCATATGTAACTCTTAAGGTATTTTCAACACCACTGGTCACTATATGATAAAAGCGTGAAAATTAATCGTAAGAAATTTATTTTAGTTCAAGTTTGCTCTGTGTGGATTTATTGTTCTGTTTCAGTGATGTTCTGTGACTAAATCTGAAGGGAAAAGATATCACCTATGGGGTCAAAGCCTGCTCCCCAATGGTATCTGCTGACACTTTTGCAAGAGGCATATATACCCCTCGGGTCCCAGCAAGTTTTCACCAAGGTGGTAGGACCCAGCGATCCATTTCGGCCCTTTGCATACCTTATATATTCGTGTAGCCTGCCTTCCAGATAATCAATATGCACTTGCTTAGCATTTTATCCATTGGGTTATTATGGAATCAAACTAATCAAGAGTTCTAGACTTTGACAGGTTCTTCTTATTTGCTTTCATGTTACTATAGACAACTATGCCTAGGGTCTTGAAGTTCTATCACACCACATGTAGTCACTTACATGTATGCTTACTTGACATATGTAACTCCTTAGGTATTTACAACACCACTGGTCACTATATGATAAAAGTGTGAAAATTAATCGTAAGAAATTTATATTAGTTCAAGTTTGCTCTGTGTAGATTTATTGTTCTGTTTCAGTGATGTTGTGTGACTAAATCTGAAGGGAAAAGATATCACCTATGGGGTCAAAGCCTGCTCCCCAATGGTTTCTGCTGACACTTTTGCAAGAGGCATATATACCCCTCGGGTCCCAGCAAGTTTTCACCAAGGTGGTAGGACCCAGCGATCCATTTCGGCCCTTTGCATACCTTGTTTATTTGTGTAGCCTGCCTTCCAGATAATCAATATGCACTTGCTTAGCATTTTATCCATTGGGTTATTATGGAATCAAACTAATCAAGAGTTCTAGACTTTGACAGGTTCTTCTTATTTGCTTTCATGTTACTATAGACAACTATGCCTAGGGTCTTGAAGTTCTATCACACCACATGTAGTCACTTACATGTATACTTACTTACTCTTTAGGTATTTACAACACCACTGGTCACTATATGATAAAAGTGTGAAAATTAATCGTAAGAAATTTATATTAGTTCAAGTTTGCTCTGTGTGGATTTATTGTTTATTGTTCTGTTTCAGTGATGTTCTTTGACATTTTGAATTTTCTGAAAGGAAAATATATCACCTACGGGGTCAAAGCCAGTTCCCCAATGGTATCAGCTGCAGCTTTTGCAAGAGACATATATACCCCTCGGGTCCCAGCAAGTTTTCACCAAGGTAGTAGGACCCAGCGATCCATTTCGGCCCTTTGCATACCTTATATATTCGTGTAGCCTGCCTTCCAGATAATCAATATGCACTTGCTTAGCATTTTATCCATTGGGTTATTATGGAATCAAACTAATCAAGAGTTCTAGACTTTGACAGGTTCTTCTTATTTGCTTTCATGTTACTATAGACAACTATGCCTAGGGTCTTGAAGTTCTATCACACCACATGTAGTCACTTACATGTATGCTTACTTGACATATGTAACGCCTTAGGTATTTACAACACCACTGGTCACTATATGATAAAAGTGTGAAAATTAATCATAAGAAATTTATATTAGTTCAAGTTTGCTCTGAGTAGATTTATTATTCTGTTTCAGTGATGTTGTGTGACTAAATCTGAAGGGAAAAGATATCACCTATGGGGTCAAAGCCTGCTCCCCAATGGTTTCTGCTGAGACTTTTGCAAGAGGCATATATACCCCTCGGGTCCCAGCAAGTTTTCACCAAGGTGGTAGGACCCAGCGATCCATTTCGGCCCTTTGCATACCTTGTTTATTCGTGTAGCCTGCCTTCCAGATAATCAATATGCACTTGCTTAGCATTTTATCCATTGGGTTATTATGGAATCAAACTAATCAAGAGTTCTAGACTTTGACAGGTTCTTCTTATTTGCTTTCATGTTACAATAGACAACTATGCCTAGGGTCTTGAAGTTCTATCACACCACATGTAGTCACTTACATGTATACTTACTTACTCTTTAGGTATTTACAACACCACTGGTCACTATATGATAAAAGTGTGAAAATTAATCGTAAGAAATTTATATTAGTTCAAGTTTGCTCTGTGTGGATTTATTGTTTATTGTTCTGTTTCAGTGATGTTCTTTGACATTTTGAATTTTCTGAAAGGAAAATATATCACCTACGGGGTCAAAGCCAGTTCCCCAATGGTATCAGCTGCAGCTTTTGCAAGAGACATATATACCCCTCGGGTCCCAGCAAGTTTTCACCAAGGTAGTAGGACCCAGCGATCCATTTCTCCCCTTTGCATACCTTGTTTATTTGTGTAGCCTTCCCTACAGATAATCAATATGCACTTGCTTAGCATTTCTTCTATTGGGTTATTATGAAATCAAACTAATCAAGAGTTCTAGACTTTGACAGGTTTTTCTTATTTGCTTTCATGTTACTATAGACAACTATGCCTATGGTCTTGAAGTTCTATCACACCACATGTAGTCACTTACATGTATGTTTACTTGGCATATGTAACTCTTAAGGTATTTTCAACACCACTGGTCACTATATGATAAAAGCGTGAAAATTAATCGTAAGAAATTTATTTTAGTTCAAGTTTGCTCTGTGTGGATGTATTGTTCTGTTCCAGTGATGTTCTTTGACTAAATCTGAAGGGAAAAGATATCACCTACGGGGTCAAAGCCTGTTCCCCAATGGTATCTGCTGAAGCTTTTGCAAGAGGCATATATACCCCTCGGGTCCCAGCAAGTTTTCACCAAGGTGGTAGGACCCAGCGATCCATTTCGGCCCTTTGCATACCTTGTTTATTCGTGTAGCCTGCCTTCCAGATAATCAATATGCACTTGCTTAGCATTTTATCCATTGGGTTATTATGGAATCAAACTAATCAAGAGTTCTAGACTTTGACAGGTTCTTCTTATTTGCTTTCATGTTACTATAGACAACTATGCCTAGGGTCTTGAAGTTCTATCACACCACATGTAGTCACTTACATGTATGCTTACTTGACATATGTAACTCCTTAGGTATTTACAACACCACTGGTCACTATATGATAAAAGTGTGAAAATTAATCGTAAGAAATTTATATTAGTTCAAGTTTGCTCTGTGTAGATTTATTGTTCTGTTTCAGTGATGTTCTCTGACTAAATCTGAAGGGAAAAGATATCACCTATGGGGTCAAAGCCTGCTTCCCAATGGTTTCTGCTGACACTTTTGCAAGAGGCATATATACCCCTCGGGTCCCAGCAAGTTTTCACCAAGGTGGTAGGACCCAGCGATCCATTTCGGCCCTTTGCATACCTTGTTTATTCGTGTAGCCTGCCTTCCAGATAATCAATATGCACTTGCTTAGCATTTTATCCATTGGGTTATTATGGAATCAAACTAATCAAGAGTTCTAGACTTTGACAGGTTCTTCTTATTTGCTTTCATGTTACTATAGACAACTATGCCTAGGGTCTTGAAGTTCTATCACACCACATGTAGTCACTTACATGTATGCTTACTTGACATATGTAACGCCTTAGGTATTTACAACACCACTGGTCACTATATGATAAAAGTGTGAAAATTAATCGTAAGAAATTTATATTAGTTCAAGTTTGCTCTGAGTAGATTTATTATTCTGTTTCAGTGATGTTGTGTGACTAAATCTGAAGGGAAAAGATATCACCTATGGGGTCAAAGCCTGCTCCCCAATGGTTCCTGCTGAGACTTTTGCAAGAGGCATATATACCCCTCGGGTCCCAGCAAGTTTTCACCAAGGTGGTAGGACCCAGCGATCCATTTCGGCCCTTTGCATACCTTGTTTATTCGTGTAGCCTGCCTTCCAGATAATCAATATGCACTTGCTTAGCATTTTATCCATTGGGTTATTATGGAATCAAACTAATCAAGAGTTCTAGACTTTGACAGGTTCTTCTTATTTGCTTTCATGTTACTATAGACAACTATGCCTAGGGTCTTGAAGTTCTATCACACCACATGTAGTCACTTACATGTATACTTACTTGACATATGTACTCTTTAGGTATTTACAACACCACTGGTCACTATATGATAAAAGCGTGAAAATTAATCGTAAGAAATTTATATTAGTTCAAGTTTGCTCTGTGTGGATTTATTGTTCTGTTTCAGTGATGTTCTGTGACTAAATCTGAAGGGAAAAGATATCACCTATGGGGTCAAAGCCTGCTCCCCAATGGTATCTGCTGACACTTTTGCAAGAGACATATATACCCCTCGGGTCCCAGCAAGTTTTCACCAAGGTGGTAGGACCCAGCGATCCATTTCGGCCCTTTGCATACCTTGTTTATTCGTGTAGCCTGCCTTCCAGATAATCAATATGCACTTGCTTAGCATTTTATCCATTGGGTTATTATGGAATTAAACTAATCAAGAGTTCAAGACTTTGACAGGTTCTTCTTATTTGCTTTCATGTTACTATAGACAACTATGCCTAGGGTCTTGAAGTTCTATCACACCACATGTAGTCACTTACATGTATGCTTACTTGACATATGTAACGCCTTAGGTATTTACAACACCACTGGTCACTATATGATAAAAGTGTGAAAATTAATCGTAAGAAATTTATATTAGTTCAAGTTTGCTCTGTGTATATTTATTGTTCTGTTTCAGTGATGTTCTGTGACTAAATCTGAAGGGAAAAGATATCACCTATGGGGTCAAAGCCTGCTCCCCAATGGTTTCTGCTGACCCTTTTGCAAGAGGCATATATAACCCTCGGGTCCCAGCAAGTTTTCACCAAGGTGGTAGGACCCAGCGATCCATTTCGGTCCTTTGCATACCTTGTTTATTCGTGTAGCCTGCCTTCCAGATAATCAATATGCACTTGCTTAGCATTTTATCCATTGGGTTATTATGGAATCAAACTAATCAAGAGTTCTAGACTTTGACAGGTTCTTCTTATTTGCTTTCATGTTACTATAGACAACTATGCCTAGGGTCTTGAAGTTCTATCACACCACATGTAGTCACTTACATGTATGCTTACTTGACATATGTAACGCCTTAGGTATTTACAACACCACTGGTCACTATATGATAAAAGTGTGAAAATTAATCGTAAGAAATTTATATTAGTTCAAGTTTGCTCTGTGTAGATTTATTGTTCTGTTTCAGTGATGTTCTGTGATTAAATCTGAAGGGAAAAGATATCACCTATGGGGTCAAAGCCTGCTCCCCAATGGTTTCTGCTGAAGCTTTTGCAAGAGGCATATATACCCCTCGGGTCCCAGCAAGTTTTCACCAAGGTGGTAGGGCCCAGCGATCCATTTCGGCCCTTTGCATACCTTTTTTTTTTTCGTGTAGCCTGCCTTCCAGATAATCAATATGCACTTGCTTAGCATTTTATCCATTGGGTTATTATGGAATCAAACTAATCAAGAGTTCTAGACTTTGACAGGTTCTTCTTATTTGCTTTCATGTTACTATAGACAACTATGCCTAGGGTCTTGAAGTTCTATCACACCACATGTAGTCACTTACATGTATACTTACTTACTCTTTAGGTATTTACAACACCACTGGTCACTATATGATAAAAGTGTGAAAATTAATCGTAAGAAATTTATATTAGTTCAAGTTTGCTCTGTGTGGATTTATTGTTTATTGTTCTGTTTCAGTGATGTTCTTTGACATTTTGAATTTTCTTAAGGGAAAATATATCACCTACGGGGTCAAAGCCAGTTCCCCAATGGTATCAGCTGCAGCTTTTGCAAGAGACATATATACCCCTCGGGTCCCAGCAAGTTTTCACCAAGGTAGTAGGACCCAGCGATCCATTTCTCCCCTTTGCATACCTTGTTTATTCGTGTAGCCTTCCCTACAGATAATCAATATGCACTTGCTTGGCATTTCTTCTATTGGGTTATTATGAAATCAAACTAATCAAGAGTTCTAGACTTTGACAGGTTTTTCTTATTTGCTTTCATGTTACTATAGACAACTATGCCTATGGTCTTGAAGTTCTATCACACCACATGTAGTCACTTACATGTATGCTTACTTGGCATATGTAACTCTTAAGGTATTTACAACACCACTGGTCACTATATGATAAAAGCGTGAAAATTAATCGTAAGAAATTTATTTTAGTTCAAGTTTGCTCTGTGTGGATTTATTGTTCTGTTTCAGTGATGTTCTGTGACTAAATCTGAAGGGAAAAGATATCACCTATGGGGTCAAAGCCTGCTCCCCAATGGTATCTGCTGACACTTTTGCAAGAGGCATATATACCCCTCGGGTCCCAGCAAGTTTTCACCAAGGTGGTAGGACCCAGCGATCCATTTCGGCCCTTTGAATACCTTGTTTATTCGTGTAGCCTGCCTTCCAGATAATCAATATGCACTTGCTTAGCATTTTATCCATTGGGTTATTATGGAATCAAACTAATCAAGAGTTCTAGACTTTGACAGGTTCTTCTTATTTGCTTTCATGTTACTATAGACAACTATGCCTAGGGTCTTGAAGTTCTATCACACCACATGTTGTCACTTACATGTATGCTTACTTGACATATGTAACGCCTTAGGTATTTACAACACCACTGGTCACTATATGATAAAAGTGTGAAAATTAATCGTAAGAAATTTATATTAGTTCAAGTTTGCTCTGTGTAGATTTATTGTTCTGTTTCAGTGATGTTCTGTGACTAAATCTGAAGGGAAAAGATATCACCTTTGGGGTCAAAGCCTGCTCCCCAATGGTTTCTGCTGACACTTTTGCAAGAGGCATATATACCCCTCGGGTCCCAGCAAGTTTTCACCAAGGTGGTAGGACCCAGCGATCCATTTCGGCCCTTTGCATACCTTGTTTATTCGTGTAGCCTGCCTTCCAGATAATCAATATGCACTTGCTTAGCATTTTATCCATTGGGTTATTATGGAATCAAACTAATCAAGAGTTCTAGACTTTGACAGGTTCTTCTTATTTGCTTTCATGTTACTATAGACAACTATGCCTAGGGTCTTGAAGTTCTATCACACCACATGTTGTCACTTACATGTATGCTTACTTGACATATGTAACGCCTTAGGTATTTACAACACCACTGGTCACTATATGATAAAAGTGTGAAAATTAATCGTAAGAAATTTATATTAGTTCAAGTTTGCTCTGTGTAGATTTATTGTTCTGTTTCAGTGATGTTCTGTGACTAAATCTGAAGGGAAAAGATATCACCTTTGGGGTCAAAGCCTGCTCCCCAATGGTTTCTGCTGACACTTTTGCAAGAGGCATATATACTCCTCGGGTCCCAGCAAGTTTTCACCAAGGTGGTAGGACCCAGCGATCCATTTTGGCCCTTTGCATACCTTGTTTATTCGTGTAGCCTGCCTTCCAGATAATCAATATGCACTTGCTTAGCATTTTATCCATTGGGTTATTATGGAATCAAACTAATCAAGAGTTCTAGACTTTGACAGCTTCTTCTTATTTGCTTTCATGTTACTATAGACAACTATGCCTAGGGTCTTGAAGTTCTATCACACCACATGTAGTCACTTACATGTATGCTTACTTGACATATGTACTCTTTAGGTATTTACAACACCACTGGTCACTATATGATAAAAGTGTGAAAATTAATCGTAAGAAATTTATATTAGTTCAAGTTTGCTCTGTGTGGATTTATTGTTTATTGTTCTGTTTCAGTGATGTTCTTTGACATTTTGAATTTTCTGAAGGGAAAATATATCACCTACGGGGTCAAAGCCAGTTCCCCAATGGTATCAGCTGCAGCTTTTGAAAGAGACATATATACCCCTCGGGTCCCAGCAAGTTTTCACCAAGGTGGTAGGACCCAGCGATCCATTTCTCCCCTTTGCATACCTTGTTTATTCGTGTAGCCTTCCCTACAGATAATCAATATGCACTTGCTTAGCATTTCTTCCATTGGGTTATTATGAAATCAAACTAATCAAGAGTTCTAGACTTTGACAGGTTTTTCTTATTTGCTTTCATGTTACTATAGACAACTATGCCTAGGGTCTTGAAGTTCTATCACACCACATGTAGTCACTTACATGTATGCTTACTTGGCATATGTAACTCTTAAGGTATTTACAACACCACTGGTCACTATATGATAAAAGCGTGAAAATTAATTGTAAGAAATTTATTTTAGTTCAAGTTTGCTCTGTGTGGATTTATTGTTCTGTTTCAGTGATGTTCTGTGACTAAATCTGAAGGGAAAAGATATCACCTATGGGGTCAAAGCCTGCTCCCCAATGGTATCTGCTGACACTTTTGCAAGAGGCATATATACCCCTCGGGTCCCAGCAAGTTTTCACCAAGGTGGTAGGACCCAGCGATCCATTTCGGCCCTTTGCATACCTTGTATATTCGTGTAGCCTGCCTTCCAGATAATCAATATGCACTTGCTTAGCATTTTATCCATTGGGTTATTATGGAATCAAACTAATCAAGAGTTCTAGACTTTGACAGGTTCTTCTTATTTGCTTTCATGTTACTATAGACAACTATGCCTAGGGTCTTGAAGTTCTATCACACCACATGTAGTCACTTACATGTATGCTTACTTGACATATGTAACGCCTTAGGTATTTACAACACCACTGGTCACTATATGATAAAAGTGTGAAAATTAATCGTAAGAAATTTATATTAGTTCAAGTTTGCTCTGAGTAGATTTATTATTCTGTTTCAGTGATGTTGTGTGACTAAATCTGAAGGGAAAAGATATCACCTATGGGGTCAAAGCCTGCTCCCCAATGGTTTCTGCTGACACTTTTGCAAGAGGCATTTATACCCCTCGGGTCCCAGCAAGTTTTCACCAAGGTGGTAGGACCCAGCGATCCATTTCGGCCCTTTGCATACCTTGTATATTCGTGTAGCCTGCCTTCCAGATAATCAATATGCACTTGCTTAGCATTTTATCCATTGGGTTATTATGGAATCAAACTAATCAAGAGTTCTAGACTTTGACAGGTTCTTCTTATTTGCTTTCATGTTACTATAGACAACTATGCCTAGGGTCTTGAAGTTCTATCACACCACATGTAGTCACTTACATGTATGCTTACTTGACATATGTAACGCCTTAGGTATTTACAACACCACTGGTCACTATATGATAAAAGTGTGAAAATTAATCGTAAGAAATTTATATTAGTTCAAGTTTGCTCTGTGTGGATTTATTGTTTATTGTTCTGTTTCAGTGATGTTCTTTGACATTTTGAATTTTCTGAAAGGAAAATATATCACCTACGGGGTCAAAGCCAGTTCCCCAATGGTATCAGCTGCAGCTTTTGCAAGAGACATATATACCCCTCGGGTCCCAGCAAGTTTTCACCAAGGTAGTAGGACCCAGCGATCCATTTCTCCCCTTTGCATACCTTGTTTATTTGTGTAGCCTTCCCTACAGATAATCAATATGCACTTGCTTAGCATTTCTTCTATTGGGTTATTATGAAATCAAACTAATCAAGAGTTCTAGACTTTGACAGGTTTTTCTTATTTGCTTTCATGTTACAATAGACAACTATGCCTATGGTCTTGAAGTTCTATCACACCACATGTAGTCATTACATGTATGCTTACTTGGCATATGTAACTCTTAAGGTATTTTCAACACCACTGGTCACTATATGATAAAAGCGTGAAAATTAATCGTAAGAAATTTATTTTAGTTCAAGTTTGCTCTGTGTGGATGTATTGTTCTGTTCCAGTGATGTTCTTTGACTAAATCTGAAGGGAAAAGATATCACCTACGGGGTCAAAGCCTGTACCCCAATGGTATCTGCTGAAGCTTTTGCAAGAGGCATATATACCCCTCGGGTCCCAGCAAGTTTTCACCAAGGTGGTAGGACCCAGCGATCCATTTCGGCCCTTTGCATACCTTGTTTATTCGTGTAGCCTGCCTTCCAGATAATCAATATGCACTTGCTTAGCATTTTATCCATTGGGTTATTATGGAATCAAACTAATCAAGAGTTCTAGACTTTGACAGGTTCTTCTTATTTGCTTTCATGTTACTATAGACAACTATGCCTAGGGTCTTGAAGTTCTATCACACCACATGTAGTCACTTACATGTATGCTTACTTGGCATATGTAACTCTTAAGGTATTTACAACACCACTGGTCACTATATGATAAAAGCGTGAAAATTAATTGTAAGAAATTTATTTTAGTTCAAGTTTGCTCTGTGTGGATTTATTGTTCTGTTTCAGTGATGTTCTGTGACTAAATCTGAAGGGAAAAGATATCACCTATGGGGTCAAAGCCTGCTCCCCAATGGTATCTGCTGACACTTTTGCAAGAGGCATATATACCCCTCGGGTCCCAGCAAGTTTTCACCAAGGTGGTAGGACCCAGCGATCCATTTCGGCCCTTTGCATACCTTGTTTATTCGTGTAGCCTGCCTTCCAGATAATCAATATGCACTTGCTTAGCATTTTATCCATTGGGTTATTATGGAATCAAACTAATCAAGAGTTCTAGACTTTGACAGGTTCTTCTTATTTGCTTTCATGTTACTATAGACAACTATGCCTAGGGTCTTGAAGTTCTATCACACCACATGTTGTCACTTACATGTATGCTTACTTGACATATGTAACGCCTTAGGTATTTACAACACCACTGGTCACTATATGATAAAAGTGTGAAAATTAATCGTAAGAAATTTATATTAGTTCAAGTTTGCTCTGAGTAGATTTATTATTCTGTTTCAGTGATGTTGTGTGACTAAATCTGAAGGGAAAAGATATCACCTATGGGGTCAAAGCCTGCTCCCCAATGGTTTCTGCTGAGACTTTTGCAAGAGGCATATATACCCCTCGGGTCCCAGCAAGTTTTCACCAAGGTGGTAGGACCCAGCGATCCATTTCGGCCCTTTGCATACCTTGTTTATTCGTGTAGCCTGCCTTCCAGATAATCAATATGCACTTGCTTAGCATTTTATCCATTGGGTTATTATGGAATCAAACTAATCAAGAGTTCTAGACTTTGACAGGTTCTTCTTATTTGCTTTCATGTTACTATAGACAACTATGCCTAGGGTCTTGAAGTTCTATCACACCACATGTAGTCACTTACATGTATACTTACTTACTCTTTAGGTATTTACAACACCACTGGTCACTATATGATAAAAGTGTGAAAATTAATCGTAAGAAATTTATATTAGTTCAAGTTTGCTCTGTGTAGATTTATTGTTCTGTTTCAGTGATGTTCTCTGACTAAATCTGAAGGGAAAAGATATCACCTATGGGGTCAAAGCCTGCTCCCCAATGGTTTCTGCTGACACTTTTGCAAGAGGCATATATACCCCTCGGGTCCCAGCAAGTTTTCACCAAGGTGGTAGGACCCAGCGATCCATTTCGGCCCTTTGCATACCTTGTTTATTCGTGTAGCCTGCCTTCCAGATAATCAATATGCACTTGCTTAGCATTTTATCCATTGGGTTATTATGGAATCAAACTAATCAAGAGTTCTAGACTTTGACAGGTTCTTCTTATTTGCTTTCATGTTACTATAGACAACTATGCCTAGGGTCTTGAAGTTCTATCACACCACATGTAGTCACTTACATGTATACTTACTTGACATATGTACTCTTTAGGTATTTACAACACCACTGGTCACTATATGATAAAAGCGTGAAAATTAATCGTAAGAAATTTATATTAGTTCAAGTTTGCTCTGTGTGGATTTATTGTTCTGTTTCAGTGATGTTCTGTGACTAAATCTGAAGGGAAAAGATATCACCTATGGGGTCAAAGCCTGCTCCCCAATGGTATCTGCTGACACTTTTGCAAGAGACATATATACCCCTCGGGTCCCAGCAAGTTTTCACCAAGGTGGTAGGACCCAGCGATCCATTTCGGCCCTTTGCATACCTTGTTTATTCGTGTAGCCTTCCCTACAGATAATCAATATGCACTTCCTTAGCATTTCTTCCATTGGGTTATTATGAAATCAAACTAATCAAGAGTTCTAGACTTTGACAGGTTTTTCTTATTTGCTTTCATGTTACTATAGACAACTATGCCTAGGGTCTTGAAGTTCTATCACACCACATGTAGTCACTTACATGTATGCTTACTTGGCATATGTAACTCTTAAGGTATTTACAACACCACTGGTCACTATATGATAAAAGTGTGAAAATTAATCGTAAGAAATTTATATTAGTTCAAGTTTGCTCTGTGTAGATTTATTGTTCTGTTTCAGTGATGTTCTCTGATTAAATCTGAAGGGAAAAGATATCACCTATGGGGTCAAAGCCTGCTCCCCAATGGTTTCTGCTGACACTTTTGCAAGAGGCATATATACCCCTCGGGTCCCAGCAAGTTTTCACCAAGGTGGTAGTACCCAGCGATCCATTTCGGCCCTTTGCATACCTTGTTTATTCGTGTAGCCTGCCTTCCAGATAATCAATATGCACTTGCTTAGCATTTTATCCATTGGGTTATTATGGAATCAAACTAATCAAGAGTTCTAGACTTTGACAGGTTCTTCTTATTTGCTTTCATGTTACTATAGACAACTATGCCTAGGGTCTTGAAGTTCTATCACACCACATGTAGTCACTTACATGTATGCTTACTTGACATATGTAACTCCTTAGGTATTTACAACACCACTGGTCACTATATGATAAAAGTGTGAAAATTAATCGTAAGAAATTTATATTAGTTCAAGTTTGCTCTGTGTAGATTTATTGTTCTGTTTCAGTGATGTTCTGTGACTAAATCTGAAGGGAAAAGATATCACCTATGGGGTCAAAGCCTGCTCCCCAATGGTATCTGCTGACACTTTTGCAAGAGGCATATATACCCCTCGGGTCCCAGCAAGTTTTCACCAAGGTGGTAGGACCCAGCGATCCATTTCGGCCCTTTGCATACCTTGTTTATTCGTGTAGCCTGCCTTCCAGATAATCAATATGCACTTGCTTAGCATTTTATCCATTGGGTTATTATGGAATCAAACTAATCAAGAGTTCTAGACTTTGACAGGTTCTTCTTATTTGCTTTCATGTTACTATAGACAACTATGCCTAGGGTCTTGAAGTTCTATCACACCACATGTTGTCACTTACATGTATGCTTACTTGACATATGTAACGCCTTAGGTATTTACAACACCACTGGTCACTATATGATAAAAGTGTGAAAATTAATCGTAAGAAATTTATATTAGTTCAAGTTTGCTCTGTGTAGATTTATTGTTCTGTTTCAGTGATGTTCTGTGACTAAATCTGAAGGGAAAAGATATCCCCTTTGGGGTCAAAGCCTGCTCCCCAATGGTTTCTGCTGACACTTTTGCAAGAGGCATATATACCCCTCGGGTCCCAGCAAGTTTTCACCAAGGTGGTAGGACCCAGCGATCCATTTCGGCCCTTTGCATACCTTGTTTATTCGTGTAGCCTGCCTTCCAGATAATCAATATGCACTTGCTTAGCATTTTATCCATTGGGTTATTATGGAATCAAACTAATCAAGAGTTCTAGACTTTGACAGGTTCTTCTTATTTGCTTTCATGTTACTATGGACAACTATGCCTAGGGTCTTGAAGTTCTATCACACCACATGTAGTCACTTACATGTATACTTACTTGACATATGTACTCTTTAGGTATTTACAACACCACTGGTCACTATATGATAAAAGTGTGAAAATTAATCGTAAGAAATTTATATTAGTTCAAGTTTGCTCTGTGTGGATTTATTGTTTATTGTTCTGTTTCAGTTATGTTCTTTGACATTTTGAATTTTCTGAAGGGAAAATATATCACCTACGGGGTCAAAGCCAGTTCCCCAATGGAATCAGCTGCAGCTTTTGAAAGAGACATATATACCCCTCGGGTCCCAGCAAGCTTTCACCAAGGTAGTAGGACCCAGCGATCCATTTCTCCCCTTTGCATACCTTGTTTATTCGTGTAGCCTTCCCTACAGATAATCAATATGCACTTGCTTAGCATTTCTTCCATTGGGTTATTATGAAATCAAACTAATCAAGAGTTCTAGACTTTGACAGGTTTTTCTTATTTGCTTTCATGTTACTATAGACAACTATGCCTAGGGTCTTGAAGTTCTATCACACCACATGTAGTCACTTACATGTATGCTTACTTGGCATATGTAACTCTTAAGGTATTTACAACACCACTGGTCACTATATGATAAAAGCGTGAAAATTAATCGTAAGAAATTTATATTAGTTCAAGTTTGCTCTGTGTGGATTTATTGTTCTGTTTCAGTGATGTTCAGTGACTAAATCTGAAGGGAAAAGATATCACCTATGGGGTCAAAGCCTGCTCCCCAATGGTATCTGCTGACACTTTTGCAAGAGACATATATACCCCTCGGGTCCCAGCAAGTTTTCACCAAGGTGGTAGGACCCAGCGATCCATTTCGGCCCTTTGCATACCTTGTTTATTCGTGTAGCCTGCCTTCCAGATAATCAATATGCACTTGCTTAGCATTTTATCCATTGGGTTATTATGGAATTAAACTAATCAAGAGTTCTAGACTTTGACAGGTTCTTCTTATTTGCTTTCATGTTACTATAGACAACTATGCCTAGGGTCTTGAAGTTCTATCACACCACATGTAGTCACTTACATGTATGCTTACTTGACATATGTAACGCCTTAGGTATTTACAACACCACTGGTCACTATATGATAAAAGTGTGAAAATTAATCGTAAGAAATTTATATTAGTTCAAGTTTGCTCTGTGTATATTTATTGTTCTGTTTCAGTGATGTTCTGTGACTAAATCTGAAGGGAAAAGATATCACCTCTGGGGTCAAAGCCTGCTCCCCAATGGTTTCTGCTGACACTTTTGCAAGAGGCATATATACCCCTCGGGTCCCAGCAAGTTTTCACCAAGGTGGTAGGACCCAGCGATCCATTTCGGTCCTTTGCATACCTTGTTTATTCGTGTAGCCTGCCTTCCAGATAATCAATATGCACTTGCTTAGCATTTTATCCATTGGGTTATTATGGAATCAAACTAATCAAGAGTTCTAGACTTTGACAGGTTCTTCTTATTTGCTTTCATGTTACTATAGACAACTATGCCTAGGGTCTTGAAGTTCTATCACACCACATGTAGTCACTTACATGTATGCTTACTTGACATATGTAACGCCTTAGGTATTTACAACACCACTGGTCACTATATGATAAAAGTGTGAAAATTAATCGTAAGAAATTTATATTAGTTCAAGTTTGCTCTGAGTAGATTTATTATTCTGTTTCAGTGATGTTGTGTGACTAAATCTGAAGGGAAAAGATATCACCTATGGGGTCAAAGCCTGCTCCCCAATGGTTCCTGCTGAGACTTTTGCAAGAGGCATATATACCCCTCGGGTCCCAGCAAGTTTTCACCAAGGTGGTAGGACCCAGCGATCCATTTCGGCCCTTTGCATACCTTGTTTATTCGTGTAGCCTGCCTTCCAGATAATCAATATGCACTTGCTTAGCATTTTATCCATTGGGTTATTATGGAATCAAACTAATCAAGAGTTCTAGACTTTGACAGGTTCTTCTTATTTGCTTTCATGTTACTATAGACAACTATGCCTAGGGTCTTGAAGTTCTATCACACCACATGTAGTCACTTACATGTATACTTACTTGACATATGTACTCTTTAGGTATTTACAACACCACTGGTCACTATATGATAAAAGCGTGAAAATTAATCGTAAGAAATTTATATTAGTTCAAGTTTGCTCTGTGTGGATTTATTGTTCTGTTTCAGTGATGTTCTGTGACTAAATCTGAAGGGAAAAGATATCACCTATGGGGTCAAAGCCTGCTCCCCAATGGTATCTGCTGACACTTTTGCAAGAGACATATATACCCCTCGGGTCCCAGCAAGTTTTCACCAAGGTGGTAGGACCCAGCGATCCATTTCGGCCCTTTGCATACCTTGTTTATTCGTGTAGCCTGCCTTCCAGATAATCAATATGCACTTGCTTAGCATTTTATCCATTGGGTTATTATGGAATTAAACTAATCAAGAGTTCAAGACTTTGACAGGTTCTTCTTATTTGCTTTCATGTTACTATAGACAACTATGCCTAGGGTCTTGAAGTTCTATCACACCACATGTAGTCACTTACATGTATGCTTACTTGACATATGTAACGCCTTAGGTATTTACAACACCACTGGTCACTATATGATAAAAGTGTGAAAATTAATCGTAAGAAATTTATATTAGTTCAAGTTTGCTCTGTGTATATTTATTGTTCTGTTTCAGTGATGTTCTGTGACTAAATCTGAAGGGAAAAGATATCACCTATGGGGTCAAAGCCTGCTCCCCAATGGTTTCTGCTGACCCTTTTGCAAGAGGCATATATAACCCTCGGGTCCCAGCAAGTTTTCACCAAGGTGGTAGGACCCAGCGATCCATTTCGGTCCTTTGCATACCTTGTTTATTCGTGTAGCCTGCCTTCCAGATAATCAATATGCACTTGCTTAGCATTTTATCCATTGGGTTATTATGGAATCAAACTAATCAAGAGTTCTAGACTTTGACAGGTTCTTCTTATTTGCTTTCATGTTACTATAGACAACTATGCCTAGGGTCTTGAAGTTCTATCACACCACATGTAGTCACTTACATGTATGCTTACTTGACATATGTAACGCCTTAGGTATTTACAACACCACTGGTCACTATATGATAAAAGTGTGAAAATTAATCGTAAGAAATTTATATTAGTTCAAGTTTGCTCTGTGTAGATTTATTGTTCTGTTTCAGTGATGTTCTGTGATTAAATCTGAAGGGAAAAGATATCACCTATGGGGTCAAAGCCTGCTCCCCAATGGTTTCTGCTGAAGCTTTTGCAAGAGGCATATATACCCCTCGGGTCCCAGCAAGTTTTCACCAAGGTGGTAGGGCCCAGCGATCCATTTCGGCCCTTTGCATACCTTTTTTTTTTTCGTGTAGCCTGCCTTCCAGATAATCAATATGCACTTGCTTAGCATTTTATCCATTGGGTTATTATGGAATCAAACTAATCAAGAGTTCTAGACTTTGACAGGTTCTTTTTATTTGCTTTCATGTTACTATAGACAACTATGCCTATGGTCTTGAAGTTCTATCACACCACATGTAGTCACTTACATGTATGCTTACTTGGCATATGTAACTCTTAAGGTATTTACAACACCACTGGTCACTATATGATAAAAGCGTGAAAATTAATCGTAAGAAATTTATTTTAGTTCAAGTTTGCTCTGTGTGGATGTATTGTTCTGTTCCAGTGATGTTCTTTGACTAAATCTGAAGGGAAAAGATATCACCTACGGGGTCAAAGCCTGTTCCCCAATGGTATCTGCTGAAGCTTTTGCAAGAGGCATATATACCCCTCGGGTCCCAGCAAGTTTTCACCAAGGTGGTAGGACCCAGCGATCCATTTCGGCCCTTTGCATACCTTGTTTATTCGTGTAGCCTGCCTTCCAGATAATCAATATGCACTTGCTTAGCATTTTATCCATTGGGTTATTATGGAATCAAACTAATCAAGAGTTCTAGACTTTGACAGGTTCTTCTTATTTGCTTTCATGTTACTATAGACAACTATGCCTAGGGTCTTGAAGTTCTATCACACCACATGTAGTCACTTACATGTATGCTTACTTGACATATGTAACTCCTTAGGTATTTACAACACCACTGGTCACTATATGATAAAAGTGTGAAAATTAATCGTAAGAAATTCATATTAGTTCAAGTTTGCTCTGTGTAGATTTATTGTTCTGTTTCAGTGATGTTCTCTGATTAAATCTGAAGGGAAAAGATATCACCTATGGGGTCAAAGCCTGCTCCCCAATGGTTTCTGCTGACACTTTTGCAAGAGGCATATATACCCCTCGGGTCCCAGCAAGTTTTCACCAAGGTGGTAGGACCCAGCGATCCATTTCGGCCCTTTGCATACCTTGTTTATTCGTGTAGCCTGCCTTCCAGATAATCAATATGCACTTGCTTAGCATTTTATCCATTGGGTTATTATGGAATCAAACTAATCAAGAGTTCTAGACTTTGACAGGTTCTTCTTATTTGCTTTCATGTTACTATAGACAACTATGCCTAGGGTCTTGAAGTTCTATCACACCACATGTAGTCACTTACATGTATACTTACTTGACATATGTACTCTTTAGGTATTTACAACACCACTAGTCACTATATGATAAAAGCGTGAAAATTAATCGTAAGAAATTTATATTAGTTCAAGTTTGCTCTGTGTAGATTTATTGTTCTGTTTCAGTGATGTTCTGTGACTAAATCTGAAGGGAAAAGATATCACCTTTGGGGTCAAAGCCTGCTCCCCAATGGTTTCTGCTGACACTTTTGCAAGAGGCATATATACCCCTCGGGTCCCAGCAAGTTTTCACCAAGGTGGTAGGACCCAGCGATCCATTTCGGCCCTTTGCATACCTTGTTTATTCGTGTAGCCTGCCTTCCAGATAATCAATATGCACTTGCTTAGCATTTTATCCATTGGGTTATTATGGAATCAAACTAATCAAGAGTTCTAGACTTTGACAGGTTCTTCTTATTTGCTTTCATGTTACTATGGACAACTATGCCTAGGGTCTTGAAGTTCTATCACACCACATGTAGTCACTTACATGTATACTTACTTGACATATGTACTCTTTAGGTATTTACAACACCACTGGTCACTATATGATAAAAGTGTGAAAATTAATCGTAAGAAATTTATATTAGTTCAAGTTTGCTCTGTGTGGATTTATTGTTTATTGTTCTGTTTCAGTTATGTTCTTTGACATTTTGAATTTTCTGAAGGGAAAATATATCACCTACGGGGTCAAAGCCAGTTCCCCAATGGTATCAGCTGCAGCTTTTGAAAGAGACATATATACCCCTCGGGTCCCAGCAAGTTTTCACCAAGGTAGTAGGACCCAGCGATCCATTTCGGCCCTTTGCATACCTTGTTTATTCGTGTAGCCTTCCCTACAGATAATCAATATGCACTTGCTTAGCATTTCTTCCATTGGGTTATTATGAAATCAAACTAATCAAGAGTTCTAGACTTTGACAGGTTTTTCTTATTTCCTTTCATGTTACTATAGACAACTATGCCTAGGGTCTTGAAGTTCTATCACACCACATGTAGTCACTTACATGTATGCTTACTTGGCATATGTAACTCTTAAGGTATTTACAACACCACTGGTCACTATATGATAAAAGCGTGAAAATTAATTGTAAGAAATTTATTTTAGTTCAAGTTTGCTCTGTGTGGATTTATTGTTCTGTTTCAGTGATGTTCTGTGACTAAATCTGAAGGGAAAAGATATCACCTATGGGGTCAAAGCCTGCTCCCCAATGGTATCTGCTGACACTTTTGCAAGAGGCATATATACCCCTCGGGTCCCAGCAAGTTTTCACCAAGGTGGTAGGACCCAGCGATCCATTTCGGCCCTTTGCATACCTTGTATATTCGTGTTGCCTGCCTTCCAGATAATCAATATGCACTTGCTTAGCATTTTATCCATTGGGTTATTATGGAATCAAACTAATCAAGAGTTCTAGACTTTGACAGGTTCTTCTTATTTGCTTTCATGTTACTATAGACAACTATGCCTAGGGTCTTGAAGTTCTATCACACCACATGTAGTCACTTACATGTATGCTTACTTGACATATGTAACGCCTTAGGTATTTACAACACCACTGGTCACTATATGATAAAAGTGTGAAAATTAATCGTAAGAAATTTATATTAGTTCAAGTTTGCTCTGAGTAGATTTATTATTCTGTTTCAGTGATGTTGTGTGACTAAATCTGAAGGGAAAAGATATCACCTATGGGGTCAAAGCCTGCTCCCCAATGGTTTCTGCTGAGACTTTTGCAAGAGGCATATATACCCCTCGGGTCCCAGCAAGTTTTCACCAAGGTGGTAGGACCCAGCGATCCATTTCGGCCCTTTGCATACCTTGTTTATTCGTGTAGCCTGCCTTCCAGATAATCAATATGCACTTGCTTAGCATTTTATCCATTGGGTTATTATGGAATCAAACTAATCAAGAGTTCTAGACTTTGACAGGTTCTTCTTATTTGCTTTCATGTTACTATAGACAACTATGCCTAGGGTCTTGAAGTTCTATCACACCACATGTAGTCACTTACATGTATACTTACTTGACATATGTACTCTTTAGGTATTTACAACACCACTAGTCACTATATGATAAAAGCGTGAAAATTAATCGTAAGAAATTTATATTAGTTCAAGTTTGCTCTGTGTGGATTTATTGTTCTGTTTCAGTGATGTTCTGTGACTAAATCTGAAGGGAAAAGATATCACCTATGGGGTCAAAGCCTGCTCCCCAATGGTATCTGCTGACACTTTTGCAAGAGACATATATACCCCTCGGGTCCCAGCAAGTTTTCACCAAGGTGGTAGGACCCAGCGATCCATTTCGGCCCTTTGCATACCTTGTTTATTCGTGTAGCCTGCCTTCCAGATAATCAATATGCACTTGCTTAGCATTTTATCCATTGGGTTATTATGGAATCAAACTAATCAAGAGTTCTAGACTTTGACAGGTTCTTCTTATTTGCTTTCATGTTACTATAGACAACTATGCCTAGGGTCTTGAAGTTCTATCACACCACATGTAGTCACTTACATGTATGCTTACTTGACATATGTAACGCCTTAGGTATTTACAACACCACTGGTCACTATATGATAAAAGTGTGAAAATTAATCGTAAGAAATTTATATTAGTTCAAGTTTGCTCTGTGTATATTTATTGTTCTGTTTCAGTGATGTTCTGTGACTAAATCTGAAGGGAAAAGATATCACCTATGGGGTCAAAGCCTGCTCCCCAATGGTTTCTGCTGACACTTTTGCAAGAGGCATATATACCCCTCGGGTCCCAGCAAGTTTTCACCAAGGTGGTAGGACCCAGCGATCCATTTCGGCCCTTTGCATACCTTGTTTATTCGTGTAGCCTGCCTTCCAGATAATCAATATGCACTTGCTTAGCATTTTATCCATTGGGTTATTATGGAATCAAACTAATCAAGAGTTCTAGACTTTGACAGGTTCTTCTTATTTGCTTTCATGTTACTATAGACAACTATGCCTATGGTCTTGAAGTTCTATCACACCACATGTAGTCACTTACATGTATACTTACTTACTCTTTAGGTATTTACAACACCACTGGTCACTATATGATAAAAGTGTGAAAATTAATCGTAAGAAATTTATATTAGTTCAAGTTTGCTCTGTGTGGATTTATTGTTTATTGTTCTGTTTCAGTGATGTTCTTTGACATTTTGAATTTTCTGAAAGGAAAATATATCACCTACGGGGTCAAAGCCAGTTCCCCAATGGTATCAGCTGCAGCTTTTGCAAGAGACATATATACCCCTCGGGTCCCAGCAAGTTTTCACCAAGGTAGTAGGACCCAGCGATCCATTTCTCCCCTTTGCATACCTTGTTTATTCGTGTAGCCTTCCCTACAGATAATCAATATGCACTTGCTTAGCATTTCTTCTATTGGGTTATTATGAAATCAAACTAATCAAGAGTTCTAGACTTTGACAGGTTTTTCTTATTTGCTTTCATGTTACTATAGACAACTATGCCTATGGTCTTGAAGTTCTATCACACCACATGTAGTCACTTACATGTATGCTTACTTGGCATATGTAACTCTTAAGGTATTTTCAACACCACTGGTCACTATATGATAAAAGCGTGAAAATTAATCGTAAGAAATTTATTTTAGTTCAAGTTTGCTCTGTGTGGATGTATTGTTCTGTTCCAGTGATGTTCTTTGACTAAATCTGAAGGGAAAAGATATCACCTACGGGGTCAAAGCCTGTTCCCCAATGGTATCTGCTGAAGCTTTTGCAAGAGGCATATATACCCCTCGGGTCCCAGCAAGTTTTCACCAAGGTGGTAGGACCCAGCGATCCATTTCGGCCCTTTGCATACCTTGTTTATTCGTGTAGCCAGCCTTCCAGATAATCAATATGCACTTGCTTAGCATTTTATCCATTGGGTTATTATGGAATCAAACTAATCAAGAGTTCTAGACTTTGACAGGTTCTTCTTATTTGCTTTCATGTTACTATAGACAACTATGCCTAGGGTCTTGAAGTTCTATCACACCACATGTTGTCACTTACATGTATGCTTACTTGACATATGTAACGCCTTAGGTATTTACAACACCACTGGTCACTATATGATAAAAGTGTGAAAATTAATCGTAAGAAATTTATATTAGTTCAAGTTTGCTCTGTGTAGATTTATTGTTCTGTTTCAGTGATGTTCTGTGACTAAATCTGAAGGGAAAAGATATCACCTTTGGGGTCAAAGCCTGCTCCCCAATGGTTTCTGCTGACACTTTTGCAAGAGGCATATATACCCCTCGGGTCCCAGCAAGTTTTCACCAAGGTGGTAGGACCCAGCGATCCATTTCGGCCCTTTGCATACCTTGTTTATTCGTGTAGCCTGCCTTCCAGATAATCAATATGCACTTGCTTAGCATTTTATCCATTGGGTTATTATGGAATCAAACTAATCAAGAGTTCTAGACTTTGACAGGTTCTTCTTATTTGCTTTCATGTTACTATAGACAACTATGCCTAGGGTCTTGAAGTTCTATCACACCACATGTTGTCACTTACATGTATGCTTACTTGACATATGTAACGCCTTAGGTATTTACAACACCACTGGTCACTATATGATAAAAGTGTGAAAATTAATCGTAAGAAATTTATATTAGTTCAAGTTTGCTCTGTGTAGATTTATTGTTCTGTTTCAGTGATGTTCTGTGACTAAATCTGAAGGGAAAAGATATCACCTTTGGGGTCAAAGACTGCTCCCCAATGGTTTCTGCTGACACTTTTGCAAGAGGCATATATACCCCTCGGGTCCCAGCAAGTTTTCACCAAGGTGGTAGGACCCAGGGATCCATTTCGGCCCTTTGCATACCTTGTTTATTCGTGTAGCCTGCCTTCCAGATAATCAATATGCACTTGCTTAGCATTTTATCCATTGGGTTATTATGGAATCAAACTAATCAAGAGTTCTAGACTTTGACAGGTTCTTCTTATTTGCTTTCATGTTACTATAGACAACTATGCCTAGGGTCTTGAAGTTCTATCACACCACATGTAGTCACTTACATGTATGCTTACTTGACATATGTACTCTTTAGGTATTTACAACACCACTGGTCACTATATGATAAAAGTGTGAAAATTAATCGTAAGAAATTTATATTAGTTCAAGTTTGCTCTGTGTGGATTTATTGTTTATTGTTCTGTTTCAGTGATGTTCTTTGACATTTTGAATTTTCTGAAGGGAAAATATATCACCTACGGGGTCAAAGCCAGTTCCCCAATGGTATCAGCTGCAGCTTTTGAAAGAGACATATATACCCCTCGGGTCCCAGCAAGTTTTCACCAAGGTGGTAGGACCCAGCGATCCATTTCTCCCCTTTGCATACCTTGTTTATTCGTGTAGCCTTCCCTACAGATAATCAATATGCACTTGCTTAGCATTTTATCCATTGGGTTATTATGGAATCAAACTAATCAAGAGTTCTAGACTTTGACAGGTTCTTCTTATTTGCTTTCATGTTACTATAGACAACTATGCCTAGGGTCTTGAAGTTCTATCACACCACATGTAGTCACTTACATGTATGCTTACTTGACATATGTAACGCCTTAGGTATTTACAACACCACTGGTCACTATATGATAAAAGTGTGAAAATTAATCGTAAGAAATTTATATTAGTTCAAGTTTGCTCTGAGTAGATTTATTATTCTGTTTCAGTGATGTTGTGTGACTAAATCTGAAGGGAAAATATATCACCTATGGGGTCAAAGCCTGCTCCCCAATGGTTTCTGCTGACACTTTTGCAAGAGGCATATATACCCCTCGGGTCCCAGCAAGTTTTCACCAAGGTGGTAGGACCCAGCGATCCATTTCGGCCCTTTGCATACCTTGTTTATTCGTGTAGCCTGCCTTCCAGATAATCAATATGCACTTGCTTAGCATTTTATCCATTGGGTTATTATGGAATCAAACTAATCAAGAGTTCTAGACTTTGACAGGTTCTTCTTATTTGCTTTCATGTTACTATAGACAACTATGCCTAGGGTCTTGAAGTTCTATCACACCACATGTAGTCACTTACATGTATACTTACTTACTCTTTAGGTATTTACAACACCACTGGTCACTATATGATAAAAGTGTGAAAATTAATCGTAAGAAATTTATATTAGTTCAAGTTTGCTCTGTGTGGATTTATTGTTTATTGTTCTGTTTCAGTGATGTTCTTTGACATTTTGAATTTTCTTAAGGGAAAATATATCACCTACGGGGTCAAAGCCAGTTCCCCAATGGTATCAGCTGCAGCTTTTGCAAGAGACATATATACCCCTCGGGTCCCAGCAAGTTTTCACCAAGGTAGTAGGACCCAGCGATCCATTTCTCCCCTTTGCATACCTTGTTTATTCGTGTAGCCTTCCCTACAGATAATCAATATGCACTTGCTTGGCATTTCTTCTATTGGGTTATTATGAAATCAAACTAATCAAGAGTTCTAGACTTTGACAGGTTTTTCTTATTTGCTTTCATGTTACTATAGACAACTATGCCTATGGTCTTGAAGTTCTATCACACCACATGTAGTCACTTACATGTATGCTTACTTGGCATATGTAACTCTTAAGGTATTTACAACACCACTGGTCACTATATGATAAAAGCGTGAAAATTAATCGTAAGAAATTTATTTTAGTTCAAGTTTGCTCTGTGTGGATTTATTGTTCTGTTTCAGTGATGTTCTGTGACTAAATCTGAAGGGAAAAGATATCACCTATGGGGTCAAAGCCTGCTCCCCAATGGTATCTGCTGACACTTTTGCAAGAGGCATATATACCCCTCGGGTCCCAGCAAGTTTTCACCAAGGTGGTAGGACCCAGCGATCCATTTCGGCCCTTTGAATACCTTGTTTATTCGTGTAGCCTGCCTTCCAGATAATCAATATGCACTTGCTTAGCATTTTATCCATTGGGTTATTATGGAATCAAACTAATCAAGAGTTCTAGACTTTGACAGGTTCTTCTTATTTGCTTTCATGTTACTATAGACAACTATGCCTAGGGTCTTGAAGTTCTATCACACCACATGTTGTCACTTACATGTATGCTTACTTGACATATGTAACGCCTTAGGTATTTACAACACCACTGGTCACTATATGATAAAAGTGTGAAAATTAATCGTAAGAAATTTATATTAGTTCAAGTTTGCTCTGTGTAGATTTATTGTTCTGTTTCAGTGATGTTCTGTGACTAAATCTGAAGGGAAAAGATATCACCTTTGGGGTCAAAGCCTGCTCCCCAATGGTTTCTGCTGACACTTTTGCAAGAGGCATATATACCCCTCGGGTCCCAGCAAGTTTTCACCAAGGTGGTAGGACCCAGCGATCCATTTCGGCCCTTTGCATACCTTGTTTATTCGTGTAGCCTGCCTTCCAGATAATCAATATGCACTTGCTTAGCATTTTATCCATTGGGTTATTATGGAATCAAACTAATCAAGAGTTCTAGACTTTGACAGGTTCTTCTTATTTGCTTTCATGTTACTATAGACAACTATGCCTAGGGTCTTGAAGTTCTATCACACCACATGTTGTCACTTACATGTATGCTTACTTGACATATGTAACGCCTTAGGTATTTACAACACCACTGGTCACTATATGATAAAAGTGTGAAAATTAATCGTAAGAAATTTATATTAGTTCAAGTTTGCTCTGTGTAGATTTATTGTTCTGTTTCAGTGATGTTCTGTGACTAAATCTGAAGGGAAAAGATATCACCTTTGGGGTCAAAGCCTGCTCCCCAATGGTTTCTGCTGACACTTTTGCAAGAGGCATATATACCCCTCGGGTCCCAGCAAGTTTTCACCAAGGTGGTAGGACCCAGCGATCCATTTTGGCCCTTTGCATACCTTGTTTATTCGTGTAGCCTGCCTTCCAGATAATCAATATGCACTTGCTTAGCATTTTATCCATTGGGTTATTATGGAATCAAACTAATCAAGAGTTCTAGACTTTGACAGGTTCTTCTTATTTGCTTTCATGTTACTATAGACAACTATGCCTAGGGTCTTGAAGTTCTATCACACCACATGTAGTCACTTACATGTATGCTTACTTGACATATGTACTCTTTAGGTATTTACAACACCACTGGTCACTATATGATAAAAGTGTGAAAATTAATCGTAAGAAATTTATATTAGTTCAAGTTTGCTCTGTGTGGATTTATTGTTTATTGTTCTGTTTCAGTGATGTTCTTTGACATTTTGAATTTTCTGAAGGGAAAATATATCACCTACGGGGTCAAAGCCAGTTCCCCAATGGTATCAGCTGCAGCTTTTGAAAGAGACATATATACCCCTCGGGTCCCAGCAAGTTTTCACCAAGGTGGTAGGACCCAGCGATCCATTTCTCCCCTTTGCATACCTTGTTTATTCGTGTAGCCTTCCCTACAGATAATCAATATGCACTTGCTTAGCATTTCTTCCATTGGGTTATTATGAAATCAAACTAATCAAGAGTTCTAGACTTTGACAGGTTTTTCTTATTTGCTTTCATGTTACTATAGACAACTATGCCTAGGGTCTTGAAGTTCTATCACACCACATGTAGTCACTTACATGTATGCTTACTTGGCATATGTAACTCTTAAGGTATTTACAACACCACTGGTCACTATATGATAAAAGCGTGAAAATTAATTGTAAGAAATTTATTTTAGTTCAAGTTTGCTCTGTGTGGATTTATTGTTCTGTTTCAGTGATGTTCTGTGACTAAATCTGAAGGGAAAAGATATCACCTATGGGGTCAAAGCCTGCTCCCCAATGGTATCTGCTGACACTTTTGCAAGAGGCATATATACCCCTCGGGTCCCAGCAAGTTTTCACCAAGGTGGTAGGACCCAGCGATCCATTTCGGCCCTTTGCATACCTTGTATATTCGTGTAGCCTGCCTTCCAGATAATCAATATGCACTTGCTTAGCATTTTATCCATTGGGTTATTATGGAATCAAACTAATCAAGAGTTCTAGACTTTGACAGGTTCTTCTTATTTGCTTTCATGTTACTATAGACAACTATGCCTAGGGTCTTGAAGTTCTATCACACCACATGTAGTCACTTACATGTATGCTTACTTGACATATGTAACGCCTTAGGTATTTACAACACCACTGGTCACTATATGATAAAAGTGTGAAAATTAATCGTAAGAAATTTATATTAGTTCAAGTTTGCTCTGAGTAGATTTATTATTCTGTTTCAGTGATGTTGTGTGACTAAATCTGAAGGGAAAAGATATCACCTATGGGGTCAAAGCCTGCTCCCCAATGGTTTCTGCTGACACTTTTGCAAGAGGCATTTATACCCCTCGGGTCCCAGCAAGTTTTCACCAAGGTGGTAGGACCCAGCGATCCATTTCGGCCCTTTGCATACCTTGTATATTCGTGTAGCCTGCCTTCCAGATAATCAATATGCACTTGCTTAGCATTTTATCCATTGGGTTATTATGGAATCAAACTAATCAAGAGTTCTAGACTTTGACAGGTTCTTCTTATTTGCTTTCATGTTACTATAGACAACTATGCCTAGGGTCTTGAAGTTCTATCACACCACATGTAGTCACTTACATGTATGCTTACTTGACATATGTAACGCCTTAGGTATTTACAACACCACTGGTCACTATATGATAAAAGTGTGAAAATTAATCGTAAGAAATTTATATTAGTTCAAGTTTGCTCTGTGTGGATTTATTGTTTATTGTTCTGTTTCAGTGATGTTCTTTGACATTTTGAATTTTCTGAAAGGAAAATATATCACCTACGGGGTCAAAGCCAGTTCCCCAATGGTATCAGCTGCAGCTTTTGCAAGAGACATATATACCCCTCGGGTCCCAGCAAGTTTTCACCAAGGTAGTAGGACCCAGCGATCCATTTCTCCCCTTTGCATACCTTGTTTATTTGTGTAGCCTTCCCTACAGATAATCAATATGCACTTGCTTAGCATTTCTTCTATTGGGTTATTATGAAATCAAACTAATCAAGAGTTCTAGACTTTGACAGGTTTTTCTTATTTGCTTTCATGTTACAATAGACAACTATGCCTATGGTCTTGAAGTTCTATCACACCACATGTAGTCACTTACATGTATGCTTACTTGGCATATGTAACTCTTAAGGTATTTTCAACACCACTGGTCACTATATGATAAAAGCGTGAAAATTAATCGTAAGAAATTTATTTTAGTTCAAGTTTGCTCTGTGTGGATGTATTGTTCTGTTCCAGTGATGTTCTTTGACTAAATCTGAAGGGAAAAGATATCACCTACGGGGTCAAAGCCTGTACCCCAATGGTATCTGCTGAAGCTTTTGCAAGAGGCATATATACCCCTCGGGTCCCAGCAAGTTTTCACCAAGGTGGTAGGACCCAGCGATCCATTTCGGCCCTTTGCATACCTTGTTTATTCGTGTAGCCTGCCTTCCAGATAATCAATATGCACTTGCTTAGCATTTTATCCATTGGGTTATTATGGAATCAAACTAATCAAGAGTTCTAGACTTTGACAGGTTCTTCTTATTTGCTTTCATGTTACTATAGACAACTATGCCTAGGGTCTTGAAGTTCTATCACACCACATGTAGTCACTTACATGTATGCTTACTTGGCATATGTAACTCTTAAGGTATTTACAACACCACTGGTCACTATATGATAAAAGCGTGAAAATTAATTGTAAGAAATTTATTTTAGTTCAAGTTTGCTCTGTGTGGATTTATTGTTCTGTTTCAGTGATGTTGTGTGACTAAATCTGAAGGGAAAAGATATCACCTATGGGGTCAAAGCCTGCTCCCCAATGGTATCTGCTGACACTTTTGCAAGAGGCATATATACCCCTCGGGTCCCAGCAAGTTTTCACCAAGGTGGTAGGACCCAGCGATCCATTTCGGCCCTTTGCATACCTTGTTTATTCGTGTAGCCTGCCTTCCAGATAATCAATATGCACTTGCTTAGCATTTTATCCATTGGGTTATTATGGAATCAAACTAATCAAGAGTTCTAGACTTTGACAGGTTCTTCTTATTTGCTTTCATGTTACTATAGACAACTATGCCTAGGGTCTTGAAGTTCTATCACACCACATGTTGTCACTTACATGTATGCTTACTTGACATATGTAACGCCTTAGGTATTTACAACACCACTGGTCACTATATGATAAAAGTGTGAAAATTAATCGTAAGAAATTTATATTAGTTCAAGTTTGCTCTGAGTAGATTTATTATTCTGTTTCAGTGATGTTGTGTGACTAAATCTGAAGGGAAAAGATATCACCTATGGGGTCAAAGCCTGCTCCCCAATGGTTTCTGCTGAGACTTTTGCAAGAGGCATATATACCCCTCGGGTCCCAGCAAGTTTTCACCAAGGTGGTAGGACCCAGCGATCCATTTCGGCCCTTTGCATACCTTGTTTATTCGTGTAGCCTGCCTTCCAGATAATCAATATGCACTTGCTTAGCATTTTATCCATTGGGTTATTATGGAATCAAACTAATCAAGAGTTCTAGACTTTGACAGGTTCTTCTTATTTGCTTTCATGTTACTATAGACAACTATGCCTAGGGTCTTGAAGTTCTATCACACCACATGTAGTCACTTACATGTATACTTACTTACTCTTTAGGTATTTACAACACCACTGGTCACTATATGATAAAAGTGTGAAAATTAATCGTAAGAAATTTATATTAGTTCAAGTTTGCTCTGTGTAGATTTATTGTTCTGTTTCAGTGATGTTCTCTGACTAAATCTGAAGGGAAAAGATATCACCTATGGGGTCAAAGCCTGCTCCCCAATGGTTTCTGCTGACACTTTTGCAAGAGGCATATATACCCCTCGGGTCCCAGCAAGTTTTCACCAAGGTGGTAGGACCCAGCGATCCATTTCGGCCCTTTGCATACCTTGTTTATTCGTGTAGCCTGCCTTCCAGATAATCAATATGCACTTGCTTAGCATTTTATCCATTGGGTTATTATGGAATCAAACTAATCAAGAGTTCTAGACTTTGACAGGTTCTTCTTATTTGCTTTCATGTTACTATAGACAACTATGCCTAGGGTCTTGAAGTTCTATCACACCACATGTAGTCACTTACATGTATACTTACTTGACATATGTACTCTTTAGGTATTTACAACACCACTGGTCACTATATGATAAAAGCGTGAAAATTAATCGTAAGAAATTTATATTAGTTCAAGTTTGCTCTGTGTGGATTTATTGTTCTGTTTCAGTGATGTTCTGTGACTAAATCTGAAGGGAAAAGATATCACCTATGGGGTCAAAGCCTGCTCCCCAATGGTATCTGCTGACACTTTTGCAAGAGACATATATACCCCTCGGGTCCCAGCAAGTTTTCACCAAGGTGGTAGGACCCAGCGATCCATTTCGGCCCTTTGCATACCTTGTTTATTCGTGTAGCCTTCCCTACAGATAATCAATATGCACTTCCTTAGCATTTCTTCCATTGGGTTATTATGAAATCAAACTAATCAAGAGTTCTAGACTTTGACAGGTTTTTCTTATTTGCTTTCATGTTACTATAGACAACTATGCCTAGGGTCTTGAAGTTCTATCACACCACATGTAGTCACTTACATGTATGCTTACTTGGCATATGTAACTCTTAAGGTATTTACAACACCACTGGTCACTATATGATAAAAGTGTGAAAATTAATCGTAAGAAATTTATATTAGTTCAAGTTTGCTCTGTGTAGATTTATTGTTCTGTTTCAGTGATGTTCTCTGATTAAATCTGAAGGGAAAAGATATCACCTATGGGGTCAAAGCCTGCTCCCCAATGGTTTCTGCTGACACTTTTGCAAGAGGCATATATACCCCTCGGGTCCCAGCAAGTTTTCACCAAGGTGGTAGTACCCAGCGATCCATTTCGGCCCTTTGCATACCTTGTTTATTCGTGTAGCCTGCCTTCCAGATAATCAATATGCACTTGCTTAGCATTTTATCCATTGGGTTATTATGGAATC
Source organism: Scardinius erythrophthalmus (assembly GCF_964197995.2). NCBI lineage: Eukaryota > Metazoa > Chordata > Actinopteri > Cypriniformes > Leuciscidae > Scardinius > Scardinius erythrophthalmus. The sequence goes on from NC_138234.1 coordinate 40,332,683, forward strand.
AAACTAATCAAGAGTTCTAGACTTTGACAGGTTCTTCTTATTTGCTTTCATGTTACTATAGACAACTATGCCTAGGGTCTTGAAGTTCTATCACACCACATGTAGTCACTTACATGTATGCTTACTTGACATATGTAACTCCTTAGGTATTTACAACACCACTGGTCACTATATGATAAAAGTGTGAAAATTAATCGTAAGAAATTTATATTAGTTCAAGTTTGCTCTGTGTAGATTTATTGTTCTGTTTCAGTGATGTTCTGTGACTAAATCTGAAGGGAAAAGATATCACCTATGGGGTCAAAGCCTGCTCCCCAATGGTATCTGCTGACACTTTTGCAAGAGGCATATATACCCCTCGGGTCCCAGCAAGTTTTCACCAAGGTGGTAGGACCCAGCGATCCATTTCGGCCCTTTGCATACCTTGTTTATTCGTGTAGCCTGCCTTCCAGATAATCAATATGCACTTGCTTAGCATTTTATCCATTGGGTTATTATGGAATCAAACTAATCAAGAGTTCTAGACTTTGACAGGTTCTTCTTATTTGCTTTCATGTTACTATAGACAACTATGCCTAGGGTCTTGAAGTTCTATCACACCACATGTTGTCACTTACATGTATGCTTACTTGACATATGTAACGCCTTAGGTATTTACAACACCACTGGTCACTATATGATAAAAGTGTGAAAATTAATCGTAAGAAATTTATATTAGTTCAAGTTTGCTCTGTGTAGATTTATTGTTCTGTTTCAGTGATGTTCTGTGACTAAATCTGAAGGGAAAAGATATCCCCTTTGGGGTCAAAGCCTGCTCCCCAATGGTTTCTGCTGACACTTTTGCAAGAGGCATATATACCCCTCGGGTCCCAGCAAGTTTTCACCAAGGTGGTAGGACCCAGCGATCCATTTCGGCCCTTTGCATACCTTGTTTATTCGTGTAGCCTGCCTTCCAGATAATCAATATGCACTTGCTTAGCATTTTATCCATTGGGTTATTATGGAATCAAACTAATCAAGAGTTCTAGACTTTGACAGGTTCTTCTTATTTGCTTTCATGTTACTATGGACAACTATGCCTAGGGTCTTGAAGTTCTATCACACCACATGTAGTCACTTACATGTATACTTACTTGACATATGTACTCTTTAGGTATTTACAACACCACTGGTCACTATATGATAAAAGTGTGAAAATTAATCGTAAGAAATTTATATTAGTTCAAGTTTGCTCTGTGTGGATTTATTGTTTATTGTTCTGTTTCAGTTATGTTCTTTGACATTTTGAATTTTCTGAAGGGAAAATATATCACCTACGGGGTCAAAGCCAGTTCCCCAATGGAATCAGCTGCAGCTTTTGAAAGAGACATATATACCCCTCGGGTCCCAGCAAGTTTTCACCAAGGTAGTAGGACCCAGCGATCCATTTCTCCCCTTTGCATACCTTGTTTATTCGTGTAGCCTTCCCTACAGATAATCAATATGCACTTGCTTAGCATTTCTTCCATTGGGTTATTATGAAATCAAACTAATCAAGAGTTCTAGACTTTGACAGGTTTTTCTTATTTGCTTTCATGTTACTATAGACAACTATGCCTAGGGTCTTGAAGTTCTATCACACCACATGTAGTCACTTACATGTATGCTTACTTGGCATATGTAACTCTTAAGGTATTTACAACACCACTGGTCACTATATGATAAAAGCGTGAAAATTAATCGTAAGAAATTTATATTAGTTCAAGTTTGCTCTGTGTGGATTTATTGTTCTGTTTCAGTGATGTTCAGTGACTAAATCTGAAGGGAAAAGATATCACCTATGGGGTCAAAGCCTGCTCCCCAATGGTATCTGCTGACACTTTTGCAAGAGACATATATACCCCTCGGGTCCCAGCAAGTTTTCACCAAGGTGGTAGGACCCAGCGATCCATTTCGGCCCTTTGCATACCTTGTTTATTCGTGTAGCCTGCCTTCCAGATAATCAATATGCACTTGCTTAGCATTTTATCCATTGGGTTATTATGGAATTAAACTAATCAAGAGTTCTAGACTTTGACAGGTTCTTCTTATTTGCTTTCATGTTACTATAGACAACTATGCCTAGGGTCTTGAAGTTCTATCACACCACATGTAGTCACTTACATGTATGCTTACTTGACATATGTAACGCCTTAGGTATTTACAACACCACTGGTCACTATATGATAAAAGTGTGAAAATTAATCGTAAGAAATTTATATTAGTTCAAGTTTGCTCTGTGTATATTTATTGTTCTGTTTCAGTGATGTTCTGTGACTAAATCTGAAGGGAAAAGATATCACCTATGGGGTCAAAGCCTGCTCCCCAATGGTTTCTGCTGACACTTTTGCAAGAGGCATATATACCCCTCGGGTCCCAGCAAGTTTTCACCAAGGTGGTAGGACCCAGCGATCCATTTCGGTCCTTTGCATACCTTGTTTATTCGTGTAGCCTGCCTTCCAGATAATCAATATGCACTTGCTTAGCATTTTATCCATTGGGTTATTATGGAATCAAACTAATCAAGAGTTCTAGACTTTGACAGGTTCTTCTTATTTGCTTTCATGTTACTATAGACAACTATGCCTAGGGTCTTGAAGTTCTATCACACCACATGTAGTCACTTACATGTATGCTTACTTGACATATGTAACGCCTTAGGTATTTACAACACCACTGGTCACTATATGATAAAAGTGTGAAAATTAATCGTAAGAAATTTATATTAGTTCAAGTTTGCTCTGAGTAGATTTATTATTCTGTTTCAGTGATGTTGTGTGACTAAATCTGAAGGGAAAAGATATCACCTATGGGGTCAAAGCCTGCTCCCCAATGGTTCCTGCTGAGACTTTTGCAAGAGGCATATATACCCCTCGGGTCCCAGCAAGTTTTCACCAAGGTGGTAGGACCCAGCGATCCATTTCGGCCCTTTGCATACCTTGTTTATTCGTGTAGCCTGCCTTCCAGATAATCAATATGCACTTGCTTAGCATTTTATCCATTGGGTTATTATGGAATCAAACTAATCAAGAGTTCTAGACTTTGACAGGTTCTTCTTATTTGCTTTCATGTTACTATAGACAACTTTGCCTAGGGTCTTGAAGTTCTATCACACCACATGTAGTCACTTACATGTATACTTACTTGACATATGTACTCTTTAGGTATTTACAACACCACTGGTCACTATATGATAAAAGCGTGAAAATTAATCGTAAGAAATTTATATTAGTTCAAGTTTGCTCTGTGTGGATTTATTGTTCTGTTTCAGTGATGTTCTGTGACTAAATCTGAAGGGAAAAGATATCACCTATGGGGTCAAAGCCTGCTCCCCAATGGTATCTGCTGACACTTTTGCAAGAGACATATATACCCCTCGGGTCCCAGCAAGTTTTCACCAAGGTGGTAGGACCCAGCGATCCATTTCGGCCCTTTGCATACCTTGTTTATTCGTGTAGCCTGCCTTCCAGATAATCAATATGCACTTGCTTAGCATTTTATCCATTGGGTTATTATGGAATTAAACTAATCAAGAGTTCAAGACTTTGACAGGTTCTTCTTATTTGCTTTCATGTTACTATAGACAACTATGCCTAGGGTCTTGAAGTTCTATCACACCACATGTAGTCACTTACATGTATGCTTACTTGACATATGTAACGCCTTAGGTATTTACAACACCACTGGTCACTATATGATAAAAGTGTGAAAATTAATCGTAAGAAATTTATATTAGTTCAAGTTTGCTCTGTGTATATTTATTGTTCTGTTTCAGTGATGTTCTGTGACTAAATCTGAAGGGAAAAGATATCACCTATGGGGTCAAAGCCTGCTCCCCAATGGTTTCTGCTGACCCTTTTGCAAGAGGCATATATAACCCTCGGGTCCCAGCAAGTTTTCACCAAGGTGGTAGGACCCAGCGATCCATTTCGGTCCTTTGCATACCTTGTTTATTCGTGTAGCCTGCCTTCCAGATAATCAATATGCACTTGCTTAGCATTTTATCCATTGGGTTATTATGGAATCAAACTAATCAAGAGTTCTAGACTTTGACAGGTTCTTCTTATTTGCTTTCATGTTACTATAGACAACTATGCCTAGGGTCTTGAAGTTCTATCACACCACATGTAGTCACTTACATGTATGCTTACTTGACATATGTAACGCCTTAGGTATTTACAACACCACTGGTCACTATATGATAAAAGTGTGAAAATTAATCGTAAGAAATTTATATTAGTTCAAGTTTGCTCTGTGTAGATTTATTGTTCTGTTTCAGTGATGTTCTGTGATTAAATCTGAAGGGAAAAGATATCACCTATGGGGTCAAAGCCTGCTCCCCAATGGTTTCTGCTGAAGCTTTTGCAAGAGGCATATATACCCCTCGGGTCCCAGCAAGTTTTCACCAAGGTGGTAGGGCCCAGCGATCCATTTCGGCCCTTTGCATACCTTTTTTTTTTTCGTGTAGCCTGCCTTCCAGATAATCAATATGCACTTGCTTAGCATTTTATCCATTGGGTTATTATGGAATCAAACTAATCAAGAGTTCTAGACTTTGACAGGTTCTTTTTATTTGCTTTCATGTTACTATAGACAACTATGCCTATGGTCTTGAAGTTCTATCACACCACATGTAGTCACTTACATGTATGCTTACTTGGCATATGTAACTCTTAAGGTATTTACAACACCACTGGTCACTATATGATAAAAGCGTGAAAATTAATCGTAAGAAATTTATTTTAGTTCAAGTTTGCTCTGTGTGGATGTATTGTTCTGTTCCAGTGATGTTCTTTGACTAAATCTGAAGGGAAAAGATATCACCTACGGGGTCAAAGCCTGTTCCCCAATGGTATCTGCTGAAGCTTTTGCAAGAGGCATATATACCCCTCGGGTCCCAGCAAGTTTTCACCAAGGTGGTAGGACCCAGCGATCCATTTCGGCCCTTTGCATACCTTGTTTATTCGTGTAGCCTGCCTTCCAGATAATCAATATGCACTTGCTTAGCATTTTATCCATTGGGTTATTATGGAATCAAACTAATCAAGAGTTCTAGACTTTGACAGGTTCTTCTTATTTGCTTTCATGTTACTATAGACAACTATGCCTAGGGTCTTGAAGTTCTATCACACCACATGTAGTCACTTACATGTATGCTTACTTGACATATGTAACTCCTTAGGTATTTACAACACCACTGGTCACTATATGATAAAAGTGTGAAAATTAATCGTAAGAAATTCATATTAGTTCAAGTTTGCTCTGTGTAGATTTATTGTTCTGTTTCAGTGATGTTCTCTGATTAAATCTGAAGGGAAAAGATATCACCTATGGGGTCAAAGCCTGCTCCCCAATGGTTTCTGCTGACACTTTTGCAAGAGGCATATATACCCCTCGGGTCCCAGCAAGTTTTCACCAAGGTGGTAGGACCCAGCGATCCATTTCGGCCCTTTGCATACCTTGTTTATTCGTGTAGCCTGCCTTCCAGATAATCAATATGCACTTGCTTAGCATTTTATCCATTGGGTTATTATGGAATCAAACTAATCAAGAGTTCTAGACTTTGACAGGTTCTTCTTATTTGCTTTCATGTTACTATAGACAACTATGCCTAGGGTCTTGAAGTTCTATCACACCACATGTAGTCACTTACATGTATACTTACTTGACATATGTACTCTTTAGGTATTTACAACACCACTAGTCACTATATGATAAAAGCGTGAAAATTAATCGTAAGAAATTTATATTAGTTCAAGTTTGCTCTGTGTAGATTTATTGTTCTGTTTCAGTGATGTTCTGTGACTAAATCTGAAGGGAAAAGATATCACCTTTGGGGTCAAAGCCTGCTCCCCAATGGTTTCTGCTGACACTTTTGCAAGAGGCATATATACCCCTCGGGTCCCAGCAAGTTTTCACCAAGGTGGTAGGACCCAGCGATCCATTTCGGCCCTTTGCATACCTTGTTTATTCGTGTAGCCTGCCTTCCAGATAATCAATATGCACTTGCTTAGCATTTTATCCATTGGGTTATTATGGAATCAAACTAATCAAGAGTTCTAGACTTTGACAGGTTCTTCTTATTTGCTTTCATGTTACTATGGACAACTATGCCTAGGGTCTTGAAGTTCTATCACACCACATGTAGTCACTTACATGTATACTTACTTGACATATGTACTCTTTAGGTATTTACAACACCACTGGTCACTATATGATAAAAGTGTGAAAATTAATCGTAAGAAATTTATATTAGTTCAAGTTTGCTCTGTGTGGATTTATTGTTTATTGTTCTGTTTCAGTTATGTTCTTTGACATTTTGAATTTTCTGAAGGGAAAATATATCACCTACGGGGTCAAAGCCAGTTCCCCAATGGTATCAGCTGCAGCTTTTGAAAGAGACATATATACCCCTCGGGTCCCAGCAAGTTTTCACCAAGGTAGTAGGACCCAGCGATCCATTTCGGCCCTTTGCATACCTTGTTTATTCGTGTAGCCTTCCCTACAGATAATCAATATGCACTTGCTTAGCATTTCTTCCATTGGGTTATTATGAAATCAAACTAATCAAGAGTTCTAGACTTTGACAGGTTTTTCTTATTTCCTTTCATGTTACTATAGACAACTATGCCTAGGGTCTTGAAGTTCTATCACACCACATGTAGTCACTTACATGTATGCTTACTTGGCATATGTAACTCTTAAGGTATTTACAACACCACTGGTCACTATATGATAAAAGCGTGAAAATTAATTGTAAGAAATTTATTTTAGTTCAAGTTTGCTCTGTGTGGATTTATTGTTCTGTTTCAGTGATGTTCTGTGACTAAATCTGAAGGGAAAAGATATCACCTATGGGGTCAAAGCCTGCTCCCCAATGGTATCTGCTGACACTTTTGCAAGAGGCATATATACCCCTCGGGTCCCAGCAAGTTTTCACCAAGGTGGTAGGACCCAGCGATCCATTTCGGCCCTTTGCATACCTTGTATATTCGTGTTGCCTGCCTTCCAGATAATCAATATGCACTTGCTTAGCATTTTATCCATTGGGTTATTATGGAATCAAACTAATCAAGAGTTCTAGACTTTGACAGGTTCTTCTTATTTGCTTTCATGTTACTATAGACAACTATGCCTAGGGTCTTGAAGTTCTATCACACCACATGTAGTCACTTACATGTATGCTTACTTGACATATGTAACGCCTTAGGTATTTACAACACCACTGGTCACTATATGATAAAAGTGTGAAAATTAATCGTAAGAAATTTATATTAGTTCAAGTTTGCTCTGAGTAGATTTATTATTCTGTTTCAGTGATGTTGTGTGACTAAATCTGAAGGGAAAAGATATCACCTATGGGGTCAAAGCCTGCTCCCCAATGGTTTCTGCTGAGACTTTTGCAAGAGGCATATATACCCCTCGGGTCCCAGCAAGTTTTCACCAAGGTGGTAGGACCCAGCGATCCATTTCGGCCCTTTGCATACCTTGTTTATTCGTGTAGCCTGCCTTCCAGATAATCAATATGCACTTGCTTAGCATTTTATCCATTGGGTTATTATGGAATCAAACTAATCAAGAGTTCTAGACTTTGACAGGTTCTTCTTATTTGCTTTCATGTTACTATAGACAACTATGCCTAGGGTCTTGAAGTTCTATCACACCACATGTAGTCACTTACATGTATACTTACTTGACATATGTACTCTTTAGGTATTTACAACACCACTGGTCACTATATGATAAAAGCGTGAAAATTAATCGTAAGAAATTTATAGTAGTTCAAGTTTGCTCTGTGTGGATTTATTGTTCTGTTTCAGTGATGTTCTGTGACTAAATCTGAAGGGAAAAGATATCACCTATGGGGTCAAAGCCTGCTCCCCAATGGTATCTGCTGACACTTTTGCAAGAGACATATATACCCCTCGGGTCCCAGCAAGTTTTCACCAAGGTGGTAGGACCCAGCGATCCATTTCGGCCCTTTGCATACCTTGTTTATTCGTGTAGCCTGCCTTCCAGATAATCAATATGCACTTGCTTAGCATTTTATCCATTGGGTTATTATGGAATCAAACTAATCAAGAGTTCTAGACTTTGACAGGTTCTTCTTATTTGCTTTCATGTTACTATAGACAACTATGCCTAGGGTCTTGAAGTTCTATCACACCACATGTAGTCACTTACATGTATGCTTACTTGACATATGTAACGCCTTAGGTATTTACAACACCACTGGTCACTATATGATAAAAGTGTGAAAATTAATCGTAAGAAATTTATATTAGTTCAAGTTTGCTCTGAGTAGATTTATTATTCTGTTTCAGTGATGTTGTGTGACTAAATCTGAAGGGAAAAGATATCACCTATGGGGTCAAAGCCTGCTCCCCAATGGTTTCTGCTTAGACTTTTGCAAGAGGCATATATACCCCTCGGGTCCCAGCAAGTTTTCACCAAGGTAGTAGGACCCAGCGATCCATTTCTCCCCTTTGCATACCTTGTTTATTTGTGTAGCCTTCCCTACAGATAATCAATATGCACTTGCTTAGCATTTCTTCTATTGGGTTATTATGAAATCAAACTAATCAAGAGTTCTAGACTTTGACAGGTTTTTCTTATTTGCTTTCATGTTACTATAGACAACTATGCCTATGGTCTTGAAGTTCTATCACACCAAATGTAGTCACTTACATGTATGCTTACTTGGCATATGTAACTCTTAAGGTATTTTCAACACCACTGGTCACTATATGATAAAAGCGTGAAAATTAATCGTAAGAAATTTATTTTAGTTCAAGTTTGCTCTGTGTGGATTTATTGTTCTGTTTCAGTGATGTTCTGTGACTAAATCTGAAGGGAAAAGATATCACCTATGGGGTCAAAGCCTGCTCCCCAATGGTATCTGCTGACACTTTTGCAAGAGGCATATATACCCCTCGGGTCCCAGCAAGTTTTCACCAAGGTGGTAGGACCCAGCGATCCATTTCGGCCCTTTGCATACCTTATATATTCGTGTAGCCTGCCTTCCAGATAATCAATATGCACTTGCTTAGCATTTTATCCATTGGGTTATTATGGAATCAAACTAATCAAGAGTTCTAGACTTTGACAGGTTCTTCTTATTTGCTTTCATGTTACTATAGACAACTATGCCTAGGGTCTTGAAGTTCTATCACACCACATGTAGTCACTTACATGTATGCTTACTTGACATATGTAACGCCTTAGGTATTTACAACACCACTGGTCACTATATGATAAAAGTGTGAAAATTAATCGTAAGAAATTTATATTAGTTCAAGTTTGCTCTGAGTAGATTTATTATTCTGTTTCAGTGATGTTGTGTGACTAAATCTGAAGGGAAAAGATATCACCTATGGGGTCAAAGCCTGCTCCCCAATGGTTTCTGCTGAGACTTTTGCAAGAGGCATATATACCCCTCGGGTCCCAGCAAGTTTTCACCAAGGTGGTAGGACCCAGCGATCCATTTCGGCCCTTTGCATACCTTGTTTATTCGTGTAGCCTGCCTTCCAGATAATCAATATGCACTTGCTTAGCATTTTATCCATTGGGTTATTATGGAATCAAACTAATCAAGAGTTCTAGACTTTGACAGGTTCTTCTTATTTGCTTTCATGTTACTATAGACAACTATGCCTAGGGTCTTGAAGTTCTATCACACCACATGTAGTCACTTACATGTATACTTACTTACTCTTTAGGTATTTACAACACCACTGGTCACTATATGATAAAAGTGTGAAAATTAATCGTAAGAAATTTATATTAGTTCAAGTTTGCTCTGTGTGGATTTATTGTTTATTGTTCTGTTTCAGTGATGTTCTTTGACATTTTGAATTTTCTTAAGGGAAAATATATCACCTACGGGGTCAAAGCCAGTTCCCCAATGGTATCAGCTGCAGCTTTTGCAAGAGACATATATACCCCTCGGGTCCCAGCAAGTTTTCACCAAGGTAGTAGGACCCAGCGATCCATTTCTCCCCTTTGCATACCTTGTTTATTTGTGTAGCCTTCCCTACAGATAATCAATATGCACTTGCTTAGCATTTCTTCTATTGGGTTATTATGAAATCAAACTAATCAAGAGTTCTAGACTTTGACAGGTTTTTCTTATTTGCTTTCATGTTACTATAGACAACTATGCCTATGGTCTTGAAGTTCTATCACACCACATGTAGTCACTTACATGTATGCTTACTTGGCATATGTAACTCTTAAGGTATTTTCAACACCACTGGTCACTATATGATAAAAGCGTGAAAATTAATCGTAAGAAATTTATTTTAGTTCAAGTTTGCTCTGTGTGGATGTATTGTTCTGTTCCAGTGATGTTCTTTGACTAAATCTGAAGGGAAAAGATATCACCTACGGGGTCAAAGCCTGTTCCCCAATGGTATCTGCTGAAGCTTTTGCAAGAGGCATATATACCCCTCGGGTCCCAGCAAGTTTTCACCAAGGTGGTAGGACCCAGCGATCCATTTCGGCCCTTTGCATACCTTGTTTATTCGTGTAGCCTGCCTTCCAGATAATCAATATGCACTTGCTTAGCATTTTATCCATTGGGTTATTATGGAATCAAACTAATCAAGAGTTCTAGACTTTGACAGGTTCTTCTTATTTGCTTTCATGTTACTATAGACAACTATGCCTAGGGTCTTGAAGTTCTATCACACCACATGTAGTCACTTACATGTATGCTTACTTGACATATGTAACTCCTTAGGTATTTACAACACCACTGGTCACTATATGATAAAAGTGTGAAAATTAATCGTAAGAAATTTATATTAGTTCAAGTTTGCTCTGTGTAGATTTATTGTTCTGTTTCAGTGATGTTCTCTGATTAAATCTGAAGGGAAAAGATATCACCTATGGGGTCAAAGCCTGCTCCCCAATGGTTTCTGCTGACACTTTTGCAAGAGGCATATATACCCCTCGGGTCCCAGCAAGTTTTCACCAAGGTGGTAGTACCCAGCGATCCATTTCGGCCCTTTGCATACCTTGTTTATTCGTGTAGCCTGCCTTCCAGATAATCAATATGCACTTGCTTAGCATTTTATCCATTGGGTTATTATGGAATCAAACTAATCAAGAGTTCTAGACTTTGACAGGTTCTTCTTATTTGCTTTCATGTTACTATAGACAACTATGCCTAGGGTCTTGAAGTTCTATCACACCACATGTAGTCACTTACATGTATACTTACTTGACATATGTACTCTTTAGGTATTTACAACACCACTGGTCACTATATGATAAAAGCGTGAAAATTAATCGTAAGAAATTTATATTAGTTCAAGTTTGCTCTGTGTGGATTTATTGTTCTGTTTCAGTGATGTTCTGTGACTAAATCTGAAGGGAAAAGATATCACCTATGGGGTCAAAGCCTGCTCCCCAATGGTATCTGCTGACACTTTTGCAAGAGACATATATACCCCTCGGGTCCCAGCAAGTTTTCACCAAGGTGGTAGGACCCAGCGATCCATTTCGGCCCTTTGCATACCTTGTTTATTCGTGTAGCCTGCCTTCCAGATAATCAATATGCACTTGCTTAGCATTTTATCCATTGGGTTATTATGGAATTAAACTAATCAAGAGTTCTAGACTTTGACAGGTTCTTCTTATTTGCTTTCATGTTACTATAGACAACTATGCCTAGGGTCTTGAAGTTCTATCACACCACATGTAGTCACTTACATGTATGCTTACTTGACATATGTAACGCCTTAGGTATTTACAACACCACTGGTCACTATATGATAAAAGTGTGAAAATTAATCGTAAGAAATTTATATTAGTTCAAGTTTGCTCTGTGTATATTTATTGTTCTGTTTCAGTGATGTTCTGTGACTAAATCTGAAGGGAAAAGATATCACCTATGGGGTCAAAGCCTGCTCCCCAATGGTTTCTGCTGACACTTTTGCAAGAGGCATATATACCCCTCGGGTCCCAGCAAGTTTTCACCAAGGTGGTAGGACCCAGCGATCCATTTCGGTCCTTTGCATACCTTGTTTATTCGTGTAGCCTGCCTTCCAGATAATCAATATGCACTTGCTTAGCATTTTATCCATTGGGTTATTATGGAATCAAACTAATCAAGAGTTCTAGACTTTGACAGGTTCTTCTTATTTGCTTTCATGTTACTATAGACAACTATGCCTAGGGTCTTGAAGTTCTATCACACCACATGTAGTCACTTACATGTATGCTTACTTGACATATGTAACGCCTTAGGTATTTACAACACCACTGGTCACTATATGATAAAAGTGTGAAAATTAATCGTAAGAAATTTATATTAGTTCAAGTTTGCTCTGTGTAGATTTATTGTTCTGTTTCAGTTATGTTCTGTGATTAAATCTGAAGGGAAAAGATATCACCTATGGGGTCAAAGCCTGCTCCCCAATGGTTTCTGCTGAAGCTTTTGCAAGAGGCATATATACCCCTCGGGTCCCAGCAAGTTTTCACCAAGGTGGTAGGACCCAGCGATCCATTTCGGCCCTTTGCATACCTTGTTTATTCGTGTAGCCTGCCTTCCAGATAATCAATATGCACTTGCTTAGCATTTTATCCATTGGGTTATTATGGAATCAAACTAATCAAGAGTTCTAGACTTTGACAGGTTCTTCTTATTTGCTTTCATGTTACTATAGACAACTATGCCTATGGTCTTGAAGTTCTATCACACCACATGTAGTCACTTACATGTATACTTACTTACTCTTTAGGTATTTACAACACCACTGGTCACTATATGATAAAAGTGTGAAAATTAATCGTAAGAAATTTATATTAGTTCAAGTTTGCTCTGTGTGGATTTATTGTTTATTGTTCTGTTTCAGTGATGTTCTTTGACATTTTGAATTTTCTTAAGGGAAAATATATCACCTACGGGGTCAAAGCCAGTTCCCCAATGGTATCAGCTGCAGCTTTTGCAAGAGACATATGTACCCCTCGGGTCCCAGCAAGTTTTCACCAAGGTAGTAGGACCCAGCGATCCATTTCTCCCCTTTGCATACCTTGTTTATTCGTGTAGCCTTCCCTACAGATAATCAATATGCACTTGCTTAGCATTTCTTCTATTGGGTTATTATGAAATCAAACTAATCAAGAGTTCTAGACTTTGACAGGTTTTTCTTATTTGCTTTCATGTTACTATAGACAACTATGCCTATGGTCTTGAAGTTCTATCACACCACATGTAGTCACTTACATGTATGCTTACTTGGCATATGTAACTCTTAAGGTATTTACAACACCACTGGTCACTATATGATAAAAGCGTGAAAATTAATCGTAAGAAATTTATTTTAGTTCAAGTTTGCTCTGTGTGGATTTATTGTTCTGTTCCAGTGATGTTCTTTGACTAAATCTGAAGGGAAAAGATATCACCTATGGGGTCAAAGCCTGCTCCCCAATGGTATCTGCTGACACTTTTGCAAGAGGCATATATACCCCTCGGGTCCCAGCAAGTTTTCACCAAGGTGGTAGGACCCAGCGATCCATTTCGGCCCTTTGCATACCTTATATATTCGTGTAGCCTGCCTTCCAGATAATCAATATGCACTTGCTTAGCATTTTATCCATTGGGTTATTATGGAATCAAACTAATCAAGAGTTCTAGACTTTGACAGGTTCTTCTTATTTGCTTTCATGTTACTATAGACAACTATGCCTAGGGTCTTGAAGTTCTATCACACCACATGTAGTCACTTACATGTATGCTTACTTGACATATGTAACGCCTTAGGTATTTACAACACCACTGGTCACTATATGATAAAAGTGTGAAAATTAATCGTAAGAAATTTATATTAGTTCAAGTTTGCTCTGAGTAGATTTATTATTCTGTTTCAGTGATGTTGTGTGACTAAATCTGAAGGGAAAAGATATCACCTATGGGGTCAAAGCCTGCTCCCCAATGGTTTCTGCTTAGACTTTTGCAAGAGGCATATATACCCCTCGGGTCCCAGCAAGTTTTCACCAAGGTAGTAGGACCCAGCGATCCATTTCTCCCCTTTGCATACCTTGTTTATTTGTGTAGCCTTCCCTACAGATAATCAATATGCACTTGCTTAGCATTTCTTCTATTGGGTTATTATGAAATCAAACTAATCAAGAGTTCTAGACTTTGACAGGTTTTTCTTATTTGCTTTCATGTTACTATAGACAACTATGCCTATGGTCTTGAAGTTCTATCACACCAAATGTAGTCACTTACATGTATGCTTACTTGGCATATGTAACTCTTAAGGTATTTTCAACACCACTGGTCACTATATGATAAAAGCGTGAAAATTAATCGTAAGAAATTTATTTTAGTTCAAGTTTGCTCTGTGTGGATTTATTGTTCTGTTTCAGTGATGTTCTGTGACTAAATCTGAAGGGAAAAGATATCACCTATGGGGTCAAAGCCTGCTCCCCAATGGTATCTGCTGACACTTTTGCAAGAGGCATATATACCCCTCGGGTCCCAGCAAGTTTTCACCAAGGTGGTAGGACCCAGCGATCCATTTCGGCCCTTTGCATACCTTATATATTCGTGTAGCCTGCCTTCCAGATAATCAATATGCACTTGCTTAGCATTTTATCCATTGGGTTATTATGGAATCAAACTAATCAAGAGTTCTAGACTTTGACAGGTTCTTCTTATTTGCTTTCATGTTACTATAGACAACTATGCCTAGGGTCTTGAAGTTCTATCACACCACATGTAGTCACTTACATGTATGCTTACTTGACATATGTAACGCCTTAGGTATTTACAACACCACTGGTCACTATATGATAAAAGTGTGAAAATTAATCGTAAGAAATTTATATTAGTTCAAGTTTGCTCTGAGTAGATTTATTATTCTGTTTCAGTGATGTTGTGTGACTAAATCTGAAGGGAAAAGATATCACCTATGGGGTCAAAGCCTGCTCCCCAATGGTTTCTGCTGAGACTTTTGCAAGAGGCATATATACCCCTCGGGTCCCAGCAAGTTTTCACCAAGGTGGTAGGACCCAGCGATCCATTTCGGCCCTTTGCATACCTTGTTTATTCGTGTAGCCTGCCTTCCAGATAATCAATATGCACTTGCTTAGCATTTTATCCATTGGGTTATTATGGAATCAAACTAATCAAGAGTTCTAGACTTTGACAGGTTCTTCTTATTTGCTTTCATGTTACTATAGACAACTATGCCTAGGGTCTTGAAGTTCTATCACACCACATGTAGTCACTTACATGTATACTTACTTACTCTTTAGGTATTTACAACACCACTGGTCACTATATGATAAAAGTGTGAAAATTAATCGTAAGAAATTTATATTAGTTCAAGTTTGCTCTGTGTGGATTTATTGTTTATTGTTCTGTTTCAGTGATGTTCTTTGACATTTTGAATTTTCTTAAGGGAAAATATATCACCTACGGGGTCAAAGCCAGTTCCCCAATGGTATCAGCTGCAGCTTTTGCAAGAGACATATATACCCCTCGGGTCCCAGCAAGTTTTCACCAAGGTAGTAGGACCCAGCGATCCATTTCTCCCCTTTGCATACCTTGTTTATTTGTGTAGCCTTCCCTACAGATAATCAATATGCACTTGCTTAGCATTTCTTCTATTGGGTTATTATGAAATCAAACTAATCAAGAGTTCTAGACTTTGACAGGTTTTTCTTATTTGCTTTCATGTTACTATAGACAACTATGCCTATGGTCTTGAAGTTCTATCACACCACATGTAGTCACTTACATGTATGCTTACTTGGCATATGTAACTCTTAAGGTATTTTCAACACCACTGGTCACTATATGATAAAAGCGTGAAAATTAATCGTAAGAAATTTATTTTAGTTCAAGTTTGCTCTGTGTGGATGTATTGTTCTGTTCCAGTGATGTTCTTTGACTAAATCTGAAGGGAAAAGATATCACCTACGGGGTCAAAGCCTGTTCCCCAATGGTATCTGCTGAAGCTTTTGCAAGAGGCATATATACCCCTCGGGTCCCAGCAAGTTTTCACCAAGGTGGTAGGACCCAGCGATCCATTTCGGCCCTTTGCATACCTTGTTTATTCGTGTAGCCTGCCTTCCAGATAATCAATATGCACTTGCTTAGCATTTTATCCATTGGGTTATTATGGAATCAAACTAATCAAGAGTTCTAGACTTTGACAGGTTCTTCTTATTTGCTTTCATGTTACTATAGACAACTATGCCTAGGGTCTTGAAGTTCTATCACACCACATGTAGTCACTTACATGTATGCTTACTTGACATATGTAACTCCTTAGGTATTTACAACACCACTGGTCACTATATGATAAAAGTGTGAAAATTAATCGTAAGAAATTTATATTAGTTCAAGTTTGCTCTGTGTAGATTTATTGTTCTGTTTCAGTGATGTTCTCTGATTAAATCTGAAGGGAAAAGATATCACCTATGGGGTCAAAGCCTGCTCCCCAATGGTTTCTGCTGACACTTTTGCAAGAGGCATATATACCCCTCGGGTCCCAGCAAGTTTTCACCAAGGTGGTAGTACCCAGCGATCCATTTCGGCCCTTTGCATACCTTGTTTATTCGTGTAGCCTGCCTTCCAGATAATCAATATGCACTTGCTTAGCATTTTATCCATTGGGTTATTATGGAATCAAACTAATCAAGAGTTCTAGACTTTGACAGGTTCTTCTTATTTGCTTTCATGTTACTATAGACAACTATGCCTAGGGTCTTGAAGTTCTATCACACCACATGTAGTCACTTACATGTATACTTACTTGACATATGTACTCTTTAGGTATTTACAACACCACTGGTCACTATATGATAAAAGCGTGAAAATTAATCGTAAGAAATTTATATTAGTTCAAGTTTGCTCTGTGTGGATTTATTGTTCTGTTTCAGTGATGTTCTGTGACTAAATCTGAAGGGAAAAGATATCACCTATGGGGTCAAAGCCTGCTCCCCAATGGTATCTGCTGACACTTTTGCAAGAGACATATATACCCCTCGGGTCCCAGCAAGTTTTCACCAAGGTGGTAGGACCCAGCGATCCATTTCGGCCCTTTGCATACCTTGTTTATTCGTGTAGCCTGCCTTCCAGATAATCAATATGCACTTGCTTAGCATTTTATCCATTGGGTTATTATGGAATTAAACTAATCAAGAGTTCTAGACTTTGACAGGTTCTTCTTATTTGCTTTCATGTTACTATAGACAACTATGCCTAGGGTCTTGAAGTTCTATCACACCACATGTAGTCACTTACATGTATGCTTACTTGACATATGTAACGCCTTAGGTATTTACAACACCACTGGTCACTATATGATAAAAGTGTGAAAATTAATCGTAAGAAATTTATATTAGTTCAAGTTTGCTCTGTGTATATTTATTGTTCTGTTTCAGTGATGTTCTGTGACTAAATCTGAAGGGAAAAGATATCACCTATGGGGTCAAAGCCTGCTCCCCAATGGTTTCTGCTGACACTTTTGCAAGAGGCATATATACCCCTCGGGTCCCAGCAAGTTTTCACCAAGGTGGTAGGACCCAGCGATCCATTTCGGTCCTTTGCATACCTTGTTTATTCGTGTAGCCTGCCTTCCAGATAATCAATATGCACTTGCTTAGCATTTTATCCATTGGGTTATTATGGAATCAAACTAATCAAGAGTTCTAGACTTTGACAGGTTCTTCTTATTTGCTTTCATGTTACTATAGACAACTATGCCTAGGGTCTTGAAGTTCTATCACACCACATGTAGTCACTTACATGTATGCTTACTTGACATATGTAACGCCTTAGGTATTTACAACACCACTGGTCACTATATGATAAAAGTGTGAAAATTAATCGTAAGAAATTTATATTAGTTCAAGTTTGCTCTGTGTAGATTTATTGTTCTGTTTCAGTTATGTTCTGTGATTAAATCTGAAGGGAAAAGATATCACCTATGGGGTCAAAGCCTGCTCCCCAATGGTTTCTGCTGAAGCTTTTGCAAGAGGCATATATACCCCTCGGGTCCCAGCAAGTTTTCACCAAGGTGGTAGGACCCAGCGATCCATTTCGGCCCTTTGCATACCTTGTTTATTCGTGTAGCCTGCCTTCCAGATAATCAATATGCACTTGCTTAGCATTTTATCCATTGGGTTATTATGGAATCAAACTAATCAAGAGTTCTAGACTTTGACAGGTTCTTCTTATTTGCTTTCATGTTACTATAGACAACTATGCCTATGGTCTTGAAGTTCTATCACACCACATGTAGTCACTTACATGTATACTTACTTACTCTTTAGGTATTTACAACACCACTGGTCACTATATGATAAAAGTGTGAAAATTAATCGTAAGAAATTTATATTAGTTCAAGTTTGCTCTGTGTGGATTTATTGTTTATTGTTCTGTTTCAGTGATGTTCTTTGACATTTTGAATTTTCTTAAGGGAAAATATATCACCTACGGGGTCAAAGCCAGTTCCCCAATGGTATCAGCTGCAGCTTTTGCAAGAGACATATGTACCCCTCGGGTCCCAGCAAGTTTTCACCAAGGTAGTAGGACCCAGCGATCCATTTCTCCCCTTTGCATACCTTGTTTATTCGTGTAGCCTTCCCTACAGATAATCAATATGCACTTGCTTAGCATTTCTTCTATTGGGTTATTATGAAATCAAACTAATCAAGAGTTCTAGACTTTGACAGGTTTTTCTTATTTGCTTTCATGTTACTATAGACAACTATGCCTATGGTCTTGAAGTTCTATCACACCACATGTAGTCACTTACATGTATGCTTACTTGGCATATGTAACTCTTAAGGTATTTACAACACCACTGGTCACTATATGATAAAAGCGTGAAAATTAATCGTAAGAAATTTATTTTAGTTCAAGTTTGCTCTGTGTGGATTTATTGTTCTGTTCCAGTGATGTTCTTTGACTAAATCTGAAGGGAAAAGATATCACCTACGGGGTCAAAGCCTGTTCCCCAATGGTATCTGCTGAAGCTTTTGCAAGAGGCATATATACCCCTCGGGTCCCAGCAAGTTTTCACCAAGGTGGTAGGACCCAGCGATCCTTTTCGGCCCTTTGCATACCTTGTTTATTCGTGTAGCCTGCCTTCCAGATAATCAATATGCACTTGCTTAGCATTTTATCCATTGGGTTATTATGGAATCAAACTAATCAAGAGTTCTAGACTCTGACAGGTTATTCTTATTTGCTTTCATGTTACTATAGACAACTATGCCTAGGGTCTTGAAGTTCTATCACACCACATGTAGTCACTTACATGTATACTTACTTACTCTTTAGGTATTTACAACACCACTGGTCACTATATGATAAAAGTGTGAAAATTAATCGTAAGAAATTTATATTAGTTCAAGTTTGCTCTGTGTGGATTTATTGTTTATTGTTCTGTTTCAGTGATGTTCTTTGACATTTTGAATTTTCTGAAGGGAAAATATATCACCTACGGGGTCAAAGCCAGTTCCCCAATGGTATCAGCTGCAGCTTTTGCAAGAGACATATATACCCCTCGGGTCCCAGCAAGTTTTCACCAAGGTAGTAGGACCCAGCGATCCATTTCTCCCCTTTGCATACCTTGTTTATTTGTGTAGCCTTCCCTACAGATAATCAATATGCACTTGCTTAGCATTTCTTCTATTGGGTTATTATGAAATCAAACTAATCAAGAGTTCTAGACTTTGACAGGTTTTTCTTATTTGCTTTCATGTTACTATAGACAACTATGCCTATGGTCTTAAAGTTCTATCACACCACATGTAGTCACTTACATGTATGCTTACTTGGCATATGTAACTCTTAAGGTATTTACAACACCACTGGTCACTATATGATAAAAGCGTGAAAATTAATCGTAAGAAATTTATTTTAGTTCAAGTTTGCTCTGTGTGGATTTATTGTTCTGTTTAAGTGATGTTCTTTGACTAAATCTGAAGGGAAAATATATCACCTATGGGGTCAAAGCCTGCTCCCCAATGGTATCTGCTGACACTTTTGCAAGAGGCATGTATACCCCTCGGGTCCCAGCAAGTTTTCACCAAGGTGGTAGGACCCAGCGATCCATCTCGGCCCTTTGCATACCTTGTTTATTCGTGTAGCCTGCCTTCCAGATAATCAATATGCACTTGCTTAGCATTTTATCCATTGGGTTATTATGGAATCAAACTAATCAAGAGTTCTAGACTTTGACAGGTTCTTCTTATTTGCTTTCATGTTACTATAGACAACTATGCCTAGGGTCTTGAAGTTCTATCACACCACATGTAGTCACTTACATGTATACTTACTTGACATATGTAACTCTTTAGGTATTTACAACACCACTGGTCACTATATGATAAAAGTGTGAAAATTTATCGTAAGAAATTTATATTAGTTCAAGTTTGCTCTGTGTGGATTTATTGTTTATTGCTCTGTTTCAGTGATTTTCTTTGACATTTTGAATTTTCTGAAGGGAAAATATATCACCTACGGGGTCAAAGCCAGTTCCCCAATGGTATCAGCTGCAGCTTTTGCAAGAGACATATATACCCCCCGGGTCCCAGCAAGTTTTCACCAAGGTGGTAGGACCCAGCGATCCATTTCTCCCCTTTGCATACCTTGTTTATTCGTGTAGCCTTCCCTACAGATAATCAATATGCACTTGCTTAGCATTTCTTCCATTGGGTTATTATGAAATCAAACTAATCAAGAGTTCTAGACTTTGACAGGTTTTTCTTATTTGCTTTCATGTTACTATAGACAACTATGCCTATGGTCTTGAAGTTCTATCACACCACATGTAGTCACTTACATGTATGCTTACTTGACATATGTAACGCCTTAGGTATTTACAACACCACTGGTCACTATATGATAAAAGTGTGAAAATTAATCGTAAGAAATTTATATTAGTTCAAGTTTGCTCTGTGTAGATTTATTGTTCTGTTTCAGTGAGGTTGTGTGACTAAATCTGAAGGGAAAAGATATCACCTATGGGGTCAAAGCCTGCTCCCCAATGGTTTCTGCTGACACTTTTGCAAGAGGCATATATACCCCTCGGGTCCCAGCAAGTTTTCACCAAGGTGGTAGGACCCAGCGATCCATTTCGGCCCTTTGCATACCTTGTTTATTCGTGTAGCCTTCCCTACAGATAATCAATATGCACTTGCTTAGCATTTCTTCCATTGGGTTATTATGAAATCAAACTAATCAAGAGTTCTAGACTTTGACAGGTTTTTCTTATTTGCTTTCATGTTACTATAGACAACTATGCCTATGGTCTTGAAGTTCTATCACACCACATGTAGTCACTTACATGTATGCTTACTTGACATATGTAACGCCTTAGGTATTTACAACACCACTGGTCACTATATGATAAAAGTGTGAAAATTAATCGTAAGAAATTTATATTAGTTCAAGTTTGCTCTGTGTAGATTTATTGTTCTGTTTCAGTGATGTTGTGTGACTAAATCTGAAGGGAAAAGATATCACCTATGGGGTCAAAGCCTGCTCCCCAATGGTTTCTGCTGACACTTTTGCAAGAGGCATATATACCCCTCGGGTCCCAGCAAGTTTTCACCAAGGTGGTAGGACCCAGCGATCCATTTCGGCCCTTTGCATACCTTGTTTATTCGTGTAGCCTGCCTTCCAGATAATCAATATGCACTTGCTTAGCATTTTATCCATTGGGTTATTATGGAATCAAACTAATCAAGAGTTCTAGACTTTGACAGGTTCTTCTTATTTGCTTTCATGTTACTATAGACAACTATGCCTAGGGTCTTGAAGTTCTATCACACCACATGTAGTCACTTACATGTATACTTACTTGACATATGTACTCTTTAGGTATTTACAACACCACTGGTCACTATATGATAAAAGTGTGAAAATTAATCGTAAGAAATTTATATTAGTTCAAGTTTGCTCTGTGTGGATTTATTGTTTATTGTTCTGTTTCAGTGATGTTCTTTGACATTTTGAATTTTCTGAAGGGAAAATTTATCACCTACGGGGTCAAAGCCAGTTCCCCAATGGTATCAGCTGCAGCTTTTGAAAGAGACATATATACCCCTCGGGTCCCAGCAAGTTTTCACCAAGGTGGTAGAACCCAGCGATCCATTTCTCCCCTTTGCATACCTTGTTTATTCGTGTAGCCTTCCCTACAGATAATCAATATGCACTTGCTTAGCATTTCTTCCATTGGGTTATTATGAAATCAAACTAATCAAGAGTTCTAGACTTTGACAGGTTTTTCTTATTTGCTCTCATGTTACTATAGACAACTATGCCTATGGTCTTGAAGTTCTATCACACCACATGTAGTCACTTACATGTATGCTTACTTGGCATATGTAACTCTTAAGGTATTTACAACACCACTGGTCACTATATGATAAAAGCGTGAAAATTAATCGTAAGAAATTTATTTTAGTTCAAGTTTGCTCTGTGTGGATTTATTGTTCTGTTTAAGTGATGTTCTTTGACTAAATCTGAAGGGAAAAGATATCACCTATGGGGTCAAATCCTGTTCCCCAATGGTATCTGCTGCAGCTTTTGCAAGAGGCATATATACCCCTCGGGTCCCAGCAAGTTTTCACCAAGGTGGTCGGACCCAGCGATCCATTTCTCGCCATATGTAACGCCTTAGGTATTTACAACACCACTGGTCACTATATGATAAAAGTGTGAAAATTAATCGTAAGAAATTTATATTAGTTCAAGTTTGCTCTGTGTAGATTTATTGTTCTGTTTCAGTGATGTTCTGTGACTAAATCTGAAGGGAAAAGATATCACCTTTGGGGTCAAAGCCTGCTCCCCAATGGTTTCTGCTGACACTTTTGCAAGAGGCATATATACCCCTCGGGTCCCAGCAAGTTTTCACCAAGGTGGTAGGACCCAGCGATCCATTTCGGCCCTTTGCATACCTTGTTTTTTCGTGTAGCCTGCCTTCCAGATAATCAATATGCACTTGCTTAGCATTTTATCCATTGGGTTATTATGGAATCAAACTAATCAAGAGTTCTAGACTTTGACAGGTTCTTCTTATTTGCTTTCATGTTACTATAGACAACTATGCCTAGGGTCTTGAAGTTCTATCACACCACATGTAGTCACTTACATGTATACTTACTTGACATATGTACTCTTTAGGTATTTACAACACCACTGGTCACTATATGATAAAAGTGTGAAAATTAATCGTAAGAAATTTATATTAGTTCAAGTTTGCTCTGTGTAGATTTATTGTTCTGTTTCAGTGATGTTCTCTGATTAAATCTGAAGGGAAAAGATATCACCTATGGGGTCAAAGCCTGCTCCCCAATGGTTTCTGCTGACACTTTTGCAAGAGGCATATATACCCCTCGGGTCCCAGCAAGTTTTCACCAAGGTGGTAGGACCCAGCGATCCATTTCGGCCCTTTGCATACCTTGTTTATTCGTGTAGCCTGCCTTCCAGATAATCAATATGCACTTGCTTAGCATTTCTTCCATTGGGTTATTATGAAATCAAACTAATCAAGAGTTCTAGACTTTGACAGGTTTTTCTTATTTGCTTTCATGTTACTATAGACAACTATGCCTAGGGTCTTGAAGTTCTATCACACCACATGTAGTCACTTACATGTATACTTACTTGACATATGTACTCTTTAGGTATTTACAACACCACTGGTCACTATATGATAAAAGTGTGAAAATTAATCGTAAGAAATTTATATTAGTTCAAGTTTGCTCTGTGTGGATTTATTGTTTATTGTTCTGTTTCAGTGATGTCCTTTGACATTTTGAATTTTCTGAAGGGAAAATATATCACCTACGGGGTCAAAGCCAGTTCCCCAATGGTATCAGCTGCAGCTTTTGAAAGAGACATATATACCCCTCGGGTCCCAGCAAGTTTTCACCAAGGTGGTAGGACCCAGCGATCCATTTCTCCCCTTTGCATACCTTGTTTATTCGTGTAGCCTTCCCTACAGATAATCAATATGCACTTGCTTAGCATTTCTTCCATTGGGTTATTATGAAATCAAACTAATCAAGAGTTCTAGACTTTGACAGGTTTTTCTTATTTGCTTTCATGTTACTATAGACAACTATGCCTAGGGTCTTGAAGTTCTATCACACCACATGTAGTCACTTACATGTATGCTTACTTGGCATATGTAACTCTTAAGGTATTTACAACACCACTGGTCACTATATGATAAAAGCGTGAAAATTAATTGTAAGAAATTTATTTTAGTTCAAGTTTGCTCTGTGTGGATTTATTGTTCTGTTTCAGTGATGTTCTGTGACTAAATCTGAAGGGAAAAGATATCACCTATGGGGTCAAAGCCTGCTCCCCAATGGTATCTGCTGACACTTTTGCAAGAGGCATATATACCCCTCGGGTCCCAGCAAGTTTTCACCAAGGTGGTAGGACCCAGCGATCCATTTCGGCCCTTTGCATACCTTGTATATTCGTGTAGCCTGCCTTCCAGATAATCAATATGCACTTGCTTAGCATTTTATCCATTGGGTTATTATGGAATCAAACTAATCAAGAGTTCTAGACTTTGACAGGTTCTTCTTATTTGCTTTCATGTTACTATAGACAACTATGCCTAGGGTCTTGAAGTTCTATCACACCACATGTAGTCACTTACATGTATGCTTACTTGACATATGTAACGCCTTAGGTATTTACAACACCACTGGTCACTATATGATAAAAGTGTGAAAATTAATCGTAAGAAATTTATATTAGTTCAAGTTTGCTCTGAGTAGATTTATTATTCTGTTTCAGTGATGTTGTGTGACTAAATCTGAAGGGAAAAGATATCACCTATGGGGTCAAAGCCTGCTCCCCAATGGTTTCTGCTGAGACTTTTGCAAGAGGCATATATACCCCTCGGGTCCCAGCAAGTTTTCACCAAGGTGGTAGGACCCAGCGATCCATTTCGGCCCTTTGCATACCTTGTTTATTCGTGTAGCCTGCCTTCCAGATAATCAATATGCACTTGCTTAGCATTTTATCCATTGGGTTATTATGGAATCAAACTAATCAAGAGTTCTAGACTTTGACAGGTTCTTCTTATTTGCTTTCATGTTACTATAGACAACTATGCCTAGGGTCTTGAAGTTCTATCACACCACATGTAGTCACTTACATGTATACTTACTTACTCTTTAGGTATTTACAACACCACTGGTCACTATATGATAAAAGTGTGAAAATTAATCGTAAGAAATTTATATTAGTTCAAGTTTGCTCTGTGTGGATTTATTGTTTATTGTTCTGTTTCAGTGATGTTCTTTGACATTTTGAATTTTCTGAAGGGAAAATATATCACCTACAGGGTCAAAGCCAGTTCCCCAATGGTATCAGCTGCAGCTTTTGCAAGAGACATATATACCCCTCGGGTCCCAGCAAGTTTTCACCAAGGTAGTAGGACCCAGCGATCCATTTCTCCCCTTTGCATACCTTGTTTATTCGTGTAGCCTTCCCTACAGATAATCAATATGCACTTGCTTAGCATTTCTTCTATTGGGTTATTATGAAATCAAACTAATCAAGAGTTCTAGACTTTGACAGGTTTTTCTTATTTGCTTTCATGTTACTATAGACAACTATGCCTATGGTCTTGAAGTTCTATCACACCACATGTAGTCACTTACATGTATGCTTACTTGGCATATGTAACTCTTAAGGTATTTACAACACCACTGGTCACTATATGATAAAAGTGTGAAAATTAATCGTAAGAAATTTATATTAGTTCAAGTTTGCTCTGTGTAGATTTATTGTTCTGTTTCAGTGATGTTCTGTGATTAAATCTGAAGGGAAAAGATATCACCTATGGGGTCAAAGCCTGCTCCCCAATGGTTTCTGCTGACACTTTTGCAAGAGGCATATATACCCCTCGGGTCCCAGCAAGTTTTCACCAAGGTGGTAGTACCCAGCGATCCATTTCGGCCCTTTGCATACCTTGTTTATTCGTGTAGCCTGCCTTCCAGATAATCAATATGCACTTGCTTAGCATTTTATCCATTGGGTTATTATGGAATCAAACTAATCAAGAGTTCTAGACTTTGACAGGTTCTTCTTATTTGCTTTCATGTTACTATAGACAACTATGCCTAGGGTCTTGAAGTTCTATCACACCACATGTAGTCACTTACATGTATGCTTACTTGACATATGTAACTCCTTAGGTATTTACAACACCACTGGTCACTATATGATAAAAGTGTGAAAATTAATCGTAAGAAATTTATATTAGTTCAAGTTTGCTCTGTGTAGATTTATTGTTCTGTTTCAGTGATGTTCTCTGACTAAATCTGAAGGGAAAAGATATCACCTATGGGGTCAAAGCCTGCTCCCCAGTGGTTTCTGCTGACACTTTTGCAAGAGGCATATATACCCCTCGGGTCCCAGCAAGTTTTCACCAAGGTGGTAGGACCCAGCGATCCATTTCGGCCCTTTGCATACCTTGTTTATTCGTGTAGCCTGCCTTCCAGATAATCAATATGCACTTGCTTAGCATTTTATCCATTGGGTTATTATGGAATCAAACTAATCAAGAGTTCTAGACTTTGACAGGTTCTTCTTATTTGCTTTCATGTTACTATAGACAACTATGCCTAGGGTCTTGAAGTTCTATCACACCACATGTAGTCACTTACATGTATGCTTACTTGACATATGTAACGCCTTAGGTATTTACAACACCACTGGTCACTATATGATAAAAGTGTGAAAATTAATCGTAAGAAATTTATATTAGTTCAAGTTTGCTCTGTGTATATTTATTGTTCTGTTTCAGTGATGTTCTGTGACTAAATCTGAAGGGAAAAGATATCACCTATGGGGTCAAAGCCTGCTCCCCAATGGTTTCTGCTGACACTTTTGCAAGAGGCATATATACCCCTCGGGTCCCAGCAAGTTTTCACCAAGGTGGTAGGACCCAGCGATCCATTTCGGTCCTTTGCATACCTTGTTTATTCGTGTAGCCTGCCTTCCAGATAATCAATATGCACTTGCTTAGCATTTTATCCATTGGGTTATTATGGAATCAAACTAATCAAGAGTTCTAGACTTTGACAGGTTCTTCTTATTTGCTTTCATGTTACTATAGACAACTATGCCTAGGGTCTTGAAGTTCTATCACACCACATGTAGTCACTTACATGTATGCTTACTTGACATATGTAACGCCTTAGGTATTTACAACACCACTGGTCACTATATGATAAAAGTGTGAAAATTAATCGTAAGAAATTTATATTAGTTCAAGTTTGCTCTGTGTAGATTTATTGTTCTGTTTCAGTGATGTTCTGTGATTAAATCTGAAGGGAAAAGATATCACCTATGGGGTCAAAGCCTGCTCCCCAATGGTTTCTGCTGAAGCTTTTGCAAGAGGCATATATACCCCTCGGGTCCCAGCAAGTTTTCACCAAGGTGGTAGGACCCAGCGATCCATTTCGGCCCTTTGCATACCTTGTTTATTCGTGTAGCCTGCCTTCCAGATAATCAATATGCACTTGCTTAGCATTTTATCCATTGGGTTATTATGGAATCAAACTAATCAAGAGTTCTAGACTTTGACAGGTTCTTCTTATTTGCTTTCATGTTACTATAGACAACTATGCCTATGGTCTTGAAGTTCTATCACACCACATGTAGTCACTTACATGTATACTTACTTACTCTTTAGGTATTTACAACACCACTGGTCACTATATGATAAAAGTGTGAAAATTAATCGTAAGAAATTTATATTAGTTCAAGTTTGCTCTGTGTGGATTTATTGTTTATTGTTCTGTTTCAGTGATGTTCTTTGACATTTTGAATTTTCTTAAGGGAAAATATATCACCTACGGGGTCAAAGCCAGTTCCCCAATGGTATCAGCTGCAGCTTTTGCAAGAGACATATATACCCCTCGGGTCCCAGCAAGTTTTCACCAAGGTAGTAGGACCCAGCGATCCATTTCTCCCCTTTGCATACCTTGTTTATTCGTGTAGCCTTCCCTACAGATAATCAATATGCACTTGCTTAGCATTTCTTCTATTGGATTATTATGAAATCAAACTAATCAAGAGTTCTAGACTTTGACAGGTTTTTCTTATTTGCTTTCATGTTACTATAGACAACTATGCCTATGGTCTTGAAGTTCTATCACACCACATGTAGTCACTTACATGTATGCTTACTTGGCATATGTAACTCTTAAGGTATTTACAACACCACTGGTCACTATATGATAAAAGCGTGAAAATTAATCGTAAGAAATTTATTTTAGTTCAAGTTTGCTCTGTGTGGATTTATTGTTCTGTTCCAGTGATGTTCTTTGACTAAATCTGAAGGGAAAAGATATCACCTACGGGGTCAAAGCCTGTTCCCCAATGGTATCTGCTGAAGCTTTTGCAAGAGGCATATATACCCCTCGGGTCCCAGCAAGTTTTCACCAAGGTGGTAGGACCCAGCGATCCATTTCGGCCCTTTGCATACCTTGTTTATTCGTGTAGCCTGCCTTCCAGATAATCAATATGCACTTGCTTAGCATTTTATCCATTGGGTTATTATGGAATCAAACTAATCAAGAGTTCTAGACTCTGACAGGTTATTCTTATTTGCTTTCATGTTACTATAGACAACTATGCCTAGGGTCTTGAAGTTCTATCACACCACATGTAGTCACTTACATGTATACTTACTTACTCTTTAGGTATTTACAACACCACTGGTCACTATATGATAAAAGTGTGAAAATTAATCGTAAGAAATTTATATTAGTTCAAGTTTGCTCTGTGTGGATTTATTGTTTATTGTTCTGTTTCAGTGATGTTCTTTGACATTTTGAATTTTCTGAAGGGAAAATATATCACCTACGGGGTCAAAGCCAGTTCCCCAATGGTATCAGCTGCAGCTTTTGCAAGAGACATATATACCCCTCGGGTCCCAGCAAGTTTTCACCAAGGTAGTAGGACCCAGCGATCCATTTCTCCCCTTTGCATACCTTGTTTATTTGTGTAGCCTTCCCTACAGATAATCAATATGCACTTGCTTAGCATTTCTTCTATTGGGTTATTATGAAATCAAACTAATCAAGAGTTCTAGACTTTGACAGGTTTTTCTTATTTGCTTTCATGTTACTATAGACAACTATGCCTATGGTCTTAAAGTTCTATCACACCACATGTAGTCACTTACATGTATGCTTACTTGGCATATGTAACTCTTAAGGTATTTACAACACCACTGGTCACTATATGATAAAAGCGTGAAAATTAATCGTAAGAAATTTATTTTAGTTCAAGTTTGCTCTGTGTGGATTTATTGTTCTGTTTAAGTGATGTTCTTTGACTAAATCTGAAGGGAAAAGATATCACCTATGGGGTCAAAGCCTGCTCCCCAATGGTATCTGCTGACACTTTTGCAAGAGGCATATATACCCCTTGGGTCCCAGCAAGTTTTCACCAAGGTGGTAGGACCCAGCGATCCATCTCGGCCCTTTGCATACCTTGTTTATTCGTGTAGCCTTCCCTACAGATAATCAATATGCACTTGCTTAGCATTTCTTCCATTGGGTTATTATGAAATCAAACTAATCAAGAGTTCTAGACTTTGACAGGTTTTTCTTATTTGCTTTCATGTTACTATAGACAACTATGCCTATGGTCTTGAAGTTCTATCACACCACATGTAGTCACTTACATGTATGCTTACTTGACATATGTAACGCCTTAGGTATTTACAACACCACTGGTCACTATATGATAAAAGTGTGAAAATTAATCGTAAGAAATTTATATTAGTTCAAGTTTGCTCTGTGTAGATTTATTGTTCTGTTTCAGTGATGTTGTGTGACTAAATCTGAAGGGAAAAGATATCACCTATGGGGTCAAAGCCTGCTCCCCAATGGTTTCTGCTGACACTTTTGCAAGAGGCATATATACCCCTCGGGTCCCAGCAAGTTTTCACCAAGGTGGTAGGACCCAGCGATCCATTTCGGCCCTTTGCATACCTTGTTTATTCGTGTAGCCTGCCTTCCAGATAATCAATATGCACTTGCTTAGCATTTTATCCATTGGGTTATTATGGAATCAAACTAATCAAGAGTTCTAGACTTTGACAGGTTCTTCTTATTTGCTTTCATGTTACTATAGACAACTATGCCTAGGGTCTTGAAGTTCTATCACACCACATGTAGTCACTTACATGTATACTTACTTGACATATGTACTCTTTAGGTATTTACAACACCACTGGTCACTATATGATAAAAGTGTGAAAATTAATCGTAAGAAATTTATATTAGTTCAAGTTTGCTCTGTGTGGATTTATTGTTTATTGTTCTGTTTCAGTGATGTTCTTTGACATTTTGAATTTTCTGAAGGGAAAATTTATCACCTACGGGGTCAAAGCCAGTTCCCCAATGGTATCAGCTGCAGCTTTTGAAAGAGACATATATACCCCTCGGGTCCCAGCAAGTTTTCACCAAGGTGGTAGGACCCAGCGATCCATTTCTCCCCTTTGCATACCTTGTTTATTCGTGTAGCCTTCCCTACAGATAATCAATATGCACTTGCTTAGCATTTCTTCCATTGGGTTATTATGAAATCAAACTAATCAAGAGTTCTAGACTTTGACAGGTTTTTCTTATTTGCTCTCATGTTACTATAGACAACTATGCCTATGGTCTTGAAGTTCTATCACACCACATGTAGTCACTTACATGTATGCTTACTTGGCATATGTAACTCTTAAGGTATTTACAACACCACTGGTCACTATATGATAAAAGCGTGAAAATTAATCGTAAGAAATTTATTTTAGTTCAAGTTTGCTCTGTGTGGATTTATTGTTCTGTTTAAGTGATGTTCTTTGACTAAATCTGAAGGGAAAAGATATCACCTATGGGGTCAAAGCCTGTTCCCCAATGGTATCTGCTGCAGCTTTTGCAAGAGGCATATATACCCCTCGGGTCCCAGCAAGTTTTCACCAAGGTGGTCGGACCCAGCGATCCATTTCTCGCCATATGTAACGCCTTAGGTATTTACAACACCACTGGTCACTATATGATAAAAGTGTGAAAATTAATCGTAAGAAATTTATATTAGTTCAAGTTTGCTCTGTGTAGATTTATTGTTCTGTTTCAGTGATGTTCTGTGACTAAATCTGAAGGGAAAAGATATCACCTTTGGGGTCAAAGCCTGCTCCCCAATGGTTTCTGCTGACACTTTTGCAAGAGGCATATATACCCCTCGGGTCCCAGCAAGTTTTCACCAAGGTGGTAGGACCCAGCGATCCATTTCGGCCCTTTGCATACCTTGTTTATTCGTGTAGCCTGCCTTCCAGATAATCAATATGCACTTGCTTAGCATTTTATCCATTGGGTTATTATGGAATCAAACTAATCAAGAGTTCTAGACTTTGACAGGTTCTTCTTATTTGCTTTCATGTTACTATGGACAACTATGCCTAGGGTCTTGAAGTTCTATCACACCACATGTAGTCACTTACATGTATACTTACTTGACATATGTACTCTTTAGGTATTTACAACACCACTGGTCACTATATGATAAAAGTGTGAAAATTAATCGTAAGAAATTTATATTAGTTCAAGTTTGCTCTGTGTGGATTTATTGTTTATTGTTCTGTTTCAGTGATGTTCTTTGACATTTTGAATTTTCTTAAGGGAAAATATATCACCTACGGGGTCAAAGCCAGTTCCCCAATGGTATCAGCTGCAGCTTTTGCAAGAGACATATATACCCCTCGGGTCCCAGCAAGTTTTCACCAAGGTGGTAGGACCCAGCGATCCATTTCTCCCCTTTGCATACCTTGTTTATTCGTGTAGCCTTCCCTACAGATAATCAATATGCACTTGCTTAGCATTTCTTCCATTGGGTTATTATGAAATCAAACTAATCAAGAGTTCTAGACTTTGACAGGTTTTTCTTATTTGCTTTCATGTTACTATAGACAACTATGCCTAGGGTCTTGAAGTTCTATCACACCACATGTAGTCACTTACATGTATACTTACTTGACATATGTACTCTTTAGGTATTTACAACACCACTGGTCACTATATGATAAAAGTGTGAAAATTAATCGTAAGAAATTTATATTAGTTCAAGTTTGCTCTGTGTGGATTTATTGTTTATTGTTCTGTTTCAGTGATGTCCTTTGACATTTTGAATTTTCTGAAGGGAAAATATATCACCTACGGGGTCAAAGCCAGTTCCCCAATGGTATCAGCTGCAGCTTTTGAAAGAGACATATATACCCCTCGGGTCCCAGCAAGTTTTCACCAAGGTGGTAGGACCCAGCGATCCATTTCTCCCCTTTGCATACCTTGTTTATTCGTGTAGCCTTCCCTACAGATAATCAATATGCACTTGCTTAGCATTTCTTCCATTGGGTTATTATGAAATCAAACTAATCAAGAGTTCTAGACTTTGACAGGTTTTTCTTATTTGCTTTCATGTTACTATAGACAACTATGCCTAGGGTCTTGAAGTTCTATCACACCACATGTAGTCACTTACATGTATGCTTACTTGGCATATGTAACTCTTAAGGTATTTACAACACCACTGGTCACTATATGATAAAAGCGTGAAAATTAATTGTAAGAAATTTATTTTAGTTCAAGTTTGCTCTGTGTGGATTTATTGTTCTGTTTCAGTGATGTTCTGTGACTAAATCTGAAGGGAAAAGATATCACCTATGGGGTCAAAGCCTGCTCCCCAATGGTATCTGCTGACACTTTTGCAAGAGGCATATATACCCCTCGGGTCCCAGCAAGTTTTCACCAAGGTGGTAGGACCCAGCGATCCATTTCGGCCCTTTGCATACCTTGTATATTCGTGTAGCCTGCCTTCCAGATAATCAATATGCACTTGCTTAGCATTTTATCCATTGGGTTATTATGGAATCAAACTAATCAAGAGTTCTAGACTTTGACAGGTTCTTCTTATTTGCTTTCATGTTACTATAGACAACTATGCCTAGGGTCTTGAAGTTCTATCACACCACATGTAGTCACTTACATGTATGCTTACTTGACATATGTAACGCCTTAGGTATTTACAACACCACTGGTCACTATATGATAAAAGTGTGAAAATTAATCGTAAGAAATTTATATTAGTTCAAGTTTGCTCTGAGTAGATTTATTATTCTGTTTCAGTGATGTTGTGTGACTAAATCTGAAGGGAAAAGATATCACCTATGGGGTCAAAGCCTGCTCCCCAATGGTTTCTGCTGAGACTTTTGCAAGAGGCATATATACCCCTCGGGTCCCAGCAAGTTTTCACCAAGGTGGTAGGACCCAGCGATCCATTTCGGCCCTTTGCATACCTTGTTTATTCGTGTAGCCTGCCTTCCAGATAATCAATATGCACTTGCTTAGCATTTTATCCATTGGGTTATTATGGAATCAAACTAATCAAGAGTTCTAGACTTTGACAGGTTCTTCTTATTTGCTTTCATGTTACTATAGACAACTATGCCTAGGGTCTTGAAGTTCTATCACACCACATGTAGTCACTTACATGTATACTTACTTACTCTTTAGGTATTTACAACACCACTGGTCACTATATGATAAAAGTGTGAAAATTAATCGTAAGAAATTTATATTAGTTCAAGTTTGCTCTGTGTGGATTTATTGTTTATTGTTCTGTTTCAGTGATGTTCTTTGACATTTTGAATTTTCTGAAAGGAAAATATATCACCTACGGGGTCAAAGCCAGTTCCCCAATGGTATCAGCTGCAGCTTTTGCAAGAGACATATATACCCCTCGGGTCCCAGCAAGTTTTCACCAAGGTAGTAGGACCCAGCGATCCATTTCTCCCCTTTGCATACCTTGTTTATTTGTGTAGCCTTCCCTACAGATAATCAATATGCACTTGCTTAGCATTTCTTCTATTGGGTTATTATGAAATCAAACTAATCAAGAGTTCTAGACTTTGACAGGTTTTTCTTATTTGCTTTCATGTTACTATAGACAACTATGCCTATGGTCTTGAAGTTCTATCACACCACATGTAGTCACTTACATGTATGCTTACTTGGCATATGTAACTCTTAAGGTATTTTCAACACCACTGGTCACTATATGATAAAAGCGTGAAAATTAATCGTAAGAAATTTATTTTAGTTCAAGTTTGCTCTGTGTGGATGTATTGTTCTGTTCCAGTGATGTTCTTTGACTAAATCTGAAGGGAAAAGATATCACCTACGGGGTCAAAGCCTGTTCCCCAATGGTATCTGCTGAAGCTTTTGCAAGAGGCATATATACCCCTCGGGTCCCAGCAAGTTTTCACCAAGGTGGTAGGACCCAGCGATCCATTTCGGCCCTTTGCATACCTTGTTTATTCGTGTAGCCTGCCTTCCAGATAATCAATATGCACTTGCTTAGCATTTTATCCATTGGGTTATTATGGAATCAAACTAATCAAGAGTTCTAGACTTTGACAGGTTCTTCTTATTTGCTTTCATGTTACTATAGACAACTATGCCTAGGGTCTTGAAGTTCTATCACACCACATGTAGTCACTTACATGTATGCTTACTTGACATATGTAACTCCTTAGGTATTTACAACACCACTGGTCACTATATGATAAAAGTGTGAAAATTAATCGTAAGAAATTTATATTAGTTCAAGTTTGCTCTGTGTAGATTTATTGTTCTGTTTCAGTGATGTTCTCTGATTAAATCTGAAGGGAAAAGATATCACCTATGGGGTCAAAGCCTGCTCCCCAATGGTTTCTGCTGACACTTTTGCAAGAGGCATATATACCCCTCGGGTCCCAGCAAGTTTTCACCAAGGTGGTAGTACCCAGCGATCCATTTCGGCCCTTTGCATACCTTGTTTATTCGTGTAGCCTGCCTTCCAGATAATCAATATGCACTTGCTTAGCATTTTATCCATTGGGTTATTATGGAATCAAACTAATCAAGAGTTCTAGACTTTGACAGGTTCTTCTTATTTGCTTTCATGTTACTATAGACAACTATGCCTAGGGTCTTGAAGTTCTATCACACCACATGTAGTCACTTACATGTATGCTTACTTGACATATGTAACTCCTTAGGTATTTACAACACCACTGGTCACTATATGATAAAAGTGTGAAAATTAATCGTAAGAAATTTATATTAGTTCAAGTTTGCTCTGTGTGGATTTATTGTTTATTGTTCTGTTTCAGTTATGTTCTTTGACATTTTGAATTTTCTGAAGGGAAAATATATCACCTACGGGGTCAAAGCCAGTTTCCCAATGGTATCAGCTGCAGCTTTTGAAAGAGACATATATACCCCTCGGGTCCCAGCAAGTTTTCACCAAGGTGGTAGGACCCAGCGATCCATTTCTCCCCTTTGCATACCTTGTTTATTCGTGTAGCCTTCCCTACAGATAATCAATATGCACTTGCTTAGCATTTCTTCCATTGGGTTATTATGAAATCAAACTAATCAAGAGTTCTAGACTTTGACAGGTTTTTCTTATTTGCTTTCATGTTACTATAGACAACTATGCCTAGGGTCTTGAAGTTCTATCACACCACATGTAGTCACTTACATGTATGCTTACTTGGCATATGTAACTCTTAAGGTATTTACAACACCACTGGTCACTATATGATAAAAGCGTGAAAATTAATTGTAAGAAATTTATTTTAGTTCAAGTTTGCTCTGTGTGGATTTATTGTTCTGTTTCAGTGATGATCTGTGACTAAATCTGAAGGGAAAAGATATCACCTATGGGGTCAAAGCCTGCTCCCCAATGGTATCTGCTGACACTTTTGCAAGAGGCATATATACCCCTCGGGTCCCAGCAAGTTTTCACCAAGGTGGTAGGACCCAGCGATCCATTTCGGCCCTTTGCATACCTTATATATTCGTGTAGCCTGCCTTCCAGATAATCAATATGCACTTGCTTAGCATTTTATCCATTGGGTTATTATGGAATCAAACTAATCAAGAGTTCTAGACTTTGACAGGTTCTTCTTATTTGCTTTCATGTTACTATAGACAACTATGCCTAGGGTCTTGAAGTTCTATCACACCACATGTAGTCACTTACATGTATGCTTACTTGACATATGTAACGCCTTAGGTATTTACAACACCACTGGTCACTATATGATAAAAGTGTGAAAATTAATCGTAAGAAATTTATATTAGTTCAAGTTTGCTCTGAGTAGATTTATTATTCTGTTTCAGTGATGTTGTGTGACTAAATCTGAAGGGAAAAGATATCACCTATGGGGTCAAAGCCTGCTCCCCAATGGTTTCTGCTGAGACTTTTGCAAGAGGCATATATACCCCTCGGGTCCCAGCAAGTTTTCACCAAGGTGGTAGGACCCAGCGATCCATTTCGGCCCTTTGCATACCTTGTTTATTCGTGTAGCCTGCCTTCCAGATAATCAATATGCACTTGCTTAGCATTTTATCCATTGGGTTATTATGGAATCAAACTAATCAAGAGTTCTAGACTTTGACAGGCTCTTCTTATTTGCTTTCATGTTACTATAGACAACTATGCCTAGGGTCTTGAAGTTCTATCACACCACATGTAGTCACTTACATGTATACTTACTTACTCTTTAGGTATTTACAACACCACTGGTCACTATATGATAAAAGTGTGAAAATTAATCGTAAGAAATTTATATTAGTTCAAGTTTGCTCTGTGTGGATTTATTGTTTATTGTTCTGTTTCAGTGATGTTCTTTGACATTTTGAATTTTCTGAAAGGAAAATATATCACCTACGGGGTCAAAGCCAGTTCCCCAATGGTATCAGCTGCAGCTTTTGCAAGAGACATATATACCCCTCGGGTCCCAGCAAGTTTTCACCAAGGTAGTAGGACCCAGCGATCCATTTCTCCCCTTTGCATACCTTGTTTATTTGTGTAGCCTTCCCTACAGATAATCAATATGCACTTGCTTAGCATTTCTTCTATTGGGTTATTATGAAATCAAACTAATCAAGAGTTCTAGACTTTGACAGGTTTTTCTTATTTGCTTTCATGTTACTATAGACAACTATGCCTATGGTCTTGAAGTTCTATCACACCACATGTAGTCACTTACATGTATGCTTACTTGGCATATGTAACTCTTAAGGTATTTTCAACACCACTGGTCACTATATGATAAAAGCGTGAAAATTAATCGTAAGAAATTTATTTTAGTTCAAGTTTGCTCTGTGTGGATTTATTGTTCTGTTTCAGTGATGTTCTGTGACTAAATCTGAAGGGAAAAGATATCACCTATGGGGTCAAAGCCTGCTCCCCAATGGTATCTGCTGACACTTTTGCAAGAGGCATATATACCCCTCGGGTCCCAGCAAGTTTTCACCAAGGTGGTAGGACCCAGCGATCCATTTCGGCCCTTTGCATACCTTATATATTCGTGTAGCCTGCCTTCCAGATAATCAATATGCACTTGCTTAGCATTTTATCCATTGGGTTATTATGGAATCAAACTAATCAAGAGTTCTAGACTTTGACAGGTTCTTCTTATTTGCTTTCATGTTACTATAGACAACTATGCCTAGGGTCTTGAAGTTCTATCACACCACATGTAGTCACTTACATGTATGCTTACTTGACATATGTAACGCCTTAGGTATTTACAACACCACTGGTCACTATATGATAAAAGTGTGAAAATTAATCGTAAGAAATTTATATTAGTTCAAGTTTGCTCTGAGTAGATTTATTATTCTGTTTCAGTGATGTTGTGTGACTAAATCTGAAGGGAAAAGATATCACCTATGGGGTCAAAGCCTGCTCCCCAATGGTTTCTGCTGAGACTTTTGCAAGAGGCATATATACCCCTCGGGTCCCAGCAAGTTTTCACCAAGGTGGTAGGACCCAGCGATCCATTTCGGCCCTTTGCATACCTTGTTTATTCGTGTAGCCTGCCTTCCAGATAATCAATATGCACTTGCTTAGCATTTTATCCATTGGGTTATTATGGAATCAAACTAATCAAGAGTTCTAGACTTTGACAGGTTCTTCTTATTTGCTTTCATGTTACTATAGACAACTATGCCTAGGGTCTTGAAGTTCTATCACACCACATGTAGTCACTTACATGTATACTTACTTACTCTTTAGGTATTTACAACACCACTGGTCACTATATGATAAAAGTGTGAAAATTAATCGTAAGAAATTTATATTAGTTCAAGTTTGCTCTGTGTGGATTTATTGTTTATTGTTCTGTTTCAGTGATGTTCTTTGACATTTTGAATTTTCTGAAAGGAAAATATATCACCTACGGGGTCAAAGCCAGTTCTCCAATGGTATCAGCTGCAGCTTTTGCAAGAGACATATATACCCCTCGGGTCCCAGCAAGTTTTCACCAAGGTAGTAGGACCCAGCGATCCATTTCTCCCCTTTGCATACCTTGTTTATTTGTGTAGCCTTCCCTACAGATAATCAATATGCACTTGCTTAGCATTTCTTCTATTGGGTTATTATGAAATCAAACTAATCAAGAGTTCTAGACTTTGACAGGTTTTTCTTATTTGCTTTCATGTTACTATAGACAACTATGCCTATGGTCTTGAAGTTCTATCACACCACATGTAGTCACTTACATGTATGCTTACTTGGCATATGTAACTCTTAAGGTATTTTCAACACCACTGGTCACTATATGATAAAAGCGTGAAAATTAATCGTAAGAAATTTATTTTAGTTCAAGTTTGCTCTGTGTGGATGTATTGTTCTGTTCCAGTGATGTTCTTTGACTAAATCTGAAGGGAAAAGATATCACCTACGGGGTCAAAGCCTGTTCCCCAATGGTATCTGCTGAAGCTTTTGCAAGAGGCATATATACCCCTCGGGTCCCAGCAAGTTTTCACCAAGGTGGTAGGACCCAGCGATCCATTTCGGCCCTTTGCATACCTTGTTTATTCGTGTAGCCTGCCTTCCAGATAATCAATATGCACTTGCTTAGCATTTTATCCATTGGGTTATTATGGAATCAAACTAATCAAGAGTTCTAGACTTTGACAGGTTCTTCTTATTTGCTTTCATGTTACTATAGACAACTATGCCTAGGGTCTTGAAGTTCTATCACACCACATGTAGTCACTTACATGTATGCTTACTTGACATATGTAACTCCTTAGGTATTTACAACACCACTGGTCACTATATGATAAAAGTGTGAAAATTAATCGTAAGAAATTTATATTAGTTCAAGTTTGCTCTGTGTAGATTTATTGTTCTGTTTCAGTGATGTTCTCTGATTAAATCTGAAGGGAAAAGATATCACCTATGGGGTCAAAGCCTGCTCCCCAATGGTTTCTGCTGACACTTTTGCAAGAGGCATATATACCCCTCGGGTCCCAGCAAGTTTTCACCAAGGTGGTAGTACCCAGCGATCCATTTCGGCCCTTTGCATACCTTGTTTATTCGTGTAGCCTGCCTTCCAGATAATCAATATGCACTTGCTTAGCATTTTATCCATTGGGTTATTATGGAATCAAACTAATCAAGAGTTCTAGACTTTGACAGGTTCTTCTTATTTGCTTTCATGTTACTATAGACAACTATGCCTAGGGTCTTGAAGTTCTATCACACCACATGTAGTCACTTACATGTATGCTTACTTGACATATGTAACTCCTTAGGTATTTACAACACCACTGGTCACTATATGATAAAAGTGTGAAAATTAATCGTAAGAAATTTATATTAGTTCAAGTTTGCTCTGTGTGGATTTATTGTTTATTGTTCTGTTTCAGTTATGTTCTTTGACATTTTGAATTTTCTGAAGGGAAAATATATCACCTACGGGGTCAAAGCCAGTTTCCCAATGGTATCAGCTGCAGCTTTTGAAAGAGACATATATACCCCTCGGGTCCCAGCAAGTTTTCACCAAGGTGGTAGGACCCAGCGATCCATTTCTCCCCTTTGCATACCTTGTTTATTCGTGTAGCCTTCCCTACAGATAATCAATATGCACTTGCTTAGCATTTCTTCCATTGGGTTATTATGAAATCAAACTAATCAAGAGTTCTAGACTTTGACAGGTTTTTCTTATTTGCTTTCATGTTACTATAGACAACTATGCCTAGGGTCTTGAAGTTCTATCACACCACATGTAGTCACTTACATGTATGCTTACTTGGCATATGTAACTCTTAAGGTATTTACAACACCACTGGTCACTATATGATAAAAGCGTGAAAATTAATTGTAAGAAATTTATTTTAGTTCAAGTTTGCTCTGTGTGGATTTATTGTTCTGTTTCAGTGATGATCTGTGACTAAATCTGAAGGGAAAAGATATCACCTATGGGGTCAAAGCCTGCTCCCCAATGGTATCTGCTGACACTTTTGCAAGAGGCATATATACCCCTCGGGTCCCAGCAAGTTTTCACCAAGGTGGTAGGACCCAGCGATCCATTTCGGCCCTTTGCATACCTTATATATTCGTGTAGCCTGCCTTCCAGATAATCAATATGCACTTGCTTAGCATTTTATCCATTGGGTTATTATGGAATCAAACTAATCAAGAGTTCTAGACTTTGACAGGTTCTTCTTATTTGCTTTCATGTTACTATAGACAACTATGCCTAGGGTCTTGAAGTTCTATCACACCACATGTAGTCACTTACATGTATGCTTACTTGACATATGTAACGCCTTAGGTATTTACAACACCACTGGTCACTATATGATAAAAGTGTGAAAATTAATCGTAAGAAATTTATATTAGTTCAAGTTTGCTCTGAGTAGATTTATTATTCTGTTTCAGTGATGTTGTGTGACTAAATCTGAAGGGAAAAGATATCACCTATGGGGTCAAAGCCTGCTCCCCAATGGTTTCTGCTGAGACTTTTGCAAGAGGCATATATACCCCTCGGGTCCCAGCAAGTTTTCACCAAGGTAGTAGGACCCAGCGATCCATTTCTCCCCTTTGCATACCTTGTTTATTTGTGTAGCCTTCCCTACAGATAATCAATATGCACTTGCTTAGCATTTCTTCTATTGGGTTATTATGAAATCAAACTAATCAAGAGTTCTAGACTTTGACAGGTTTTTCTTATTTGCTTTCATGTTACTATAGACAACTATGCCTATGGTCTTGAAGTTCTATCACACCACATGTAGTCACTTACATGTATGCTTACTTGGCATATGTAACTCTTAAGGTATTTTCAACACCACTGGTCACTATATGGTAAAAGCGTGAAAATTAATCGTAAGAAATTTATTTTAGTTCAAGTTTGCTCTGTGTGGATTTATTGTTCTGTTTCAGTGATGTTCTGTGACTAAATCTGAAGGGAAAAGATATCACCTATGGGGTCAAAGCCTGCTCCCCAATGGTA
Source organism: Scardinius erythrophthalmus (assembly GCF_964197995.2). Lineage (NCBI taxonomy): Eukaryota > Metazoa > Chordata > Actinopteri > Cypriniformes > Leuciscidae > Scardinius > Scardinius erythrophthalmus. The sequence goes on from NC_138234.1 coordinate 40,374,067, forward strand.
TCTGCTGACACTTTTGCAAGAGGCATATATACCCCTCGGGTCCCAGCAAGTTTTCACCAAGGTGGTAGGACCCAGCGATCCATTTCGGCCCTTTGCATACCTTATATATTCGTGTAGCCTGCCTTCCAGATAATCAATATGCACTTGCTTAGCATTTTATCCATTGGGTTATTATGGAATCAAACTAATCAAGAGTTCTAGACTTTGACAGGTTCTTCTTATTTGCTTTCATGTTACTATAGACAACTATGCCTAGGGTCTTGAAGTTCTATCACACCACATGTAGTCACTTACATGTATGCTTACTTGACATATGTAACTCCTTAGGTATTTACAACACCACTGGTCACTATATGATAAAAGTGTGAAAATTAATCGTAAGAAATTTATATTAGTTCAAGTTTGCTCTGTGTAGATTTATTGTTCTGTTTCAGTGATGTTCTCTGATTAAATCTGAAGGGAAAAGATATCACCTATGGGGTCAAAGCCTGCTCCCCAATGGTTTCTGCTGACACTTTTGCAAGAGGCATATATACCCCTCGGGTCCCAGCAAGTTTTCACCAAGGTGGTAGTACCCAGCGATCCATTTCGGCCCTTTGCATACCTTGTTTATTCGTGTAGCCTGCCTTCCAGATAATCAATATGCACTTGCTTAGCATTTTATCCATTGGGTTATTATGGAATCAAACTAATCAAGAGTTCTAGACTTTGACAGGTTCTTCTTATTTGCTTTCATGTTACTATAGACAACTATGCCTAGGGTCTTGAAGTTCTATCACACCACATGTAGTCACTTACATGTATGCTTACTTGACATATGTAACTCCTTAGGTATTTACAACACCACTGGTCACTATATGATAAAAGTGTGAAAATTAATCGTAAGAAATTTATATTAGTTCAAGTTTGCTCTGTGTGGATTTATTGTTTATTGTTCTGTTTCAGTTATGTTCTTTGACATTTTGAATTTTCTGAAGGGAAAATATATCACCTACGGGGTCAAAGCCAGTTTCCCAATGGTATCAGCTGCAGCTTTTGAAAGAGACATATATACCCCTCGGGTCCCAGCAAGTTTTCACCAAGGTGGTAGGACCCAGCGATCCATTTCTCCCCTTTGCATACCTTGTTTATTCGTGTAGCCTTCCCTACAGATAATCAATATGCACTTGCTTAGCATTTCTTCCATTGGGTTATTATGAAATCAAACTAATCAAGAGTTCTAGACTTTGACAGGTTTTTCTTATTTGCTTTCATGTTACTATAGACAACTATGCCTAGGGTCTTGAAGTTCTATCACACCACATGTAGTCACTTACATGTATGCTTACTTGGCATATGTAACTCTTAAGGTATTTACAACACCACTGGTCACTATATGATAAAAGCGTGAAAATTAATTGTAAGAAATTTATTTTAGTTCAAGTTTGCTCTGTGTGGATTTATTGTTCTGTTTCAGTGATGATCTGTGACTAAATCTGAAGGGAAAAGATATCACCTATGGGGTCAAAGCCTGCTCCCCAATGGTATCTGCTGACACTTTTGCAAGAGGCATATATACCCCTCGGGTCCCAGCAAGTTTTCACCAAGGTGGTAGGACCCAGCGATCCATTTCGGCCCTTTGCATACCTTATATATTCGTGTAGCCTGCCTTCCAGATAATCAATATGCACTTGCTTAGCATTTTATCCATTGGGTTATTATGGAATCAAACTAATCAAGAGTTCTAGACTTTGACAGGTTCTTCTTATTTGCTTTCATGTTACTATAGACAACTATGCCTAGGGTCTTGAAGTTCTATCACACCACATGTAGTCACTTACATGTATGCTTACTTGACATATGTAACGCCTTAGGTATTTACAACACCACTGGTCACTATATGATAAAAGTGTGAAAATTAATCGTAAGAAATTTATATTAGTTCAAGTTTGCTCTGAGTAGATTTATTATTCTGTTTCAGTGATGTTGTGTGACTAAATCTGAAGGGAAAAGATATCACCTATGGGGTCAAAGCCTGCTCCCCAATGGTTTCTGCTGAGACTTTTGCAAGAGGCATATATACCCCTCGGGTCCCAGCAAGTTTTCACCAAGGTGGTAGGACCCAGCGATCCATTTCGGCCCTTTGCATACCTTGTTTATTCGTGTAGCCTGCCTTCCAGATAATCAATATGCACTTGCTTAGCATTTTATCCATTGGGTTATTATGGAATCAAACTAATCAAGAGTTCTAGACTTTGACAGGCTCTTCTTATTTGCTTTCATGTTACTATAGACAACTATGCCTAGGGTCTTGAAGTTCTATCACACCACATGTAGTCACTTACATGTATACTTACTTACTCTTTAGGTATTTACAACACCACTGGTCACTATATGATAAAAGTGTGAAAATTAATCGTAAGAAATTTATATTAGTTCAAGTTTGCTCTGTGTGGATTTATTGTTTATTGTTCTGTTTCAGTGATGTTCTTTGACATTTTGAATTTTCTGAAAGGAAAATATATCACCTACGGGGTCAAAGCCAGTTCCCCAATGGTATCAGCTGCAGCTTTTGCAAGAGACATATATACCCCTCGGGTCCCAGCAAGTTTTCACCAAGGTAGTAGGACCCAGCGATCCATTTCTCCCCTTTGCATACCTTGTTTATTTGTGTAGCCTTCCCTACAGATAATCAATATGCACTTGCTTAGCATTTCTTCTATTGGGTTATTATGAAATCAAACTAATCAAGAGTTCTAGACTTTGACAGGTTTTTCTTATTTGCTTTCATGTTACTATAGACAACTATGCCTATGGTCTTGAAGTTCTATCACACCACATGTAGTCACTTACATGTATGCTTACTTGGCATATGTAACTCTTAAGGTATTTTCAACACCACTGGTCACTATATGATAAAAGCGTGAAAATTAATCGTAAGAAATTTATTTTAGTTCAAGTTTGCTCTGTGTGGATTTATTGTTCTGTTTCAGTGATGTTCTGTGACTAAATCTGAAGGGAAAAGATATCACCTATGGGGTCAAAGCCTGCTCCCCAATGGTATCTGCTGACACTTTTGCAAGAGGCATATATACCCCTCGGGTCCCAGCAAGTTTTCACCAAGGTGGTAGGACCCAGCGATCCATTTCGGCCCTTTGCATACCTTATATATTCGTGTAGCCTGCCTTCCAGATAATCAATATGCACTTGCTTAGCATTTTATCCATTGGGTTATTATGGAATCAAACTAATCAAGAGTTCTAGACTTTGACAGGTTCTTCTTATTTGCTTTCATGTTACTATAGACAACTATGCCTAGGGTCTTGAAGTTCTATCACACCACATGTAGTCACTTACATGTATGCTTACTTGACATATGTAACGCCTTAGGTATTTACAACACCACTGGTCACTATATGATAAAAGTGTGAAAATTAATCGTAAGAAATTTATATTAGTTCAAGTTTGCTCTGAGTAGATTTATTATTCTGTTTCAGTGATGTTGTGTGACTAAATCTGAAGGGAAAAGATATCACCTATGGGGTCAAAGCCTGCTCCCCAATGGTTTCTGCTGAGACTTTTGCAAGAGGCATATATACCCCTCGGGTCCCAGCAAGTTTTCACCAAGGTGGTAGGACCCAGCGATCCATTTCGGCCCTTTGCATACCTTGTTTATTCGTGTAGCCTGCCTTCCAGATAATCAATATGCACTTGCTTAGCATTTTATCCATTGGGTTATTATGGAATCAAACTAATCAAGAGTTCTAGACTTTGACAGGTTCTTCTTATTTGCTTTCATGTTACTATAGACAACTATGCCTAGGGTCTTGAAGTTCTATCACACCACATGTAGTCACTTACATGTATACTTACTTACTCTTTAGGTATTTACAACACCACTGGTCACTATATGATAAAAGTGTGAAAATTAATCGTAAGAAATTTATATTAGTTCAAGTTTGCTCTGTGTGGATTTATTGTTTATTGTTCTGTTTCAGTGATGTTCTTTGACATTTTGAATTTTCTGAAAGGAAAATATATCACCTACGGGGTCAAAGCCAGTTCTCCAATGGTATCAGCTGCAGCTTTTGCAAGAGACATATATACCCCTCGGGTCCCAGCAAGTTTTCACCAAGGTAGTAGGACCCAGCGATCCATTTCTCCCCTTTGCATACCTTGTTTATTTGTGTAGCCTTCCCTACAGATAATCAATATGCACTTGCTTAGCATTTCTTCTATTGGGTTATTATGAAATCAAACTAATCAAGAGTTCTAGACTTTGACAGGTTTTTCTTATTTGCTTTCATGTTACTATAGACAACTATGCCTATGGTCTTGAAGTTCTATCACACCACATGTAGTCACTTACATGTATGCTTACTTGGCATATGTAACTCTTAAGGTATTTTCAACACCACTGGTCACTATATGATAAAAGCGTGAAAATTAATCGTAAGAAATTTATTTTAGTTCAAGTTTGCTCTGTGTGGATGTATTGTTCTGTTCCAGTGATGTTCTTTGACTAAATCTGAAGGGAAAAGATATCACCTACGGGGTCAAAGCCTGTTCCCCAATGGTATCTGCTGAAGCTTTTGCAAGAGGCATATATACCCCTCGGGTCCCAGCAAGTTTTCACCAAGGTGGTAGGACCCAGCGATCCATTTCGGCCCTTTGCATACCTTGTTTATTCGTGTAGCCTGCCTTCCAGATAATCAATATGCACTTGCTTAGCATTTTATCCATTGGGTTATTATGGAATCAAACTAATCAAGAGTTCTAGACTTTGACAGGTTCTTCTTATTTGCTTTCATGTTACTATAGACAACTATGCCTAGGGTCTTGAAGTTCTATCACACCACATGTAGTCACTTACATGTATGCTTACTTGACATATGTAACTCCTTAGGTATTTACAACACCACTGGTCACTATATGATAAAAGTGTGAAAATTAATCGTAAGAAATTTATATTAGTTCAAGTTTGCTCTGTGTAGATTTATTGTTCTGTTTCAGTGATGTTCTCTGATTAAATCTGAAGGGAAAAGATATCACCTATGGGGTCAAAGCCTGCTCCCCAATGGTTTCTGCTGACACTTTTGCAAGAGGCATATATACCCCTCGGGTCCCAGCAAGTTTTCACCAAGGTGGTAGTACCCAGCGATCCATTTCGGCCCTTTGCATACCTTGTTTATTCGTGTAGCCTGCCTTCCAGATAATCAATATGCACTTGCTTAGCATTTTATCCATTGGGTTATTATGGAATCAAACTAATCAAGAGTTCTAGACTTTGACAGGTTCTTCTTATTTGCTTTCATGTTACTATAGACAACTATGCCTAGGGTCTTGAAGTTCTATCACACCACATGTAGTCACTTACATGTATGCTTACTTGACATATGTAACTCCTTAGGTATTTACAACACCACTGGTCACTATATGATAAAAGTGTGAAAATTAATCGTAAGAAATTTATATTAGTTCAAGTTTGCTCTGTGTGGATTTATTGTTTATTGTTCTGTTTCAGTTATGTTCTTTGACATTTTGAATTTTCTGAAGGGAAAATATATCACCTACGGGGTCAAAGCCAGTTTCCCAATGGTATCAGCTGCAGCTTTTGAAAGAGACATATATACCCCTCGGGTCCCAGCAAGTTTTCACCAAGGTGGTAGGACCCAGCGATCCATTTCTCCCCTTTGCATACCTTGTTTATTCGTGTAGCCTTCCCTACAGATAATCAATATGCACTTGCTTAGCATTTCTTCCATTGGGTTATTATGAAATCAAACTAATCAAGAGTTCTAGACTTTGACAGGTTTTTCTTATTTGCTTTCATGTTACTATAGACAACTATGCCTAGGGTCTTGAAGTTCTATCACACCACATGTAGTCACTTACATGTATGCTTACTTGGCATATGTATCTCTTAAGGTATTTACAACACCACTGGTCACTATATGATAAAAGCGTGAAAATTAATTGTAAGAAATTTATATTAGTTCAAGTTTGCTCTGAGTAGATTTATTATTCTGTTTCAGTGATGTTGTGTGACTAAATCTGAAGGGAAAAGATATCACCTATGGGGTCAAAGCCTGCTCCCCAATGGTTTCTGCTGAGACTTTTGCAAGAGGCATATATACCCCTCGGGTCCCAGCAAGTTTTCACCAAGGTGGTAGGACCCAGCGATCCATTTCGGCCCTTTGCATACCTTGTTTATTCGTGTAGCCTGCCTTCTAGATAATCAATATGCACTTGCTTAGCATTTTATCCATTGGGTTATTATGGAATCAAACTAATCAAGAGTTCTAGACTTTGACAGGTTCTTCTTATTTGCTTTCATGTTACTATAGACAACTATGCCTAGGGTCTTGAAGTTCTATCACACCACATGTAGTCACTTACATGTATACTTACTTACTCTTTAGGTATTTACAACACCACTGGTCACTATATGATAAAAGTGTGAAAATTAATCGTAAGAAATTTATATTAGTTCAAGTTTGCTCTGTGTGGATTTATTGTTTATTGTTCTGTTTCAGTGATGTTCTTTGACATTTTGAATTTTCTGAAAGGAAAATATATCACCTACGGGGTCAAAGCCAGTTCCCCAATGGTATCAGCTGCAGCTTTTGCAAGAGACATATATACCCCTCGGGTCCCAGCAAGTTTTCAAGTAGGTAGTAGGACCCAGCGATCCATTTCTCCCCTTTGCATACCTTGTTTATTTGTGTAGCCTTCCCTACAGATAATCAATATGCACTTGCTTAGCATTTCTTCTATTGGGTTATTATGAAATCAAACTAATCAAGAGTTCTAGACTTTGACAGGTTTTTCTTATTTGCTTTCATGTTACTATAGACAACTATGCCTATGGTCTTGAAGTTCTATCACACCACATGTAGTCACTTACATGTATGCTTACTTGGCATATGTAACTCTTAAGGTATTTTCAACACCACTGGTCACTATATGATAAAAGCGTGAAAATTAATCGTAAGAAATTTATTTTAGTTCAAGTTTGCTCTGAGTAGATTTATTATTCTGTTTCAGTGATGTTGTGTGACTAAATCTGAAGGGAAAAGATATCACCTATGGGGTCAAAGCCTGCTCCCCAATGGTTTCTGCTGAGACTTTTGCAAGAGGCATATATACCCCTCGGGTCCCAGCAAGTTTTCACCAAGGTGGTAGGACCCAGCGATCCATTTCGGCCCTTTGCATACCTTGTTTATTCGTGTAGCCTGCCTTCTAGATAATCAATATGCACTTGCTTAGCATTTTATCCATTGGGTTATTATGGAATCAAACTAATCAAGAGTTCTAGACTTTGACAGGTTCTTCTTATTTGCTTTCATGTTACTATAGACAACTATGCCTAGGGTCTTGAAGTTCTATCACACCACATGTAGTCACTTACATGTATACTTACTTACTCTTTAGGTATTTACAACACCACTGGTCACTATATGATAAAAGTGTGAAAATTAATCGTAAGAAATTTATATTAGTTCAAGTTTGCTCTGTGTGGATTTATTGTTTATTGTTCTGTTTCAGTGATGTTCTTTGACATTTTGAATTTTCTGAAAGGAAAATATATCACCTACGGGGTCAAAGCCAGTTCCCCAATGGTATCAGCTGCAGCTTTTGCAAGAGACATATATACCCCTCGGGTCCCAGCAAGTTTTCACCAAGGTAGTAGGACCCAGCGATCCATTTCTCCCCTTTGCATACCTTGTTTATTTGTGTAGCCTTCCCTACAGATAATCAATATGCACTTGCTTAGCATTTCTTCTATTGGGTTATTATGAAATCAAACTAATCAAGAGTTCTAGACTTTGACAGGTTTTTCTTATTTGCTTTCATGTTACTATAGACAACTATGCCTATGGTCTTGAAGTTCTATCACACCACATGTAGTCACTTACATGTATGCTTACTTGGCATATGTAACTCTTAAGGTATTTTCAACACCACTGGTCACTATATGATAAAAGCGTGAAAATTAATCGTAAGAAATTTATTTTAGTTCAAGTTTGCTCTGTGTGGATTTATTGTTCTGTTTCAGTGATGTTCTGTGACTAAATCTGAAGGGAAAAGATATCACCTATGGGGTCAAAGCCTGCTCCCCAATGGTATCTGCTGACACTTTTGCAAGAGGCATATATACCCCTCGGGTCCCAGCAAGTTTTCACCAAGGTGGTAGGACCCAGCGATCCATTTCGGCCCTTTGCATACCTTATATATTCGTGTAGCCTGCCTTCCAGATAATCAATATGCACTTGCTTAGCATTTTATCCATTGGGTTATTATGGAATCAAACTAATCAAGAGTTCTAGACTTTGACAGGTTCTTCTTATTTGCTTTCATGTTACTATAGACAACTATGCCTAGGGTCTTGAAGTTCTATCACACCACATGTAGTCACTTACATGTATGCTTACTTGACATATGTAACTCCTTAGGTATTTACAACACCACTGGTCACTATATGATAAAAGTGTGAAAATTAATCGTAAGAAATTTATATTAGTTCAAGTTTGCTCTGTGTAGATTTATTGTTCTGTTTCAGTGATGTTGTGTGACTAAATCTGAAGGGAAAAGATATCACCTATGGGGTCAAAGCCTGCTCCCCAATGGTTTCTGCTGACACTTTTGCAAGAGGCATATATACCCCTCGGGTCCCAGCAAGTTTTCACCAAGGTGGTAGGACCCAGCGATCCATTTCGGCCCTTTGCATACCTTGTTTATTTGTGTAGCCTGCCTTCCAGATAATCAATATGCACTTGCTTAGCATTTTATCCATTGGGTTATTATGGAATCAAACTAATCAAGAGTTCTAGACTTTGACAGGTTCTTCTTATTTGCTTTCATGTTACTATAGACAACTATGCCTAGGGTCTTGAAGTTCTATCACACCACATGTAGTCACTTACATGTATACTTACTTACTCTTTAGGTATTTACAACACCACTGGTCACTATATGATAAAAGTGTGAAAATTAATCGTAAGAAATTTATATTAGTTCAAGTTTGCTCTGTGTGGATTTATTGTTTATTGTTCTGTTTCAGTGATGTTCTTTGACATTTTGAATTTTCTGAAAGGAAAATATATCACCTACGGGGTCAAAGCCAGTTCCCCAATGGTATCAGCTGCAGCTTTTGCAAGAGACATATATACCCCTCGGGTCCCAGCAAGTTTTCACCAAGGTAGTAGGACCCAGCGATCCATTTCTCCCCTTTGCATACCTTGTTTATTTGTGTAGCCTTCCCTACAGATAATCAATATGCACTTGCTTAGCATTTCTTCTATTGGGTTATTATGAAATCAAACTAATCAAGAGTTCTAGACTTTGACAGGTTTTTCTTATTTGCTTTCATGTTACTATAGACAACTATGCCTATGGTCTTGAAGTTCTATCACACCACATGTAGTCACTTACATGTATGCTTACTTGGCATATGTAACTCTTAAGGTATTTTCAACACCACTGGTCACTATATGATAAAAGCGTGAAAATTAATCGTAAGAAATTTATTTTAGTTCAAGTTTGCTCTGTGTGGATTTATTGTTCTGTTTCAGTGATGTTCTGTGACTAAATCTGAAGGGAAAAGATATCACCTATGGGGTCAAAGCCTGCTCCCCAATGGTATCTGCTGACACTTTTGCAAGAGGCATATATACCCCTCGGGTCCCAGCAAGTTTTCACCAAGGTGGTAGGACCCAGCGATCCATTTCGGCCCTTTGCATACCTTATATATTCGTGTAGCCTGCCTTCCAGATAATCAATATGCACTTGCTTAGCATTTTATCCATTGGGTTATTATGGAATCAAACTAATCAAGAGTTCTAGACTTTGACAGGTTCTTCTTATTTGCTTTCATGTTACTATAGACAACTATGCCTAGGGTCTTGAAGTTCTATCACACCACATGTAGTCACTTACATGTATGCTTACTTGACATATGTAACGCCTTAGGTATTTACAACACCACTGGTCACTATATGATAAAAGTGTGAAAATTAATCATAAGAAATTTATATTAGTTCAAGTTTGCTCTGAGTAGATTTATTATTCTGTTTCAGTGATGTTGTGTGACTAAATCTGAAGGGAAAAGATATCACCTATGGGGTCAAAGCCTGCTCCCCAATGGTTTCTGCTGAGACTTTTGCAAGAGGCATATATACCCCTCGGGTCCCAGCAAGTTTTCACCAAGGTGGTAGGACCCAGCGATCCATTTCGGCCCTTTGCATACCTTGTTTATTCGTGTAGCCTGCCTTCCAGATAATCAATATGCACTTGCTTAGCATTTTATCCATTGGGTTATTATGGAATCAAACTAATCAAGAGTTCTAGACTTTGACAGGTTCTTCTTATTTGCTTTCATGTTACAATAGACAACTATGCCTAGGGTCTTGAAGTTCTATCACACCACATGTAGTCACTTACATGTATACTTACTTACTCTTTAGGTATTTACAACACCACTGGTCACTATATGATAAAAGTGTGAAAATTAATCGTAAGAAATTTATATTAGTTCAAGTTTGCTCTGTGTGGATTTATTGTTTATTGTTCTGTTTCAGTGATGTTCTTTGACATTTTGAATTTTCTGAAAGGAAAATATATCACCTACGGGGTCAAAGCCAGTTCCCCAATGGTATCAGCTGCAGCTTTTGCAAGAGACATATATACCCCTCGGGTCCCAGCAAGTTTTCACCAAGGTAGTAGGACCCAGCGATCCATTTCTCCCCTTTGCATACCTTGTTTATTTGTGTAGCCTTCCCTACAGATAATCAATATGCACTTGCTTAGCATTTCTTCTATTGGGTTATTATGAAATCAAACTAATCAAGAGTTCTAGACTTTGACAGGTTTTTCTTATTTGCTTTCATGTTACTATAGACAACTATGCCTATGGTCTTGAAGTTCTATCACACCACATGTAGTCACTTACATGTATGTTTACTTGGCATATGTAACTCTTAAGGTATTTTCAACACCACTGGTCACTATATGATAAAAGCGTGAAAATTAATCGTAAGAAATTTATTTTAGTTCAAGTTTGCTCTGTGTGGATGTATTGTTCTGTTCCAGTGATGTTCTTTGACTAAATCTGAAGGGAAAAGATATCACCTACGGGGTCAAAGCCTGTTCCCCAATGGTATCTGCTGAAGCTTTTGCAAGAGGCATATATACCCCTCGGGTCCCAGCAAGTTTTCACCAAGGTGGTAGGACCCAGCGATCCATTTCGGCCCTTTGCATACCTTGTTTATTCGTGTAGCCTGCCTTCCAGATAATCAATATGCACTTGCTTAGCATTTTATCCATTGGGTTATTATGGAATCAAACTAATCAAGAGTTCTAGACTTTGACAGGTTCTTCTTATTTGCTTTCATGTTACTATAGACAACTATGCCTAGGGTCTTGAAGTTCTATCACACCACATGTAGTCACTTACATGTATGCTTACTTGACATATGTAACTCCTTAGGTATTTACAACACCACTGGTCACTATATGATAAAAGTGTGAAAATTAATCGTAAGAAATTTATATTAGTTCAAGTTTGCTCTGTGTAGATTTATTGTTCTGTTTCAGTGATGTTCTCTGATTAAATCTGAAGGGAAAAGATATCACCTATGGGGTCAAAGCCTGCTCCCCAATGGTTTCTGCTGACACTTTTGCAAGAGGCATATATACCCCTCGGGTCCCAGCAAGTTTTCACCAAGGTGGTAGTACCCAGCGATCCATTTCGGCCCTTTGCATACCTTGTTTATTCGTGTAGCCTGCCTTCCAGATAATCAATATGCACTTGCTTAGCATTTTATCCATTGGGTTATTATGGAATCAAACTAATCAAGAGTTCTAGACTTTGACAGGTTCTTCTTATTTGCTTTCATGTTACTATAGACAACTATGCCTAGGGTCTTGAAGTTCTATCACACCACATGTAGTCACTTACATGTATGCTTACTTGACATATGTAACTCCTTAGGTATTTACAACACCACTGGTCACTATATGATAAAAGTGTGAAAATTAATCGTAAGAAATTTATATTAGTTCAAGTTTGCTCTGTGTAGATTTATTGTTCTGTTTCAGTGATGTTCTCTGACTAAATCTGAAGGGAAAAGATATCACCTATGGGGTCAAAGCCTGCTTCCCAATGGTTTCTGCTGACACTTTTGCAAGAGGCATATATACCCCTCGGGTCCCAGCAAGTTTTCACCAAGGTGGTAGGACCCAGCGATCCATTTCGGCCCTTTGCATACCTTGTTTATTCGTGTAGCCTGCCTTCCAGATAATCAATATGCACTTGCTTAGCATTTTATCCATTGGGTTATTATGGAATCAAACTAATCAAGAGTTCTAGACTTTGACAGGTTCTTCTTATTTGCTTTCATGTTACTATAGACAACTATGCCTAGGGTCTTGAAGTTCTATCACACCACATGTAGTCACTTACATGTATGCTTACTTGACATATGTAACGCCTTAGGTATTTACAACACCACTGGTCACTATATGATAAAAGTGTGAAAATTAATCGTAAGAAATTTATATTAGTTCAAGTTTGCTCTGAGTAGATTTATTATTCTGTTTCAGTGATGTTGTGTGACTAAATCTGAAGGGAAAAGATATCACCTATGGGGTCAAAGCCTGCTCCCCAATGGTTCCTGCTGAGACTTTTGCAAGAGGCATATATACCCCTCGGGTCCCAGCAAGTTTTCACCAAGGTGGTAGGACCCAGCGATCCATTTCGGCCCTTTGCATACCTTGTTTATTCGTGTAGCCTGCCTTCCAGATAATCAATATGCACTTGCTTAGCATTTTATCCATTGGGTTATTATGGAATCAAACTAATCAAGAGTTCTAGACTTTGACAGGTTCTTCTTATTTGCTTTCATGTTACTATAGACAACTATGCCTAGGGTCTTGAAGTTCTATCACACCACATGTAGTCACTTACATGTATACTTACTTGACATATGTACTCTTTAGGTATTTACAACACCACTGGTCACTATATGATAAAAGCGTGAAAATTAATCGTAAGAAATTTATATTAGTTCAAGTTTGCTCTGTGTGGATTTATTGTTCTGTTTCAGTGATGTTCTGTGACTAAATCTGAAGGGAAAAGATATCACCTATGGGGTCAAAGCCTGCTCCCCAATGGTATCTGCTGACACTTTTGCAAGAGACATATATACCCCTCGGGTCCCAGCAAGTTTTCACCAAGGTGGTAGGACCCAGCGATCCATTTCGGCCCTTTGCATACCTTGTTTATTCGTGTAGCCTGCCTTCCAGATAATCAATATGCACTTGCTTAGCATTTTATCCATTGGGTTATTATGGAATTAAACTAATCAAGAGTTCAAGACTTTGACAGGTTCTTCTTATTTGCTTTCATGTTACTATAGACAACTATGCCTAGGGTCTTGAAGTTCTATCACACCACATGTAGTCACTTACATGTATGCTTACTTGACATATGTAACGCCTTAGGTATTTACAACACCACTGGTCACTATATGATAAAAGTGTGAAAATTAATCGTAAGAAATTTATATTAGTTCAAGTTTGCTCTGTGTATATTTATTGTTCTGTTTCAGTGATGTTCTGTGACTAAATCTGAAGGGAAAAGATATCACCTATGGGGTCAAAGCCTGCTCCCCAATGGTTTCTGCTGACCCTTTTGCAAGAGGCATATATAACCCTCGGGTCCCAGCAAGTTTTCACCAAGGTGGTAGGACCCAGCGATCCATTTCGGTCCTTTGCATACCTTGTTTATTCGTGTAGCCTGCCTTCCAGATAATCAATATGCACTTGCTTAGCATTTTATCCATTGGGTTATTATGGAATCAAACTAATCAAGAGTTCTAGACTTTGACAGGTTCTTCTTATTTGCTTTCATGTTACTATAGACAACTATGCCTAGGGTCTTGAAGTTCTATCACACCACATGTAGTCACTTACATGTATGCTTACTTGACATATGTAACGCCTTAGGTATTTACAACACCACTGGTCACTATATGATAAAAGTGTGAAAATTAATCGTAAGAAATTTATATTAGTTCAAGTTTGCTCTGTGTAGATTTATTGTTCTGTTTCAGTGATGTTCTGTGATTAAATCTGAAGGGAAAAGATATCACCTATGGGGTCAAAGCCTGCTCCCCAATGGTTTCTGCTGAAGCTTTTGCAAGAGGCATATATACCCCTCGGGTCCCAGCAAGTTTTCACCAAGGTGGTAGGGCCCAGCGATCCATTTCGGCCCTTTGCATACCTTTTTTTTTTTCGTGTAGCCTGCCTTCCAGATAATCAATATGCACTTGCTTAGCATTTTATCCATTGGGTTATTATGGAATCAAACTAATCAAGAGTTCTAGACTTTGACAGGTTCTTTTTATTTGCTTTCATGTTACTATAGACAACTATGCCTATGGTCTTGAAGTTCTATCACACCACATGTAGTCACTTACATGTATGCTTACTTGGCATATGTAACTCTTAAGGTATTTACAACACCACTGGTCACTATATGATAAAAGCGTGAAAATTAATCGTAAGAAATTTATTTTAGTTCAAGTTTGCTCTGTGTGGATGTATTGTTCTGTTCCAGTGATGTTCTTTGACTAAATCTGAAGGGAAAAGATATCACCTACGGGGTCAAAGCCTGTTCCCCAATGGTATCTGCTGAAGCTTTTGCAAGAGGCATATATACCCCTCGGGTCCCAGCAAGTTTTCACCAAGGTGGTAGGACCCAGCGATCCATTTCGGCCCTTTGCATACCTTGTTTATTCGTGTAGCCTGCCTTCCAGATAATCAATATGCACTTGCTTAGCATTTTATCCATTGGGTTATTATGGAATCAAACTAATCAAGAGTTCTAGACTTTGACAGGTTCTTCTTATTTGCTTTCATGTTACTATAGACAACTATGCCTAGGGTCTTGAAGTTCTATCACACCACATGTAGTCACTTACATGTATGCTTACTTGACATATGTAACTCCTTAGGTATTTACAACACCACTGGTCACTATATGATAAAAGTGTGAAAATTAATCGTAAGAAATTCATATTAGTTCAAGTTTGCTCTGTGTAGATTTATTGTTCTGTTTCAGTGATGTTCTCTGATTAAATCTGAAGGGAAAAGATATCACCTATGGGGTCAAAGCCTGCTCCCCAATGGTTTCTGCTGACACTTTTGCAAGAGGCATATATACCCCTCGGGTCCCAGCAAGTTTTCACCAAGGTGGTAGGACCCAGCGATCCATTTCGGCCCTTTGCATACCTTGTTTATTCGTGTAGCCTGCCTTCCAGATAATCAATATGCACTTGCTTA
This sequence comes from Scardinius erythrophthalmus, assembly GCF_964197995.2. Classification (NCBI taxonomy): domain Eukaryota; kingdom Metazoa; phylum Chordata; class Actinopteri; order Cypriniformes; family Leuciscidae; genus Scardinius; species Scardinius erythrophthalmus. The sequence goes on from NC_138234.1 coordinate 40,389,391, forward strand.
GCATTTTATCCATTGGGTTATTATGGAATCAAACTAATCAAGAGTTCTAGACTTTGACAGGTTCTTCTTATTTGCTTTCATGTTACTATAGACAACTATGCCTAGGGTCTTGAAGTTCTATCACACCACATGTAGTCACTTACATGTATACTTACTTGACATATGTACTCTTTAGGTATTTACAACACCACTAGTCACTATATGATAAAAGCGTGAAAATTAATCGTAAGAAATTTATATTAGTTCAAGTTTGCTCTGTGTAGATTTATTGTTCTGTTTCAGTGATGTTCTGTGACTAAATCTGAAGGGAAAAGATATCACCTTTGGGGTCAAAGCCTGCTCCCCAATGGTTTCTGCTGACACTTTTGCAAGAGGCATATATACCCCTCGGGTCCCAGCAAGTTTTCACCAAGGTGGTAGGACCCAGCGATCCATTTCGGCCCTTTGCATACCTTGTTTATTCGTGTAGCCTGCCTTCCAGATAATCAATATGCACTTGCTTAGCATTTTATCCATTGGGTTATTATGGAATCAAACTAATCAAGAGTTCTAGACTTTGACAGGTTCTTCTTATTTGCTTTCATGTTACTATGGACAACTATGCCTAGGGTCTTGAAGTTCTATCACACCACATGTAGTCACTTACATGTATACTTACTTGACATATGTACTCTTTAGGTATTTACAACACCACTGGTCACTATATGATAAAAGTGTGAAAATTAATCGTAAGAAATTTATATTAGTTCAAGTTTGCTCTGTGTGGATTTATTGTTTATTGTTCTGTTTCAGTTATGTTCTTTGACATTTTGAATTTTCTGAAGGGAAAATATATCACCTACGGGGTCAAAGCCAGTTCCCCAATGGTATCAGCTGCAGCTTTTGAAAGAGACATATATACCCCTCGGGTCCCAGCAAGTTTTCACCAAGGTGGTAGGACCCAGCGATCCATTTCTCCCCTTTGCATACCTTGTTTATTCGTGTAGCCTTCCCTACAGATAATCAATATGCACTTGCTTAGCATTTCTTCCATTGGGTTATTATGAAATCAGACTAATCAAGAGTTCTAGACTTTGACAGGTTTTTCTTATTTCCTTTCATGTTACTATAGACAACTATGCCTAGGGTCTTGAAGTTCTATCACACCACATGTAGTCACTTACATGTATGCTTACTTGGCATATGTAACTCTTAAGGTATTTACAACACCACTGGTCACTATATGATAAAAGCGTGAAAATTAATTGTAAGAAATTTATTTTAGTTCAAGTTTGCTCTGTGTGGATTTATTGTTCTGTTTCAGTGATGTTCTGTGACTAAATCTGAAGGGAAAAGATATCACCTATGGGGTCAAAGCCTGCTCCCCAATGGTATCTGCTGACACTTTTGCAAGAGGCATATATACCCCTCGGGTCCCAGCAAGTTTTCACCAAGGTGGTAGGACCCAGCGATCCATTTCGGCCCTTTGCATACCTTGTATATTCGTGTTGCCTGCCTTCCAGATAATCAATATGCACTTGCTTAGCATTTTATCCATTGGGTTATTATGGAATCAAACTAATCAAGAGTTCTAGACTTTGACAGGTTCTTCTTATTTGCTTTCATGTTACTATAGACAACTATGCCTAGGGTCTTGAAGTTCTATCACACCACATGTAGTCACTTACATGTATGCTTACTTGACATATGTAACGCCTTAGGTATTTACAACACCACTGGTCACTATATGATAAAAGTGTGAAAATTAATCGTAAGAAATTTATATTAGTTCAAGTTTGCTCTGAGTAGATTTATTATTCTGTTTCAGTGATGTTGTGTGACTAAATCTGAAGGGAAAAGATATCACCTATGGGGTCAAAGCCTGCTCCCCAATGGTTCCTGCTGAGACTTTTGCAAGAGGCATATATACCCCTCGGGTCCCAGCAAGTTTTCACCAAGGTGGTAGGACCCAGCGATCCATTTCGGCCCTTTGCATACCTTGTTTATTCGTGTAGCCTGCCTTCCAGATAATCAATATGCACTTGCTTAGCATTTTATCCATTGGGTTATTATGGAATCAAACTAATCAAGAGTTCTAGACTTTGACAGGTTCTTCTTATTTGCTTTCATGTTACTATAGACAACTATGCCTAGGGTCTTGAAGTTCTATCACACCACATGTAGTCACTTACATGTATACTTACTTGACATATGTACTCTTTAGGTATTTACAACACCACTGGTCACTATATGATAAAAGCGTGAAAATTAATCGTAAGAAATTTATATTAGTTCAAGTTTGCTCTGTGTGGATTTATTGTTCTGTTTCAGTGATGTTCTGTGACTAAATCTGAAGGGAAAAGATATCACCTATGGGGTCAAAGCCTGCTCCCCAATGGTATCTGCTGACACTTTTGCAAGAGACATATATACCCCTCGGGTCCCAGCAAGTTTTCACCAAGGTGGTAGGACCCAGCGATCCATTTCGGCCCTTTGCATACCTTGTTTATTCGTGTAGCCTGCCTTCCAGATAATCAATATGCACTTGCTTAGCATTTTATCCATTGGGTTATTATGGAATTAAACTAATCAAGAGTTCAAGACTTTGACAGGTTCTTCTTATTTGCTTTCATGTTACTATAGACAACTATGCCTAGGGTCTTGAAGTTCTATCACACCACATGTAGTCACTTACATGTATGCTTACTTGACATATGTAACGCCTTAGGTATTTACAACACCACTGGTCACTATATGATAAAAGTGTGAAAATTAATCGTAAGAAATTTATATTAGTTCAAGTTTGCTCTGTGTATATTTATTGTTCTGTTTCAGTGATGTTCTGTGACTAAATCTGAAGGGAAAAGATATCACCTATGGGGTCAAAGCCTGCTCCCCAATGGTTTCTGCTGACCCTTTTGCAAGAGGCATATATAACCCTCGGGTCCCAGCAAGTTTTCACCAAGGTGGTAGGACCCAGCGATCCATTTCGGTCCTTTGCATACCTTGTTTATTCGTGTAGCCTGCCTTCCAGATAATCAATATGCACTTGCTTAGCATTTTATCCATTGGGTTATTATGGAATCAAACTAATCAAGAGTTCTAGACTTTGACAGGTTCTTCTTATTTGCTTTCATGTTACTATAGACAACTATGCCTAGGGTCTTGAAGTTCTATCACACCACATGTAGTCACTTACATGTATGCTTACTTGACATATGTAACGCCTTAGGTATTTACAACACCACTGGTCACTATATGATAAAAGTGTGAAAATTAATCGTAAGAAATTTATATTAGTTCAAGTTTGCTCTGTGTAGATTTATTGTTCTGTTTCAGTGATGTTCTGTGATTAAATCTGAAGGGAAAAGATATCACCTATGGGGTCAAAGCCTGCTCCCCAATGGTTTCTGCTGAAGCTTTTGCAAGAGGCATATATACCCCTCGGGTCCCAGCAAGTTTTCACCAAGGTGGTAGGGCCCAGCGATCCATTTCGGCCCTTTGCATACCTTTTTTTTTTTCGTGTAGCCTGCCTTCCAGATAATCAATATGCACTTGCTTAGCATTTTATCCATTGGGTTATTATGGAATCAAACTAATCAAGAGTTCTAGACTTTGACAGGTTCTTTTTATTTGCTTTCATGTTACTATAGACAACTATGCCTATGGTCTTGAAGTTCTATCACACCACATGTAGTCACTTACATGTATGCTTACTTGGCATATGTAACTCTTAAGGTATTTACAACACCACTGGTCACTATATGATAAAAGCGTGAAAATTAATCGTAAGAAATTTATTTTAGTTCAAGTTTGCTCTGTGTGGATGTATTGTTCTGTTCCAGTGATGTTCTGTGACTAAATCTGAAGGGAAAAGATATCACCTTTGGGGTCAAAGCCTGCTCCCCAATGGTTTCTGCTGACACTTTTGCAAGAGGCATATATACCCCTCGGGTCCCAGCAAGTTTTCACCAAGGTGGTAGGACCCAGCGATCCATTTCGGCCCTTTGCATACCTTGTTTATTCGTGTAGCCTGCCTTCCAGATAATCAATATGCACTTGCTTAGCATTTTATCCATTGGGTTATTATGGAATCAAACTAATCAAGAGTTCTAGACTTTGACAGGTTCTTCTTATTTGCTTTCATGTTACTATGGACAACTATGCCTAGGGTCTTGAAGTTCTATCACACCACATGTAGTCACTTACATGTATACTTACTTGACATATGTACTCTTTAGGTATTTACAACACCACTGGTCACTATATGATAAAAGTGTGAAAATTAATCGTAAGAAATTTATATTAGTTCAAGTTTGCTCTGTGTGGATTTATTGTTTATTGTTCTGTTTCAGTTATGTTCTTTGACATTTTGAATTTTCTGAAGGGAAAATATATCACCTACGGGGTCAAAGCCAGTTCCCCAATGGTATCAGCTGCAGCTTTTGAAAGAGACATATATACCCCTCGGGTCCCAGCAAGTTTTCACCAAGGTAGTAGGACCCAGCGATCCATTTCGGCCCTTTGCATACCTTGTTTATTCGTGTAGCCTTCCCTACAGATAATCAATATGCACTTGCTTAGCATTTCTTCCATTGGGTTATTATGAAATCAAACTAATCAAGAGTTCTAGACTTTGACAGGTTTTTCTTATTTCCTTTCATGTTACTATAGACAACTATGCCTAGGGTCTTGAAGTTCTATCACACCACATGTAGTCACTTACATGTATGCTTACTTGGCATATGTAACTCTTAAGGTATTTACAACACCACTGGTCACTATATGATAAAAGCGTGAAAATTAATTGTAAGAAATTTATTTTAGTTCAAGTTTGCTCTGTGTGGATTTATTGTTCTGTTTCAGTGATGTTCTGTGACTAAATCTGAAGGGAAAAGATATCACCTATGGGGTCAAAGCCTGCTCCCCAATGGTATCTGCTGACACTTTTGCAAGAGGCATATATACCCCTCGGGTCCCAGCAAGTTTTCACCAAGGTGGTAGGACCCAGCGATCCATTTCGGCCCTTTGCATACCTTGTATATTCGTGTTGCCTGCCTTCCAGATAATCAATATGCACTTGCTTAGCATTTTATCCATTGGGTTATTATGGAATCAAACTAATCAAGAGTTCTAGACTTTGACAGGTTCTTCTTATTTGCTTTCATGTTACTATAGACAACTATGCCTAGGGTCTTGAAGTTCTATCACACCACATGTAGTCACTTACATGTATGCTTACTTGACATATGTAACGCCTTAGGTATTTACAACACCACTGGTCACTATATGATAAAAGTGTGAAAATTAATCGTAAGAAATTTATATTAGTTCAAGTTTGCTCTGAGTAGATTTATTATTCTGTTTCAGTGATGTTGTGTGACTAAATCTGAAGGGAAAAGATATCACCTATGGGGTCAAAGCCTGCTCCCCAATGGTTTCTGCTGAGACTTTTGCAAGAGGCATATATACCCCTCGGGTCCCAGCAAGTTTTCACCAAGGTGGTAGGACCCAGCGATCCATTTCGGCCCTTTGCATACCTTGTTTATTCGTGTAGCCTGCCTTCCAGATAATCAATATGCACTTGCTTAGCATTTTATCCATTGGGTTATTATGGAATCAAACTAATCAAGAGTTCTAGACTTTGACAGGTTCTTCTTATTTGCTTTCATGTTACTATAGACAACTATGCCTAGGGTCTTGAAGTTCTATCACACCACATGTAGTCACTTACATGTATACTTACTTGACATATGTACTCTTTAGGTATTTACAACACCACTGGTCACTATATGATAAAAGCGTGAAAATTAATCGTAAGAAATTTATAGTAGTTCAAGTTTGCTCTGTGTGGATTTATTGTTCTGTTTCAGTGATGTTCTGTGACTAAATCTGAAGGGAAAAGATATCACCTATGGGGTCAAAGCCTGCTCCCCAATGGTATCTGCTGACACTTTTGCAAGAGACATATATACCCCTCGGGTCCCAGCAAGTTTTCACCAAGGTGGTAGGACCCAGCGATCCATTTCGGCCCTTTGCATACCTTGTTTATTCGTGTAGCCTGCCTTCCAGATAATCAATATGCACTTGCTTAGCATTTTATCCATTGGGTTATTATGGAATTAAACTAATCAAGAGTTCTAGACTTTGACAGGTTCTTCTTATTTGCTTTCATGTTACTATAGACAACTATGCCTAGGGTCTTGAAGTTCTATCACACCACATGTAGTCACTTACATGTATGCTTACTTGACATATGTAACGCCTTAGGTATTTACAACACCACTGGTCACTATATGATAAAAGTGTGAAAATTAATCGTAAGAAATTTATATTAGTTCAAGTTTGCTCTGTGTATATTTATTGTTCTGTTTCAGTGATGTTCTGTGACTAAATCTGAAGGGAAAAGATATCACCTATGGGGTCAAAGCCTGCTCCCCAATGGTTTCTGCTGACCCTTTTGCAAGAGGCATATATAACCCTCGGGTCCCAGCAAGTTTTCACCAAGGTGGTAGGACCCAGCGATCCATTTCGGTCCTTTGCATACCTTGTTTATTCGTGTAGCCTGCCTTCCAGATAATCAATATGCACTTGCTTAGCATTTTATCCATTGGGTTATTATGGAATCAAACTAATCAAGAGTTCTAGACTTTGACAGGTTCTTCTTATTTGCTTTCATGTTACTATAGACAACTATGCCTAGGGTCTTGAAGTTCTATCACACCACATGTAGTCACTTACATGTATGCTTACTTGACATATGTAACGCCTTAGGTATTTACAACACCACTGGTCCCTATATGATAAAAGTGTGAAAATTAATCGTAAGAAATTTATATTAGTTCAAGTTTGCTCTGTGTAGATTTATTGTTCTGTTTCAGTGATGTTCTGTGATTAAATCTGAAGGGAAAAGATATCACCTATGGGGTCAAAGCCTGCTCCCCAATGGTTTCTGCTGAAGCTTTTGCAAGAGGCATATATACCCCTCGGGTCCCAGCAAGTTTTCACCAAGGTGGTAGGGCCCAGCGATCCATTTCGGCCCTTTGCATACCTTTTTTTTTTTCGTGTAGCCTGCCTTCCAGATAATCAATATGCACTTGCTTAGCATTTTATCCATTGGGTTATTATGGAATCAAACTAATCAAGAGTTCTAGACTTTGACAGGTTCTTTTTATTTGCTTTCATGTTACTATAGACAACTATGCCTATGGTCTTGAAGTTCTATCACACCACATGTAGTCACTTACATGTATGCTTACTTGGCATATGTAACTCTTAAGGTATTTACAACACCACTGGTCACTATATGATAAAAGCGTGAAAATTAATCGTAAGAAATTTATTTTAGTTCAAGTTTGCTCTGTGTGGATGTATTGTTCTGTTCCAGTGATGTTCTTTGACTAAATCTGAAGGGAAAAGATATCACCTACGGGGTCAAAGCCTGTTCCCCAATGGTATCTGCTGAAGCTTTTGCAAGAGGCATATATACCCCTCGGGTCCCAGCAAGTTTTCACCAAGGTGGTAGGACCCAGCGATCCATTTCGGCCCTTTGCATACCTTGTTTATTCGTGTAGCCTGCCTTCCAGATAATCAATATGCACTTGCTTAGCATTTTATCCATTGGGTTATTATGGAATCAAACTAATCAAGAGTTCTAGACTTTGACAGGTTCTTCTTATTTGCTTTCATGTTACTATAGACAACTATGCCTAGGGTCTTGAAGTTCTATCACACCACATGTAGTCACTTACATGTATGCTTACTTGACATATGTAACTCCTTAGGTATTTACAACACCACTGGTCACTATATGATAAAAGTGTGAAAATTAATCGTAAGAAATTCATATTAGTTCAAGTTTGCTCTGTGTAGATTTATTGTTCTGTTTCAGTGATGTTCTCTGATTAAATCTGAAGGGAAAAGATATCACCTATGGGGTCAAAGCCTGCTCCCCAATGGTTTCTGCTGACACTTTTGCAAGAGGCATATATACCCCTCGGGTCCCAGCAAGTTTTCACCAAGGTGGTAGGACCCAGCGATCCATTTCGGCCCTTTGCATACCTTGTTTATTCGTGTAGCCTGCCTTCCAGATAATCAATATGCACTTGCTTAGCATTTTATCCATTGGGTTATTATGGAATCAAACTAATCAAGAGTTCTAGACTTTGACAGGTTCTTCTTATTTGCTTTCATGTTACTATAGACAACTATGCCTAGGGTCTTGAAGTTCTATCACACCACATGTAGTCACTTACATGTATACTTACTTGACATATGTACTCTTTAGGTATTTACAACACCACTAGTCACTATATGATAAAAGCGTGAAAATTAATCGTAAGAAATTTATATTAGTTCAAGTTTGCTCTGTGTAGATTTATTGTTCTGTTTCAGTGATGTTCTGTGACTAAATCTGAAGGGAAAAGATATCACCTTTGGGGTCAAAGCCTGCTCCCCAATGGTTTCTGCTGACACTTTTGCAAGAGGCATATATACCCCTCGGGTCCCAGCAAGTTTTCACCAAGGTGGTAGGACCCAGCGATCCATTTCGGCCCTTTGCATACCTTGTTTATTCGTGTAGCCTGCCTTCCAGATAATCAATATGCACTTGCTTAGCATTTTATCCATTGGGTTATTATGGAATCAAACTAATCAAGAGTTCTAGACTTTGACAGGTTCTTCTTATTTGCTTTCATGTTACTATGGACAACTATGCCTAGGGTCTTGAAGTTCTATCACACCACATGTAGTCACTTACATGTATACTTACTTGACATATGTACTCTTTAGGTATTTACAACACCACTGGTCACTATATGATAAAAGTGTGAAAATTAATCGTAAGAAATTTATATTAGTTCAAGTTTGCTCTGTGTGGATTTATTGTTTATTGTTCTGTTTCAGTTATGTTCTTTGACATTTTGAATTTTCTGAAGGGAAAATATATCACCTACGGGGTCAAAGCCAGTTCCCCAATGGTATCAGCTGCAGCTTTTGAAAGAGACATATATACCCCTCGGGTCCCAGCAAGTTTTCACCAAGGTGGTAGGACCCAGCGATCCATTTCTCCCCTTTGCATACCTTGTTTATTCGTGTAGCCTTCCCTACAGATAATCAATATGCACTTGCTTAGCATTTCTTCCATTGGGTTATTATGAAATCAGACTAATCAAGAGTTCTAGACTTTGACAGGTTTTTCTTATTTCCTTTCATGTTACTATAGACAACTATGCCTAGGGTCTTGAAGTTCTATCACACCACATGTAGTCACTTACATGTATGCTTACTTGGCATATGTAACTCTTAAGGTATTTACAACACCACTGGTCACTATATGATAAAAGCGTGAAAATTAATTGTAAGAAATTTATTTTAGTTCAAGTTTGCTCTGTGTGGATTTATTGTTCTGTTTCAGTGATGTTCTGTGACTAAATCTGAAGGGAAAAGATATCACCTATGGGGTCAAAGCCTGCTCCCCAATGGTATCTGCTGACACTTTTGCAAGAGGCATATATACCCCTCGGGTCCCAGCAAGTTTTCACCAAGGTGGTAGGACCCAGCGATCCATTTCGGCCCTTTGCATACCTTGTATATTCGTGTTGCCTGCCTTCCAGATAATCAATATGCACTTGCTTAGCATTTTATCCATTGGGTTATTATGGAATCAAACTAATCAAGAGTTCTAGACTTTGACAGGTTCTTCTTATTTGCTTTCATGTTACTATAGACAACTATGCCTAGGGTCTTGAAGTTCTATCACACCACATGTAGTCACTTACATGTATGCTTACTTGACATATGTAACGCCTTAGGTATTTACAACACCACTGGTCACTATATGATAAAAGTGTGAAAATTAATCGTAAGAAATTTATATTAGTTCAAGTTTGCTCTGAGTAGATTTATTATTCTGTTTCAGTGATGTTGTGTGACTAAATCTGAAGGGAAAAGATATCACCTATGGGGTCAAAGCCTGCTCCCCAATGGTTCCTGCTGAGACTTTTGCAAGAGGCATATATACCCCTCGGGTCCCAGCAAGTTTTCACCAAGGTGGTAGGACCCAGCGATCCATTTCGGCCCTTTGCATACCTTGTTTATTCGTGTAGCCTGCCTTCCAGATAATCAATATGCACTTGCTTAGCATTTTATCCATTGGGTTATTATGGAATCAAACTAATCAAGAGTTCTAGACTTTGACAGGTTCTTCTTATTTGCTTTCATGTTACTATAGACAACTATGCCTAGGGTCTTGAAGTTCTATCACACCACATGTAGTCACTTACATGTATACTTACTTGACATATGTACTCTTTAGGTATTTACAACACCACTGGTCACTATATGATAAAAGCGTGAAAATTAATCGTAAGAAATTTATATTAGTTCAAGTTTGCTCTGTGTGGATTTATTGTTCTGTTTCAGTGATGTTCTGTGACTAAATCTGAAGGGAAAAGATATCACCTATGGGGTCAAAGCCTGCTCCCCAATGGTATCTGCTGACACTTTTGCAAGAGACATATATACCCCTCGGGTCCCAGCAAGTTTTCACCAAGGTGGTAGGACCCAGCGATCCATTTCGGCCCTTTGCATACCTTGTTTATTCGTGTAGCCTGCCTTCCAGATAATCAATATGCACTTGCTTAGCATTTTATCCATTGGGTTATTATGGAATTAAACTAATCAAGAGTTCAAGACTTTGACAGGTTCTTCTTATTTGCTTTCATGTTACTATAGACAACTATGCCTAGGGTCTTGAAGTTCTATCACACCACATGTAGTCACTTACATGTATGCTTACTTGACATATGTAACGCCTTAGGTATTTACAACACCACTGGTCACTATATGATAAAAGTGTGAAAATTAATCGTAAGAAATTTATATTAGTTCAAGTTTGCTCTGTGTATATTTATTGTTCTGTTTCAGTGATGTTCTGTGACTAAATCTGAAGGGAAAAGATATCACCTATGGGGTCAAAGCCTGCTCCCCAATGGTTTCTGCTGACCCTTTTGCAAGAGGCATATATAACCCTCGGGTCCCAGCAAGTTTTCACCAAGGTGGTAGGACCCAGCGATCCATTTCGGTCCTTTGCATACCTTGTTTATTCGTGTAGCCTGCCTTCCAGATAATCAATATGCACTTGCTTAGCATTTTATCCATTGGGTTATTATGGAATCAAACTAATCAAGAGTTCTAGACTTTGACAGGTTCTTCTTATTTGCTTTCATGTTACTATAGACAACTATGCCTAGGGTCTTGAAGTTCTATCACACCACATGTAGTCACTTACATGTATGCTTACTTGACATATGTAACGCCTTAGGTATTTACAACACCACTGGTCACTATATGATAAAAGTGTGAAAATTAATCGTAAGAAATTTATATTAGTTCAAGTTTGCTCTGTGTAGATTTATTGTTCTGTTTCAGTGATGTTCTGTGATTAAATCTGAAGGGAAAAGATATCACCTATGGGGTCAAAGCCTGCTCCCCAATGGTTTCTGCTGAAGCTTTTGCAAGAGGCATATATACCCCTCGGGTCCCAGCAAGTTTTCACCAAGGTGGTAGGGCCCAGCGATCCATTTCGGCCCTTTGCATACCTTTTTTTTTTTCGTGTAGCCTGCCTTCCAGATAATCAATATGCACTTGCTTAGCATTTTATCCATTGGGTTATTATGGAATCAAACTAATCAAGAGTTCTAGACTTTGACAGGTTCTTTTTATTTGCTTTCATGTTACTATAGACAACTATGCCTATGGTCTTGAAGTTCTATCACACCACATGTAGTCACTTACATGTATGCTTACTTGGCATATGTAACTCTTAAGGTATTTACAACACCACTGGTCACTATATGATAAAAGCGTGAAAATTAATCGTAAGAAATTTATTTTAGTTCAAGTTTGCTCTGTGTGGATGTATTGTTCTGTTCCAGTGATGTTCTGTGACTAAATCTGAAGGGAAAAGATATCACCTTTGGGGTCAAAGCCTGCTCCCCAATGGTTTCTGCTGACACTTTTGCAAGAGGCATATATACCCCTCGGGTCCCAGCAAGTTTTCACCAAGGTGGTAGGACCCAGCGATCCATTTCGGCCCTTTGCATACCTTGTTTATTCGTGTAGCCTGCCTTCCAGATAATCAATATGCACTTGCTTAGCATTTTATCCATTGGGTTATTATGGAATCAAACTAATCAAGAGTTCTAGACTTTGACAGGTTCTTCTTATTTGCTTTCATGTTACTATGGACAACTATGCCTAGGGTCTTGAAGTTCTATCACACCACATGTAGTCACTTACATGTATACTTACTTGACATATGTACTCTTTAGGTATTTACAACACCACTGGTCACTATATGATAAAAGTGTGAAAATTAATCGTAAGAAATTTATATTAGTTCAAGTTTGCTCTGTGTGGATTTATTGTTTATTGTTCTGTTTCAGTTATGTTCTTTGACATTTTGAATTTTCTGAAGGGAAAATATATCACCTACGGGGTCAAAGCCAGTTCCCCAATGGTATCAGCTGCAGCTTTTGAAAGAGACATATATACCCCTCGGGTCCCAGCAAGTTTTCACCAAGGTAGTAGGACCCAGCGATCCATTTCGGCCCTTTGCATACCTTGTTTATTCGTGTAGCCTTCCCTACAGATAATCAATATGCACTTGCTTAGCATTTCTTCCATTGGGTTATTATGAAATCAAACTAATCAAGAGTTCTAGACTTTGACAGGTTTTTCTTATTTCCTTTCATGTTACTATAGACAACTATGCCTAGGGTCTTGAAGTTCTATCACACCACATGTAGTCACTTACATGTATGCTTACTTGGCATATGTAACTCTTAAGGTATTTACAACACCACTGGTCACTATATGATAAAAGCGTGAAAATTAATTGTAAGAAATTTATTTTAGTTCAAGTTTGCTCTGTGTGGATTTATTGTTCTGTTTCAGTGATGTTCTGTGACTAAATCTGAAGGGAAAAGATATCACCTATGGGGTCAAAGCCTGCTCCCCAATGGTATCTGCTGACACTTTTGCAAGAGGGATATATACCCCTCGGGTCCCAGCAAGTTTTCACCAAGGTGGTAGGACCCAGCGATCCATTTCGGCCCTTTGCATACCTTGTATATTCGTGTTGCCTGCCTTCCAGATAATCAATATGCACTTGCTTAGCATTTTATCCATTGGGTTATTATGGAATCAAACTAATCAAGAGTTCTAGACTTTGACAGGTTCTTCTTATTTGCTTTCATGTTACTATAGACAACTATGCCTAGGGTCTTGAAGTTCTATCACACCACATGTAGTCACTTACATGTATGCTTACTTGACATATGTAACGCCTTAGGTATTTACAACACCACTGGTCACTATATGATAAAAGTGTGAAAATTAATCGTAAGAAATTTATATTAGTTCAAGTTTGCTCTGAGTAGATTTATTATTCTGTTTCAGTGATGTTGTGTGACTAAATCTGAAGGGAAAAGATATCACCTATGGGGTCAAAGCCTGCTCCCCAATGGTTTCTGCTGAGACTTTTGCAAGAGGCATATATACCCCTCGGGTCCCAGCAAGTTTTCACCAAGGTGGTAGGACCCAGCGATCCATTTCGGCCCTTTGCATACCTTGTTTATTCGTGTAGCCTGCCTTCCAGATAATCAATATGCACTTGCTTAGCATTTTATCCATTGGGTTATTATGGAATCAAACTAATCAAGAGTTCTAGACTTTGACAGGTTCTTCTTATTTGCTTTCATGTTACTATAGACAACTATGCCTAGGGTCTTGAAGTTCTATCACACCACATGTAGTCACTTACATGTATACTTACTTGACATATGTACTCTTTAGGTATTTACAACACCACTGGTCACTATATGATAAAAGCGTGAAAATTAATCGTAAGAAATTTATAGTAGTTCAAGTTTGCTCTGTGTGGATTTATTGTTCTGTTTCAGTGATGTTCTGTGACTAAATCTGAAGGGAAAAGATATCACCTATGGGGTCAAAGCCTGCTCCCCAATGGTATCTGCTGACACTTTTGCAAGAGACATATATACCCCTCGGGTCCCAGCAAGTTTTCACCAAGGTGGTAGGACCCAGCGATCCATTTCGGCCCTTTGCATACCTTGTTTATTCGTGTAGCCTGCCTTCCAGATAATCAATATGCACTTGCTTAGCATTTTATCCATTGGGTTATTATGGAATTAAACTAATCAAGAGTTCTAGACTTTGACAGGTTCTTCTTATTTGCTTTCATGTTACTATAGACAACTATGCCTAGGGTCTTGAAGTTCTATCACACCACATGTAGTCACTTACATGTATGCTTACTTGACATATGTAACGCCTTAGGTATTTACAACACCACTGGTCACTATATGATAAAAGTGTGAAAATTAATCGTAAGAAATTTATATTAGTTCAAGTTTGCTCTGTGTATATTTATTGTTCTGTTTCAGTGATGTTCTGTGACTAAATCTGAAGGGAAAAGATATCACCTATGGGGTCAAAGCCTGCTCCCCAATGGTTTCTGCTGACCCTTTTGCAAGAGGCATATATAACCCTCGGGTCCCAGCAAGTTTTCACCAAGGTGGTAGGACCCAGCGATCCATTTCGGTCCTTTGCATACCTTGTTTATTCGTGTAGCCTGCCTTCCAGATAATCAATATGCACTTGCTTAGCATTTTATCCATTGGGTTTTTATGGAATCAAACTAATCAAGAGTTCTAGACTTTGACAGGTTCTTCTTATTTGCTTTCATGTTACTATAGACAACTATGCCTAGGGTCTTGAAGTTCTATCACACCACATGTAGTCACTTACATGTATGCTTACTTGACATATGTAACGCCTTAGGTATTTACAACACCACTGGTCCCTATATGATAAAAGTGTGAAAATTAATCGTAAGAAATTTATATTAGTTCAAGTTTGCTCTGTGTAGATTTATTGTTCTGTTTCAGTGATGTTCTGTGATTAAATCTGAAGGGAAAAGATATCACCTATGGGGTCAAAGCCTGCTCCCCAATGGTTTCTGCTGAAGCTTTTGCAAGAGGCATATATACCCCTCGGGTCCCAGCAAGTTTTCACCAAGGTGGTAGGGCCCAGCGATCCATTTCGGCCCTTTGCATACCTTTTTTTTTTTCGTGTAGCCTGCCTTCCAGATAATCAATATGCACTTGCTTAGCATTTTATCCATTGGGTTATTATGGAATCAAACTAATCAAGAGTTCTAGACTTTGACAGGTTCTTTTTATTTGCTTTCATGTTACTATAGACAACTATGCCTATGGTCTTGAAGTTCTATCACACCACATGTAGTCACTTACATGTATGCTTACTTGGCATATGTAACTCTTAAGGTATTTACAACACCACTGGTCACTATATGATAAAAGCGTGAAAATTAATCGTAAGAAATTTATTTTAGTTCAAGTTTGCTCTGTGTGGATGTATTGTTCTGTTCCAGTGATGTTCTTTGACTAAATCTGAAGGGAAAAGATATCACCTACGGGGTCAAAGCCTGTTCCCCAATGGTATCTGCTGAAGCTTTTGCAAGAGGCATATATACCCCTCGGGTCCCAGCAAGTTTTCACCAAGGTGGTAGGACCCAGCGATCCATTTCGGCCCTTTGCATACCTTGTTTATTCGTGTAGCCTGCCTTCCAGATAATCAATATGCACTTGCTTAGCATTTTATCCATTGGGTTATTATGGAATCAAACTAATCAAGAGTTCTAGACTTTGACAGGTTCTTCTTATTTGCTTTCATGTTACTATAGACAACTATGCCTAGGGTCTTGAAGTTCTATCACACCACATGTAGTCACTTACATGTATGCTTACTTGACATATGTAACTCCTTAGGTATTTACAACACCACTGGTCACTATATGATAAAAGTGTGAAAATTAATCGTAAGAAATTCATATTAGTTCAAGTTTGCTCTGTGTAGATTTATTGTTCTGTTTCAGTGATGTTCTCTGATTAAATCTGAAGGGAAAAGATATCACCTATGGGGTCAAAGCCTGCTCCCCAATGGTTTCTGCTGACACTTTTGCAAGAGGCATATATACCCCTCGGGTCCCAGCAAGTTTTCACCAAGGTGGTAGGACCCAGCGATCCATTTCGGCCCTTTGCATACCTTGTTTATTCGTGTAGCCTGCCTTCCAGATAATCAATATGCACTTGCTTAGCATTTTATCCATTGGGTTATTATGGAATCAAACTAATCAAGAGTTCTAGACTTTGACAGGTTCTTCTTATTTGCTTTCATGTTACTATAGACAACTATGCCTAGGGTCTTGAAGTTCTATCACACCACATGTAGTCACTTACATGTATACTTACTTGACATATGTACTCTTTAGGTATTTACAACACCACTAGTCACTATATGATAAAAGCGTGAAAATTAATCGTAAGAAATTTATATTAGTTCAAGTTTGCTCTGTGTAGATTTATTGTTCTGTTTCAGTGATGTTCTGTGACTAAATCTGAAGGGAAAAGATATCACCTTTGGGGTCAAAGCCTGCTCCCCAATGGTTTCTGCTGACACTTTTGCAAGAGGCATATATACCCCTCGGGTCCCAGCAAGTTTTCACCAAGGTGGTAGGACCCAGCGATCCATTTCGGCCCTTTGCATACCTTGTTTATTCGTGTAGCCTGCCTTCCAGATAATCAATATGCACTTGCTTAGCATTTTATCCATTGGGTTATTATGGAATCAAACTAATCAAGAGTTCTAGACTTTGACAGGTTCTTCTTATTTGCTTTCATGTTACTATGGACAACTATGCCTAGGGTCTTGAAGTTCTATCACACCACATGTAGTCACTTACATGTATACTTACTTGACATATGTACTCTTTAGGTATTTACAACACCACTGGTCACTATATGATAAAAGTGTGAAAATTAATCGTAAGAAATTTATATTAGTTCAAGTTTGCTCTGTGTGGATTTATTGTTTATTGTTCTGTTTCAGTTATGTTCTTTGACATTTTGAATTTTCTGAAGGGAAAATATATCACCTACGGGGTCAAAGCCAGTTCCCCAATGGTATCAGCTGCAGCTTTTGAAAGAGACATATATACCCCTCGGGTCCCAGCAAGTTTTCACCAAGGTAGTAGGACCCAGCGATCCATTTCGGCCCTTTGCATACCTTGTTTATTCGTGTAGCCTTCCCTACAGATAATCAATATGCACTTGCTTAGCATTTCTTCCATTGGGTTATTATGAAATCAAACTAATCAAGAGTTCTAGACTTTGACAGGTTTTTCTTATTTCCTTTCATGTTACTATAGACAACTATGCCTAGGGTCTTGAAGTTCTATCACACCACATGTAGTCACTTACATGTATGCTTACTTGGCATATGTAACTCTTAAGGTATTTACAACACCACTGGTCACTATATGATAAAAGCGTGAAAATTAATTGTAAGAAATTTATTTTAGTTCAAGTTTGCTCTGTGTGGATTTATTGTTCTGTTTCAGTGATGTTCTGTGACTAAATCTGAAGGGAAAAGATATCACCTATGGGGTCAAAGCCTGCTCCCCAATGGTATCTGCTGACACTTTTGCAAGAGGCATATATACCCCTCGGGTCCCAGCAAGTTTTCACCAAGGTGGTAGGACCCAGCGATCCATTTCGGCCCTTTGCATACCTTGTATATTCGTGTTGCCTGCCTTCCAGATAATCAATATGCACTTGCTTAGCATTTTATCCATTGGGTTATTATGGAATCAAACTAATCAAGAGTTCTAGACTTTGACAGGTTCTTCTTATTTGCTTTCATGTTACTATAGACAACTATGCCTAGGGTCTTGAAGTTCTATCACACCACATGTAGTCACTTACATGTATGCTTACTTGACATATGTAACGCCTTAGGTATTTACAACACCACTGGTCACTATATGATAAAAGTGTGAAAATTAATCGTAAGAAATTTATATTAGTTCAAGTTTGCTCTGAGTAGATTTATTATTCTGTTTCAGTGATGTTGTGTGACTAAATCTGAAGGGAAAAGATATCACCTATGGGGTCAAAGCCTGCTCCCCAATGGTTTCTGCTGAGACTTTTGCAAGAGGCATATATACCCCTCGGGTCCCAGCAAGTTTTCACCAAGGTGGTAGGACCCAGCGATCCATTTCGGCCCTTTGCATACCTTGTTTATTCGTGTAGCCTGCCTTCCAGATAATCAATATGCACTTGCTTAGCATTTTATCCATTGGGTTATTATGGAATCAAACTAATCAAGAGTTCTAGACTTTGACAGGTTCTTCTTATTTGCTTTCATGTTACTATAGACAACTATGCCTAGGGTCTTGAAGTTCTATCACACCACATGTAGTCACTTACATGTATACTTACTTGACATATGTACTCTTTAGGTATTTACAACACCACTGGTCACTATATGATAAAAGCGTGAAAATTAATCGTAAGAAATTTATAGTAGTTCAAGTTTGCTCTGTGTGGATTTATTGTTCTGTTTCAGTGATGTTCTGTGACTAAATCTGAAGGGAAAAGATATCACCTATGGGGTCAAAGCCTGCTCCCCAATGGTATCTGCTGACACTTTTGCAAGAGACATATATACCCCTCGGGTCCCAGCAAGTTTTCACCAAGGTGGTAGGACCCAGCGATCCATTTCGGCCCTTTGCATACCTTGTTTATTCGTGTAGCCTGCCTTCCAGATAATCAATATGCACTTGCTTAGCATTTTATCCATTGGGTTATTATGGAATTAAACTAATCAAGAGTTCTAGACTTTGACAGGTTCTTCTTATTTGCTTTCATGTTACTATAGACAACTATGCCTAGGGTCTTGAAGTTCTATCACACCACATGTAGTCACTTACATGTATGCTTACTTGACATATGTAACGCCTTAGGTATTTACAACACCACTGGTCACTATATGATAAAAGTGTGAAAATTAATCGTAAGAAATTTATATTAGTTCAAGTTTGCTCTGTGTATATTTATTGTTCTGTTTCAGTGATGTTCTGTGACTAAATCTGAAGGGAAAAGATATCACCTATGGGGTCAAAGCCTGCTCCCCAATGGTTTCTGCTGACCCTTTTGCAAGAGGCATATATAACCCTCGGGTCCCAGCAAGTTTTCACCAAGGTGGTAGGACCCAGCGATCCATTTCGGTCCTTTGCATACCTTGTTTATTCGTGTAACCTGCCTTCCAGATAATCAATATGCACTTGCTTAGCATTTTATCCATTGGGTTATTATGGAATCAAACTAATCAAGAGTTCTAGACTTTGACAGGTTCTTCTTATTTGCTTTCATGTTACTATAGACAACTATGCCAAGGGTCTTGAAGTTCTATCACACCACATGTAGTCACTTACATGTATGCTTACTTGACATATGTAACGCCTTAGGTATTTACAACACCACTGGTCACTATATGATAAAAGTGTGAAAATTAATCGTAAGAAATTTATATTAGTTCAAGTTTGCTCTGTGTAGATTTATTGTTCTGTTTCAGTGATGTTCTGTGATTAAATCTGAAGGGAAAAGATATCACCTATGGGGTCAAAGCCTGCTCCCCAATGGTTTCTGCTGACACTTTTGCAAGAGGCATATATACCCCTCGGGTCCCAGCAAGTTTTCACCAAGGTGGTAGGACCCAGCGATCCATTTCGGCCCTTTGCATACCTTGTTTATTCGTGTAGCCTGCCTTCCAGATAATCAATATGCACTTGCTTAGCATTTTATCCATTGGGTTATTATGGAATCAAACTAATCAAGAGTTCTAGACTTTGACAGGTTCTTCTTATTTGCTTTCATGTTACTATAGACAACTATGCCTAGGGTCTTGAAGTTCTATCACACCACATGTAGTCACTTACATGTATACTTACTTGACATATGTACTCTTTAGGTATTTACAACACCACTAGTCACTATATGATAAAAGCGTGAAAATTAATCGTAAGAAATTTATATTAGTTCAAGTTTGCTCTGTGTGGATTTATTGTTCTGTTTCAGTGATGTTCTGTGACTAAATCTGAAGGGAAAAGATATCACCTATGGGGTCAAAGCCTGCTCCCCAATGGTATCTGCTGACACTTTTGCAAGAGACATATATACCCCTCGGGTCCCAGCAAGTTTTCACCAAGGTGGTAGGACCCAGCGATCCATTTCGGCCCTTTGCATACCTTGTTTATTCGTGTAGCCTTCCCTACAGATAATCAATATGCACTTGCTTAGCATTTTATCCATTGGGTTATTATGGAATTAAACTAATCAAGAGTTCTAGACTTTGACAGGTTCTTCTTATTTGCTTTCATGTTACTATAGACAACTATGCCTAGGGTCTTGAAGTTCTATCACACCACATGTAGTCACTTACATGTATGCTTACTTGACATATGTAACGCCTTAGGTATTTACAACACCACTGGTCACTATATGATAAAAGTGTGAAAATTAATCGTAAGAAATTTATATTAGTTCAAGTTTGCTCTGTGTATATTTATTGTTCTGTTTCAGTGATGTTCTGTGACTAAATCTGAAGGGAAAAGATATCACCTATGGGGTCAAAGCCTGCTCCCCAATGGTTTCTGCTGACACTTTTGCAAGAGGCATATATACCCCTCGGGTCCCAGCAAGTTTTCACCAAGGTGGTAGGACCCAGCGATCCATTTCGGTCCTTTGCATACCTTGTTTATTCGTGTAGCCTGCCTTCCAGATAATCAATATGCACTTGCTTAGCATTTTATCCATTGGGTTATTATGGAATCAAACTAATCAAGAGTTCTAGACTTTGACAGGTTCTTCTTATTTGCTTTCATGTTACTATAGACAACTATGCCTAGGGTCTTGAAGTTCTATCACACCACATGTAGTCACTTACATGTATGCTTACTTGACATATGTAACGCCTTAGGTATTTACAACACCACTGGTCACTATATGATAAAAGTGTGAAAATTAATCGTAAGAAATTTATATTAGTTCAAGTTTGCTCTGTGTAGATTTATTGTTCTGTTTCAGTGATGTTCTGTGATTAAATCTGAAGGGAAAAGATATCACCTATGGGGTCAAAGCCTGCTCCCCAATGGTTTCTGCTGAAGCTTTTGCAAGAGGCATATATACCCCTCGGGTCCCAGCAAGTTTTCACCAAGGTGGTAGGACCCAGCGATCCATTTCGGCCCTTTGCATACCTTGTTTATTCGTGTAGCCTGCCTTCCAGATAATCAATATGCACTTGCTTAGCATTTTATCCATTGGGTTATTATGGAATCAAACTAATCAAGAGTTCTAGACTTTGACAGGTTCTTCTTATTTGCTTTCATGTTACTATAGACAACTATGCCTATGGTCTTGAAGTTCTATCACACCACATGTAGTCACTTACATGTATACTTACTTACTCTTTAGGTATTTACAACACCACTGGTCACTATATGATAAAAGTGTGAAAATTAATCGTAAGAAATTTATATTAGTTCAAGTTTGCTCTGTGTGGATTTATTGTTTATTGTTCTGTTTCAGTGATGTTCTTTGACATTTTGAATTTTCTTAAGGGAAAATATATCACCTACGGGGTCAAAGCCAGTTCCCCAATGGTATCAGCTGCAGCTTTTGCAAGAGACATATATACCCCTCGGGTCCCAGCAAGTTTTCACCAAGTTAGTAGGACCCAGCGATCCATTTCTCCCCTTTGCATACCTTGTTTATTCGTGTAGCCTTCCCTACAGATAATCAATATGCACTTGCTTAGCATTTCTTCTATTGGGTTATTATGAAATCAAACTAATCAAGAGTTCTAGACTTTGACAGGTTTTTCTTATTTGCTTTCATGTTACTATAGACAACTATGCCTATGGTCTTGAAGTTCTATCACACCACATGTAGTCACTTACATGTATGCTTACTTGGCATATGTAACTCTTAAGGTATTTACAACACCACTGGTCACTATATGATAAAAGCGTGAAAATTAATCGTAAGAAATTTATTTTACTTCAAGTTTGCTCTGTGTGGATGTATTGTTCTGTTCCAGTGATGTTCTTTGACTAAATCTGAAGGGAAAAGATATCACCTACGGGGTCAAAGCCTGTTCCCCAATGGTATCTGCTGAAGCTTTTGCAAGAGGCATATATACCCCTCGGGTCCCAGCAAGTTTTCACCAAGGTGGTAGGACCCAGCGATCCATTTCGGCCCTTTGCATACCTTGTTTATTCGTGTAGCCTGCCTTCCAGATAATCAATATGCACTTGCTTAGCATTTTATCCATTGGGTTATTATGGAATCAAACTAATCAAGAGTTCTACACTTTGACAGGTTCTTCTTATTTGCTTTCATGTTACTATAGACAACTATGCCTAGGGTCTTGAAGTTCTATCACACCACATGTAGTCACTTACATGTATGCTTACTTGACATATGTAACTCCTTAGGTATTTACAACACCACTGGTCACTATATGATAAAAGTGTGAAAATTAATCGTAAGAAATTTATATTAGTTCAAGTTTGCTCTGTGTAGATTTATTGTTCTGTTTCAGTGATGTTCTCTGATTAAATCTGAAGGGAAAAGATATCACCTATGGGGTCAAAGCCTGCTCCCCAATGGTTTCTGCTGACACTTTTGCAAGAGGCATATATACCCCTCGGGTCCCAGCAAGTTTTCACCAAGGTGGTAGTACCCAGCGATCCATTTCGGCCCTTTGCATACCTTGTTTATTCGTGTAGCCTGCCTTCCAGATAATCAATATGCACTTGCTTAGCATTTTATCCATTGGGTTATTATGGAATCAAACTAATCAAGAGTTCTAGACTTTGACAGGTTCTTCTTATTTGCTTTCATGTTACTATAGACAACTATGCCTAGGGTCTTGAAGTTCTATCACACCACATGTAGTCACTTACATGTATGCTTACTTGACATATGTAACTCCTTAGGTATTTACAACACCACTGGTCACTATATGATAAAAGTGTGAAAATTAATCGTAAGAAATTTATATTAGTTCAAGTTTGCTCTGTGTAGATTTATTGTTCTGTTTCAGTGATGTTCTCTGACTAAATCTGAAGGGAAAAGATATCACCTATGGGGTCAAAGCCTGCTCCCCAATGGTTTCTGCTGACACTTTTGCAAGAGGCATATATACCCCTCGGGTCCCAGCAAGTTTTCACCAAGGTGGTAGGACCCAGCGATCCATTTCGGCCCTTTGCATACCTTGTTTATTCGTGTAGCCTGCCTTCCAGATAATCAATATGCACTTGCTTAGCATTTTATCCATTGGGTTATTATGGAATCAAACTAATCAAGAGTTCTAGACTTTGACAGGTTCTTCTTATTTGCTTTCATGTTACTATAGACAACTATGCCTAGGGTCTTGAAGTTCTATCACACCACATGTAGTCACTTACATGTATACTTACTTGACATATGTACTCTTTAGGTATTTACAACACCACTAGTCACTATATGATAAAAGCGTGAAAATTAATCGTAAGAAATTTATATTAGTTCAAGTTTGCTCTGTGTGGATTTATTGTTCTGTTTCAGTGATGTTCTGTGACTAAATCTGAAGGGAAAAGATATCACCTATGGGGTCAAAGCCTGCTCCCCAATGGTATCTGCTGACACTTTTGCAAGAGACATATATACCCCTCGGGTCCCAGCAAGTTTTCACCAAGGTGGTAGGACCCAGCGATCCATTTCGGCCCTTTGCATACCTTGTTTATTCGTGTAGCCTGCCTTCCAGATAATCAATATGCACTTGCTTAGCATTTTATCCATTGGGTTATTATGGAATCAAACTAATCAAGAGTTCTAGACTTTGACAGGTTCTTCTTATTTGCTTTCATGTTACTATAGACAACTATGCCTAGGGTCTTGAAGTTCTATCACACCACATGTAGTCACTTACATGTATGCTTACTTGACATATGTAACGCCTTAGGTATTTACAACACCACTGGTCACTATATGATAAAAGTGTGAAAATTAATCGTAAGAAATTTATATTAGTTCAAGTTTGCTCTGTGTATATTTATTGTTCTGTTTCAGTGATGTTCTGTGACTAAATCTGAAGGGAAAAGATATCACCTATGGGGTCAAAGCCTGCTCCCCAATGGTTTCTGCTGACACTTTTGCAAGAGGCATATATACCCCTCGGGTCCCAGCAAGTTTTCACCAAGGTGGTAGGACCCAGCGATCCATTTCGGCCCTTTGCATACCTTGTTTATTCGTGTAGCCTGCCTTCCAGATAATCAATATGCACTTGCTTAGCATTTTATCCATTGGGTTATTATGGAATCAAACTAATCAAGAGTTCTAGACTTTGACAGGTTCTTCTTATTTGCTTTCATGTTACTATAGACAACTATGCCTATGGTCTTGAAGTTCTATCACACCACATGTAGTCACTTACATGTATACTTACTTACTCTTTAGGTATTTACAACACCACTGGTCACTATATGATAAAAGTGTGAAAATTAATCGTAAGAAATTTATATTAGTTCAAGTTTGCTCTGTGTGGATTTATTGTTTATTGTTCTGTTTCAGTGATGTTCTTTGACATTTTGAATTTTCTGAAAGGAAAATATATCACCTACGGGGTCAAAGCCAGTTCCCCAATGGTATCAGCTGCAGCTTTTGCAAGAGACATATATACCCCTCGGGTCCCAGCAAGTTTTCACCAAGGTAGTAGGACCCAGCGATCCATTTCTCCCCTTTGCATACCTTGTTTATTCGTGTAGCCTTCCCTACAGATAATCAATATGCACTTGCTTAGCATTTCTTCTATTGGGTTATTATGAAATCAAACTAATCAAGAGTTCTAGACTTTGACAGGTTTTTCTTATTTGCTTTCATGTTACTATAGACAACTATGCCTATGGTCTTGAAGTTCTATCACACCACATGTAGTCACTTACATGTATGCTTACTTGGCATATGTAACTCTTAAGGTATTTTCAACACCACTGGTCACTATATGATAAAAGCGTGAAAATTAATCGTAAGAAATTTATTTTAGTTCAAGTTTGCTCTGTGTGGATGTATTGTTCTGTTCCAGTGATGTTCTTTGACTAAATCTGAAGGGAAAAGATATCACCTACGGGGTCAAAGCCTGTTCCCCAATGGTATCTGCTGAAGCTTTTGCAAGAGGCATATATACCCCTCGGGTCCCAGCAAGTTTTCACCAAGGTGGTAGGACCCAGCGATCCATTTCGGCCCTTTGCATACCTTGTTTATTCGTGTAGCCTGCCTTCCAGATAATCAATATGCACTTGCTTAGCATTTTATCCATTGGGTTATTATGGAATCAAACTAATCAAGAGTTCTAGACTTTGACAGGTTCTTCTTATTTGCTTTCATGTTACTATAGACAACTATGCCTAGGGTCTTGAAGTTCTATCACACCACATGTTGTCACTTACATGTATGCTTACTTGACATATGTAACGCCTTAGGTATTTACAACACCACTGGTCACTATATGATAAAAGTGTGAAAATTAATCGTAAGAAATTTATATTAGTTCAAGTTTGCTCTGTGTAGATTTATTGTTCTGTTTCAGTGATGTTCTGTGACTAAATCTGAAGGGAAAAGATATCACCTTTGGGGTCAAAGCCTGCTCCCCAATGGTTTCTGCTGACACTTTTGCAAGAGGCATATATACCCCTCGGGTCCCAGCAAGTTTTCACCAAGGTGGTAGGACCCAGCGATCCATTTCGGCCCTTTGCATACCTTGTTTATTCGTGTAGCCTGCCTTCCAGATAATCAATATGCACTTGCTTAGCATTTTATCCATTGGGTTATTATGGAATCAAACTAATCAAGAGTTCTAGACTTTGACAGGTTCTTCTTATTTGCTTTCATGTTACTATAGACAACTATGCCTAGGGTCTTGAAGTTCTATCACACCACATGTTGTCACTTACATGTATGCTTACTTGACATATGTAACGCCTTAGGTATTTACAACACCACTGGTCACTATATGATAAAAGTGTGAAAATTAATCGTAAGAAATTTATATTAGTTCAAGTTTGCTCTGTGTAGATTTATTGTTCTGTTTCAGTGATGTTCTGTGACTAAATCTGAAGGGAAAAGATATCACCTTTGGGGTCAAAGACTGCTCCCCAATGGTTACTGCTGACACTTTTGCAAGAGGCATATATACCCCTCGGGTCCCAGCAAGTTTTCACCAAGGTGGTAGGACCCAGGGATCCATTTCGGCCCTTTGCATACCTTGTTTATTCGTGTAGCCTGCCTTCCAGATAATCAATATGCACTTGCTTAGCATTTTATCCATTGGGTTATTATGGAATCAAACTAATCAAGAGTTCTAGACTTTGACAGGTTCTTCTTATTTGCTTTCATGTTACTATAGACAACTATGCCTAGGGTCTTGAAGTTCTATCACACCACATGTAGTCACTTACATGTATGCTTACTTGACATATGTACTCTTTAGGTATTTACAACACCACTGGTCACTATATGATAAAAGTGTGAAAATTAATCGTAAGAAATTTATATTAGTTCAAGTTTGCTCTGTGTGGATTTATTGTTTATTGTTCTGTTTCAGTGATGTTCTTTGACATTTTGAATTTTCTGAAGGGAAAATATATCACCTACGGGGTCAAAGCCAGTTCCCCAATGGTATCAGCTGCAGCTTTTGAAAGAGACATATATACCCCTCGGGTCCCAGCAAGTTTTCACCAAGGTGGTAGGACCCAGCGATCCATTTCTCCCCTTTGCATACCTTGTTTATTCGTGTAGCCTTCCCTACAGATAATCAATATGCACTTGCTTAGCATTTTATCCATTTGGTTATTATGGAATCAAACTAATCAAGAGTTCTAGACTTTGACAGGTTCTTCTTATTTGCTTTCATGTTACTATAGACAACTATGCCTAGGGTCTTGAAGTTCTATCACACCACATGTAGTCACTTACATGTATGCTTACTTGACATATGTAACGCCTTAGGTATTTACAACACCACTGGTCACTATATGATAAAAGTGTGAAAATTAATCGTAAGAAATTTATATTAGTTCAAGTTTGCTCTGTGTAGATTTATTGTTCTGTTTCAGTGATGTTCTGTGATTAAATCTGAAGGGAAAAGATATCACCTATGGGGTCAAAGCCTGCTCCCCAATGGTTTCTGCTGAAGCTTTTGCAAGAGGCATATATACCCCTCGGGTCCCAGCAAGTTTTCACCAAGGTGGTAGGACCCAGCGATCCATTTCGGCCCTTTGCATACCTTGTTTATTCGTGTAGCCTGCCTTCCAGATAATCAATATGCACTTGCTTAGCATTTTATCCATTGGGTTATTATGGAATCAAACTAATCAAGAGTTCTAGACTTTGACAGGTTCTTCTTATTTGCTTTCATGTTACTATAGACAACTATGCCTATGGTCTTGAAGTTCTATCACACCACATGTAGTCACTTACATGTATACTTACTTACTCTTTAGGTATTTACAACACCACTGGTCACTATATGATAAAAGTGTGAAAATTAATCGTAAGAAATTTATATTAGTTCAAGTTTGCTCTGTGTGGATTTATTGTTTATTGTTCTGTTTCAGTGATGTTCTTTGACATTTTCAATTTTCTTAAGGGAAAATATATCACCTACGGGGTCAAAGCCAGTTCCCCAATGGTATCAGCTGCAGCTTTTGCAAGAGACATATATACCCCTCAGGTCCCAGCAAGTTTTCACCAAGGTAGTAGGACCCAGCGATCCATTTCTCCCCTTTGCATACCTTGTTTATTCGTGTAGCCTTCCCTACAGATAATCAATATGCACTTGCTTAGCATTTCTTCTATTGGGTTATTATGAAATCAAACTAATCAAGAGTTCTAGACTTTGACAGGTTTTTCTTATTTGCTTTCATGTTACTATAGACAACTATGCCTATGGTCTTGAAGTTCTATCACACCACATGTAGTCACTTACATGTATGCTTACTTGGCATATGTAACTCTTAAGGTATTTACAACACCACTGGTCACTATATGATAAAAGCGTGAAAATTAATCGTAAGAAATTTATTTTAGTTCAAGTTTGCTCTGTGTGGATGTATTGTTCTGTTCCAGTGATGTTCTTTGACTAAATCTGAAGGGAAAAGATATCACCTACGGGGTCAAAGCCTGTTCCCCAATGGTATCTGCTGAAGCTTTTGCAAGAGGCATATATACCCCTCGGGTCCCAGCAAGTTTTCACCAAGGTGGTAGGACCCAGCGATCCATTTCGGCCCTTTGCATACCTTGTTTATTCGTGTAGCCTGCCTTCCAGATAATCAATATGCACTTGCTTAGCATTTTATCCATTGGGTTATTATGGAATCAAACTAATCAAGAGTTCTACACTTTGACAGGTTCTTCTTATTTGCTTTCATGTTACTATAGACAACTATGCCTAGGGTCTTGAAGTTCTATCACACCACATGTAGTCACTTACATGTATGCTTACTTGACATATGTAACTCCTTAGGTATTTACAACACCACTGGTCACTATATGATAAAAGTGTGAAAATTAATCGTAAGAAATTTATATTAGTTCAAGTTTGCTCTGTGTAGATTTATTGTTCTGTTTCAGTGATGTTCTCTGACTAAATCTGAAGGGAAAAGATATCACCTATGGGGTCAAAGCCTGCTCCCCAATGGTTTCTGCTGACACTTTTGCAAGAGGCATATATACCCCTCGGGTCCCAGCAAGTTTTCACCAAGGTGGTAGGACCCAGCGATCCATTTCGGCCCTTTGCATACCTTGTTTATTCGTGTAGCCTGCCTTCCAGATAATCAATATGCACTTGCTTAGCATTTTATCCATTGGGTTATTATGGAATCAAACTAATCAAGAGTTCTAGACTTTGACAGGTTCTTCTTATTTGCTTTCATGTTACTATAGACAACTATGCCTAGGGTCTTGAAGTTCTATCACACCACATGTAGTCACTTACATGTATACTTACTTGACATATGTACTCTTTAGGTATTTACAACACCACTGGTCACTATATGATAAAAGCGTGAAAATTAATCGTAAGAAATTTATATTAGTTCAAGTTTGCTCTGTGTGGATTTATTGTTCTGTTTCAGTGATGTTCTGTGACTAAATCTGAAGGGAAAAGATATCACCTATGGGGTCAAAGCCTGCTCCCCAATGGTATCTGCTGACACTTTTGCAAGAGACATATATACCCCTCGGGTCCCAGCAAGTTTTCACCAAGGTGGTAGGACCCAGCGATCCATTTCGGCCCTTTGCATACCTTGTTTATTCGTGTAGCCTTCCCTACAGATAATCAATATGCACTTCCTTAGCATTTCTTCCATTGGGTTATTATGAAATCAAACTAATCAAGAGTTCTAGACTTTGACAGGTTTTTCTTATTTGCTTTCATGTTACTATAGACAACTATGCCTAGGGTCTTGAAGTTCTATCACACCACATGTAGTCACTTACATGTATGCTTACTTGGCATATGTAACTCTTAAGGTATTTACAACACCACTGGTCACTATATGATAAAAGTGTGAAAATTAATCGTAAGAAATTTATATTAGTTCAAGTTTGCTCTGTGTAGATTTATTGTTCTGTTTCAGTGATGTTCTCTGATTAAATCTGAAGGGAAAAGATATCACCTATGGGGTCAAAGCCTGCTCCCCAATGGTTTCTGCTGACACTTTTGCAAGAGGCATATATACCCCTCGGGTCCCAGCAAGTTTTCACCAAGGTGGTAGTACCCAGCGATCCATTTCGGCCCTTTGCATACCTTGTTTATTCGTGTAGCCTGCCTTCCAGATAATCAATATGCACTTGCTTAGCATTTTATCCATTGGGTTATTATGGAATCAAACTAATCAAGAGTTCTAGACTTTGACAGGTTCTTCTTATTTGCTTTCATGTTACTATAGACAACTATGCCTAGGGTCTTGAAGTTCTATCACACCACATGTAGTCACTTACATGTATGCTTACTTGACATATGTAACTCCTTAGGTATTTACAACACCACTGGTCACTATATGATAAAAGTGTGAAAATTAATCGTAAGAAATTTATATTAGTTCAAGTTTGCTCTGTGTAGATTTATTGTTCTGTTTCAGTGATGTTCTGTGACTAAATCTGAAGGGAAAAGATATCACCTATGGGGTCAAAGCCTGCTCCCCAATGGTATCTGCTGACACTTTTGCAAGAGGCATATATACCCCTCGGGTCCCAGCAAGTTTTCACCAAGGTGGTAGGACCCAGCGATCCATTTCGGCCCTTTGCATACCTTGTTTATTCGTGTAGCCTGCCTTCCAGATAATCAATATGCACTTGCTTAGCATTTTATCCATTGGGTTATTATGGAATCAAACTAATCAAGAGTTCTAGACTTTGACAGGTTCTTCTTATTTGCTTTCATGTTACTATAGACAACTATGCCTAGGGTCTTGAAGTTCTATCACACCACATGTTGTCACTTACATGTATGCTTACTTGACATATGTAACGCCTTAGGTATTTACAACACCACTGGTCACTATATGATAAAAGTGTGAAAATTAATCGTAAGAAATTTATATTAGTTCAAGTTTGCTCTGTGTAGATTTATTGTTCTGTTTCAGTGATGTTCTGTGACTAAATCTGAAGGGAAAAGATATCCCCTTTGGGGTCAAAGCCTGCTCCCCAATGGTTTCTGCTGACACTTTTGCAAGAGGCATATATACCCCTCGGGTCCCAGCAAGTTTTCACCAAGGTGGTAGGACCCAGCGATCCATTTCGGCCCTTTGCATACCTTGTTTATTCGTGTAGCCTGCCTTCCAGATAATCAATATGCACTTGCTTAGCATTTTATCCATTGGGTTATTATGGAATCAAACTAATCAAGAGTTCTAGACTTTGACAGGTTCTTCTTATTTGCTTTCATGTTACTATGGACAACTATGCCTAGGGTCTTGAAGTTCTATCACACCACATGTAGTCACTTACATGTATACTTACTTGACATATGTACTCTTTAGGTATTTACAACACCACTGGTCACTATATGATAAAAGTGTGAAAATTAATCGTAAGAAATTTATATTAGTTCAAGTTTGCTCTGTGTGGATTTATTGTTTATTGTTCTGTTTCAGTTATGTTCTTTGACATTTTGAATTTTCTGAAGGGAAAATATATCACCTACGGGGTCAAAGCCAGTTCCCCAATGGAATCAGCTGCAGCTTTTGAAAGAGACATATATACCCCTCGGGTCCCAGCAAGTTTTCACCAAGGTAGTAGGACCCAGCGATCCATTTCTCCCCTTTGCATACCTTGTTTATTCGTGTAGCCTTCCCTACAGATAATCAATATGCACTTGCTTAGCATTTCTTCCATTGGGTTATTATGAAATCAAACTAATCAAGAGTTCTAGACTTTGACAGGTTTTTCTTATTTGCTTTCATGTTACTATAGACAACTATGCCTAGGGTCTTGAAGTTCTATCACACCACATGTAGTCACTTACATGTATGCTTACTTGGCATATGTAACTCTTAAGGTATTTACAACACCACTGGTCACTATATGATAAAAGCGTGAAAATTAATCGTAAGAAATTTATATTAGTTCAAGTTTGCTCTGTGTGGATTTATTGTTCTGTTTCAGTGATGTTCAGTGACTAAATCTGAAGGGAAAAGATATCACCTATGGGGTCAAAGCCTGCTCCCCAATGGTATCTGCTGACACTTTTGCAAGAGACATATATACCCCTCGGGTCCCAGCAAGTTTTCACCAAGGTGGTAGGACCCAGCGATCCATTTCGGCCCTTTGCATACCTTGTTTATTCGTGTAGCCTGCCTTCCAGATAATCAATATGCACTTGCTTAGCATTTTATCCATTGGGTTATTATGGAATTAAACTAATCAAGAGTTCTAGACTTTGACAGGTTCTTCTTATTTGCTTTCATGTTACTATAGACAACTATGCCTAGGGTCTTGAAGTTCTATCACACCACATGTAGTCACTTACATGTATGCTTACTTGACATATGTAACGCCTTAGGTATTTACAACACCACTGGTCACTATATGATAAAAGTGTGAAAATTAATCGTAAGAAATTTATATTAGTTCAAGTTTGCTCTGTGTATATTTATTGTTCTGTTTCAGTGATGTTCTGTGACTAAATCTGAAGGGAAAAGATATCACCTATGGGGTCAAAGCCTGCTCCCCAATGGTTTCTGCTGACACTTTTGCAAGAGGCATATATACCCCTCGGGTCCCAGCAAGTTTTCACCAAGGTGGTAGGACCCAGCGATCCATTTCGGTCCTTTGCATACCTTGTTTATTCGTGTAGCCTGCCTTCCAGATAATCAATATGCACTTGCTTAGCATTTTATCCATTGGGTTATTATGGAATCAAACTAATCAAGAGTTCTAGACTTTGACAGGTTCTTCTTATTTGCTTTCATGTTACTATAGACAACTATGCCTAGGGTCTTGAAGTTCTATCACACCACATGTAGTCACTTACATGTATGCTTACTTGACATATGTAACGCCTTAGGTATTTACAACACCACTGGTCACTATATGATAAAAGTGTGAAAATTAATCGTAAGAAATTTATATTAGTTCAAGTTTGCTCTGTGTGGATTTATTGTTTATTGTTCTGTTTCAGTGATGTTCTTTGACATTTTGAATTTTCTGAAAGGAAAATATATCACCTACGGGGTCAAAGCCAGTTCCCCAATGGTATCAGCTGCAGCTTTTGCAAGAGACATATATACCCCTCGGGTCCCAGCAAGTTTTCACCAAGGTAGTAGGACCCAGCGATCCATTTCTCCCCTTTGCATACCTTGTTTATTTGTGTAGCCTTCCCTACAGATAATCAATATGCACTTGCTTAGCATTTCTTCTATTGGGTTATTATGAAATCAAACTAATCAAGAGTTCTAGACTTTGACAGGTTTTTCTTATTTGCTTTCATGTTACTATAGACAACTATGCCTATGGTCTTGAAGTTCTATCACACCACATGTAGTCACTTACATGTATGCTTACTTGGCATATGTAACTCTTAAGGTATTTTCAACACCACTGGTCACTATATGATAAAAGCGTGAAAATTAATCGTAAGAAATTTATTTTAGTTCAAGTTTGCTCTGTGTGGATGTATTGTTCTGTTCCAGTGATGTTCTTTGACTAAATCTGAAGGGAAAAGATATCACCTACGGGGTCAAAGCCTGTTCCCCAATGGTATCTGCTGAAGCTTTTGCAAGAGGCATATATACCCCTCGGGTCCCAGCAAGTTTTCACCAAGGTGGTAGGACCCAGCGATCCATTTCGGCCCTTTGCATACCTTGTTTATTCGTGTAGCCTGCCTTCCAGATAATCAATATGCACTTGCTTAGC
Organism: Scardinius erythrophthalmus; assembly: GCF_964197995.2. Classification (NCBI taxonomy): domain Eukaryota; kingdom Metazoa; phylum Chordata; class Actinopteri; order Cypriniformes; family Leuciscidae; genus Scardinius; species Scardinius erythrophthalmus. The sequence continues at coordinate 40,422,771 of NC_138234.1, forward strand.
ACTTTATCCATTGGGTTATTATGGAATCAAACTAATCAAGAGTTCTAGACTTTGACAGGTTCTTCTTATTTGCTTTCATGTTACTATAGACAACTATGCCTAGGGTCTTGAAGTTCTATCACACCACATGTAGTCACTTACATGTATGCTTACTTGACATATGTACTCTTTAGGTATTTACAACACCACTGGTCACTATATGATAAAAGTGTGAAAATTAATCGTAAGAAATTTATATTAGTTCAAGATTGCTCTGTGTGGATTTATTGTTTATTGTTCTGTTTCAGTGATGTTCTTTGACATTTTGAATTTTCTGAAGGGAAAATATATCACCTACGGGGTCAAAGCCAGTTCCCCAGTGGTATCAGCTGCAGCTTTTGAAAGAGACATATATACCCCTCGGGTCCCAGCAAGTTTTCACCAAGGTGGTAGGACCCAGCGATCCATTTCTCCCCTTTGCATACCTTGTTTATTCGTGTAGCCTTCCCTACAGATAATCAATATGCACTTGCTTAGCATTTCTTCCATTGGGTTATTATGAAATCAAACTAATCAAGAGTTCTAGACTTTGACAGGTTTTTCTTATTTGCTTTCATGTTACTATAGACAACTATGCCTAGGGTCTTGAAGTTCTATCACACCACATGTAGTCACTTACATGTATGCTTACTCGGCATATGTAACTCTTAAGGTATTTACAACACCACTGGTCACTATATGATAAAAGCGTGAAAATTAATTGTAAGAAATTTATTTTAGTTCAAGTTTGCTCTGTGTGGATTTATTGTTCTGTTTCAGTGATGTTCTGTGACTAAATCTGAAGGGAAAAGATATCACCTATGGGGTCAAAGCCTGCTCCCCAATGGTTTCTGCTGGCACTTTTGCAAGAGGCATATATACCCCTCGGGTCCCAGCAAGTTTTCACCAAGGTGGTAGGACCCAGCGATCCATTTCGGCCCTTTGCATACCTTGTTTATTCGTGTAGCCTGCCTTCCAGATAATCAATATGCACTTGCTTAGCATTTTATCCATTGGGCTATTATGGAATCAAACTAATCAAGAGTTCTAGACTTTGACAGGTTCTTCTTATTTGCTTTCATGTTACTATAGACAACTATGCCTAGGGTCTTGAAGTTCTATCACACCACATGTAGTCACTTACATGTATACTTACTTACTCTTTAGGTATTTACAACACCACTGGTCACTATATGATAAAAGTGTGAAAATTAATCGTAAGAAATTTATATTAGTTCAAGTTTGCTCTGTGTGGATTTATTGTTTATTGTTCTGTTTCAGTGATGTTCTTTGACATTTTGAATTTTCTTAAGGGAAAATATATCACCTACGGGGTCAAAGCCAGTTCCCCAATGGTATCAGCTGCAGCTTTTGCAAGAGACATATATACCCCTCGGGTCCCAGCAAGTTTTCACCAAGGTAGTAGGACCCAGCGATCCATTTCTCCCCTTTGCATACCTTGTTTATTCGTGTAGCCTTCCCTACAGATAATCAATATGCACTTGCTTGGCATTTCTTCTATTGGGTTATTATGAAATCAAACTAATCAAGAGTTCTAGACTTTGACAGGTTTTTCTTATTTGCTTTCATGTTACTATAGACAACTATGCCTATGGTCTTGAAGTTCTATCACACCACATGTAGTCACTTACATGTATGCTTACTTGGCATATGTAACTCTTAAGGTATTTACAACACCACTGGTCACTATATGATAAAAGCGTGAAAATTAATCGTAAGAAATTTATTTTAGTTCAAGTTTGCTCTGTGTGGATGTATTGTTCTGTTCCAGTGATGTTCTTTGACTAAATCTGAAGGGAAAAGATATCACCTACGGGGTCAAAGCCTGTTCCCCAATGGTATCTGCTGAAGCTTTTGCAAGAGGCATATATACCCCTCGGGTCCCAGCAAGTTTTCACCAAGGTGGTAGGACCCAGCGATCCATTTCGGCCCTTTGCATACCTTGTTTATTCGTGTAGCCTGCCTTCCAGATAATCAATATGCACTTGCTTAGCATTTTATCCATTGGGTTATTATGGAATCAAACTAATCAAGAGTTCTACACTTTGACAGGTTCTTCTTATTTGCTTTCATGTTACTATAGACAACTATGCCTAGGGTCTTGAAGTTCTATCACACCACATGTAGTCACTTACATGTATACTTACTTGACATATGTACTCTTTAGGTATTTACAACACCACTGGTCACTATATGATAAAAGCGTGAAAATTAATCGTAAGAAATTTATATTAGTTCAAGTTTGCTCTGTGTGGATTTATTGTTCTGTTTCAGTGATGTTCTGTGACTAAATCTGAAGGGAAAAGATATCACCTATGGGGTCAAAGCCTGCTCCCCAATGGTATCTGCTGACACTTTTGCAAGAGACATATATACCCCTCGGGTCCCAGCAAGTTTTCACCAAGGTGGTAGGACCCAGCGATCCATTTCGGCCCTTTGCATACCTTGTTTATTCGTGTAGCCTTCCCTACAGATAATCAATATGCACTTCCTTAGCATTTCTTCCATTGGGTTATTATGAAATCAAACTAATCAAGAGTTCTAGACTTTGACAGGTTTTTCTTATTTGCTTTCATGTTACTATAGACAACTATGCCTAGGGTCTTGAAGTTCTATCACACCACATGTAGTCACTTACATGTATGCTTACTTGACATATGTAACGCCTTAGGTATTTACAACACCACTGGTCACTATATGATAAAAGTGTGAAAATTAATCGTAAGAAATTTATATTAGTTCAAGTTTGCTCTGTGTAGATTTATTGTTCTGTTTCAGTGATGTTCTGTGACTAAATCTGAAGGGAAAAGATATCACCTTTGGGGTCAAAGCCTGCTCCCCAATGGTTTCTGCTGACACTTTTGCAAGAGGCATATATACCCCTCGGGTCCCAGCAAGTTTTCACCAAGGTGGTAGGACCCAGCGATCCATTTCGGCCCTTTGCATACCTTGTTTATTCGTGTAGCCTGCCTTCCAGATAATCAATATGCACTTGCTTAGCATTTTATCCATTGGGTTATTATGGAATCAAACTAATCAAGAGTTCTAGACTTTGACAGGTTCTTCTTATTTGCTTTCATGTTACTATGGACAACTATGCCTAGGGTCTTGAAGTTCTATCACACCACATGTAGTCACTTACATGTATGCTTACTTGACATATGTAACTCCTTAGGTATTTACAACACCACTGGTCACTATATGATAAAAGTGTGAAAATTAATCGTAAGAAATTTATATTAGTTCAAGTTTGCTCTGTGTGGATTTATTGTTTATTGTTCTGTTTCAGTTATGTTCTTTGACATTTTGAATTTTCTGAAGGGAAAATATATCACCTACGGGGTCAAAGCCAGTTTCCCAATGGTATCAGCTGCAGCTTTTGAAAGAGACATATATACCCCTCGGGTCCCAGCAAGTTTTCACCAAGGTGGTAGGACCCAGCGATCCATTTCTCCCCTTTGCATACCTTGTTTATTCGTGTAGCCTTCCCTACAGATAATCAATATGCACTTGCTTAGCATTTCTTCCATTGGGTTATTATGAAATCAAACTAATCAAGAGTTCTAGACTTTGACAGGTTTTTCTTATTTGCTTTCATGTTACTATAGACAACTATGCCTATGGTCTTGAAGTTCTATCACACCACATGTAGTCACTTACATGTATGCTTACTTGGCATATGTAACTCTTAAGGTATTTACAACACCACTGGTCACTATATGATAAAAGCGTGAAAATTAATTGTAAGAAATTTATTTTAGTTCAAGTTTGCTCTGTGTGGATTTATTGTTCTGTTTCAGTGATGATCTGTGACTAAATCTGAAGGGAAAAGATATCACCTATGGGGTCAAAGCCTGCTCCCCAATGGTATCTGCTGACACTTTTGCAAGAGGCATATATACCCCTCGGGTCCCAGCAAGTTTTCACCAAGGTGGTAGGACCCAGCGATCCATTTCGGCCCTTTGCATACCTTATATATTCGTGTAGCCTGCCTTCCAGATAATCAATATGCACTTGCTTAGCATTTTATCCATTGGGTTATTATGGAATCAAACTAATCAAGAGTTCTAGACTTTGACAGGTTCTTCTTATTTGCTTTCATGTTACTATAGACAACTATGCCTAGGGTCTTGAAGTTCTATCACACCACATGTAGTCACTTACATGTATGCTTACTTGACATATGTAACGCCTTAGGTATTTACAACACCACTGGTCACTATATGATAAAAGTGTGAAAATTAATCGTAAGAAATTTATATTAGTTCAAGTTTGCTCTGAGTAGATTTATTATTCTGTTTCAGTGATGTTGTGTGACTAAATCTGAAGGGAAAAGATATCACCTATGGGGTCAAAGCCTGCTCCCCAATGGTTTCTGCTGAGACTTTTGCAAGAGGCATATATACCCCTCGGGTCCCAGCAAGTTTTCACCAAGGTAGTAGGACCCAGCGATCCATTTCTCCCCTTTGCATACCTTGTTTATTTGTGTAGCCTTCCCTACAGATAATCAATATGCACTTGCTTAGCATTTCTTCTATTGGGTTATTATGAAATCAAACTAATCAAGAGTTCTAGACTTTGACAGGTTTTTCTTATTTGCTTTCATGTTACTATAGACAACTATGCCTATGGTCTTGAAGTTCTATCACACCAAATGTAGTCACTTACATGTATGCTTACTTGGCATATGTAACTCTTAAGGTATTTTCAACACCACTGGTCACTATATGATAAAAGCGTGAAAATTAATCGTAAGAAATTTATTTTAGTTCAAGTTTGCTCTGTGTGGATTTATTGTTCTGTTTCAGTGATGTTCTGTGACTAAATCTGAAGGGAAAAGATATCACCTATGGGGTCAAAGCCTGCTCCCCAATGGTATCTGCTGACACTTTTGCAAGAGGCATATATACCCCTCGGGTCCCAGCAAGTTTTCACCAAGGTGGTAGGACCCAGCGATCCATTTCGGCCCTTTGCATACCTTATATATTCGTGTAGCCTGCCTTCCAGATAATCAATATGCACTTGCTTAGCATTTTATCCATTGGGTTATTATGGAATCAAACTAATCAAGAGTTCTAGACTTTGACAGGTTCTTCTTATTTGCTTTCATGTTACTATAGACAACTATGCCTAGGGTCTTGAAGTTCTATCACACCACATGTAGTCACTTACATGTATGCTTACTTGACATATGTAACGCCTTAGGTATTTACAACACCACTGGTCACTATATGATAAAAGTGTGAAAATTAATCGTAAGAAATTTATATTAGTTCAAGTTTGCTCTGAGTAGATTTATTATTCTGTTTCAGTGATGTTGTGTGACTAAATCTGAAGGGAAAAGATATCACCTATGGGGTCAAAGCCTGCTCCCCAATGGTTTCTGCTGAGACTTTTGCAAGAGGCATATATACCCCTCGGGTCCCAGCAAGTTTTCACCAAGGTGGTAGGACCCAGCGATCCATTTCGGCCCTTTGCATACCTTGTTTATTCGTGTAGCCTGCCTTCCAGATAATCAATATGCACTTGCTTAGCATTTTATCCATTGGGTTATTATGGAATCAAACTAATCAAGAGTTCTAGACTTTGACAGGTTCTTCTTATTTGCTTTCATGTTACTATAGACAACTATGCCTAGGGTCTTGAAGTTCTATCACACCACATGTAGTCACTTACATGTATACTTACTTACTCTTTAGGTATTTACAACACCACTGGTCACTATATGATAAAAGTGTGAAAATTAACCCTTAATCGCTGTTTGGGGTCATTATGACCCCACTGGACTTTTCTTTCATTTTTTAAAAATGTTACCTTCATATCAGGGGCATGAAACTCTGGGACTTTTCCTAAATAACCTATCTAAACATGCACAAAAAAACTGGGCTTGATTTGGTTGTTCTAAAGGTGTGTAAAAAAAAAATTACCGTTTAAGCTGTTTGGGGTCAAAATGACCCCACATTGAAAATGAATGGGAAAATGAAAAAAATGACTTTTTTTTATTTTGTTTGTCAAAAAAATAAAATTAAATCCATTATAAATCTGAAAATTTATACATATAAACCAAGGTCTGGTCCTAGAGCATAAATAAAAAGTAGAACGAACTTTCTATCTCATACACACACACACACAGACACACACAAACACATAAACAAACACACAAATGTATGTGTTTGCAACAGAGAGCATTTTTACAGAAATTGGTAAATAAAATAAACAAAACTGGCATAAATCTAAAAAAATTTACATTTAAATCAAGGTCTGGTCCTAGCGCATAAACCCAAAGTGGAACGAACTTTCTATCTCATACACACACACACACAAACACACACAAACACACATGTATGTCACTGCAACAGAGAGCATTTTTATAGAAATTGGCAAATAAAATAAATAAAACTGGCATAAATCTAAAAAAAAATTACATTTAAATCAAGGTCTGGTCCTAGAGCATAAACCCAAAGTGGAACAAACTTTCTATCTCATACACACACACACACAAACACACACAAACTCACACGTGTATGTCCCTGCAACAGAGAGCATTTTTATAGAAATTGGCAAATAAAATAAACAAAACTGGCATAAATCTAAAAAAAAATTACATTTAAATCAAGGTCTGGTCCTAGAGCATAAACCCAAAGTGGAACGAACTTTCTATCTCATACACACACACACACACAAACACACACATCTATGTCACTGCAACAGAGAGCATTTTTATAGAAATTGGCAAATAAAATCAACTAAACTGGCATAAATCTGAAAAATGTCACATATGCAACATGGAACAAGCTTGTTCACACACACACACACACACACACACACACACACACACACACACACACACACACACACACACACACACCCCACACACACACACACACACCACAGTCATGTCATAGTGGTGACTTGTAATGGTTCTGCAAATGTATGTATAATAATTTGCAAAAGCAGATAATTCAAAATATATCAGAAAACAACAACAAATTCTAACTCTGACAAAAATACAGATTTTTTTATGTATTTCAAAATGTTTAAATAAATATTCACAAAATATATATATCAAAGTTGTGAGGAGAAGTTGAAGCATCACAAACAATAAAGTGAAAATGAATGAGTCTCTATGGCCCTCTATTGGATATATGTGGTCATTGCACTTTCTTTCTTTAATTATAATTTCTAAAGTTTTTCCACAAACCAGCAGATGTCAGTATTCTATCTCTAACACATAGAGCAATGTCCAAAAACTATTTAGATTTAATTAAGATCATCATTTAAGTGATTTTTTCTTTAAAAAATCATTTTTCATGAGCCAATTTATGGCCTAGTTATGTAATTGTGCAGTAAATAGGTAAAAAACTTCAAAATTTCCACAAAAACACAGCATAAATGTATAGTTGAGAAGTAAATAAAAAAAATGATATATAGTTTTCCATATAAAAAATGTATATTTCCTTATGCAATTGCTCTTTAAAAGTTTGGGGTCAAAATGACCCCAAACAGCTTAAATGTTGTCCTTTTTTAACAGCGATTAAGGGTTAATCGTAAGAAATTTATATTAGTTCAAGTTTGCTCTGTGTGGATTTATTGTTTATTGTTCTGTTTCAGTGATGTTCTTTGACATTTTGAATTTTCTTAAGGGAAAATATATCACCTACGGGGTCAAAGCCAGTTCCCCAATGGTATCAGCTGCAGCTTTTGCAAGAGACATATATACCCCTCGGGTCCCAGCAAGTTTTCACCAAGGTAGTAGGACCCAGCGATCCATTTCTCCCCTTTGCATACCTTGTTTATTTGTGTAGCCTTCCCTACAGATAATCAATATGCACTTGCTTAGCATTTCTTCTATTGGGTTATTATGAAATCAAACTAATCAAGAGTTCTAGACTTTGACAGGTTTTTCTTATTTGCTTTCATGTTACTATAGACAACTATGCCTATGGTCTTGAAGTTCTATCACACCACATGTAGTCACTTACATGTATGCTTACTTGGCATATGTAACTCTTAAGGTATTTTCAACACCACTGGTCACTATATGATAAAAGCGTGAAAATTAATCGTAAGAAATTTATTTTAGTTCAAGTTTGCTCTGTGTGGATGTATTGTTCTGTTCCAGTGATGTTCTTTGACTAAATCTGAAGGGAAAAGATATCACCTACGGGGTCAAAGCCTGTTCCCCAATGGTATCTGCTGAAGCTTTTGCAAGAGGCATATATACCCCTCGGGTCCCAGCAAGTTTTCACCAAGGTGGTAGGACCCAGCGATCCATTTCGGCCCTTTGCATACCTTGTTTATTCGTGTAGCCTGCCTTCCAGATAATCAATATGCACTTGCTTAGCATTTTATCCATTGGGTTATTATGGAATCAAACTAATCAAGAGTTCTAGACTTTGACAGGTTCTTCTTATTTGCTTTCATGTTACTATAGACAACTATGCCTAGGGTCTTGAAGTTCTATCACACCACATGTAGTCACTTACATGTATGCTTACTTGACATATGTAACTCCTTAGGTATTTACAACACCACTGGTCACTATATGATAAAAGTGTGAAAATTAATCGTAAGAAATTTATATTAGTTCAAGTTTGCTCTGTGTAGATTTATTGTTCTGTTTCAGTGATGTTCTCTGATTAAATCTGAAGGGAAAAGATATCACCTATGGGGTCAAAGCCTGCTCCCCAATGGTTTCTGCTGACACTTTTGCAAGAGGCATATATACCCCTCGGGTCCCAGCAAGTTTTCACCAAGGTGGTAGTACCCAGCGATCCATTTCGGCCCTTTGCATACCTTGTTTATTCGTGTAGCCTGCCTTCCAGATAATCAATATGCACTTGCTTAGCATTTTATCCATTGGGTTATTATGGAATCAAACTAATCAAGAGTTCTAGACTTTGACAGGTTCTTCTTATTTGCTTTCATGTTACTATAGACAACTATGCCTAGGGTCTTGAAGTTCTATCACACCACATGTAGTCACTTACATGTATGCTTACTTGACATATGTACTCTTTAGGTATTTACAACACCACTGGTCACTATATGATAAAAGCGTGAAAATTAATCGTAAGAAATTTATATTAGTTCAAGTTTGCTCTGTGTGGATTTATTGTTCTGTTTCAGTGATGTTCTGTGACTAAATCTGAAGGGAAAAGATATCACCTATGGGGTCAAAGCCTGCTCCCCAATGGTATCTGCTGACACTTTTGCAAGAGACATATATACCCCTCGGGTCCCAGCAAGTTTTCACCAAGGTGGTAGGACCCAGCGATCCATTTCGGCCCTTTGCATACCTTGTTTATTCGTGTAGCCTGCCTTCCAGATAATCAATATGCACTTGCTTAGCATTTTATCCATTGGGTTATTATGGAATTAAACTAATCAAGAGTTCTAGACTTTGACAGGTTCTTCTTATTTGCTTTCATGTTACTATAGACAACTATGCCTAGGGTCTTGAAGTTCTATCACACCACATGTAGTCACTTACATGTATGCTTACTTGACATATGTAACGCCTTAGGTATTTACAACACCACTGGTCACTATATGATAAAAGTGTGAAAATTAATCGTAAGAAATTTATATTAGTTCAAGTTTGCTCTGTGTATATTTATTGTTCTGTTTCAGTGATGTTCTGTGACTAAATCTGAAGGGAAAAGATATCACCTATGGGGTCAAAGCCTGCTCCCCAATGGTTTCTGCTGACACTTTTGCAAGAGGCATATATACCCCTCGGGTCCCAGCAAGTTTTCACCAAGGTGGTAGGACCCAGCGATCCATTTCGGTCCTTTGCATACCTTGTTTATTCGTGTAGCCTGCCTTCCAGATAATCAATATGCACTTGCTTAGCATTTTATCCATTGGGTTATTATGGAATCAAACTAATCAAGAGTTCTAGACTTTGACAGGTTCTTCTTATTTGCTTTCATGTTACTATAGACAACTATGCCTAGGGTCTTGAAGTTCTATCACACCACATGTAGTCACTTACATGTATGCTTACTTGACATATGTAACGCCTTAGGTATTTACAACACCACTGGTCACTATATGATAAAAGTGTGAAAATTAATCGTAAGAAATTTATATTAGTTCAAGTTTGCTCTGTGTAGATTTATTGTTCTGTTTCAGTTATGTTCTGTGATTAAATCTGAAGGGAAAAGATATCACCTATGGGGTCAAAGCCTGCTCCCCAATGGTTTCTGCTGAAGCTTTTGCAAGAGGCATATATACCACTCGGGTCCCAGCAAGTTTTCACCAAGGTGGTAGGACCCAGCGATCCATTTCGGCCCTTTGCATACCTTGTTTATTCGTGTAGCCTGCCTTCCAGATAATCAATATGCACTTGCTTAGCATTTTATCCATTGGGTTATTATGGAATCAAACTAATCAAGAGTTCTAGACTTTGACAGGTTCTTCTTATTTGCTTTCATGTTACTATAGACAACTATGCCTATGGTCTTGAAGTTCTATCACACCACATGTAGTCACTTACATGTATACTTACTTACTCTTTAGGTATTTACAACACCACTGGTCACTATATGATAAAAGTGTGAAAATTAATCGTAAGAAATTTATATTAGTTCAAGTTTGCTCTGTGTGGATTTATTGTTTATTGTTCTGTTTCAGTGATGTTCTTTGACATTTTGAATTTTCTTAAGGGAAAATATATCACCTACGGGGTCAAAGCCAGTTCCCCAATGGTATCAGCTGCAGCTTTTGCAAGAGACATATGTACCCCTCGGGTCCCAGCAAGTTTTCACCAAGGTAGTAGGACCCAGCGATCCATTTCTCCCCTTTGCATACCTTGTTTATTCGTGTAGCCTTCCCTACAGATAATCAATATGCACTTTCTTAGCATTTCTTCTATTGGGTTATTATGAAATCAAACTAATCAAGAGTTCTAGACTTTGACAGGTTTTTCTTATTTGCTTTCATGTTACTATAGACAACTATGCCTATGGTCTTGAAGTTCTATCACACCACATGTAGTCACTTACATGTATGCTTACTTGGCATATGTAACTCTTAAGGTATTTACAACACCACTGGTCACTATATGATAAAAGCGTGAAAATTAATCGTAAGAAATTTATTTTAGTTCAAGTTTGCTCTGTGTGGATTTATTGTTCTGTTCCAGTGATGTTCTTTGACTAAATCTGAAGTGAAAAGATATCACCTACGGGGTCAAAGCCTGTTCCCCAATGGTTTCTGCTGAAGCTTTTGCAAGAGGCATATATACCCCTCGGGTCCCAGCAAGTTTTCACCAAGGTGGTAGGACCCAGCGATCCATTTCGGCCCTTTGCATACCTTGTTTATTCGTGTAGCCTGCCTTCCAGATAATCAATATGCACTTGCTTAGCATTTTATCCATTGGGTTATTATGGAATCAAACTAATCAAGAGTTCTAGACTCTGACAGGTTATTCTTATTTGCTTTCATGTTACTATAGACAACTATGCCTAGGGTCTTGAAGTTCTATCACACCACATGTAGTCACTTACATGTATACTTACTTACTCTTTAGGTATTTACAACACCACTGGTCACTATATGATAAAAGTGTGAAAATTAATCGTAAGAAATTTATATTAGTTCAAGTTTGCTCTGTGTGGATTTATTGTTTATTGTTCTGTTTCAGTGATGTTCTTTGACATTTTGAATTTTCTGAAGGGAAAATATATCACCTACGGGGTCAAAGCCAGTTCCCCAATGGTATCAGCTGCAGCTTTTGCAAGAGACATATATACCCCTCGGGTCCCAGCAAGTTTTCACCAAGGTAGTAGGACCCAGCGATCCATTTCTCCCCTTTGCATACCTTGTTTATTTGTGTAGCCTTCCCTACAGATAATCAATATGCACTTGCTTAGCATTTCTTCTATTGGGTTATTATGAAATCAAACTAATCAAGAGTTCTAGACTTTGACAGGTTTTTCTTATTTGCTTTCATGTTACTATAGACAACTATGCCTATGGTCTTAAAGTTCTATCACACCACATGTAGTCACTTACATGTATGCTTACTTGGCATATGTAACTCTTAAGGTATTTACAACACCACTGGTCACTATATGATAAAAGCGTGAAAATTAATCGTAAGAAATTTATTTTAGTTCAAGTTTGCTCTGTGTGGATTTATTGTTCTGTTTAAGTGATGTTCTTTGACTAAATCTGAAGGGAAAATATATCACCTATGGGGTCAAAGCCTGCTCCCCAATGGTATCTGCTGACACTTTTGCAAGAGGCATGTATACCCCTCGGGTCCCAGCAAGTTTTCACCAAGGTGGTAGGACCCAGCGATCCATCTCGGCCCTTTGCATACCTTGTTTATTCGTGTAGCCTGCCTTCCAGATAATCAATATGCACTTGCTTAGCATTTTATCCATTGGGTTATTATGGAATCAAACTAATCAAGAGTTCTAGACTTTGACAGGTTCTTCTTATTTGCTTTCATGTTACTATAGACAACTATGCCTAGGGTCTTGAAGTTCTATCACACCACATGTAGTCACTTACATGTATACTTACTTGACATATGTAACTCTTTAGGTATTTACAACACCACTGGTCACTATATGATAAAAGTGTGAAAATTTATCGTAAGAAATTTATATTAGTTCAAGTTTGCTCTGTGTGGATTTATTGTTTATTGCTCTGTTTCAGTGATTTTCTTTGACATTTTGAATTTTCTGAAGGGAAAATATATCACCTACGGGGTCAAAGCCAGTTCCCCAATGGTATCAGCTGCAGCTTTTGCAAGAGACATATATACCCCCCGGGTCCCAGCAAGTTTTCACCAAGGTGGTAGGACCCAGCGATCCATTTCTCCCCTTTGCATACCTTGTTTATTCGTGTAGCCTTCCCTACAGATAATCAATATGCACTTGCTTAGCATTTCTTCCATTGGGTTATTATGAAATCAAACTAATCAAGAGTTCTAGACTTTGACAGGTTTTTCTTATTTGCTTTCATGTTACTATAGACAACTATGCCTATGGTCTTGAAGTTCTATCACACCACATGTAGTCACTTACATGTATGCTTACTTGACATATGTAACGCCTTAGGTATTTACAACACCACTGGTCACTATATGATAAAAGTGTGAAAATTAATCGTAAGAAATTTATATTAGTTCAAGTTTGCTCTGTGTAGATTTATTGTTCTGTTTCAGTGAGGTTGTGTGACTAAATCTGAAGGGAAAAGATATCACCTATGGGGTCAAAGCCTGCTCCCCAATGGTTTCTGCTGACACTTTTGCAAGAGGCATATATACCCCTCGGGTCCCAGCAAGTTTTCACCAAGGTGGTAGGACCCAGCGATCCATTTCGGCCATTTGCATACCTTGTTTATTCGTGTAGCCTTCCCTACAGATAATCAATATGCACTTGCTTAGCATTTCTTCCATTGGGTTATTATGAAATCAAACTAATCAAGAGTTCTAGACTTTGACAGGTTTTTCTTATTTGCTTTCATGTTACTATAGACAACTATGCCTATGGTCTTGAAGTTCTATCACACCACATGTAGTCACTTACATGTATGCTTACTTGACATATGTAACGCCTTAGGTATTTACAACACCACTGGTCACTATATGATAAAAGTGTGAAAATTAATCGTAAGAAATTTATATTAGTTCAAGTTTGCTCTGTGTAGATTTATTGTTCTGTTTCAGTGATGTTGTGTGACTAAATCTGAAGGGAAAAGATATCACCTATGGGGTCAAAGCCTGCTCCCCAATGGTTTCTGCTGACACTTTTGCAAGAGGCATATATACCCCTCGGGTCCCAGCAAGTTTTCACCAAGGTGGTAGGACCCAGCGATCCATTTCGGCCCTTTGCATACCTTGTTTATTCGTGTAGCCTGCCTTCCAGATAATCAATATGCACTTGCTTAGCATTTTATCCATTGGGTTATTATGGAATCAAACTAATCAAGAGTTCTAGACTTTGACAGGTTCTTCTTATTTGCTTTCATGTTACTATAGACAACTATGCCTAGGGTCTTGAAGTTCTATCACACCACATGTAGTCACTTACATGTATACTTACTTGACATATGTACTCTTTAGGTATTTACAACACCACTGGTCACTATATGATAAAAGTGTGAAAATTAATCGTAAGAAATTTATATTAGTTCAAGTTTGCTCTGTGTAGATTTATTGTTCTGTTTCAGTGATGTTCTCTGATTAAATCTGAAGGGAAAAGATATCACCTATGGGGTCAAAGCCTGCTCCCCAATGGTTTCTGCTGACACTTTTGCAAGAGGCATATATACCCCTCGGGTCCCAGCAAGTTTTCACCAAGGTGGTAGGACCCAGCGATCCATTTCGGCCCTTTGCATACCTTGTTTATTCGTGTAGCCTGCCTTCCAGATAATCAATATGCACTTGCTTAGCATTTCTTCCATTGGGTTATTATGAAATCAAACTAATCAAGAGTTCTAGACTTTGACAGGTTTTTCTTATTTGCTTTCATGTTACTATAGACAACTATGCCTAGGGTCTTGAAGTTCTATCACACCACATGTAGTCACTTACATGTATACTTACTTGACATATGTACTCTTTAGGTATTTACAACACCACTGGTCACTATATGATAAAAGTGTGAAAATTAATCGTAAGAAATTTATATTAGTTCAAGTTTGCTCTGTGTGGATTTATTGTTTATTGTTCTGTTTCAGTGATGTCCTTTGACATTTTGAATTTTCTGAAGGGAAAATATATCACCTACGGGGTCAAAGCCAGTTCCCCAATGGTATCAGCTGCAGCTTTTGAAAGAGACATATATACCCCTCGGGTCCCAGCAAGTTTTCACCAAGGTGGTAGGACCCAGCGATCCATTTCTCCCCTTTGCATACCTTGTTTATTCGTGTAGCCTTCCCTACAGATAATCAATATGCACTTGCTTAGCATTTCTTCCATTGGGTTATTATGAAATCAAACTAATCAAGAGTTCTAGACTTTGACAGGTTTTTCTTATTTGCTTTCATGTTACTATAGACAACTATGCCTAGGGTCTTGAAGTTCTATCACACCACATGTAGTCACTTACATGTATGCTTACTTGGCATATGTAACTCTTAAGGTATTTACAACACCACTGGTCACTATATGATAAAAGCGTGAAAATTAATTGTAAGAAATTTATTTTAGTTCAAGTTTGCTCTGTGTGGATTTATTGTTCTGTTTCAGTGATGTTCTGTGACTAAATCTGAAGGGAAAAGATATCACCTATGGGGTCAAAGCCTGCTCCCCAATGGTATCTGCTGACACTTTTGCAAGAGGCATATATACCCCTCGGGTCCCAGCAAGTTTTCACCAAGGTGGTAGGACCCAGCGATCCATTTCGGCCCTTTGCATACCTTGTATATTCGTGTAGCCTGCCTTCCAGATAATCAATATGCACTTGCTTAGCATTTTATCCATTGGGTTATTATGGAATCAAACTAATCAAGAGTTCTAGACTTTGACAGGTTCTTCTTATTTGCTTTCATGTTACTATAGACAACTATGCCTAGGGTCTTGAAGTTCTATCACACCACATGTAGTCACTTACATGTATGCTTACTTGACATATGTAACGCCTTAGGTATTTACAACACCACTGGTCACTATATGATAAAAGTGTGAAAATTAATCGTAAGAAATTTATATTAGTTCAAGTTTGCTCTGAGTAGATTTATTATTCTGTTTCAGTGATGTTGTGTGACTAAATCTGAAGGGAAAAGATATCACCTATGGGGTCAAAGCCTGCTCCCCAATGGTTTCTGCTGAGACTTTTGCAAGAGGCATATATACCCCTCGGGTCCCAGCAAGTTTTCACCAAGGTGGTAGGACCCAGCGATCCATTTCGGCCCTTTGCATACCTTGTTTATTCGTGTAGCCTGCCTTCCAGATAATCAATATGCACTTGCTTAGCATTTTATCCATTGGGTTATTATGGAATCAAACTAATCAAGAGTTCTAGACTTTGACAGGTTCTTCTTATTTGCTTTCATGTTACTATAGACAACTATGCCTAGGGTCTTGAAGTTCTATCACACCACATGTAGTCACTTACATGTATACTTACTTACTCTTTAGGTATTTACAACACCACTGGTCACTATATGATAAAAGTGTGAAAATTAATCGTAAGAAATTTATATTAGTTCAAGTTTGCTCTGTGTGGATTTATTGTTTATTGTTCTGTTTCAGTGATGTTCTTTGACATTTTGAATTTTCTGAAGGGAAAATATATCACCTACAGGGTCAAAGCCAGTTCCCCAATGGTATCAGCTGCAGCTTTTGCAAGAGACATATATACCCCTCGGGTCCCAGCAAGTTTTCACCAAGGTAGTAGGACCCAGCGATCCATTTCTCCCCTTTGCATACCTTGTTTATTCGTGTAGCCTTCCCTACAGATAATCAATATGCACTTGCTTAGCATTTCTTCTATTGGGTTATTATGAAATCAAACTAATCAAGAGTTCTAGACTTTGACAGGTTTTTCTTATTTGCTTTCATGTTACTATAGACAACTATGCCTATGGTCTTGAAGTTCTATCACACCACATGTAGTCACTTACATGTATGCTTACTTGGCATATGTAACTCTTAAGGTATTTACAACACCACTGGTCACTATATGATAAAAGTGTGAAAATTAATCGTAAGAAATTTATATTAGTTCAAGTTTGCTCTGTGTAGATTTATTGTTCTGTTTCAGTGATGTTCTGTGATTAAATCTGAAGGGAAAAGATATCACCTATGGGGTCAAAGCCTGCTCCCCAATGGTTTCTGCTGACACTTTTGCAAGAGGCATATATACCCCTCGGGTCCCAGCAAGTTTTCACCAAGGTGGTAGTACCCAGCGATCCATTTCGGCCCTTTGCATACCTTGTTTATTCGTGTAGCCTGCCTTCCAGATAATCAATATGCACTTGCTTAGCATTTTATCCATTGGGTTATTATGGAATCAAACTAATCAAGAGTTCTAGACTTTGACAGGTTCTTCTTATTTGCTTTCATGTTACTATAGACAACTATGCCTAGGGTCTTGAAGCTCTATCACACCACATGTAGTCACTTACATGTATGCTTACTTGACATATGTAACTCCTTAGGTATTTACAACACCACTGGTCACTATATGATAAAAGTGTGAAAATTAATCGTAAGAAATTTATATTAGTTCAAGTTTGCTCTGTGTAGATTTATTGTTCTGTTTCAGTGATGTTCTCTGACTAAATCTGAAGGGAAAAGATATCACCTATGGGGTCAAAGCCTGCTCCCCAGTGGTTTCTGCTGACACTTTTGCAAGAGGCATATATACCCCTCGGGTCCCAGCAAGTTTTCACCAAGGTGGTAGGACCCAGCGATCCATTTCGGCCCTTTGCATACCTTGTTTATTCGTGTAGCCTGCCTTCCAGATAATCAATATGCACTTGCTTAGCATTTTATCCATTGGGTTATTATGGAATCAAACTAATCAAGAGTTCTAGACTTTGACAGGTTCTTCTTATTTGCTTTCATGTTACTATAGACAACTATGCCTAGGGTCTTGAAGTTCTATCACACCACATGTAGTCACTTACATGTATGCTTACTTGACATATGTAACGCCTTAGGTATTTACAACACCACTGGTCACTATATGATAAAAGTGTGAAAATTAATCGTAAGAAATTTATATTAGTTCAAGTTTGCTCTGTGTATATTTATTGTTCTGTTTCAGTGATGTTCTGTGACTAAATCTGAAGGGAAAAGATATCACCTATGGGGTCAAAGCCTGCTCCCCAATGGTTTCTGCTGACACTTTTGCAAGAGGCATATATACCCCTCGGGTCCCAGCAAGTTTTCACCAAGGTGGTAGGACCCAGCGATCCATTTCGGTCCTTTGCATACCTTGTTTATTCGTGTAGCCTGCCTTCCAGATAATCAATATGCACTTGCTTAGCATTTTATCCATTGGGTTATTATGGAATCAAACTAATCAAGAGTTCTAGACTTTGACAGGTTCTTCTTATTTGCTTTCATGTTACTATAGACAACTATGCCTAGGGTCTTGAAGTTCTATCACACCACATGTAGTCACTTACATGTATGCTTACTTGACATATGTAACGCCTTAGGTATTTACAACACCACTGGTCACTATATGATAAAAGTGTGAAAATTAATCGTAAGAAATTTATATTAGTTCAAGTTTGCTCTGTGTAGATTTATTGTTCTGTTTCAGTGATGTTCTGTGATTAAATCTGAAGGGAAAAGATATCACCTATGGGGTCAAAGCCTGCTCCCCAATGGTTTCTGCTGAAGCTTTTGCAAGAGGCATATATACCCCTCGGGTCCCAGCAAGTTTTCACCAAGGTGGTAGGACCCAGCGATCCATTTCGGCCCTTTGCATACCTTGTTTATTCGTGTAGCCTGCCTTCCAGATAATCAATATGCACTTGCTTAGCATTTTATCCATTGGGTTATTATGGAATCAAACTAATCAAGAGTTCTAGACTTTGACAGGTTCTTCTTATTTGCTTTCATGTTACTATAGACAACTATGCCTATGGTCTTGAAGTTCTATCACACCACATGTAGTCACTTACATGTATGCTTACTTGGCATATGTAACTCTTAAGGTATTTACAACACCACTGGTCACTATATGATAAAAGCGTGAAAATTAATCGTAAGAAATTTATTTTAGTTCAAGTTTGCTCTGTGTGGATTTATTGTTCTGTTCCAGTGATGTTCTTTGACTAAATCTGAAGGGAAAAGATATCACCTACGGGGTCAAAGCCTGTTCCCCAATGGTATCTGCTGAAGCTTTTGCAAGAGGCATATATACCCCTCGGGTCCCAGCAAGTTTTCACCAAGGTGGTAGGACCCAGCGATCCATTTCGGCCCTTTGCATACCTTGTTTATTCGTGTAGCCTGCCTTCCAGATAATCAATATGCACTTGCTTAGCATTTTATCCATTGGGTTATTATGGAATCAAACTAATCAAGAGTTCTAGACTCTGACAGGTTATTCTTATTTGCTTTCATGTTACTATAGACAACTATGCCTAGGGTCTTGAAGTTCTATCACACCACATGTAGTCACTTACATGTATACTTACTTACTCTTTAGGTATTTACAACACCACTGGTCACTATATGATAAAAGTGTGAAAATTAATCGTAAGAAATTTATATTAGTTCAAGTTTGCTCTGTGTGGATTTATTGTTTATTGTTCTGTTTCAGTGATGTTCTTTGACATTTTGAATTTTCTGAAGGGAAAATATATCACCTACGGGGTCAAAGCCAGTTCCCCAATGGTATCAGCTGCAGCTTTTGCAAGAGACATATATACCCCTCGGGTCCCAGCAAGTTTTCACCAAGGTAGTAGGACCCAGCGATCCATTTCTCCCCTTTGCATACCTTGTTTATTTGTGTAGCCTTCCCTACAGATAATCAATATGCACTTGCTTAGCATTTCTTCTATTGGGTTATTATGAAATCAAACTAATCAAGAGTTCTAGACTTTGACAGGTTTTTCTTATTTGCTTTCATGTTACTATAGACAACTATGCCTATGGTCTTAAAGTTCTATCACACCACATGTAGTCACTTACATGTATGCTTACTTGGCATATGTAACTCTTAAGGTATTTACAACACCACTGGTCACTATATGATAAAAGCGTGAAAATTAATCGTAAGAAATTTATTTTAGTTCAAGTTTGCTCTGTGTGGATTTATTGTTCTGTTTAAGTGATGTTCTTTGACTAAATCTGAAGGGAAAAGATATCACCTATGGGGTCAAAGCCTGCTCCCCAATGGTATCTGCTGACACTTTTGCAAGAGGCATATATACCCCTTGGGTCCCAGCAAGTTTTCACCAAGGTGGTAGGACCCAGCGATCCATCTCGGCCCTTTGCATACCTTGTTTATTCGTGTAGCCTGCCTTCCAGATAATCAATATGCACTTGCTTAGCATTTTATCCATTGGGTTATTATGGAATCAAACTAATCAAGAGTTCTAGACTTTGACAGGTTCTTCTTATTTGCTTTCATGTTACTATAGACAACTATGCCTAGGGTCTTGAAGTTCTATCACACCACATGTAGTCACTTACATGTATACTTACTTGACATATGTAACTCTTTAGGTATTTACAACACCACTGGTCACTATATGATAAAAGTGTGAAAATTTATCGTAAGAAATTTATATTAGTTCAAGTTTGCTCTGTGTGGATTTATTGTTTATTGCTCTGTTTCAGTGATGTTCTTTGACATTTTGAATTTTCTGAAGGGAAAATATATCACCTACGGGGTCAAAGCCAGTTCCCCAATGGTATCAGCTGCAGCTTTTGCAAGAGACATATATACCCCCCGGGTCCCAGCAAGTTTTCACCAAGGTGGTAGGACCCAGCGATCCATTTCTCCCCTTTGCATACCTTGTTTATTCGTGTAGCCTTCCCTACAGATAATCAATATGCACTTGCTTAGCATTTCTTCCATTGGGTTATTATGAAATCAAACTAATCAAGAGTTCTAGACTTTGACAGGTTTTTCTTATTTGCTTTCATGTTACTATAGACAACTATGCCTATGGTCTTGAAGTTCTATCACACCACATGTAGTCACTTACATGTATGCTTACTTGACATATGTAACGCCTTAGGTATTTACAACACCACTGGTCACTATATGATAAAAGTGTGAAAATTAATCGTAAGAAATTTATATTAGTTCAAGTTTGCTCTGTGTAGATTTATTGTTCTGTTTCAGTGATGTTGTGTGACTAAATCTGAAGGGAAAAGATATCACCTATGGGGTCAAAGCCTGCTCCCCAATGGTTTCTGCTGACACTTTTGCAAGAGGCATATATACCCCTCGGGTCCCAGCAAGTTTTCACCAAGGTGGTAGGACCCAGCGATCCATTTCGGCCCTTTGCATACCTTGTTTATTCGTGTAGCCTGCCTTCCAGATAATCAATATGCACTTGCTTAGCATTTTATCCATTGGGTTATTATGGAATCAAACTAATCAAGAGTTCTAGACTTTGACAGGTTCTTCTTATTTGCTTTCATGTTACTATAGACAACTATGCCTAGGGTCTTGAAGTTCTATCACACCACATGTAGTCACTTACATGTATACTTACTTGACATATGTACTCTTTAGGTATTTACAACACCACTGGTCACTATATGATAAAAGTGTGAAAATTAATCGTAAGAAATTTATATTAGTTCAAGTTTGCTCTGTGTGGATTTATTGTTTATTGTTCTGTTTCAGTGATGTTCTTTGACATTTTGAATTTTCTGAAGGGAAAATTTATCACCTACGGGGTCAAAGCCAGTTCCCCAATGGTATCAGCTGCAGCTTTTGAAAGAGACATATATACCCCTCGGGTCCCAGCAAGTTTTCACCAAGGTGGTAGGACCCAGCGATCCATTTCTCCCCTTTGCATACCTTGTTTATTCGTGTAGCCTTCCCTACAGATAATCAATATGCACTTGCTTAGCATTTCTTCCATTGGGTTATTATGAAATCAAACTAATCAAGAGTTCTAGACTTTGACAGGTTTTTCTTATTTGCTCTCATGTTACTATAGACAACTATGCCTATGGTCTTGAAGTTCTATCACACCACATGTAGTCACTTACATGTATGCTTACTTGGCATATGTAACTCTTAAGGTATTTACAACACCACTGGTCACTATATGATAAAAGCGTGAAAATTAATCGTAAGAAATTTATTTTAGTTCAAGTTTGCTCTGTGTGGATTTATTGTTCTGTTTAAGTGATGTTCTTTGACTAAATCTGAAGGGAAAAGATATCACCTATGGGGTCAAAGCCTGTTCCCCAATGGTATCTGCTGCAGCTTTTGCAAGAGGCATATATACCCCTCGGGTCCCAGCAAGTTTTCACCAAGGTGGTCGGACCCAGCGATCCATTTCTCGCCATATGTAACGCCTTAGGTATTTACAACACCACTGGTCACTATATGATAAAAGTGTGAAAATTAATCGTAAGAAATTTATATTAGTTCAAGTTTGCTCTGTGTAGATTTATTGTTCTGTTTCAGTGATGTTCTGTGACTAAATCTGAAGGGAAAAGATATCACCTTTGGGGTCAAAGCCTGCTCCCCAATGGTTTCTGCTGACACTTTTGCAAGAGGCATATATACCCCTCGGGTCCCAGCAAGTTTTCACCAAGGTGGTAGGACCCAGCGATCCATTTCGGCCCTTTGCATACCTTGTTTATTCGTGTAGCCTGCCTTCCAGATAATCAATATGCACTTGCTTAGCATTTTATCCATTGGGTTATTATGGAATCAAACTAATCAAGAGTTCTAGACTTTGACAGGTTCTTCTTATTTGCTTTCATGTTACTATGGACAACTATGCCTAGGGTCTTGAAGTTCTATCACACCACATGTAGTCACTTACATGTATACTTACTTGACATATGTACTCTTTAGGTATTTACAACACCACTGGTCACTATATGATAAAAGTGTGAAAATTAATCGTAAGAAATTTATATTAGTTCAAGTTTGCTCTGTGTGGATTTATTGTTTATTGTTCTGTTTCAGTTATGTTTTTTGACATTTTGAATTTTCTGAAGGGAAAATATATCACCTACGGGGTCAAAGCCAGTTTCCCAATGGTATCAGCTGCAGCTTTTGAAAGAGACATATATACCCCTCGGGTCCCAGCAAGTTTTCACCAAGGTGGTAGGACCCAGCGATCCATTTCTCCCCTTTGCATACCTTGTTTATTCGTGTAGCCTTCCCTACAGATAATCAATATGCACTTGCTTAGCATTTCTTCCATTGGGTTATTATGAAATCAAACTAATCAAGAGTTCTAGACTTTGACAGGTTTTTCTTATTTGCTTTCATGTTACTATAGACAACTATGCCTAGGGTCTTGAAGTTCTATCACACCACATGTAGTCACTTACATGTATACTTACTTGACATATGTACTCTTTAGGTATTTACAACACCACTGGTCACTATATGATAAAAGTGTGAAAATTAATCGTAAGAAATTTATATTAGTTCAAGTTTGCTCTGTGTGGATTTATTGTTTATTGTTCTGTTTCAGTGATGTCCTTTGACATTTTGAATTTTCTGAAGGGAAAATATATCACCTACGGGGTCAAAGCCAGTTCCCCAATGGTATCAGCTGCAGCTTTTGAAAGAGACATATATACCCCTCGGGTCCCAGCAAGTTTTCACCAAGGTGGTAGGACCCAGCGATCCATTTCTCCCCTTTGCATACCTTGTTTATTCGTGTAGCCTTCCCTACAGATAATCAATATGCACTTGCTTAGCATTTCTTCCATTGGGTTATTATGAAATCAAACTAATCAAGAGTTCTAGACTTTGACAGGTTTTTCTTATTTGCTTTCATGTTACTATAGACAACTATGCCTAGGGTCTTGAAGTTCTATCACACCACATGTAGTCACTTACATGTATGCTTACTTGGCATATGTAACTCTTAAGGTATTTACAACACCACTGGTCACTATATGATAAAAGCGTGAAAATTAATTGTAAGAAATTTATTTTAGTTCAAGTTTGCTCTGTGTGGATTTATTGTTCTGTTTCAGTGATGTTCTGTGACTAAATCTGAAGGGAAAAGATATCACCTATGGGGTCAAAGCCTGCTCCCCAATGGTATCTGCTGACACTTTTGCAAGAGGCATATATACCCCTCGGGTCCCAGCAAGTTTTCACCAAGGTGGTAGGACCCAGCGATCCATTTCGGCCCTTTGCATACCTTGTATATTCGTGTAGCCTGCCTTCCAGATAATCAATATGCACTTGCTTAGCATTTTATCCATTGGGTTATTATGGAATCAAACTAATCAAGAGTTCTAGACTTTGACAGGTTCTTCTTATTTGCTTTCATGTTACTATAGACAACTATGCCTAGGGTCTTGAAGTTCTATCACACCACATGTAGTCACTTACATGTATACTTACTTACTCTTTAGGTATTTACAACACCACTGGTCACTATATGATAAAAGTGTGAAAATTAATCGTAAGAAATTTATATTAGTTCAAGTTTGCTCTGTGTGGATTTATTGTTTATTGTTCTGTTTCAGTGATGTTCTTTGACATTTTGAATTTTCTGAAAGGAAAATATATCACCTACGGGGTCAAAGCCAGTTCCCCAATGGTATCAGCTGCAGCTTTTGCAAGAGACATATATACCCCTCGGGTCCCAGCAAGTTTTCACCAAGGTAGTAGGACCCAGCGATCCATTTCTCCCCTTTGCATACCTTGTTTATTTGTGTAGCCTTCCCTACAGATAATCAATATGCACTTGCTTAGCATTTCTTCTATTGGGTTATTATGAAATCAAACTAATCAAGAGTTCTAGACTTTGACAGGTTCTTCTTATTTGCTTTCATGTTACTATAGACAACTATGCCTAGGGTCTTGAAGTTCTATCACACCACATGTAGTCACTTACATGTATGCTTACTTGACATATGTAACGCCTTAGGTATTTACAACACCACTGGTCACTATATGATAAAAGTGTGAAAATTAATCGTAAGAAATTTATTTTAGTTCAAGTTTGCTCTGTGTGGATTTATTGTTCTGTTCCAGTGATGTTCTTTGACTAAATCTGAAGGGAAAAGATATCACCTACGGGGTCAAAGCCTGTTCCCCAATGGTATCTGCTGAAGCTTTTGCAAGAGGCATATATACCCCTCGGGTCCCAGCAAGTTTTCACCAAGGTGGTAGGACCCAGCGATCCATTTCGGCCCTTTGCATACCTTGTTTATTCGTGTAGCCTGCCTTCCAGATAATCAATATGCACTTGCTTAGCATTTTATCCATTGGGTTATTATGGAATCAAACTAATCAAGAGTTCTAGACTCTGACAGGTTATTCTTATTTGCTTTCATGTTACTATAGACAACTATGCCTAGGGTCTTGAAGTTCTATCACACCACATGTAGTCACTTACATGTATACTTACTTACTCTTTAGGTATTTACAACACCACTGGTCACTATATGATAAAAGTGTGAAAATTAATCGTAAGAAATTTATATTAGTTCAAGTTTGCTCTGTGTGGATTTATTGTTTATTGTTCTGTTTCAGTGATGTTCTTTGACATTTTGAATTTTCTGAAGGGAAAATATATCACCTACGGGGTCAAAGCCAGTTCCCCAATGGTATCAGCTGCAGCTTTTGCAAGAGACATATATACCCCTCGGGTCCCAGCAAGTTTTCACCAAGGTAGTAGGACCCAGCGATCCATTTCTCCCCTTTGCATACCTTGTTTATTTGTGTAGCCTTCCCTACAGATAATCAATATGCACTTGCTTAGCATTTCTTCTATTGGGTTATTATGAAATCAAACTAATCAAGAGTTCTAGACTTTGACAGGTTTTTCTTATTTGCTTTCATGTTACTATAGACAACTATGCCTATGGTCTTAAAGTTCTATCACACCACATGTAGTCACTTACATGTATGCTTACTTGGCATATGTAACTCTTAAGGTATTTACAACACCACTGGTCACTATATGATAAAAGCGTGAAAATTAATCGTAAGAAATTTATTTTAGTTCAAGTTTGCTCTGTGTGGATTTATTGTTCTGTTTAAGTGATGTTCTTTGACTAAATCTGAAGGGAAAAGATATCACCTATGGGGTCAAAGCCTGCTCCCCAATGGTATCTGCTGACACTTTTGCAAGAGGCATATATACCCCTTGGGTCCCAGCAAGTTTTCACCAAGGTGGTAGGACCCAGCGATCCATCTCGGCCCTTTGCATACCTTGTTTATTCGTGTAGCCTGCCTTCCAGATAATCAATATGCACTTGCTTAGCATTTTATCCATTGGGTTATTATGGAATCAAACTAATCAAGAGTTCTAGACTTTGACAGGTTCTTCTTATTTGCTTTCATGTTACTATAGACAACTATGCCTAGGGTCTTGAAGTTCTATCACACCACATGTAGTCACTTACATGTATACTTACTTGACATATGTAACTCTTTAGGTATTTACAACACCACTGGTCACTATATGATAAAAGTGTGAAAATTTATCGTAAGAAATTTATATTAGTTCAAGTTTGCTCTGTGTGGATTTATTGTTTATTGCTCTGTTTCAGTGATGTTCTTTGACATTTTGAATTTTCTGAAGGGAAAATATATCACCTACGGGGTCAAAGCCAGTTCCCCAATGGTATCAGCTGCAGCTTTTGCAAGAGACATATATACCCCCCGGGTCCCAGCAAGTTTTCACCAAGGTGGTAGGACCCAGCGATCCATTTCTCCCCTTTGCATACCTTGTTTATTCGTGTAGCCTTCCCTACAGATAATCAATATGCACTTGCTTAGCATTTCTTCCATTGGGTTATTATGAAATCAAACTAATCAAGAGTTCTAGACTTTGACAGGTTTTTCTTATTTGCTTTCATGTTACTATAGACAACTATGCCTATGGTCTTGAAGTTCTATCACACCACATGTAGTCACTTACATGTATGCTTACTTGACATATGTAACGCCTTAGGTATTTACAACACCACTGGTCACTATATGATAAAAGTGTGAAAATTAATCGTAAGAAATTTATATTAGTTCAAGTTTGCTCTGTGTAGATTTATTGTTCTGTTTCAGTGATGTTGTGTGACTAAATCTGAAGGGAAAAGATATCACCTATGGGGTCAAAGCCTGCTCCCCAATGGTTTCTGCTGACACTTTTGCAAGAGGCATATATACCCCTCGGGTCCCAGCAAGTTTTCACCAAGGTGGTAGGACCCAGCGATCCATTTCGGCCCTTTGCATACCTTGTTTATTCGTGTAGCCTGCCTTCCAGATAATCAATATGCACTTGCTTAGCATTTTATCCATTGGGTTATTATGGAATCAAACTAATCAAGAGTTCTAGACTTTGACAGGTTCTTCTTATTTGCTTTCATGTTACTATAGACAACTATGCCTAGGGTCTTGAAGTTCTATCACACCACATGTAGTCACTTACATGTATACTTACTTGACATATGTACTCTTTAGGTATTTACAACACCACTGGTCACTATATGATAAAAGTGTGAAAATTAATCGTAAGAAATTTATATTAGTTCAAGTTTGCTCTGTGTGGATTTATTGTTTATTGTTCTGTTTCAGTGATGTTCTTTGACATTTTGAATTTTCTGAAGGGAAAATTTATCACCTACGGGGTCAAAGCCAGTTCCCCAATGGTATCAGCTGCAGCTTTTGAAAGAGACATATATACCCCTCGGGTCCCAGCAAGTTTTCACCAAGGTGGTAGGACCCAGCGATCCATTTCTCCCCTTTGCATACCTTGTTTATTCGTGTAGCCTTCCCTACAGATAATCAATATGCACTTGCTTAGCATTTCTTCCATTGGGTTATTATGAAATCAAACTAATCAAGAGTTCTAGACTTTGACAGGTTTTTCTTATTTGCTCTCATGTTACTATAGACAACTATGCCTATGGTCTTGAAGTTCTATCACACCACATGTAGTCACTTACATGTATGCTTACTTGGCATATGTAACTCTTAAGGTATTTACAACACCACTGGTCACTATATGATAAAAGCGTGAAAATTAATCGTAAGAAATTTATTTTAGTTCAAGTTTGCTCTGTGTGGATTTATTGTTCTGTTTAAGTGATGTTCTTTGACTAAATCTGAAGGGAAAAGATATCACCTATGGGGTCAAAGCCTGTTCCCCAATGGTATCTGCTGCAGCTTTTGCAAGAGGCATATATACCCCTCGGGTCCCAGCAAGTTTTCACCAAGGTGGTCGGACCCAGCGATCCATTTCTCGCCATATGTAACGCCTTAGGTATTTACAACACCACTGGTCACTATATGATAAAAGTGTGAAAATTAATCGTAAGAAATTTATATTAGTTCAAGTTTGCTCTGTGTAGATTTATTGTTCTGTTTCAGTGATGTTCTGTGACTAAATCTGAAGGGAAAAGATATCACCTTTGGGGTCAAAGCCTGCTCCCCAATGGTTTCTGCTGACACTTTTGCAAGAGGCATATATACCCCTCGGGTCCCAGCAAGTTTTCACCAAGGTGGTAGGACCCAGCGATCCATTTCGGCCCTTTGCATACCTTGTTTATTCGTGTAGCCTGCCTTCCAGATAATCAATATGCACTTGCTTAGCATTTTATCCATTGGGTTATTATGGAATCAAACTAATCAAGAGTTCTAGACTTTGACAGGTTCTTCTTATTTGCTTTCATGTTACTATGGACAACTATGCCTAGGGTCTTGAAGTTCTATCACACCACATGTAGTCACTTACATGTATACTTACTTGACATATGTACTCTTTAGGTATTTACAACACCACTGGTCACTATATGATAAAAGTGTGAAAATTAATCGTAAGAAATTTATATTAGTTCAAGTTTGCTCTGTGTGGATTTATTGTTTATTGTTCTGTTTCAGTTATGTTTTTTGACATTTTGAATTTTCTGAAGGGAAAATATATCACCTACGGGGTCAAAGCCAGTTTCCCAATGGTATCAGCTGCAGCTTTTGAAAGAGACATATATACCCCTCGGGTCCCAGCAAGTTTTCACCAAGGTGGTAGGACCCAGCGATCCATTTCTCCCCTTTGCAAACCTTGTTTATTCGTGTAGCCTTCCCTACAGATAATCAATATGCACTTGCTTAGCATTTCTTCCATTGGGTTATTATGAAATCAAACTAATCAAGAGTTCTAGACTTTGACAGGTTTTTCTTATTTGCTTTCATGTTACTATAGACAACTATGCCTAGGGTCTTGAAGTTCTATCACACCACATGTAGTCACTTACATGTATACTTACTTGACATATGTACTCTTTAGGTATTTACAACACCACTGGTCACTATATGATAAAAGTGTGAAAATTAATCGTAAGAAATTTATATTAGTTCAAGTTTGCTCTGTGTGGATTTATTGTTTATTGTTCTGTTTCAGTGATGTCCTTTGACATTTTGAATTTTCTGAAGGGAAAATATATCACCTACGGGGTCAAAGCCAGTTCCCCAATGGTATCAGCTGCAGCTTTTGAAAGAGACATATATACCCCTCGGGTCCCAGCAAGTTTTCACCAAGGTGGTAGGACCCAGCGATCCATTTCTCCCCTTTGCATACCTTGTTTATTCGTGTAGCCTTCCCTACAGATAATCAATATGCACTTGCTTAGCATTTCTTCCATTGGGTTATTATGAAATCAAACTAATCAAGAGTTCTAGACTTTGACAGGTTTTTCTTATTTGCTTTCATGTTACTATAGACAACTATGCCTAGGGTCTTGAAGTTCTATCACACCACATGTAGTCACTTACATGTATGCTTACTTGGCATATGTAACTCTTAAGGTATTTACAACACCACTGGTCACTATATGATAAAAGCGTGAAAATTAATTGTAAGAAATTTATTTTAGTTCAAGTTTGCTCTGTGTGGATTTATTGTTCTGTTTCAGTGATGTTCTGTGACTAAATCTGAAGGGAAAAGATATCACCTATGGGGTCAAAGCCTGCTCCCCAATGGTATCTGCTGACACTTTTGCAAGAGGCATATATACCCCTCGGGTCCCAGCAAGTTTTCACCAAGGTGGTAGGACCCAGCGATCCATTTCGGCCCTTTGCATACCTTGTATATTCGTGTAGCCTGCCTTCCAGATAATCAATATGCACTTGCTTAGCATTTTATCCATTGGGTTATTATGGAATCAAACTAATCAAGAGTTCTAGACTTTGACAGGTTCTTCTTATTTGCTTTCATGTTACTATAGACAACTATGCCTAGGGTCTTGAAGTTCTATCACACCACATGTAGTCACTTACATGTATGCTTACT
Source organism: Scardinius erythrophthalmus (assembly GCF_964197995.2). Classification (NCBI taxonomy): domain Eukaryota; kingdom Metazoa; phylum Chordata; class Actinopteri; order Cypriniformes; family Leuciscidae; genus Scardinius; species Scardinius erythrophthalmus. Next base: position 40,452,696 of record NC_138234.1, read on the forward strand.
TGACATATGTAACGCCTTAGGTATTTACAACACCACTGGTCACTATATGATAAAAGTGTGAAAATTAATCGTAAGAAATTTATATTAGTTCAAGTTTGCTCTGAGTAGATTTATTATTCTGTTTCAGTGATGTTGTGTGACTAAATCTGAAGGGAAAAGATATCACCTATGGGGTCAAAGCCTGCTCCCCAATGGTTTCTGCTGAGACTTTTGCAAGAGGCATATATACCCCTCGGGTCCCAGCAAGTTTTCACCAAGGTGGTAGGACCCAGCGATCCATTTCGGCCCTTTGCATACCTTGTTTATTCGTGTAGCCTGCCTTCCAGATAATCAATATGCACTTGCTTAGCATTTTATCCATTGGGTTATTATGGAATCAAACTAATCAAGAGTTCTAGACTTTGACAGGTTCTTCTTATTTGCTTTCATGTTACTATAGACAACTATGCCTAGGGTCTTGAAGTTCTATCACACCACATGTAGTCACTTACATGTATACTTACTTACTCTTTAGGTATTTACAACACCACTGGTCACTATATGATAAAAGTGTGAAAATTAATCGTAAGAAATTTATATTAGTTCAAGTTTGCTCTGTGTGGATTTATTGTTTATTGTTCTGTTTCAGTGATGTTCTTTGACATTTTGAATTTTCTGAAAGGAAAATATATCACCTACGGGGTCAAAGCCAGTTCCCCAATGGTATCAGCTGCAGCTTTTGCAAGAGACATATATACCCCTCGGGTCCCAGCAAGTTTTCACCAAGGTAGTAGGACCCAGCGATCCATTTCTCCCCTTTGCATACCTTGTTTATTTGTGTAGCCTTCCCTACAGATAATCAATATGCACTTGCTTAGCATTTCTTCCATTGGGTTATTATGAAATCAAACTAATCAAGAGTTCTAGACTTTGACAGGTTCTTCTTATTTGCTTTCATGTTACTATAGACAACTATGCCTAGGGTCTTGAAGTTCTATCACACCACATGTAGTCACTTACATGTATGCTTACTTGACATATGTAACGCCTTAGGTATTTACAACACCACTGGTCACTATATGATAAAAGTGTGAAAATTAATCGTAAGAAATTTATATTAGTTCAAGTTTGCTCTGAGTAGATTTATTATTCTGTTTCAGTGATGTTGTGTGACTAAATCTGAAGGGAAAAGATATCACCTATGGGGTCAAAGCCTGCTCCCCAATGGTTTCTGCTGAGATTTTTGCAAGAGGCATATATACCCCTCGGGTCCCAGCAAGTTTTCACCAAGGTGGTAGGACCCAGCGATCCATTTCGGCCCTTTGCATACCTTGTTTATTCGTGTAGCCTGCCTTCCAGATAATCAATATGCACTTGCTTAGCATTTTATCCATTGGGTTATTATGGAATCAAACTAATCAAGAGTTCTAGACTTTGACAGGTTCTTCTTATTTGCTTTCATGTTACTATAGACAACTATGCCTAGGGTCTTGAAGTTCTATCACACCACATGTAGTCACTTACATGTATACTTACTTACTCTTTAGGTATTTACAACACCACTGGTCACTATATGATAAAAGTGTGAAAATTAATCGTAAGAAATTTATATTAGTTCAAGTTTGCTCTGTGTGGATTTATTGTTTATTGTTCTGTTTCAGTGATGTTCTTTGACATTTTGAATTTTCTGAAAGGAAAATATATCACCTACGGGGTCAAAGCCAGTTCCCCAATGGTATCAGCTGCAGCTTTTGCAAGAGACATATATACCCCTCGGGTCCCAGCAAGTTTTCACCAAGGTAGTAGGACCCAGCGATCCATTTCTCCCCTTTGCATACCTTGTTTATTTGTGTAGCCTTCCCTACAGATAATCAATATGCACTTGCTTAGCATTTCTTCTATTGGGTTATTATGAAATCAAACTAATCAAGAGTTCTAGACTTTGACAGGTTTTTCTTATTTGCTTTCATGTTACTATAGACAACTATGCCTATGGTCTTGAAGTTCTATCACACCACATGTAGTCACTTACATGTATGCTTACTTGGCATATGTAACTCTTAAGGTATTTTCAACACCACTGGTCACTATATGATAAAAGCGTGAAAATTAATCGTAAGAAATTTATTTTAGTTCAAGTTTGCTCTGTGTGGATGTATTGTTCTGTTCCAGTGATGTTCTTTGACTAAATCTGAAGGGAAAAGATATCACCTACGGGGTCAAAGCCTGTTCCCCAATGGTATCTGCTGAAGCTTTTGCAAGAGGCATATATACCCCTCGGGTCCCAGCAAGTTTTCACCAAGGTGGTAGGACCCAGCGATCCATTTCGGCCCTTTGCATACCTTGTTTATTCGTGTAGCCTGCCTTCCAGATAATCAATATGCACTTGCTTAGCATTTTATCCATTGGGTTATTATGGAATCAAACTAATCAAGAGTTCTAGACTTTGACAGGTTCTTCTTATTTGCTTTCATGTTACTATAGACAACTATGCCTAGGGTCTTGAAGTTCTATCACACCACATGTAGTCACTTACATGTATGCTTACTTGACATATGTAACTCCTTAGGTATTTACAACACCACTGGTCACTATATGATAAAAGTGTGAAAATTAATCGTAAGAAATTTATATTAGTTCAAGTTTGCTCTGTGTAGATTTATTGTTCTGTTTCAGTGATGTTCTCTGATTAAATCTGAAGGGAAAAGATATCACCTATGGGGTCAAAGCCTGCTCCCCAATGGTTTCTGCTGACACTTTTGCAAGAGGCATATATACCCCTCGGGTCCCAGCAAGTTTTCACCAAGGTGGTAGTACCCAGCGATCCATTTCGGCCCTTTGCATACCTTGTTTATTCGTGTAGCCTGCTTTCCAGATAATCAATATGCACTTGCTTAGCATTTTATCCATTGGGTTATTATGGAATCAAACTAATCAAGAGTTCTAGACTTTGACAGGTTCTTCTTATTTGCTTTCATGTTACTATAGACAACTATGCCTAGGGTCTTGAAGTTCTATCACACCACATGTAGTCACTTACATGTATGCTTACTTGACATATGTAACTCCTTAGGTATTTACAACACCACTGGTCACTATATGATAAAAGTGTGAAAATTAATCGTAAGAAATTTATATTAGTTCAAGTTTGCTCTGTGTGGATTTATTGTTTATTGTTCTGTTTCAGTTATGTTCTTTGACATTTTGAATTTTCTGAAGGGAAAATATATCACCTACGGGGTCAAAGCCAGTTTCCCAATGGTATCAGCTGCAGCTTTTGAAAGAGACATATATACCCCTCGGGTCCCAGCAAGTTTTCACCAAGGTGGTAGGACCCAGCGATCCATTTCTCCCCTTTGCATACCTTGTTTATTCGTGTAGCCTTCCCTACAGATAATCAATATGCACTTGCTTAGCATTTCTTCCATTGGGTTATTATGAAATCAAACTAATCAAGAGTTCTAGACTTTGACAGGTTTTTCTTATTTGCTTTCATGTTACTATAGACAACTATGCCTAGGGTCTTGAAGTTCTATCACACCACATGTAGTCACTTACATGTATGCTTACTTGGCATATGTAACTCTTAAGGTATTTACAACACCACTGGTCACTATATGATAAAAGCGTGAAAATTAATTGTAAGAAATTTATTTTAGTTCAAGTTTGCTCTGTGTGGATTTATTGTTCTGTTTCAGTGATGATCTGTGACTAAATCTGAAGGGAAAAGATATCACCTATGGGGTCAAAGCCTGCTCCCCAATGGTATCTGCTGACACTTTTGCAAGAGGCATATATACCCCTCGGGTCCCAGCAAGTTTTCACCAAGGTGGTAGGACCCAGCGATCCATTTCGGCCCTTTGCATACCTTATATATTCGTGTAGCCTGCCTTCCAGATAATCAATATGCACTTGCTTAGCATTTTATCCATTGGGTTATTATGGAATCAAACTAATCAAGAGTTCTAGACTTTGACAGGTTCTTCTTATTTGCTTTCATGTTACTATAGACAACTATGCCTAGGGTCTTGAAGTTCTATCACACCACATGTAGTCACTTACATGTATGCTTACTTGACATATGTAACGCCTTAGGTATTTACAACACCACTGGTCACTATATGATAAAAGTGTGAAAATTAATCGTAAGAAATTTATATTAGTTCAAGTTTGCTCTGAGTAGATTTATTATTCTGTTTCAGTGATGTTGTGTGACTAAATCTGAAGGGAAAAGATATCACCTATGGGGTCAAAGCCTGCTCCCCAATGGTTTCTGCTGAGACTTTTGCAAGAGGCATATATACCCCTCGGGTCCCAGCAAGTTTTCACCAAGGTGGTAGGACCCAGCGATCCATTTCGGCCCTTTGCATACCTTGTTTATTCGTGTAGCCTGCCTTCCAGATAATCAATATGCACTTGCTTAGCATTTTATCCATTGGGTTATTATGGAATCAAACTAATCAAGAGTTCTAGACTTTGACAGGCTCTTCTTATTTGCTTTCATGTTACTATAGACAACTATGCCTAGGGTCTTGAAGTTCTATCACACCACATGTAGTCACTTACATGTATACTTACTTACTCTTTAGGTATTTACAACACCACTGGTCACTATATGATAAAAGTGTGAAAATTAATCGTAAGAAATTTATATTAGTTCAAGTTTGCTCTGTGTGGATTTATTGTTTATTGTTCTGTTTCAGTGATGTTCTTTGACATTTTGAATTTTCTGAAAGGAAAATATATCACCTACGGGGTCAAAGCCAGTTCCCCAATGGTATCAGCTGCAGCTTTTGCAAGAGACATATATACCCCTCGGGTCCCAGCAAGTTTTCACCAAGGTAGTAGGACCCAGCGATCCATTTCTCCCCTTTGCATACCTTGTTTATTTGTGTAGCCTTCCCTACAGATAATCAATATGCACTTGCTTAGCATTTCTTCTATTGGGTTATTATGAAATCAAACTAATCAAGAGTTCTAGACTTTGACAGGTTTTTCTTATTTGCTTTCATGTTACTATAGACAACTATGCCTATGGTCTTGAAGTTCTATCACACCACATGTAGTCACTTACATGTATGCTTACTTGGCATATGTAACTCTTAAGGTATTTTCAACACCACTGGTCACTATATGATAAAAGCGTGAAAATTAATCGTAAGAAATTTATTTTAGTTCAAGTTTGCTCTGTGTGGATTTATTGTTCTGTTTCAGTGATGTTCTGTGACTAAATCTGAAGGGAAAAGATATCACCTATGGGGTCAAAGCCTGCTCCCCAATGGTATCTGCTGACACTTTTGCAAGAGGCATATATACCCCTCGGGTCCCAGCAAGTTTTCACCAAGGTGGTAGGACCCAGCGATCCATTTCGGCCCTTTGCATACCTTATATATTCGTGTAGCCTGCCTTCCAGATAATCAATATGCACTTGCTTAGCATTTTATCCATTGGGTTATTATGGAATCAAACTAATCAAGAGTTCTAGACTTTGACAGGTTCTTCTTATTTGCTTTCATGTTACTATAGACAACTATGCCTAGGGTCTTGAAGTTCTATCACACCACATGTAGTCACTTACATGTATGCTTACTTGACATATGTAACGCCTTAGGTATTTACAACACCACTGGTCACTATATGATAAAAGTGTGAAAATTAATCGTAAGAAATTTATATTAGTTCAAGTTTGCTCTGAGTAGATTTATTATTCTGTTTCAGTGATGTTGTGTGACTAAATCTGAAGGGAAAAGATATCACCTATGGGGTCAAAGCCTGCTCCCCAATGGTTTCTGCTGAGACTTTTGCAAGAGGCATATATACCCCTCGGGTCCCAGCAAGTTTTCACCAAGGTGGTAGGACCCAGCGATCCATTTCGGCCCTTTGCATACCTTGTTTATTCGTGTAGCCTGCCTTCCAGATAATCAATATGCACTTGCTTAGCATTTTATCCATTGGGTTATTATGGAATCAAACTAATCAAGAGTTCTAGACTTTGACAGGTTCTTCTTATTTGCTTTCATGTTACTATAGACAACTATGCCTAGGGTCTTGAAGTTCTATCACACCACATGTAGTCACTTACATGTATACTTACTTACTCTTTAGGTATTTACAACACCACTGGTCACTATATGATAAAAGTGTGAAAATTAATCGTAAGAAATTTATATTAGTTCAAGTTTGCTCTGTGTGGATTTATTGTTTATTGTTCTGTTTCAGTGATGTTCTTTGACATTTTGAATTTTCTGAAAGGAAAATATATCACCTACGGGGTCAAAGCCAGTTCTCCAATGGTATCAGCTGCAGCTTTTGCAAGAGACATATATACCCCTCGGGTCCCAGCAAGTTTTCACCAAGGTAGTAGGACCCAGCGATCCATTTCTCCCCTTTGCATACCTTGTTTATTTGTGTAGCCTTCCCTACAGATAATCAATATGCACTTGCTTAGCATTTCTTCTATTGGGTTATTATGAAATCAAACTAATCAAGAGTTCTAGACTTTGACAGGTTTTTCTTATTTGCTTTCATGTTACTATAGACAACTATGCCTATGGTCTTGAAGTTCTATCACACCACATGTAGTCACTTACATGTATGCTTACTTGGCATATGTAACTCTTAAGGTATTTTCAACACCACTGGTCACTATATGATAAAAGCGTGAAAATTAATCGTAAGAAATTTATTTTAGTTCAAGTTTGCTCTGTGTGGATGTATTGTTCTGTTCCAGTGATGTTCTTTGACTAAATCTGAAGGGAAAAGATATCACCTACGGGGTCAAAGCCTGTTCCCCAATGGTATCTGCTGAAGCTTTTGCAAGAGGCATATATACCCCTCGGGTCCCAGCAAGTTTTCACCAAGGTGGTAGGACCCAGCGATCCATTTCGGCCCTTTGCATACCTTGTTTATTCGTGTAGCCTGCCTTCCAGATAATCAATATGCACTTGCTTAGCATTTTATCCATTGGGTTATTATGGAATCAAACTAATCAAGAGTTCTAGACTTTGACAGGTTCTTCTTATTTGCTTTCATGTTACTATAGACAACTATGCCTAGGGTCTTGAAGTTCTATCACACCACATGTAGTCACTTACATGTATGCTTACTTGACATATGTAACTCCTTAGGTATTTACAACACCACTGGTCACTATATGATAAAAGTGTGAAAATTAATCGTAAGAAATTTATATTAGTTCAAGTTTGCTCTGTGTAGATTTATTGTTCTGTTTCAGTGATGTTCTCTGATTAAATCTGAAGGGAAAAGATATCACCTATGGGGTCAAAGCCTGCTCCCCAATGGTTTCTGCTGACACTTTTGCAAGAGGCATATATACCCCTCGGGTCCCAGCAAGTTTTCACCAAGGTGGTAGTACCCAGCGATCCATTTCGGCCCTTTGCATACCTTGTTTATTCGTGTAGCCTGCCTTCCAGATAATCAATATGCACTTGCTTAGCATTTTATCCATTGGGTTATTATGGAATCAAACTAATCAAGAGTTCTAGACTTTGACAGGTTCTTCTTATTTGCTTTCATGTTACTATAGACAACTATGCCTAGGGTCTTGAAGTTCTATCACACCACATGTAGTCACTTACATGTATGCTTACTTGACATATGTAACTCCTTAGGTATTTACAACACCACTGGTCACTATATGATAAAAGTGTGAAAATTAATCGTAAGAAATTTATATTAGTTCAAGTTTGCTCTGTGTGGATTTATTGTTTATTGTTCTGTTTCAGTTATGTTCTTTGACATTTTGAATTTTCTGAAGGGAAAATATATCACCTACGGGGTCAAAGCCAGTTTCCCAATGGTATCAGCTGCAGCTTTTGAAAGAGACATATATACCCCTCGGGTCCCAGCAAGTTTTCACCAAGGTGGTAGGACCCAGCGATCCATTTCTCCCCTTTGCATACCTTGTTTATTCGTGTAGCCTTCCCTACAGATAATCAATATGCACTTGCTTAGCATTTCTTCCATTGGGTTATTATGAAATCAAACTAATCAAGAGTTCTAGACTTTGACAGGTTTTTCTTATTTGCTTTCATGTTACTATAGACAACTATGCCTAGGGTCTTGAAGTTCTATCACACCACATGTAGTCACTTACATGTATGCTTACTTGGCATATGTAACTCTTAAGGTATTTACAACACCACTGGTCACTATATGATAAAAGCGTGAAAATTAATTGTAAGAAATTTATTTTAGTTCAAGTTTGCTCTGTGTGGATTTATTGTTCTGTTTCAGTGATGATCTGTGACTAAATCTGAAGGGAAAAGATATCACCTATGGGGTCAAAGCCTGCTCCCCAATGGTATCTGCTGACACTTTTGCAAGAGGCATATATACCCCTCGGGTCCCAGCAAGTTTTCACCAAGGTGGTAGGACCCAGCGATCCATTTCGGCCCTTTGCATACCTTATATATTCGTGTAGCCTGCCTTCCAGATAATCAATATGCACTTGCTTAGCATTTTATCCATTGGGTTATTATGGAATCAAACTAATCAAGAGTTCTAGACTTTGACAGGTTCTTCTTATTTGCTTTCATGTTACTATAGACAACTATGCCTAGGGTCTTGAAGTTCTATCACACCACATGTAGTCACTTACATGTATGCTTACTTGACATATGTAACGCCTTAGGTATTTACAACACCACTGGTCACTATATGATAAAAGTGTGAAAATTAATCGTAAGAAATTTATATTAGTTCAAGTTTGCTCTGAGTAGATTTATTATTCTGTTTCAGTGATGTTGTGTGACTAAATCTGAAGGGAAAAGATATCACCTATGGGGTCAAAGCCTGCTCCCCAATGGTTTCTGCTGAGACTTTTGCAAGAGGCATATATACCCCTCGGGTCCCAGCAAGTTTTCACCAAGGTAGTAGGACCCAGCGATCCATTTCTCCCCTTTGCATACCTTGTTTATTTGTGTAGCCTTCCCTACAGATAATCAATATGCACTTGCTTAGCATTTCTTCTATTGGGTTATTATGAAATCAAACTAATCAAGAGTTCTAGACTTTGACAGGTTTTTCTTATTTGCTTTCATGTTACTATAGACAACTATGCCTATGGTCTTGAAGTTCTATCACACCACATGTAGTCACTTACATGTATGCTTACTTGGCATATGTAACTCTTAAGGTATTTTCAACACCACTGGTCACTATATGGTAAAAGCGTGAAAATTAATCGTAAGAAATTTATTTTAGTTCAAGTTTGCTCTGTGTGGATTTATTGTTCTGTTTCAGTGATGTTCTGTGACTAAATCTGAAGGGAAAAGATATCACCTATGGGGTCAAAGCCTGCTCCCCAATGGTATCTGCTGACACTTTTGCAAGAGGCATATATACCCCTCGGGTCCCAGCAAGTTTTCACCAAGGTGGTAGGACCCAGCGATCCATTTCGGCCCTTTGCATACCTTATATATTCGTGTAGCCTGCCTTCCAGATAATCAATATGCACTTGCTTAGCATTTTATCCATTGGGTTATTATGGAATCAAACTAATCAAGAGTTCTAGACTTTGACAGGTTCTTCTTATTTGCTTTCATGTTACTATAGACAACTATGCCTAGGGTCTTGAAGTTCTATCACACCACATGTAGTCACTTACATGTATGCTTACTTGACATATGTAACGCCTTAGGTATTTACAACACCACTGGTCACTATATGATAAAAGTGTGAAAATTAATCGTAAGAAATTTATATTAGTTCAAGTTTGCTCTGAGTAGATTTATTATTCTGTTTCAGTGATGTTGTGTGACTAAATCTGAAGGGAAAAGATATCACCTATGGGGTCAAAGCCTGCTCCCCAATGGTTTCTGCTGAGACTTTTGCAAGAGGCATATATACCCCTCGGGTCCCAGCAAGTTTTCACCAAGGTGGTAGGACCCAGCGATCCATTTCGGCCCTTTGCATACCTTGTTTATTCGTGTAGCCTGCCTTCCAGATAATCAATATGCACTTGCTTAGCATTTTATCCATTGGGTTATTATGGAATCAAACTAATCAAGAGTTCTAGACTTTGACAGGTTCTTCTTATTTGCTTTCATGTTACTATAGACAACTATGCCTAGGGTCTTGAAGTTCTATTACACCACATGTAGTCACTTACATGTATACTTACTTACTCTTTAGGTATTTACAACACCACTGGTCACTATATGATAAAAGTGTGAAAATTAATCGTAAGAAATTTATATTAGTTCAAGTTTGCTCTGTGTGGATTTATTGTTTATTGTTCTGTTTCAGTGATGTTCTTTGACATTTTGAATTTTCTGAAAGGAAAATATATCACCTACGGGGTCAAAGCCAGTTCTCCAATGGTATCAGCTGCAGCTTTTGCAAGAGACATATATACCCCTCGGGTCCCAGCAAGTTTTCACCAAGGTAGTAGGACCCAGCGATCCATTTCTCCCCTTTGCATACCTTGTTTATTTGTGTAGCCTTCCCTACAGATAATCAATATGCACTTGCTTAGCATTTCTTCTATTGGGTTATTATGAAATCAAACTAATCAAGAGTTCTAGACTTTGACAGGTTTTTCTTATTTGCTTTCATGTTACTATAGACAACTATGCCTATGGTCTTGAAGTTCTATCACACCACATGTAGTCACTTACATGTATGCTTACTTGGCATATGTAACTCTTAAGGTATTTTCAACACCACTGGTCACTATATGATAAAAGCGTGAAAATTAATCGTAAGAAATTTATTTTAGTTCAAGTTTGCTCTGTGTGGATGTATTGTTCTGTTCCAGTGATGTTCTTTGACTAAATCTGAAGGGAAAAGATATCACCTACGGGATCAAAGCCTGTTCCCCAATGGTATCTGCTGAAGCTTTTGCAAGAGGCATATATACCCCTCGGGTCCCAGCAAGTTTTCACCAAGGTGGTAGGACCCAGCGATCCATTTCGGCCCTTTGCATACCTTGTTTATTCGTGTAGCCTGCCTTCCAGATAATCAATATGCACTTGCTTAGCATTTTATCCATTGGGTTATTATGGAATCAAACTAATCAAGAGTTCTAGACTTTGACAGGTTCTTCTTATTTGCTTTCATGTTACTATAGACAACTATGCCTAGGGTCTTGAAGTTCTATCACACCACATGTAGTCACTTACATGTATGCTTACTTGACATATGTAACTCCTTAGGTATTTACAACACAACTGGTCACTATATGATAAAAGTGTGAAAATTAATCGTAAGAAATTTATATTAGTTCAAGTTTGCTCTGTGTAGATTTATTGTTCTGTTTCAGTGATGTTCTCTGATTAAATCTGAAGGGAAAAGATATCACCTATGGGGTCAAAGCCTGCTCCCCAATGGTTTCTGCTGACACTTTTGCAAGAGGCATATATACCCCTCGGGTCCCAGCAAGTTTTCACCAAGGTGGTAGGACCCAGCGATCCATTTCGGCCCTTTGCATACCTTGTTTATTCGTGTAGCCTGCCTTCCAGATAATCAATATGCACTTGCTTAGCATTTTATCCATTGGGTTATTATGGAATCAAACTAATCAAGAGTTCTAGACTTTGACAGGCTCTTCTTATTTGCTTTCATGTTACTATAGACAACTATGCCTAGGGTCTTGAAGTTCTATCACACCACATGTAGTCACTTACATGTATACTTACTTACTCTTTAGGTATTTACAACACCACTGGTCACTATATGATAAAAGTGTGAAAATTAATCGTAAGAAATTTATATTAGTTCAAGTTTGCTCTGTGTGGATTTATTGTTTATTGTTCTGTTTCAGTGATGTTCTTTGACATTTTGAATTTTCTGAAAGGAAAATATATCACCTACGGGGTCAAAGCCAGTTCCCCAATGGTATCAGCTGCAGCTTTTGCAAGAGACATATATACCCCTCGGGTCCCAGCAAGTTTTCACCAAGGTAGTAGGACCCAGCGATCCATTTCTCCCCTTTGCATACCTTGTTTATTTGTGTAGCCTTCCCTACAGATAATCAATATGCACTTGCTTAGCATTTCTTCTATTGGGTTATTATGAAATCAAACTAATCAAGAGTTCTAGACTTTGACAGGTTTTTCTTATTTGCTTTCATGTTACTATAGACAACTATGCCTATGGTCTTGAAGTTCTATCACACCACATGTAGTCACTTACATGTATGCTTACTTGGCATATGTAACTCTTAAGGTATTTTCAACACCACTGGTCACTATATGATAAAAGCGTGAAAATTAATCGTAAGAAATTTATTTTAGTTCAAGTTTGCTCTGTGTGGATTTATTGTTCTGTTTCAGTGATGTTCTGTGACTAAATCTGAAGGGAAAAGATATCACCTATGGGGTCAAAGCCTGCTCCCCAATGGTATCTGCTGACACTTTTGCAAGAGGCATATATACCCCTCGGGTCCCAGCAAGTTTTCACCAAGGTGGTAGGACCCAGCGATCCATTTCGGCCCTTTGCATACCTTATATATTCGTGTAGCCTGCCTTCCAGATAATCAATATGCACTTGCTTAGCATTTTATCCATTGGGTTATTATGGAATCAAACTAATCAAGAGTTCTAGACTTTGACAGGTTCTTCTTATTTGCTTTCATGTTACTATAGACAACTATGCCTAGGGTCTTGAAGTTCTATCACACCACATGTAGTCACTTACATGTATGCTTACTTGACATATGTAACGCCTTAGGTATTTACAACACCACTGGTCACTATATGATAAAAGTGTGAAAATTAATCGTAAGAAATTTATATTAGTTCAAGTTTGCTCTGAGTAGATTTATTATTCTGTTTCAGTGATGTTGTGTGACTAAATCTGAAGGGAAAAGATATCACCTATGGGGTCAAAGCCTGCTCCCCAATGGTTTCTGCTGAGACTTTTGCAAGAGGCATATATACCCCTCGGGTCCCAGCAAGTTTTCACCAAGGTGGTAGGACCCAGCGATCCATTTCGGCCCTTTGCATACCTTGTTTATTCGTGTAGCCTGCCTTCCAGATAATCAATATGCACTTGCTTAGCATTTTATCCATTGGGTTATTATGGAATCAAACTAATCAAGAGTTCTAGACTTTGACAGGTTCTTCTTATTTGCTTTCATGTTACTATAGACAACTATGCCTAGGGTCTTGAAGTTCTATCACACCACATGTAGTCACTTACATGTATACTTACTTACTCTTTAGGTATTTACAACACCACTGGTCACTATATGATAAAAGTGTGAAAATTAATCGTAAGAAATTTATATTAGTTCAAGTTTGCTCTGTGTGGATTTATTGTTTATTGTTCTGTTTCAGTGATGTTCTTTGACATTTTGAATTTTCTGAAAGGAAAATATATCACCTACGGGGTCAAAGCCAGTTCTCCAATGGTATCAGCTGCAGCTTTTGCAAGAGACATATATACCCCTCGGGTCCCAGCAAGTTTTCACCAAGGTAGTAGGACCCAGCGATCCATTTCTCCCCTTTGCATACCTTGTTTATTTGTGTAGCCTTCCCTACAGATAATCAATATGCACTTGCTTAGCATTTCTTCTATTGGGTTATTATGAAATCAAACTAATCAAGAGTTCTAGACTTTGACAGGTTTTTCTTATTTGCTTTCATGTTACTATAGACAACTATGCCTATGGTCTTGAAGTTCTATCACACCACATGTAGTCACTTACATGTATGCTTACTTGGCATATGTAACTCTTAAGGTATTTTCAACACCACTGGTCACTATATGATAAAAGCGTGAAAATTAATCGTAAGAAATTTATTTTAGTTCAAGTTTGCTCTGTGTGGATGTATTGTTCTGTTCCAGTGATGTTCTTTGACTAAATCTGAAGGGAAAAGATATCACCTACGGGGTCAAAGCCTGTTCCCCAATGGTATCTGCTGAAGCTTTTGCAAGAGGCATATATACCCCTCGGGTCCCAGCAAGTTTTCACCAAGGTGGTAGGACCCAGCGATCCATTTCGGCCCTTTGCATACCTTGTTTATTCGTGTAGCCTGCCTTCCAGATAATCAATATGCACTTGCTTAGCATTTTATCCATTGGGTTATTATGGAATCAAACTAATCAAGAGTTCTAGACTTTGACAGGTTCTTCTTATTTGCTTTCATGTTACTATAGACAACTATGCCTAGGGTCTTGAAGTTCTATCACACCACATGTAGTCACTTACATGTATGCTTACTTGACATATGTAACTCCTTAGGTATTTACAACACCACTGGTCACTATATGATAAAAGTGTGAAAATTAATCGTAAGAAATTTATATTAGTTCAAGTTTGCTCTGTGTAGATTTATTGTTCTGTTTCAGTGATGTTCTCTGATTAAATCTGAAGGGAAAAGATATCACCTATGGGGTCAAAGCCTGCTCCCCAATGGTTTCTGCTGACACTTTTGCAAGAGGCATATATACCCCTCGGGTCCCAGCAAGTTTTCACCAAGGTGGTAGTACCCAGCGATCCATTTCGGCCCTTTGCATACCTTGTTTATTCGTGTAGCCTGCCTTCCAGATAATCAATATGCACTTGCTTAGCATTTTATCCATTGGGTTATTATGGAATCAAACTAATCAAGAGTTCTAGACTTTGACAGGTTCTTCTTATTTGCTTTCATGTTACTATAGACAACTATGCCTAGGGTCTTGAAGTTCTATCACACCACATGTAGTCACTTACATGTATGCTTACTTGACATATGTAACTCCTTAGGTATTTACAACACCACTGGTCACTATATGATAAAAGTGTGAAAATTAATCGTAAGAAATTTATATTAGTTCAAGTTTGCTCTGTGTGGATTTATTGTTTATTGTTCTGTTTCAGTTATGTTCTTTGACATTTTGAATTTTCTGAAGGGAAAATATATCACCTACGGGGTCAAAGCCAGTTTCCCAATGGTATCAGCTGCAGCTTTTGAAAGAGACATATATACCCCTCGGGTCCCAGCAAGTTTTCACCAAGGTGGTAGGACCCAGCGATCCATTTCTCCCCTTTGCATACCTTGTTTATTCGTGTAGCCTTCCCTACAGATAATCAATATGCACTTGCTTAGCATTTCTTCCATTGGGTTATTATGAAATCAAACTAATCAAGAGTTCTAGACTTTGACAGGTTTTTCTTATTTGCTTTCATGTTACTATAGACAACTATGCCTAGGGTCTTGAAGTTCTATCACACCACATGTAGTCACTTACATGTATGCTTACTTGGCATATGTAACTCTTAAGGTATTTACAACACCACTGGTCACTATATGATAAAAGCGTGAAAATTAATTGTAAGAAATTTATTTTAGTTCAAGTTTGCTCTGTGTGGATTTATTGTTCTGTTTCAGTGATGATCTGTGACTAAATCTGAAGGGAAAAGATATCACCTATGGGGTCAAAGCCTGCTCCCCAATGGTATCTGCTGACACTTTTGCAAGAGGCATATATACCCCTCGGGTCCCAGCAAGTTTTCACCAAGGTGGTAGGACCCAGCGATCCATTTCGGCCCTTTGCATACCTTATATATTCGTGTAGCCTGCCTTCCAGATAATCAATATGCACTTGCTTAGCATTTTATCCATTGGGTTATTATGGAATCAAACTAATCAAGAGTTCTAGACTTTGACAGGTTCTTCTTATTTGCTTTCATGTTACTATAGACAACTATGCCTAGGGTCTTGAAGTTCTATCACACCACATGTAGTCACTTACATGTATGCTTACTTGACATATGTAACGCCTTAGGTATTTACAACACCACTGGTCACTATATGATAAAAGTGTGAAAATTAATCGTAAGAAATTTATATTAGTTCAAGTTTGCTCTGAGTAGATTTATTATTCTGTTTCAGTGATGTTGTGTGACTAAATCTGAAGGGAAAAGATATCACCTATGGGGTCAAAGCCTGCTCCCCAATGGTTTCTGCTGAGACTTTTGCAAGAGGCATATATACCCCTCGGGTCCCAGCAAGTTTTCACCAAGGTAGTAGGACCCAGCGATCCATTTCTCCCCTTTGCATACCTTGTTTATTTGTGTAGCCTTCCCTACAGATAATCAATATGCACTTGCTTAGCATTTCTTCTATTGGGTTATTATGAAATCAAACTAATCAAGAGTTCTAGACTTTGACAGGTTTTTCTTATTTGCTTTCATGTTACTATAGACAACTATGCCTATGGTCTTGAAGTTCTATCACACCACATGTAGTCACTTACATGTATGCTTACTTGGCATATGTAACTCTTAAGGTATTTTCAACACCACTGGTCACTATATGGTAAAAGCGTGAAAATTAATCGTAAGAAATTTATTTTAGTTCAAGTTTGCTCTGTGTGGATTTATTGTTCTGTTTCAGTGATGTTCTGTGACTAAATCTGAAGGGAAAAGATATCACCTATGGGGTCAAAGCCTGCTCCCCAATGGTATCTGCTGACACTTTTGCAAGAGGCATATATACCCCTCGGGTCCCAGCAAGTTTTCACCAAGGTGGTAGGACCCAGCGATCCATTTCGGCCCTTTGCATACCTTATATATTCGTGTAGCCTGCCTTCCAGATAATCAATATGCACTTGCTTAGCATTTTATCCATTGGGTTATTATGGAATCAAACTAATCAAGAGTTCTAGACTTTGACAGGTTCTTCTTATTTGCTTTCATGTTACTATAGACAACTATGCCTAGGGTCTTGAAGTTCTATCACACCACATGTAGTCACTTACATGTATGCTTACTTGACATATGTAACGCCTTAGGTATTTACAACACCACTGGTCACTATATGATAAAAGTGTGAAAATTAATCGTAAGAAATTTATATTAGTTCAAGTTTGCTCTGAGTAGATTTATTATTCTGTTTCAGTGATGTTGTGTGACTAAATCTGAAGGGAAAAGATATCACCTATGGGGTCAAAGCCTGCTCCCCAATGGTTTCTGCTGAGACTTTTGCAAGAGGCATATATACCCCTCGGGTCCCAGCAAGTTTTCACCAAGGTGGTAGGACCCAGCGATCCATTTCGGCCCTTTGCATACCTTGTTTATTCGTGTAGCCTGCCTTCCAGATAATCAATATGCACTTGCTTAGCATTTTATCCATTGGGTTATTATGGAATCAAACTAATCAAGAGTTCTAGACTTTGACAGGTTCTTCTTATTTGCTTTCATGTTACTATAGACAACTATGCCTAGGGTCTTGAAGTTCTATTACACCACATGTAGTCACTTACATGTATACTTACTTACTCTTTAGGTATTTACAACACCACTGGTCACTATATGATAAAAGTGTGAAAATTAATCGTAAGAAATTTATATTAGTTCAAGTTTGCTCTGTGTGGATTTATTGTTTATTGTTCTGTTTCAGTGATGTTCTTTGACATTTTGAATTTTCTGAAAGGAAAATATATCACCTACGGGGTCAAAGCCAGTTCTCCAATGGTATCAGCTGCAGCTTTTGCAAGAGACATATATACCCCTCGGGTCCCAGCAAGTTTTCACCAAGGTAGTAGGACCCAGCGATCCATTTCTCCCCTTTGCATACCTTGTTTATTTGTGTAGCCTTCCCTACAGATAATCAATATGCACTTGCTTAGCATTTCTTCTATTGGGTTATTATGAAATCAAACTAATCAAGAGTTCTAGACTTTGACAGGTTTTTCTTATTTGCTTTCATGTTACTATAGACAACTATGCCTATGGTCTTGAAGTTCTATCACACCACATGTAGTCACTTACATGTATGCTTACTTGGCATATGTAACTCTTAAGGTATTTTCAACACCACTGGTCACTATATGATAAAAGCGTGAAAATTAATCGTAAGAAATTTATTTTAGTTCAAGTTTGCTCTGTGTGGATGTATTGTTCTGTTCCAGTGATGTTCTTTGACTAAATCTGAAGGGAAAAGATATCACCTACGGGATCAAAGCCTGTTCCCCAATGGTATCTGCTGAAGCTTTTGCAAGAGGCATATATACCCCTCGGGTCCCAGCAAGTTTTCACCAAGGTGGTAGGACCCAGCGATCCATTTCGGCCCTTTGCATACCTTGTTTATTCGTGTAGCCTGCCTTCCAGATAATCAATATGCACTTGCTTAGCATTTTATCCATTGGGTTATTATGGAATCAAACTAATCAAGAGTTCTAGACTTTGACAGGTTCTTCTTATTTGCTTTCATGTTACTATAGACAACTATGCCTAGGGTCTTGAAGTTCTATCACACCACATGTAGTCACTTACATGTATGCTTACTTGACATATGTAACTCCTTAGGTATTTACAACACAACTGGTCACTATATGATAAAAGTGTGAAAATTAATCGTAAGAAATTTATATTAGTTCAAGTTTGCTCTGTGTAGATTTATTGTTCTGTTTCAGTGATGTTCTCTGATTAAATCTGAAGGGAAAAGATATCACCTATGGGGTCAAAGCCTGCTCCCCAATGGTTTCTGCTGACACTTTTGCAAGAGGCATATATACCCCTCGGGTCCCAGCAAGTTTTCACCAAGGTGGTAGTACCCAGCGATCCATTTCGGCCCTTTGCATACCTTGTTTATTCGTGTAGCCTGCCTTCCAGATAATCAATATGCACTTGCTTAGCATTTTATCCATTGGGTTATTATGGAATCAAACTAATCAAGAGTTCTAGACTTTGACAGGTTCTTCTTATTTGCTTTCATGTTACTATAGACAACTATGCCTAGGGTCTTGAAGTTCTATCACACCACATGTAGTCACTTACATGTATGCTTACTTGACATATGTAACTCCTTAGGTATTTACAACACCACTGGTCACTATATGATAAAAGTGTGAAAATTAATCGTAAGAAATTTATATTAGTTCAAGTTTGCTCTGTGTGGATTTATTGTTTATTGTTCTGTTTCAGTTATGTTCTTTGACATTTTGAATTTTCTGAAGGGAAAATATATCACCTACGGGGTCAAAGCCAGTTTCCCAATGGTATCAGCTGCAGCTTTTGAAAGAGACATATATACCCCTCGGGTCCCAGCAAGTTTTCACCAAGGTGGTAGGACCCAGCGATCCATTTCTCCCCTTTGCATACCTTGTTTATTCGTGTAGCCTTCCCTACAGATAATCAATATGCACTTGCTTAGCATTTCTTCCATTGGGTTATTATGAAATCAAACTAATCAAGAGTTCTAGACTTTGACAGGTTTTTCTTATTTGCTTTCATGTTACTATAGACAACTATGCCTAGGGTCTTGAAGTTCTATCACACCACATGTAGTCACTTACATGTATGCTTACTTGGCATATGTATCTCTTAAGGTATTTACAACACCACTGGTCACTATATGATAAAAGCGTGAAAATTAATTGTAAGAAATTTATATTAGTTCAAGTTTGCTCTGAGTAGATTTATTATTCTGTTTCAGTGATGTTGTGTGACTAAATCTGAAGGGAAAAGATATCACCTATGGGGTCAAAGCCTGCTCCCCAATGGTTTCTGCTGAGACTTTTGCAAGAGGCATATATACCCCTCGGGTCCCAGCAAGTTTTCACCAAGGTGGTAGGACCCAGCGATCCATTTCGGCCCTTTGCATACCTTGTTTATTCGTGTAGCCTGCCTTCTAGATAATCAATATGCACTTGCTTAGCATTTTATCCATTGGGTTATTATGGAATCAAACTAATCAAGAGTTCTAGACTTTGACAGGTTCTTCTTATTTGCTTTCATGTTACTATAGACAACTATGCCTAGGGTCTTGAAGTTCTATCACACCACATGTAGTCACTTACATGTATACTTACTTACTCTTTAGGTATTTACAACACCACTGGTCACTATATGATAAAAGTGTGAAAATTAATCGTAAGAAATTTATATTAGTTCAAGTTTGCTCTGTGTGGATTTATTGTTTATTGTTCTGTTTCAGTGATGTTCTTTGACATTTTGAATTTTCTGAAAGGAAAATATATCACCTACGGGGTCAAAGCCAGTTCCCCAATGGTATCAGCTGCAGCTTTTGCAAGAGACATATATACCCCTCGGGTCCCAGCAAGTTTTCACCAAGGTAGTAGGACCCAGCGATCCATTTCTCCCCTTTGCATACCTTGTTTATTTGTGTAGCCTTCCCTACAGATAATCAATATGCACTTGCTTAGCATTTCTTCTATTGGGTTATTATGAAATCAAACTAATCAAGAGTTCTAGACTTTGACAGGTTTTTCTTATTTGCTTTCATGTTACTATAGACAACTATGCCTATGGTCTTGAAGTTCTATCACACCACATGTAGTCACTTACATGTATGCTTACTTGGCATATGTAACTCTTAAGGTATTTTCAACACCACTGGTCACTATATGATAAAAGCGTGAAAATTAATCGTAAGAAATTTATTTTAGTTCAAGTTTGCTCTGTGTGGATTTATTGTTCTGTTTCAGTGATGTTCTGTGACTAAATCTGAAGGGAAAAGATATCACCTATGGGGTCAAAGCCTGCTCCCCAATGGTATCTGCTGACACTTTTGCAAGAGGCATATATACCCCTCGGGTCCCAGCAAGTTTTCACCAAGGTGGTAGGACCCAGCGATCCATTTCGGCCCTTTGCATACCTTATATATTCGTGTAGCCTGCCTTCCAGATAATCAATATGCACTTGCTTAGCATTTTATCCATTGGGTTATTATGGAATCAAACTAATCAAGAGTTCTAGACTTTGACAGGTTCTTCTTATTTGCTTTCATGTTACTATAGACAACTATGCCTAGGGTCTTGAAGTTCTATCACACCACATGTAGTCACTTACATGTATGCTTACTTGACATATGTAACTCCTTAGGTATTTACAACACCACTGGTCACTATATGATAAAAGTGTGAAAATTAATCGTAAGAAATTTATATTAGTTCAAGTTTGCTCTGTGTAGATTTATTGTTCTGTTTCAGTGATGTTGTGTGACTAAATCTGAAGGGAAAAGATATCACCTATGGGGTCAAAGCCTGCTCCCCAATGGTTTCTGCTGACACTTTTGCAAGAGGCATATATACCCCTCGGGTCCCAGCAAGTTTTCACCAAGGTGGTAGGACCCAGCGATCCATTTCGGCCCTTTGCATACCTTGTTTATTTGTGTAGCCTGCCTTCCAGATAATCAATATGCACTTGCTTAGCATTTTATCCATTGGGTTATTATGGAATCAAACTAATCAAGAGTTCTAGACTTTGACAGGTTCTTCTTATTTGCTTTCATGTTACTATAGACAACTATGCCTAGGGTCTTGAAGTTCTATCACACCACATGTAGTCACTTACATGTATACTTACTTACTCTTTAGGTATTTACAACACCACTGGTCACTATATGATAAAAGTGTGAAAATTAATCGTAAGAAATTTATATTAGTTCAAGTTTGCTCTGTGTGGATTTATTGTTTATTGTTCTGTTTCAGTGATGTTCTTTGACATTTTGAATTTTCTGAAAGGAAAATATATCACCTACGGGGTCAAAGCCAGTTCCCCAATGGTATCAGCTGCAGCTTTTGCAAGAGACATATATACCCCTCGGGTCCCAGCAAGTTTTCACCAAGGTAGTAGGACCCAGCGATCCATTTCTCCCCTTTGCATACCTTGTTTATTTGTGTAGCCTTCCCTACAGATAATCAATATGCACTTGCTTAGCATTTCTTCTATTGGGTTATTATGAAATCAAACTAATCAAGAGTTCTAGACTTTGACAGGTTTTTCTTATTTGCTTTCATGTTACTATAGACAACTATGCCTATGGTCTTGAAGTTCTATCACACCACATGTAGTCACTTACATGTATGCTTACTTGGCATATGTAACTCTTAAGGTATTTTCAACACCACTGGTCACTATATGATAAAAGCGTGAAAATTAATCGTAAGAAATTTATTTTAGTTCAAGTTTGCTCTGTGTGGATTTATTGTTCTGTTTCAGTGATGTTCTGTGACTAAATCTGAAGGGAAAAGATATCACCTATGGGGTCAAAGCCTGCTCCCCAATGGTATCTGCTGACACTTTTGCAAGAGGCATATATACCCCTCGGGTCCCAGCAAGTTTTCACCAAGGTGGTAGGACCCAGCGATCCATTTCGGCCCTTTGCATACCTTATATATTCGTGTAGCCTGCCTTCCAGATAATCAATATGCACTTGCTTAGCATTTTATCCATTGGGTTATTATGGAATCAAACTAATCAAGAGTTCTAGACTTTGACAGGTTCTTCTTATTTGCTTTCATGTTACTATAGACAACTATGCCTAGGGTCTTGAAGTTCTATCACACCACATGTAGTCACTTACATGTATGCTTACTTGACATATGTAACGCCTTAGGTATTTACAACACCACTGGTCACTATATGATAAAAGTGTGAAAATTAATCATAAGAAATTTATATTAGTTCAAGTTTGCTCTGAGTAGATTTATTATTCTGTTTCAGTGATGTTGTGTGACTAAATCTGAAGGGAAAAGATATCACCTATGGGGTCAAAGCCTGCTCCCCAATGGTTTCTGCTGAGACTTTTGCAAGAGGCATATATACCCCTCGGGTCCCAGCAAGTTTTCACCAAGGTGGTAGGACCCAGCGATCCATTTCGGCCCTTTGCATACCTTGTTTATTCGTGTAGCCTGCCTTCCAGATAATCAATATGCACTTGCTTAGCATTTTATCCATTGGGTTATTATGGAATCAAACTAATCAAGAGTTCTAGACTTTGACAGGTTCTTCTTATTTGCTTTCATGTTACAATAGACAACTATGCCTAGGGTCTTGAAGTTCTATCACACCACATGTAGTCACTTACATGTATACTTACTTACTCTTTAGGTATTTACAACACCACTGGTCACTATATGATAAAAGTGTGAAAATTAATTGTAAGAAATTTATATTAGTTCAAGTTTGCTCTGTGTGGATTTATTGTTTATTGTTCTGTTTCAGTGATGTTCTTTGACATTTTGAATTTTCTGAAAGGAAAATATATCACCTACGGGGTCAAAGCCAGTTCCCCAATGGTATCAGCTGCAGCTTTTGCAAGAGACATATATACCCCTCGGGTCCCAGCAAGTTTTCACCAAGGTAGTAGGACCCAGCGATCCATTTCTCCCCTTTGCATACCTTGTTTATTTGTGTAGCCTTCCCTACAGATAATCAATATGCACTTGCTTAGCATTTCTTCTATTGGGTTATTATGAAATCAAACTAATCAAGAGTTCTAGACTTTGACAGGTTTTTCTTATTTGCTTTCATGTTACAATAGACAACTATGCCTATGGTCTTGAAGTTCTATCACACCACATGTAGTCACTTACATGTATGCTTACTTGGCATATGTAACTCTTAAGGTATTTTCAACACCACTGGTCACTATATGATAAAAGCGTGAAAATTAATCGTAAGAAATTTATTTTAGTTCAAGTTTGCTCTGTGTGGATGTATTGTTCTGTTCCAGTGATGTTCTTTGACTAAATCTGAAGGGAAAAGATATCACCTACGGGGTCAAAGCCTGTACCCCAATGGTATCTGCTGAAGCTTTTGCAAGAGGCATATATACCCCTCGGGTCCCAGCAAGTTTTCACCAAGGTGGTAGGACCCAGCGATCCATTTCGGCCCTTTGCATACCTTGTTTATTCGTGTAGCCTGCCTTCCAGATAATCAATATGCACTTGCTTAGCATTTTATCCATTGGGTTATTATGGAATCAAACTAATCAAGAGTTCTAGACTTTGACAGGTTCTTTTTATTTGCTTTCATGTTACTATAGACAACTATGCCTAGGGTCTTGAAGTTCTATCACACCACATGTAGTCACTTACATGTATGCTTACTTGGCATATGTAACTCTTAAGGTATTTACAACACCACTGGTCACTATATGATAAAAGCGTGAAAATTAATTGTAAGAAATTTATTTTAGTTCAAGTTTGCTCTGTGTGGATTTATTGTTCTGTTTCAGTGATGTTCTGTGACTAAATCTGAAGGGAAAAGATATCACCTATGGGGTCAAAGCCTGCTCCCCAATGGTATCTGCTGACACTTTTGCAAGAGGCATATATACCCCTCGGGTCCCAGCAAGTTTTCACCAAGGTGGTAGGACCCAGCGATCCATTTCGGCCCTTTGCATACCTTGTTTATTCGTGTAGCCTGCCTTCCAGATAATCAATATGCACTTGCTTAGCATTTTATCCATTGGGTTATTATGGAATCAAACTAATCAAGAGTTCTAGACTTTGACAGGTTCTTCTTATTTGCTTTCATGTTACTATAGACAACTATGCCTAGGGTCTTGAAGTTCTATCACACCACATGTTGTCACTTACATGTATGCTTACTTGACATATGTAACGCCTTAGGTATTTACAACACCACTGGTCACTATATGATAAAAGTGTGAAAATTAATCGTAAGAAATTTATATTAGTTCAAGTTTGCTCTGAGTAGATTTATTATTCTGTTTCAGTGATGTTGTGTGACTAAATCTGAAGGGAAAAGATATCACCTATGGGGTCAAAGCCTGCTCCCCAATGGTTTCTGCTGAGACTTTTGCAAGAGGCATATATACCCCTCGGGTCCCAGCAAGTTTTCACCAAGGTGGTAGGACCCAGCGATCCATTTCGGCCCTTTGCATACCTTGTTTATTCGTGTAGCCTGCCTTCCAGATAATCAATATGCACTTGCTTAGCATTTTATCCATTGGGTTATTATGGAATCAAACTAATCAAGAGTTCTAGACTTTGACAGGTTCTTCTTATTTGCTTTCATGTTACTATAGACAACTATGCCTAGGGTCTTGAAGTTCTATCACACCACATGTAGTCACTTACATGTATACTTACTTACTCTTTAGGTATTTACAACACCACTGGTCACTATATGATAAAAGTGTGAAAATTAATCGTAAGAAATTTATATTAGTTCAAGTTTGCTCTGTGTAGATTTATTGTTCTGTTTCAGTGATGTTCTCTGACTAAATCTGAAGGGAAAAGATATCACCTATGGGGTCAAAGCCTGCTCCCCAATGGTTTCTGCTGACACTTTTGCAAGAGGCATATATACCCCTCGGGTCCCAGCAAGTTTTCACCAAGGTGGTAGGACCCAGCGATCCATTTCGGCCCTTTGCATACCTTGTTTATTCGTGTAGCCTGCCTTCCAGATAATCAATATGCACTTGCTTAGCATTTTATCCATTGGGTTATTATGGAATCAAACTAATCAAGAGTTCTAGACTTTGACAGGTTCTTCTTATTTGCTTTCATGTTACTATAGACAACTATGCCTAGGGTCTTGAAGTTCTATCACACCACATGTAGTCACTTACATGTATACTTACTTGACATATGTACTCTTTAGGTATTTACAACACCACTGGTCACTATATGATAAAAGCGTGAAAATTAATCGTAAGAAATTTATATTAGTTCAAGTTTGCTCTGTGTGGATTTATTGTTCTGTTTCAGTGATGTTCTGTGACTAAATCTGAAGGGAAAAGATATCACCTATGGGGTCAAAGCCTGCTCCCCAATGGTATCTGCTGACACTTTTGCAAGAGACATATATACCCCTCGGGTCCCAGCAAGTTTTCACCAAGGTGGTAGGACCCAGCGATCCATTTCGGCCCTTTGCATACCTTGTTTATTCGTGTAGCCTTCCCTACAGATAATCAATATGCACTTCCTTAGCATTTCTTCCATTGGGTTATTATGAAATCAAACTAATCAAGAGTTCTAGACTTTGACAGGTTTTTCTTATTTGCTTTCATGTTACTATAGACAACTATGCCTAGGGTCTTGAAGTTCTATCACACCACATGTTGTCACTTACATGTATGCTTACTTGACATATGTAACGCCTTAGGTATTTACAACACCACTGGTCACTATATGATAAAAGTGTGAAAATTAATCGTAAGAAATTTATATTAGTTCAAGTTTGCTCTCTGTAGATTTATTGTTCTGTTTCAGTGATGTTCTGTGACTAAATCTGAAGGGAAAAGATATCCCCTTTGGGGTCAAAGCCTGCTCCCCAATGGTTTCTGCTGACACTTTTGCAAGAGGCATATATACCCCTCGGGTCCCAGCAAGTTTTCACCAAGGTGGTAGGACCCAGCGATCCATTTCGGCCCTTTGCATACCTTGTTTATTCGTGTAGCCTGCCTTCCAGATAATCAATATGCACTTGCTTAGCATTTTATCCATTGGGTTATTATGGAATCAAACTAATCAAGAGTTCTAGACTTTGACAGGTTCTTCTTATTTGCTTTCATGTTACTATGGACAACTATGCCTAGGGTCTTGAAGTTCTATCACACCACATGTAGTCACTTACATGTATACTTACTTGACATATGTACTCTTTAGGTATTTACAACACCACTGGTCACTATATGATAAAAGTGTGAAAATTAATCGTAAGAAATTTATATTAGTTCAAGTTTGCTCTGTGTGGATTTATTGTTTATTGTTCTGTTTCAGTTATGTTCTTTGACATTTTGAATTTTCTGAAGGGAAAATATATCACCTACGGGGTCAAAGCCAGTTCCCCAATGGAATCAGCTGCAGCTTTTGAAAGAGACATATATACCCCTCGGGTCCCAGCAAGTTTTCACCAAGGTAGTAGGACCCAGCGATCCATTTCTCCCCTTTGCATACCTTGTTTATTCGTGTAGCCTTCCCTACAGATAATCAATATGCACTTGCTTAGCATTTCTTCCATTGGGTTATTATGAAATCAAACTAATCAAGAGTTCTAGACTTTGACAGGTTTTTCTTATTTGCTTTCATGTTACTATAGACAACTATGCCTAGGGTCTTGAAGTTCTATCACACCACATGTAGTCACTTACATGTATGCTTACTTGGCATATGTAACTCTTAAGGTATTTACAACACCACTGGTCACTATATGATAAAAGCGTGAAAATTAATCGTAAGAAATTTATATTAGTTCAAGTTTGCTCTGTGTGGATTTATTGTTCTGTTTCAGTGATGTTCAGTGACTAAATCTGAAGGGAAAAGATATCACCTATGGGGTCAAAGCCTGCTCCCCAATGGTATCTGCTGACACTTTTGCAAGAGACATATATACCCCTCGGGTCCCAGCAAGTTTTCACCAAGGTGGTAGGACCCAGCGATCCATTTCGGCCCTTTGCATACCTTGTTTATTCGTGTAGCCTGCCTTCCAGATAATCAATATGCACTTGCTTAGCATTTTATCCATTGGGTTATTATGGAATTAAACTAATCAAGAGTTCTAGACTTTGACAGGTTCTTCTTATTTGCTTTCATGTTACTATAGACAACTATGCCTAGGGTCTTGAAGTTCTATCACACCACATGTAGTCACTTACATGTATGCTTACTTGACATATGTAACGCCTTAGGTATTTACAACACCACTGGTCACTATATGATAAAAGTGTGAAAATTAATCGTAAGAAATTTATATTAGTTCAAGTTTGCTCTGTGTATATTTATTGTTCTGTTTCAGTGATGTTCTGTGACTAAATCTGAAGGGAAAAGATATCACCTATGGGGTCAAAGCCTGCTCCCCAATGGTTTCTGCTGACACTTTTGCAAGAGGCATATATACCCCTCGGGTCCCAGCAAGTTTTCACCAAGGTGGTAGGACCCAGCGATCCATTTCGGTCCTTTGCATACCTTGTTTATTCGTGTAGCCTGCCTTCCAGATAATCAATATGCACTTGCTTAGCATTTTATCCATTGGGTTATTATGGAATCAAACTAATCAAGAGTTCTAGACTTTGACAGGTTCTTCTTATTTGCTTTCATGTTACTATAGACAACTATGCCTAGGGTCTTGAAGTTCTATCACACCACATGTAGTCACTTACATGTATGCTTACTTGACATATGTAACGCCTTAGGTATTTACAACACCACTGGTCACTATATGATAAAAGTGTGAAAATTAATCGTAAGAAATTTATATTAGTTCAAGTTTGCTCTGAGTAGATTTATTATTCTGTTTCAGTGATGTTGTGTGACTAAATCTGAAGGGAAAAGATATCACCTATGGGGTCAAAGCCTGCTCCCCAATGGTTCCTGCTGAGACTTTTGCAAGAGGCATATATACCCCTCGGGTCCCAGCAAGTTTTCACCAAGGTGGTAGGACCCAGCGATCCATTTCGGCCCTTTGCATACCTTGTTTATTCGTGTAGCCTGCCTTCCAGATAATCAATATGCACTTGCTTAGCATTTTATCCATTGGGTTATTATGGAATCAAACTAATCAAGAGTTCTAGACTTTGACAGGTTCTTCTTATTTGCTTTCATGTTACTATAGACAACTATGCCTAGGGTCTTGAAGTTCTATCACATCACATGTAGTCACTTACATGTATACTTACTTGACATATGTACTCTTTAGGTATTTACAACACCACTGGTCACTATATGATAAAAGCGTGAAAATTAATCGTAAGAAATTTATATTAGTTCAAGTTTGCTCTGTGTGGATTTATTGTTCTGTTTCAGTGATGTTCTGTGACTAAATCTGAAGGGAAAAGATATCACCTATGGGGTCAAAGCCTGCTCCCCAATGGTATCTGCTGACACTTTTGCAAGAGACATATATACCCCTCGGGTCCCAGCAAGTTTTCACCAAGGTGGTAGGACCCAGCGATCCATTTCGGCCCTTTGCATACCTTGTTTATTCGTGTAGCCTGCCTTCCAGATAATCAATATGCACTTGCTTAGCATTTTATCCATTGGGTTATTATGGAATTAAACTAATCAAGAGTTCAAGACTTTGACAGGTTCTTCTTATTTGCTTTCATGTTACTATAGACAACTATGCCTAGGGTCTTGAAGTTCTATCACACCACATGTAGTCACTTACATGTATGCTTACTTGACATATGTAACGCCTTAGGTATTTACAACACCACTGGTCACTATATGATAAAAGTGTGAAAATTAATCGTAAGAAATTTATATTAGTTCAAGTTTGCTCTGTGTATATTTATTGTTCTGTTTCAGTGATGTTCTGTGACTAAATCTGAAGGGAAAAGATATCACCTATGGGGTCAAAGCCTGCTCCCCAATGGTTTCTGCTGACCCTTTTGCAAGAGGCATATATAACCCTCGGGTCCCAGCAAGTTTTCACCAAGGTGGTAGGACCCAGCGATCCATTTCGGTCCTTTGCATACCTTGTTTATTCGTGTAGCCTGCCTTCCAGATAATCAATATGCACTTGCTTAGCATTTTATCCATTGGGTTATTATGGAATCAAACTAATCAAGAGTTCTAGACTTTGACAGGTTCTTCTTATTTGCTTTCATGTTACTATAGACAACTATGCCTAGGGTCTTGAAGTTCTATCACACCACATGTAGTCACTTACATGTATGCTTACTTGACATATGTAACGCCTTAGGTATTTACAACACCACTGGTCACTATATGATAAAAGTGTGAAAATTAATCGTAAGAAATTTATATTAGTTCAAGTTTGCTCTGTGTAGATTTATTGTTCTGTTTCAGTGATGTTCTGTGATTAAATCTGAAGGGAAAAGATATCACCTATGGGGTCAAAGCCTGCTCCCCAATGGTTTCTGCTGAAGCTTTTGCAAGAGGCATATATACCCCTCGGGTCCCAGCAAGTTTTCACCAAGGTGGTAGGGCCCAGCGATCCATTTCGGCCCTTTGCATACCTTTTTTTTTTTCGTGTAGCCTGCCTTCCAGATAATCAATATGCACTTGCTTAGCATTTTATCCATTGGGTTATTATGGAATCAAACTAATCAAGAGTTCTAGACTTTGACAGGTTCTTTTTATTTGCTTTCATGTTACTATAGACAACTATGCCTATGGTCTTGAAGTTCTATCACACCACATGTAGTCACTTACATGTATGCTTACTTGGCATATGTAACTCTTAAGGTATT
The DNA here is from genome assembly GCF_964197995.2 of Scardinius erythrophthalmus. NCBI lineage: Eukaryota > Metazoa > Chordata > Actinopteri > Cypriniformes > Leuciscidae > Scardinius > Scardinius erythrophthalmus. The sequence goes on from NC_138234.1 coordinate 40,482,560, forward strand.
TACAACACCACTGGTCACTATATGATAAAAGCGTGAAAATTAATCGTAAGAAATTTATTTTAGTTCAAGTTTGCTCTGTGTGGATGTATTGTTCTGTTCCAGTGATGTTCTTTGACTAAATCTGAAGGGAAAAGATATCACCTACGGGGTCAAAGCCTGTTCCCCAATGGTATCTGCTGAAGCTTTTGCAAGAGGCATATATACCCCTCGGGTCCCAGCAAGTTTTCACCAAGGTGGTAGGACCCAGCGATCCATTTCGGCCCTTTGCATACCTTGTTTATTCGTGTAGCCTGCCTTCCAGATAATCAATATGCACTTGCTTAGCATTTTATCCATTGGGTTATTATGGAATCAAACTAATCAAGAGTTCTAGACTTTGACAGGTTCTTCTTATTTGCTTTCATGTTACTATAGACAACTATGCCTAGGGTCTTGAAGTTCTATCACACCACATGTAGTCACTTACATGTATGCTTACTTGACATATGTAACTCCTTAGGTATTTACAACACCACTGGTCACTATATGATAAAAGTGTGAAAATTAATCGTAAGAAATTCATATTAGTTCAAGTTTGCTCTGTGTAGATTTATTGTTCTGTTTCAGTGATGTTCTCTGATTAAATCTGAAGGGAAAAGATATCACCTATGGGGTCAAAGCCTGCTCCCCAATGGTTTCTGCTGACACTTTTGCAAGAGGCATATATACCCCTCGGGTCCCAGCAAGTTTTCACCAAGGTGGTAGGACCCAGCGATCCATTTCGGCCCTTTGCATACCTTGTTTATTCGTGTAGCCTGCCTTCCAGATAATCAATATGCACTTGCTTAGCATTTTATCCATTGGGTTATTATGGAATCAAACTAATCAAGAGTTCTAGACTTTGACAGGTTCTTCTTATTTGCTTTCATGTTACTATAGACAACTATGCCTAGGGTCTTGAAGTTCTATCACACCACATGTAGTCACTTACATGTATACTTACTTGACATATGTACTCTTTAGGTATTTACAACACCACTAGTCACTATATGATAAAAGCGTGAAAATTAATCGTAAGAAATTTATATTAGTTCAAGTTTGCTCTGTGTAGATTTATTGTTCTGTTTCAGTGATGTTCTGTGACTAAATCTGAAGGGAAAAGATATCACCTTTGGGGTCAAAGCCTGCTCCCCAATGGTTTCTGCTGACACTTTTGCAAGAGGCATATATACCCCTCGGGTCCCAGCAAGTTTTCACCAAGGTGGTAGGACCCAGCGATCCATTTCGGCCCTTTGCATACCTTGTTTATTCGTGTAGCCTGCCTTCCAGATAATCAATATGCACTTGCTTAGCATTTTATCCATTGGGTTATTATGGAATCAAACTAATCAAGAGTTCTAGACTTTGACAGGTTCTTCTTATTTGCTTTCATGTTACTATGGACAACTATGCCTAGGGTCTTGAAGTTCTATCACACCACATGTAGTCACTTACATGTATACTTACTTGACATATGTACTCTTTAGGTATTTACAACACCACTGGTCACTATATGATAAAAGTGTGAAAATTAATCGTAAGAAATTTATATTAGTTCAAGTTTGCTCTGTGTGGATTTATTGTTTATTGTTCTGTTTCAGTTATGTTCTTTGACATTTTGAATTTTCTGAAGGGAAAATATATCACCTACGGGGTCAAAGCCAGTTCCCCAATGGTATCAGCTGCAGCTTTTGAAAGAGACATATATACCCCTCGGGTCCCAGCAAGTTTTCACCAAGGTAGTAGGACCCAGCGATCCATTTCGGCCCTTTGCATACCTTGTTTATTCGTGTAGCCTTCCCTACAGATAATCAATATGCACTTGCTTAGCATTTCTTCCATTGGGTTATTATGAAATCAAACTAATCAAGAGTTCTAGACTTTGACAGGTTTTTCTTATTTCCTTTCATGTTACTATAGACAACTATGCCTAGGGTCTTGAAGTTCTATCACACCACATGTAGTCACTTACATGTATGCTTACTTGGCATATGTAACTCTTAAGGTATTTACAACACCACTGGTCACTATATGATAAAAGCGTGAAAATTAATTGTAAGAAATTTATTTTAGTTCAAGTTTGCTCTGTGTGGATTTATTGTTCTGTTTCAGTGATGTTCTGTGACTAAATCTGAAGGGAAAAGATATCACCTATGGGGTCAAAGCCTGCTCCCCAATGGTATCTGCTGACACTTTTGCAAGAGGCATATATACCCCTCGGGTCCCAGCAAGTTTTCACCAAGGTGGTAGGACCCAGCGATCCATTTCGGCCCTTTGCATACCTTGTATATTCGTGTTGCCTGCCTTCCAGATAATCAATATGCACTTGCTTAGCATTTTATCCATTGGGTTATTATGGAATCAAACTAATCAAGAGTTCTAGACTTTGACAGGTTCTTCTTATTTGCTTTCATGTTACTATAGACAACTATGCCTAGGGTCTTGAAGTTCTATCACACCACATGTAGTCACTTACATGTATGCTTACTTGACATATGTAACGCCTTAGGTATTTACAACACCACTGGTCACTATATGATAAAAGTGTGAAAATTAATCGTAAGAAATTTATATTAGTTCAAGTTTGCTCTGAGTAGATTTATTATTCTGTTTCAGTGATGTTGTGTGACTAAATCTGAAGGGAAAAGATATCACCTATGGGGTCAAAGCCTGCTCCCCAATGGTTTCTGCTGAGACTTTTGCAAGAGGCATATATACCCCTCGGGTCCCAGCAAGTTTTCACCAAGGTGGTAGGACCCAGCGATCCATTTCGGCCCTTTGCATACCTTGTTTATTCGTGTAGCCTGCCTTCCAGATAATCAATATGCACTTGCTTAGCATTTTATCCATTGGGTTATTATGGAATCAAACTAATCAAGAGTTCTAGACTTTGACAGGTTCTTCTTATTTGCTTTCATGTTACTATAGACAACTATGCCTAGGGTCTTGAAGTTCTATCACACCACATGTAGTCACTTACATGTATACTTACTTGACATATGTACTCTTTAGGTATTTACAACACCACTGGTCACTATATGATAAAAGCGTGAAAATTAATCGTAAGAAATTTATAGTAGTTCAAGTTTGCTCTGTGTGGATTTATTGTTCTGTTTCAGTGATGTTCTGTGACTAAATCTGAAGGGAAAAGATATCACCTATGGGGTCAAAGCCTGCTCCCCAATGGTATCTGCTGACACTTTTGCAAGAGACATATATACCCCTCGGGTCCCAGCAAGTTTTCACCAAGGTGGTAGGACCCAGCGATCCATTTCGGCCCTTTGCATACCTTGTTTATTCGTGTAGCCTGCCTTCCAGATAATCAATATGCACTTGCTTAGCATTTTATCCATTGGGTTATTATGGAATTAAACTAATCAAGAGTTCTAGACTTTGACAGGTTCTTCTTATTTGCTTTCATGTTACTATAGACAACTATGCCTAGGGTCTTGAAGTTCTATCACACCACATGTAGTCACTTACATGTATACTTACTTACTCTTTAGGTATTTACAACACCACTGGTCACTATATGATAAAAGTGTGAAAATTAATCGTAAGAAATTTATATTAGTTCAAGTTTGCTCTGTGTGGATTTATTGTTTATTGTTCTGTTTCAGTGATGTTCTTTGACATTTTGAATTTTCTGAAAGGAAAATATATCACCTACGGGGTCAAAGCCAGTTCCCCAATGGTATCAGCTGCAGCTTTTGCAAGAGACATATATACCCCTCGGGTCCCAGCAAGTTTTCACCAAGGTAGTAGGACCCAGCGATCCATTTCTCCCCTTTGCATACCTTGTTTATTCGTGTAGCCTTCCCTACAGATAATCAATATGCACTTGCTTAGCATTTCTTCTATTGGGTTATTATGAAATCAAACTAATCAAGAGTTCTAGACTTTGACAGGTTTTTCTTATTTGCTTTCATGTTACTATAGACAACTATGCCTATGGTCTTGAAGTTCTATCACACCACATGTAGTCACTTACATGTATGCTTACTTGGCATATGTAACTCTTAAGGTATTTTCAACACCACTGGTCACTATATGATAAAAGCGTGAAAATTAATCGTAAGAAATTTATTTTAGTTCAAGTTTGCTCTGTGTGGATGTATTGTTCTGTTCCAGTGATGTTCTTTGACTAAATCTGAAGGGAAAAGATATCACCTACGGGGTCAAAGCCTGTTCCCCAATGGTATCTGCTGAAGCTTTTGCAAGAGGCATATATACCCCTCGGGTCCCAGCAAGTTTTCACCAAGGTGGTAGGACCCAGCGATCCATTTCGGCCCTTTGCATACCTTGTTTATTCGTGTAGCCAGCCTTCCAGATAATCAATATGCACTTGCTTAGCATTTTATCCATTGGGTTATTATGGAATCAAACTAATCAAGAGTTCTAGACTTTGACAGGTTCTTCTTATTTGCTTTCATGTTACTATAGACAACTATGCCTAGGGTCTTGAAGTTCTATCACACCACATGTTGTCACTTACATGTATGCTTACTTGACATATGTAACGCCTTAGGTATTTACAACACCACTGGTCACTATATGATAAAAGTGTGAAAATTAATCGTAAGAAATTTATATTAGTTCAAGTTTGCTCTGTGTAGATTTATTGTTCTGTTTCAGTGATGTTCTGTGACTAAATCTGAAGGGAAAAGATATCACCTTTGGGGTCAAAGCCTGCTCCCCAATGGTTTCTGCTGACACTTTTGCAAGAGGCATATATACCCCTCGGGTCCCAGCAAGTTTTCACCAAGGTGGTAGGACCCAGCGATCCATTTCGGCCCTTTGCATACCTTGTTTATTCGTGTAGCCTGCCTTCCAGATAATCAATATGCACTTGCTTAGCATTTTATCCATTGGGTTATTATGGAATCAAACTAATCAAGAGTTCTAGACTTTGACAGGTTCTTCTTATTTGCTTTCATGTTACTATAGACAACTATGCCTAGGGTCTTGAAGTTCTATCACACCACATGTAGTCACTTACATGTATACTTACTTGACATATGTACTCTTTAGGTATTTACAACACCACTAGTCACTATATGATAAAAGCGTGAAAATTAATCGTAAGAAATTTATATTAGTTCAAGTTTGCTCTGTGTGGATTTATTGTTCTGTTTCAGTGATGTTCTGTGACTAAATCTGAAGGGAAAAGATATCACCTATGGGGTCAAAGCCTGCTCCCCAATGGTATCTGCTGACACTTTTGCAAGAGACATATATACCCCTCGGGTCCCAGCAAGTTTTCACCAAGGTGGTAGGACCCAGCGATCCATTTCGGCCCTTTGCATACCTTGTTTATTCGTGTAGCCTTCCCTACAGATAATCAATATGCACTTGCTTAGCATTTTATCCATTGGGTTATTATGGAATTAAACTAATCAAGAGTTCTAGACTTTGACAGGTTCTTCTTATTTGCTTTCATGTTACTATAGACAACTATGCCTAGGGTCTTGAAGTTCTATCACACCACATGTAGTCACTTACATGTATGCTTACTTGACATATGTAACGCCTTAGGTATTTACAACACCACTGGTCACTATATGATAAAAGTGTGAAAATTAATCGTAAGAAATTTATATTAGTTCAAGTTTGCTCTGTGTATATTTATTGTTCTGTTTCAGTGATGTTCTGTGACTAAATCTGAAGGGAAAAGATATCACCTATGGGGTCAAAGCCTGCTCCCCAATGGTTTCTGCTGACACTTTTGCAAGAGGCATATATACCCCTCGGGTCCCAGCAAGTTTTCACCAAGGTGGTAGGACCCAGCGATCCATTTCGGTCCTTTGCATACCTTGTTTATTCGTGTAGCCTGCCTTCCAGATAATCAATATGCACTTGCTTAGCATTTTATCCATTGGGTTATTATGGAATCAAACTAATCAAGAGTTCTAGACTTTGACAGGTTCTTCTTATTTGCTTTCATGTTACTATAGACAACTATGCCTAGGGTCTTGAAGTTCTATCACACCACATGTAGTCACTTACATGTATGCTTACTTGACATATGTAACGCCTTAGGTATTTACAACACCACTGGTCACTATATGATAAAAGTGTGAAAATTAATCGTAAGAAATTTATATTAGTTCAAGTTTGCTCTGTGTAGATTTATTGTTCTGTTTCAGTGATGTTCTGTGATTAAATCTGAAGGGAAAAGATATCACCTATGGGGTCAAAGCCTGCTCCCCAATGGTTTCTGCTGAAGCTTTTGCAAGAGGCATATATACCCCTCGGGTCCCAGCAAGTTTTCACCAAGGTGGTAGGACCCAGCGATCCATTTCGGCCCTTTGCATACCTTGTTTATTCGTGTAGCCTGCCTTCCAGATAATCAATATGCACTTGCTTAGCATTTTATCCATTGGGTTATTATGGAATCAAACTAATCAAGAGTTCTAGACTTTGACAGGTTCTTCTTATTTGCTTTCATGTTACTATAGACAACTATGCCTATGGTCTTGAAGTTCTATCACACCACATGTAGTCACTTACATGTATACTTACTTACTCTTTAGGTATTTACAACACCACTGGTCACTATATGATAAAAGTGTGAAAATTAATCGTAAGAAATTTATATTAGTTCAAGTTTGCTCTGTGTGGATTTATTGTTTATTGTTCTGTTTCAGTGATGTTCTTTGACATTTTGAATTTTCTTAAGGGAAAATATATCACCTACGGGGTCAAAGCCAGTTCCCCAATGGTATCAGCTGCAGCTTTTGCAAGAGACATATATACCCCTCGGGTCCCAGCAAGTTTTCACCAAGTTAGTAGGACCCAGCGATCCATTTCTCCCCTTTGCATACCTTGTTTATTCGTGTAGCCTTCCCTACAGATAATCAATATGCACTTGCTTAGCATTTCTTCTATTGGGTTATTATGAAATCAAACTAATCAAGAGTTCTAGACTTTGACAGGTTTTTCTTATTTGCTTTCATGTTACTATAGACAACTATGCCTATGGTCTTGAAGTTCTATCACACCACATGTAGTCACTTACATGTATGCTTACTTGGCATATGTAACTCTTAAGGTATTTACAACACCACTGGTCACTATATGATAAAAGCGTGAAAATTAATCGTAAGAAATTTATTTTACTTCAAGTTTGCTCTGTGTGGATGTATTGTTCTGTTCCAGTGATGTTCTTTGACTAAATCTGAAGGGAAAAGATATCACCTACGGGGTCAAAGCCTGTTCCCCAATGGTATCTGCTGAAGCTTTTGCAAGAGGCATATATACCCCTCGGGTCCCAGCAAGTTTTCACCAAGGTGGTAGGACCCAGCGATCCATTTCGGCCCTTTGCATACCTTGTTTATTCGTGTAGCCTGCCTTCCAGATAATCAATATGCACTTGCTTAGCATTTTATCCATTGGGTTATTATGGAATCAAACTAATCAAGAGTTCTACACTTTGACAGGTTCTTCTTATTTGCTTTCATGTTACTATAGACAACTATGCCTAGGGTCTTGAAGTTCTATCACACCACATGTAGTCACTTACATGTATGCTTACTTGACATATGTAACTCCTTAGGTATTTACAACACCACTGGTCACTATATGATAAAAGTGTGAAAATTAATCGTAAGAAATTTATATTAGTTCAAGTTTGCTCTGTGTAGATTTATTGTTCTGTTTCAGTGATGTTCTCTGATTAAATCTGAAGGGAAAAGATATCACCTATGGGGTCAAAGCCTGCTCCCCAATGGTTTCTGCTGACACTTTTGCAAGAGGCATATATACCCCTCGGGTCCCAGCAAGTTTTCACCAAGGTGGTAGTACCCAGCGATCCATTTCGGCCCTTTGCATACCTTGTTTATTCGTGTAGCCTGCCTTCCAGATAATCAATATGCACTTGCTTAGCATTTTATCCATTGGGTTATTATGGAATCAAACTAATCAAGAGTTCTAGACTTTGACAGGTTCTTCTTATTTGCTTTCATGTTACTATAGACAACTATGCCTAGGGTCTTGAAGTTCTATCACACCACATGTAGTCACTTACATGTATGCTTACTTGACATATGTAACTCCTTAGGTATTTACAACACCACTGGTCACTATATGATAAAAGTGTGAAAATTAATCGTAAGAAATTTATATTAGTTCAAGTTTGCTCTGTGTAGATTTATTGTTCTGTTTCAGTGATGTTCTCTGACTAAATCTGAAGGGAAAAGATATCACCTATGGGGTCAAAGCCTGCTCCCCAATGGTTTCTGCTGACACTTTTGCAAGAGGCATATATACCCCTCGGGTCCCAGCAAGTTTTCACCAAGGTGGTAGGACCCAGCGATCCATTTCGGCCCTTTGCATACCTTGTTTATTCGTGTAGCCTGCCTTCCAGATAATCAATATGCACTTGCTTAGCATTTTATCCATTGGGTTATTATGGAATCAAACTAATCAAGAGTTCTAGACTTTGACAGGTTCTTCTTATTTGCTTTCATGTTACTATAGACAACTATGCCTAGGGTCTTGAAGTTCTATCACACCACATGTAGTCACTTACATGTATACTTACTTGACATATGTACTCTTTAGGTATTTACAACACCACTAGTCACTATATGATAAAAGCGTGAAAATTAATCGTAAGAAATTTATATTAGTTCAAGTTTGCTCTGTGTGGATTTATTGTTCTGTTTCAGTGATGTTCTGTGACTAAATCTGAAGGGAAAAGATATCACCTATGGGGTCAAAGCCTGCTCCCCAATGGTATCTGCTGACACTTTTGCAAGAGACATATATACCCCTCGGGTCCCAGCAAGTTTTCACCAAGGTGGTAGGACCCAGCGATCCATTTCGGCCCTTTGCATACCTTGTTTATTCGTGTAGCCTGCCTTCCAGATAATCAATATGCACTTGCTTAGCATTTTATCCATTGGGTTATTATGGAATCAAACTAATCAAGAGTTCTAGACTTTGACAGGTTCTTCTTATTTGCTTTCATGTTACTATAGACAACTATGCCTAGGGTCTTGAAGTTCTATCACACCACATGTAGTCACTTACATGTATGCTTACTTGACATATGTAACGCCTTAGGTATTTACAACACCACTGGTCACTATATGATAAAAGTGTGAAAATTAATCGTAAGAAATTTATATTAGTTCAAGTTTGCTCTGTGTATATTTATTGTTCTGTTTCAGTGATGTTCTGTGACTAAATCTGAAGGGAAAAGATATCACCTATGGGGTCAAAGCCTGCTCCCCAATGGTTTCTGCTGACACTTTTGCAAGAGGCATATATACCCCTCGGGTCCCAGCAAGTTTTCACCAAGGTGGTAGGACCCAGCGATCCATTTCGGCCCTTTGCATACCTTGTTTATTCGTGTAGCCTGCCTTCCAGATAATCAATATGCACTTGCTTAGCATTTTATCCATTGGGTTATTATGGAATCAAACTAATCAAGAGTTCTAGACTTTGACAGGTTCTTCTTATTTGCTTTCATGTTACTATAGACAACTATGCCTATGGTCTTGAAGTTCTATCACACCACATGTAGTCACTTACATGTATACTTACTTACTCTTTAGGTATTTACAACACCACTGGTCACTATATGATAAAAGTGTGAAAATTAATCGTAAGAAATTTATATTAGTTCAAGTTTGCTCTGTGTGGATTTATTGTTTATTGTTCTGTTTCAGTGATGTTCTTTGACATTTTGAATTTTCTGAAAGGAAAATATATCACCTACGGGGTCAAAGCCAGTTCCCCAATGGTATCAGCTGCAGCTTTTGCAAGAGACATATATACCCCTCGGGTCCCAGCAAGTTTTCACCAAGGTAGTAGGACCCAGCGATCCATTTCTCCCCTTTGCATACCTTGTTTATTCGTGTAGCCTTCCCTACAGATAATCAATATGCACTTGCTTAGCATTTCTTCTATTGGGTTATTATGAAATCAAACTAATCAAGAGTTCTAGACTTTGACAGGTTTTTCTTATTTGCTTTCATGTTACTATAGACAACTATGCCTATGGTCTTGAAGTTCTATCACACCACATGTAGTCACTTACATGTATGCTTACTTGGCATATGTAACTCTTAAGGTATTTTCAACACCACTGGTCACTATATGATAAAAGCGTGAAAATTAATCGTAAGAAATTTATTTTAGTTCAAGTTTGCTCTGTGTGGATGTATTGTTCTGTTCCAGTGATGTTCTTTGACTAAATCTGAAGGGAAAAGATATCACCTACGGGGTCAAAGCCTGTTCCCCAATGGTATCTGCTGAAGCTTTTGCAAGAGGCATATATACCCCTCGGGTCCCAGCAAGTTTTCACCAAGGTGGTAGGACCCAGCGATCCATTTCGGCCCTTTGCATACCTTGTTTATTCGTGTAGCCAGCCTTCCAGATAATCAATATGCACTTGCTTAGCATTTTATCCATTGGGTTATTATGGAATCAAACTAATCAAGAGTTCTAGACTTTGACAGGTTCTTCTTATTTGCTTTCATGTTACTATAGACAACTATGCCTAGGGTCTTGAAGTTCTATCACACCACATGTTGTCACTTACATGTATGCTTACTTGACATATGTAACGCCTTAGGTATTTACAACACCACTGGTCACTATATGATAAAAGTGTGAAAATTAATCGTAAGAAATTTATATTAGTTCAAGTTTGCTCTGTGTAGATTTATTGTTCTGTTTCAGTGATGTTCTGTGACTAAATCTGAAGGGAAAAGATATCACCTTTGGGGTCAAAGCCTGCTCCCCAATGGTTTCTGCTGACACTTTTGCAAGAGGCATATATACCCCTCGGGTCCCAGCAAGTTTTCACCAAGGTGGTAGGACCCAGCGATCCATTTCGGCCCTTTGCATACCTTGTTTATTCGTGTAGCCTGCCTTCCAGATAATCAATATGCACTTGCTTAGCATTTTATCCATTGGGTTATTATGGAATCAAACTAATCAAGAGTTCTAGACTTTGACAGGTTCTTCTTATTTGCTTTCATGTTACTATAGACAACTATGCCTAGGGTCTTGAAGTTCTATCACACCACATGTTGTCACTTACATGTATGCTTACTTGACATATGTAACGCCTTAGGTATTTACAACACCACTGGTCACTATATGATAAAAGTGTGAAAATTAATCGTAAGAAATTTATATTAGTTCAAGTTTGCTCTGTGTAGATTTATTGTTCTGTTTCAGTGATGTTCTGTGACTAAATCTGAAGGGAAAAGATATCACCTTTGGGGTCAAAGACTGCTCCCCAATGGTTTCTGCTGACACTTTTGCAAGAGGCATATATACCCCTCGGGTCCCAGCAAGTTTTCACCAAGGTGGTAGGACCCAGGGATCCATTTCGGCCCTTTGCATACCTTGTTTATTCGTGTAGCCTGCCTTCCAGATAATCAATATGCACTTGCTTAGCATTTTATCCATTGGGTTATTATGGAATCAAACTAATCAAGAGTTCTAGACTTTGACAGGTTCTTCTTATTTGCTTTCATGTTACTATAGACAACTATGCCTAGGGTCTTGAAGTTCTATCACACCACATGTAGTCACTTACATGTATGCTTACTTGACATATGTACTCTTTAGGTATTTACAACACCACTGGTCACTATATGATAAAAGTGTGAAAATTAATCGTAAGAAATTTATATTAGTTCAAGTTTGCTCTGTGTGGATTTATTGTTTATTGTTCTGTTTCAGTGATGTTCTTTGACATTTTGAATTTTCTGAAGGGAAAATATATCACCTACGGGGTCAAAGCCAGTTCCCCAATGGTATCAGCTGCAGCTTTTGAAAGAGACATATATACCCCTCGGGTCCCAGCAAGTTTTCACCAAGGTGGTAGGACCCAGCGATCCATTTCTCCCCTTTGCATACCTTGTTTATTCGTGTAGCCTTCCCTACAGATAATCAATATGCACTTGCTTAGCATTTTATCCATTGGGTTATTATGGAATCAAACTAATCAAGAGTTCTAGACTTTGACAGGTTCTTCTTATTTGCTTTCATGTTACTATAGACAACTATGCCTAGGGTCTTGAAGTTCTATCACACCACATGTAGTCACTTACATGTATGCTTACTTGACATATGTAACGCCTTAGGTATTTACAACACCACTGGTCACTATATGATAAAAGTGTGAAAATTAATCGTAAGAAATTTATATTAGTTCAAGTTTGCTCTGAGTAGATTTATTATTCTGTTTCAGTGATGTTGTGTGACTAAATCTGAAGGGAAAATATATCACCTATGGGGTCAAAGCCTGCTCCCCAATGGTTTCTGCTGACACTTTTGCAAGAGGCATATATACCCCTCGGGTCCCAGCAAGTTTTCACCAAGGTGGTAGGACCCAGCGATCCATTTCGGCCCTTTGCATACCTTGTTTATTCGTGTAGCCTGCCTTCCAGATAATCAATATGCACTTGCTTAGCATTTTATCCATTGGGTTATTATGGAATCAAACTAATCAAGAGTTCTAGACTTTGACAGGTTCTTCTTATTTGCTTTCATGTTACTATAGACAACTATGCCTAGGGTCTTGAAGTTCTATCACACCACATGTAGTCACTTACATGTATACTTACTTACTCTTTAGGTATTTACAACACCACTGGTCACTATATGATAAAAGTGTGAAAATTAATCGTAAGAAATTTATATTAGTTCAAGTTTGCTCTGTGTGGATTTATTGTTTATTGTTCTGTTTCAGTGATGTTCTTTGACATTTTGAATTTTCTTAAGGGAAAATATATCACCTACGGGGTCAAAGCCAGTTCCCCAATGGTATCAGCTGCAGCTTTTGCAAGAGACATATATACCCCTCGGGTCCCAGCAAGTTTTCACCAAGGTAGTAGGACCCAGCGATCCATTTCTCCCCTTTGCATACCTTGTTTATTCGTGTAGCCTTCCCTACAGATAATCAATATGCACTTGCTTGGCATTTCTTCTATTGGGTTATTATGAAATCAAACTAATCAAGAGTTCTAGACTTTGACAGGTTTTTCTTATTTGCTTTCATGTTACTATAGACAACTATGCCTATGGTCTTGAAGTTCTATCACACCACATGTAGTCACTTACATGTATGCTTACTTGGCATATGTAACTCTTAAGGTATTTACAACACCACTGGTCACTATATGATAAAAGCGTGAAAATTAATCGTAAGAAATTTATTTTAGTTCAAGTTTGCTCTGTGTGGATTTATTGTTCTGTTTCAGTGATGTTCTGTGACTAAATCTGAAGGGAAAAGATATCACCTATGGGGTCAAAGCCTGCTCCCCAATGGTATCTGCTGACACTTTTGCAAGAGGCATATATACCCCTCGGGTCCCAGCAAGTTTTCACCAAGGTGGTAGGACCCAGCGATCCATTTCGGCCCTTTGAATACCTTGTTTATTCGTGTAGCCTGCCTTCCAGATAATCAATATGCACTTGCTTAGCATTTTATCCATTGGGTTATTATGGAATCAAACTAATCAAGAGTTCTAGACTTTGACAGGTTCTTCTTATTTGCTTTCATGTTACTATAGACAACTATGCCTAGGGTCTTGAAGTTCTATCACACCACATGTTGTCACTTACATGTATGCTTACTTGACATATGTAACGCCTTAGGTATTTACAACACCACTGGTCACTATATGATAAAAGTGTGAAAATTAATCGTAAGAAATTTATATTAGTTCAAGTTTGCTCTGTGTAGATTTATTGTTCTGTTTCAGTGATGTTCTGTGACTAAATCTGAAGGGAAAAGATATCACCTTTGGGGTCAAAGCCTGCTCCCCAATGGTTTCTGCTGACACTTTTGCAAGAGGCATATATACCCCTCGGGTCCCAGCAAGTTTTCACCAAGGTGGTAGGACCCAGCGATCCATTTCGGCCCTTTGCATACCTTGTTTATTCGTGTAGCCTGCCTTCCAGATAATCAATATGCACTTGCTTAGCATTTTATCCATTGGGTTATTATGGAATCAAACTAATCAAGAGTTCTAGACTTTGACAGGTTCTTCTTATTTGCTTTCATGTTACTATAGACAACTATGCCTAGGGTCTTGAAGTTCTATCACACCACATGTTGTCACTTACATGTATGCTTACTTGACATATGTAACGCCTTAGGTATTTACAACACCACTGGTCACTATATGATAAAAGTGTGAAAATTAATCGTAAGAAATTTATATTAGTTCAAGTTTGCTCTGTGTAGATTTATTGTTCTGTTTCAGTGATGTTCTGTGACTAAATCTGAAGGGAAAAGATATCACCTTTGGGGTCAAAGCCTGCTCCCCAATGGTTTCTGCTGACACTTTTGCAAGAGGCATATATACCCCTCGGGTCCCAGCAAGTTTTCACCAAGGTGGTAGGACCCAGCGATCCATTTTGGCCCTTTGCATACCTTGTTTATTCGTGTAGCCTGCCTTCCAGATAATCAATATGCACTTGCTTAGCATTTTATCCATTGGGTTATTATGGAATCAAACTAATCAAGAGTTCTAGACTTTGACAGGTTCTTCTTATTTGCTTTCATGTTACTATAGACAACTATGCCTAGGGTCTTGAAGTTCTATCACACCACATGTAGTCACTTACATGTATGCTTACTTGACATATGTACTCTTTAGGTATTTACAACACCACTGGTCACTATATGATAAAAGTGTGAAAATTAATCGTAAGAAATTTATATTAGTTCAAGTTTGCTCTGTGTGGATTTATTGTTTATTGTTCTGTTTCAGTGATGTTCTTTGACATTTTGAATTTTCTGAAGGGAAAATATATCACCTACGGGGTCAAAGCCAGTTCCCCAATGGTATCAGCTGCAGCTTTTGAAAGAGACATATATACCCCTCGGGTCCCAGCAAGTTTTCACCAAGGTGGTAGGACCCAGCGATCCATTTCTCCCCTTTGCATACCTTGTTTATTCGTGTAGCCTTCCCTACAGATAATCAATATGCACTTGCTTAGCATTTCTTCCATTGGGTTATTATGAAATCAAACTAATCAAGAGTTCTAGACTTTGACAGGTTTTTCTTATTTGCTTTCATGTTACTATAGACAACTATGCCTAGGGTCTTGAAGTTCTATCACACCACATGTAGTCACTTACATGTATGCTTACTTGGCATATGTAACTCTTAAGGTATTTACAACACCACTGGTCACTATATGATAAAAGCGTGAAAATTAATTGTAAGAAATTTATTTTAGTTCAAGTTTGCTCTGTGTGGATTTATTGTTCTGTTTCAGTGATGTTCTGTGACTAAATCTGAAGGGAAAAGATATCACCTATGGGGTCAAAGCCTGCTCCCCAATGGTATCTGCTGACACTTTTGCAAGAGGCATATATACCCCTCGGGTCCCAGCAAGTTTTCACCAAGGTGGTAGGACCCAGCGATCCATTTCGGCCCTTTGCATACCTTGTATATTCGTGTAGCCTGCCTTCCAGATAATCAATATGCACTTGCTTAGCATTTTATCCATTGGGTTATTATGGAATCAAACTAATCAAGAGTTCTAGACTTTGACAGGTTCTTCTTATTTGCTTTCATGTTACTATAGACAACTATGCCTAGGGTCTTGAAGTTCTATCACACCACATGTAGTCACTTACATGTATGCTTACTTGACATATGTAACGCCTTAGGTATTTACAACACCACTGGTCACTATATGATAAAAGTGTGAAAATTAATCGTAAGAAATTTATATTAGTTCAAGTTTGCTCTGAGTAGATTTATTATTCTGTTTCAGTGATGTTGTGTGACTAAATCTGAAGGGAAAAGATATCACCTATGGGGTCAAAGCCTGCTCCCCAATGGTTTCTGCTGACACTTTTGCAAGAGGCATTTATACCCCTCGGGTCCCAGCAAGTTTTCACCAAGGTGGTAGGACCCAGCGATCCATTTCGGCCCTTTGCATACCTTGTATATTCGTGTAGCCTGCCTTCCAGATAATCAATATGCACTTGCTTAGCATTTTATCCATTGGGTTATTATGGAATCAAACTAATCAAGAGTTCTAGACTTTGACAGGTTCTTCTTATTTGCTTTCATGTTACTATAGACAACTATGCCTAGGGTCTTGAAGTTCTATCACACCACATGTAGTCACTTACATGTATGCTTACTTGACATATGTAACGCCTTAGGTATTTACAACACCACTGGTCACTATATGATAAAAGTGTGAAAATTAATCGTAAGAAATTTATATTAGTTCAAGTTTGCTCTGTGTGGATTTATTGTTTATTGTTCTGTTTCAGTGATGTTCTTTGACATTTTGAATTTTCTGAAAGGAAAATATATCACCTACGGGGTCAAAGCCAGTTCCCCAATGGTATCAGCTGCAGCTTTTGAAAGAGACATATATACCCCTCGGGTCCCAGCAAGTTTTCACCAAGGTGGTAGGACCCAGCGATCCATTTCTCCCCTTTGCATACCTTGTTTATTCGTGTAGCCTTCCCTACAGATAATCAATATGCACTTGCTTAGCATTTTATCCATTGGGTTATTATGGAATCAAACTAATCAAGAGTTCTAGACTTTGACAGGTTCTTCTTATTTGCTTTCATGTTACTATAGACAACTATGCCTAGGGTCTTGAAGTTCTATCACACCACATGTAGTCACTTACATGTATGCTTACTTGACATATGTAACGCCTTAGGTATTTACAACACCACTGGTCACTATATGATAAAAGTGTGAAAATTAATCGTAAGAAATTTATATTAGTTCAAGTTTGCTCTGAGTAGATTTATTATTCTGTTTCAGTGATGTTGTGTGACTAAATCTGAAGGGAAAATATATCACCTATGGGGTCAAAGCCTGCTCCCCAATGGTTTCTGCTGACACTTTTGCAAGAGGCATATATACCCCTCGGGTCCCAGCAAGTTTTCACCAAGGTGGTAGGACCCAGCGATCCATTTCGGCCCTTTGCATACCTTGTTTATTCGTGTAGCCTGCCTTCCAGATAATCAATATGCACTTGCTTAGCATTTTATCCATTGGGTTATTATGGAATCAAACTAATCAAGAGTTCTAGACTTTGACAGGTTCTTCTTATTTGCTTTCATGTTACTATAGACAACTATGCCTAGGGTCTTGAAGTTCTATCACACCACATGTAGTCACTTACATGTATACTTACTTACTCTTTAGGTATTTACAACACCACTGGTCACTATATGATAAAAGTGTGAAAATTATTCGTAAGAAATTTATATTAGTTCAAGTTTGCTCTGTGTGGATTTATTGTTTATTGTTCTGTTTCAGTGATGTTCTTTGACATTTTGAATTTTCTTAAGGGAAAATATATCACCTACGGGGTCAAAGCCAGTTCCCCAATGGTATCAGCTGCAGCTTTTGCAAGAGACATATATACCCCTCGGGTCCCAGCAAGTTTTCACCAAGGTAGTAGGACCCAGCGATCCATTTCTCCCCTTTGCATACCTTGTTTATTCGTGTAGCCTTCCCTACAGATAATCAATATGCACTTGCTTGGCATTTCTTCTATTGGGTTATTATGAAATCAAACTAATCAAGAGTTCTAGACTTTGACAGGTTTTTCTTATTTGCTTTCATGTTACTATAGACAACTATGCCTATGGTCTTGAAGTTCTATCACACCACATGTAGTCACTTACATGTATGCTTACTTGGCATATGTAACTCTTAAGGTATTTACAACACCACTGGTCACTATATGATAAAAGCGTGAAAATTAATCGTAAGAAATTTATTTTAGTTCAAGTTTGCTCTGTGTGGATTTATTGTTCTGTTTCAGTGATGTTCTGTGACTAAATCTGAAGGGAAAAGATATCACCTATGGGGTCAAAGCCTGCTCCCCAATGGTATCTGCTGACACTTTTGCAAGAGGCATATATACCCCTCGGGTCCCAGCAAGTTTTCACCAAGGTGGTAGGACCCAGCGATCCATTTCGGCCCTTTGAATACCTTGTTTATTCGTGTAGCCTGCCTTCCAGATAATCAATATGCACTTGCTTAGCATTTTATCCATTGGGTTATTATGGAATCAAACTAATCAAGAGTTCTAGACTTTGACAGGTTCTTCTTATTTGCTTTCATGTTACTATAGACAACTATGCCTAGGGTCTTGAAGTTCTATCACACCACATGTTGTCACTTACATGTATGCTTACTTGACATATGTAACGCCTTAGGTATTTACAACACCACTGGTCACTATATGATAAAAGTGTGAAAATTAATCGTAAGAAATTTATATTAGTTCAAGTTTGCTCTGTGTAGATTTATTGTTCTGTTTCAGTGATGTTCTGTGACTAAATCTGAAGGGAAAAGATATCACCTTTGGGGTCAAAGCCTGCTCCCCAATGGTTTCTGCTGACACTTTTGCAAGAGGCATATATACCCCTCGGGTCCCAGCAAGTTTTCACCAAGGTGGTAGGACCCAGCGATCCATTTCGGCCCTTTGCATACCTTGTTTATTCGTGTAGCCTGCCTTCCAGATAATCAATATGCACTTGCTTAGCATTTTATCCATTGGGTTATTATGGAATCAAACTAATCAAGAGTTCTAGACTTTGACAGGTTCTTCTTATTTGCTTTCATGTTACTATAGACAACTATGCCTAGGGTCTTGAAGTTCTATCACACCACATGTTGTCACTTACATGTATGCTTACTTGACATATGTAACGCCTTAGGTATTTACAACACCACTGGTCACTATATGATAAAAGTGTGAAAATTAATCGTAAGAAATTTATATTAGTTCAAGTTTGCTCTGTGTAGATTTATTGTTCTGTTTCAGTGATGTTCTGTGACTAAATCTGAAGGGAAAAGATATCACCTTTGGGGTCAAAGCCTGCTCCCCAATGGTTTCTGCTGACACTTTTGCAAGAGGCATATATACCCCTCGGGTCCCAGCAAGTTTTCACCAAGGTGGTAGGACCCAGCGATCCATTTTGGCCCTTTGCATACCTTGTTTATTCGTGTAGCCTGCCTTCCAGATAATCAATATGCACTTGCTTAGCATTTTATCCATTGGGTTATTATGGAATCAAACTAATCAAGAGTTCTAGACTTTGACAGGTTCTTCTTATTTGCTTTCATGTTACTATAGACAACTATGCCTAGGGTCTTGAAGTTCTATCACACCACATGTAGTCACTTACATGTATGCTTACTTGACATATGTACTCTTTAGGTATTTACAACACCACTGGTCACTATATGATAAAAGTGTGAAAATTAATCGTAAGAAATTTATATTAGTTCAAGTTTGCTCTGTGTGGATTTATTGTTTATTGTTCTGTTTCAGTGATGTTCTTTGACATTTTGAATTTTCTGAAGGGAAAATATATCACCTACGGGGTCAAAGCCAGTTCCCCAATGGTATCAGCTGCAGCTTTTGAAAGAGACATATATACCCCTCGGGTCCCAGCAAGTTTTCACCAAGGTGGTAGGACCCAGCGATCCATTTCTCCCCTTTGCATACCTTGTTTATTCGTGTAGCCTTCCCTACAGATAATCAATATGCACTTGCTTAGCATTTCTTCCATTGGGTTATTATGAAATCAAACTAATCAAGAGTTCTAGACTTTGACAGGTTTTTCTTATTTGCTTTCATGTTACTATAGACAACTATGCCTAGGGTCTTGAAGTTCTATCACACCACATGTAGTCACTTACATGTATGCTTACTTGGCATATGTAACTCTTAAGGTATTTACAACACCACTGGTCACTATATGATAAAAGCGTGAAAATTAATTGTAAGAAATTTATTTTAGTTCAAGTTTGCTCTGTGTGGATTTATTGTTCTGTTTCAGTGATGTTCTGTGACTAAATCTGAAGGGAAAAGATATCACCTATGGGGTCAAAGCCTGCTCCCCAATGGTATCTGCTGACACTTTTGCAAGAGGCATATATACCCCTCGGGTCCCAGCAAGTTTTCACCAAGGTGGTAGGACCCAGCGATCCATTTCGGCCCTTTGCATACCTTGTATATTCGTGTAGCCTGCCTTCCAGATAATCAATATGCACTTGCTTAGCATTTTATCCATTGGGTTATTATGGAATCAAACTAATCAAGAGTTCTAGACTTTGACAGGTTCTTCTTATTTGCTTTCATGTTACTATAGACAACTATGCCTAGGGTCTTGAAGTTCTATCACACCACATGTAGTCACTTACATGTATGCTTACTTGACATATGTAACGCCTTAGGTATTTACAACACCACTGGTCACTATATGATAAAAGTGTGAAAATTAATCGTAAGAAATTTATATTAGTTCAAGTTTGCTCTGAGTAGATTTATTATTCTGTTTCAGTGATGTTGTGTGACTAAATCTGAAGGGAAAAGATATCACCTATGGGGTCAAAGCCTGCTCCCCAATGGTTTCTGCTGACACTTTTGCAAGAGGCATTTATACCCCTCGGGTCCCAGCAAGTTTTCACCAAGGTGGTAGGACCCAGCGATCCATTTCGGCCCTTTGCATACCTTGTATATTCGTGTAGCCTGCCTTCCAGATAATCAATATGCACTTGCTTAGCATTTTATCCATTGGGTTATTATGGAATCAAACTAATCAAGAGTTCTAGACTTTGACAGGTTCTTCTTATTTGCTTTCATGTTACTATAGACAACTATGCCTAGGGTCTTGAAGTTCTATCACACCACATGTAGTCACTTACATGTATGCTTACTTGACATATGTAACGCCTTAGGTATTTACAACACCACTGGTCACTATATGATAAAAGTGTGAAAATTAATCGTAAGAAATTTATATTAGTTCAAGTTTGCTCTGTGTGGATTTATTGTTTATTGTTCTGTTTCAGTGATGTTCTTTGACATTTTGAATTTTCTGAAAGGAAAATATATCACCTACGGGGTCAAAGCCAGTTCCCCAATGGTATCAGCTGCAGCTTTTGCAAGAGACATATATACCCCTCGGGTCCCAGCAAGTTTTCACCAAGGTAGTAGGACCCAGCGATCCATTTCTCCCCTTTGCATACCTTGTTTATTTGTGTAGCCTTCCCTACAGATAATCAATATGCACTTGCTTAGCATTTCTTCTATTGGGTTATTATGAAATCAAACTAATCAAGAGTTCTAGACTTTGACAGGTTTTTCTTATTTGCTTTCATGTTACAATAGACAACTATGCCTATGGTCTTGAAGTTCTATCACACCACATGTAGTCACTTACATGTATGCTTACTTGGCATATGTAACTCTTAAGGTATTTTCAACACCACTGGTCACTATATGATAAAAGCGTGAAAATTAATCGTAAGAAATTTATTTTAGTTCAAGTTTGCTCTGTGTGGATGTATTGTTCTGTTCCAGTGATGTTCTTTGACTAAATCTGAAGGGAAAAGATATCACCTACGGGGTCAAAGCCTGTACCCCAATGGTATCTGCTGAAGCTTTTGCAAGAGGCATATATACCCCTCGGGTCCCAGCAAGTTTTCACCAAGGTGGTAGGACCCAGCGATCCATTTCGGCCCTTTGCATACCTTGTTTATTCGTGTAGCCTGCCTTCCAGATAATCAATATGCACTTGCTTAGCATTTTATCCATTGGGTTATTATGGAATCAAACTAATCAAGAGTTCTAGACTTTGACAGGTTCTTCTTATTTGCTTTCATGTTACTATAGACAACTATGCCTAGGGTCTTGAAGTTCTATCACACCACATGTAGTCACTTACATGTATGCTTACTTGGCATATGTAACTCTTAAGGTATTTACAACACCACTGGTCACTATATGATAAAAGCGTGAAAATTAATTGTAAGAAATTTATTTTAGTTCAAGTTTGCTCTGTGTGGATTTATTGTTCTGTTTCAGTGATGTTCTGTGACTAAATCTGAAGGGAAAAGATATCACCTATGGGGTCAAAGCCTGCTCCCCAATGGTATCTGCTGACACTTTTGCAAGAGGCATATATACCCCTCGGGTCCCAGCAAGTTTTCACCAAGGTGGTAGGACCCAGCGATCCATTTCGGCCCTTTGCATACCTTGTTTATTCGTGTAGCCTGCCTTCCAGATAATCAATATGCACTTGCTTAGCATTTTATCCATTGGGTTATTATGGAATCAAACTAATCAAGAGTTCTAGACTTTGACAGGTTCTTCTTATTTGCTTTCATGTTACTATAGACAACTATGCCTAGGGTCTTGAAGTTCTATCACACCACATGTTGTCACTTACATGTATGCTTACTTGACATATGTAACGCCTTAGGTATTTACAACACCACTGGTCACTATATGATAAAAGTGTGAAAATTAATCGTAAGAAATTTATATTAGTTCAAGTTTGCTCTGAGTAGATTTATTATTCTGTTTCAGTGATGTTGTGTGACTAAATCTGAAGGGAAAAGATATCACCTATGGGGTCAAAGCCTGCTCCCCAATGGTTTCTGCTGAGACTTTTGCAAGAGGCATATATACCCCTCGGGTCCCAGCAAGTTTTCACCAAGGTGGTAGGACCCAGCGATCCATTTCGGCCCTTTGCATACCTTGTTTATTCGTGTAGCCTGCCTTCCAGATAATCAATATGCACTTGCTTAGCATTTTATCCATTGGGTTATTATGGAATCAAACTAATCAAGAGTTCTAGACTTTGACAGGTTCTTCTTATTTGCTTTCATGTTACTATAGACAACTATGCCTAGGGTCTTGAAGTTCTATCACACCACATGTAGTCACTTACATGTATACTTACTTACTCTTTAGGTATTTACAACACCACTGGTCACTATATGATAAAAGTGTGAAAATTAATCGTAAGAAATTTATATTAGTTCAAGTTTGCTCTGTGTAGATTTATTGTTCTGTTTCAGTGATGTTCTCTGACTAAATCTGAAGGGAAAAGATATCACCTATGGGGTCAAAGCCTGCTCCCCAATGGTTTCTGCTGACACTTTTGCAAGAGGCATATATACCCCTCGGGTCCCAGCAAGTTTTCACCAAGGTGGTAGGACCCAGCGATCCATTTCGGCCCTTTGCATACCTTGTTTATTCGTGTAGCCTGCCTTCCAGATAATCAATATGCACTTGCTTAGCATTTTATCCATTGGGTTATTATGGAATCAAACTAATCAAGAGTTCTAGACTTTGACAGGTTCTTCTTATTTGCTTTCATGTTACTATAGACAACTATGCCTAGGGTCTTGAAGTTCTATCACACCACATGTAGTCACTTACATGTATACTTACTTGACATATGTACTCTTTAGGTATTTACAACACCACTGGTCACTATATGATAAAAGCGTGAAAATTAATCGTAAGAAATTTATATTAGTTCAAGTTTGCTCTGTGTGGATTTATTGTTCTGTTTCAGTGATGTTCTGTGACTAAATCTGAAGGGAAAAGATATCACCTATGGGGTCAAAGCCTGCTCCCCAATGGTATCTGCTGACACTTTTGCAAGAGACATATATACCCCTCGGGTCCCAGCAAGTTTTCACCAAGGTGGTAGGACCCAGCGATCCATTTCGGCCCTTTGCATACCTTGTTTATTCGTGTAGCCTTCCCTACAGATAATCAATATGCACTTCCTTAGCATTTCTTCCATTGGGTTATTATGAAATCAAACTAATCAAGAGTTCTAGACTTTGACAGGTTTTTCTTATTTGCTTTCATGTTACTATAGACAACTATGCCTAGGGTCTTGAAGTTCTATCACACCACATGTAGTCACTTACATGTATGCTTACTTGGCATATGTAACTCTTAAGGTATTTACAACACCACTGGTCACTATATGATAAAAGTGTGAAAATTAATCGTAAGAAATTTATATTAGTTCAAGTTTGCTCTGTGTAGATTTATTGTTCTGTTTCAGTGATGTTCTCTGATTAAATCTGAAGGGAAAAGATATCACCTATGGGGTCAAAGCCTGCTCCCCAATGGTTTCTGCTGACACTTTTGCAAGAGGCATATATACCCCTCGGGTCCCAGCAAGTTTTCACCAAGGTGGTAGTACCCAGCGATCCATTTCGGCCCTTTGCATACCTTGTTTATTCGTGTAGCCTGCCTTCCAGATAATCAATATGCACTTGCTTAGCATTTTATCCATTGGGTTATTATGGAATCAAACTAATCAAGAGTTCTAGACTTTGACAGGTTCTTCTTATTTGCTTTCATGTTACTATAGACAACTATGCCTAGGGTCTTGAAGTTCTATCACACCACATGTAGTCACTTACATGTATGCTTACTTGACATATGTAACTCCTTAGGTATTTACAACACCACTGGTCACTATATGATAAAAGTGTGAAAATTAATCGTAAGAAATTTATATTAGTTCAAGTTTGCTCTGTGTAGATTTATTGTTCTGTTTCAGTGATGTTCTGTGACTAAATCTGAAGGGAAAAGATATCACCTATGGGGTCAAAGCCTGCTCCCCAATGGTATCTGCTGACACTTTTGCAAGAGGCATATATACCCCTCGGGTCCCAGCAAGTTTTCACCAAGGTGGTAGGACCCAGCGATCCATTTCGGCCCTTTGCATACCTTGTTTATTCGTGTAGCCTGCCTTCCAGATAATCAATATGCACTTGCTTAGCATTTTATCCATTGGGTTATTATGGAATCAAACTAATCAAGAGTTCTAGACTTTGACAGGTTCTTCTTATTTGCTTTCATGTTACTATAGACAACTATGCCTAGGGTCTTGAAGTTCTATCACACCACATGTTGTCACTTACATGTATGCTTACTTGACATATGTAACGCCTTAGGTATTTACAACACCACTGGTCACTATATGATAAAAGTGTGAAAATTAATCGTAAGAAATTTATATTAGTTCAAGTTTGCTCTGTGTAGATTTATTGTTCTGTTTCAGTGATGTTCTGTGACTAAATCTGAAGGGAAAAGATATCCCCTTTGGGGTCAAAGCCTGCTCCCCAATGGTTTCTGCTGACACTTTTGCAAGAGGCATATATACCCCTCGGGTCCCAGCAAGTTTTCACCAAGGTGGTAGGACCCAGCGATCCATTTCGGCCCTTTGCATACCTTGTTTATTCGTGTAGCCTGCCTTCCAGATAATCAATATGCACTTGCTTAGCATTTTATCCATTGGGTTATTATGGAATCAAACTAATCAAGAGTTCTAGACTTTGACAGGTTCTTCTTATTTGCTTTCATGTTACTATGGACAACTATGCCCTAGGGTCTTGAAGTTCTATCACACCACATGTAGTCACTTACATGTATACTTACTTGACATATGTACTCTTTAGGTATTTACAACACCACTGGTCACTATATGATAAAAGTGTGAAAATTAATCGTAAGAAATTTATATTAGTTCAAGTTTGCTCTGTGTGGATTTATTGTTTATTGTTCTGTTTCAGTTATGTTCTTTGACATTTTGAATTTTCTGAAGGGAAAATATATCACCTACGGGGTCAAAGCCAGTTCCCCAATGGAATCAGCTGCAGCTTTTGAAAGAGACATATATACCCCTCGGGTCCCAGCAAGTTTTCACCAAGGTAGTAGGACCCAGCGATCCATTTCTCCCCTTTGCATACCTTGTTCATTCGTGTAGCCTTCCCTACAGATAATCAATATGCACTTGCTTAGCATTTCTTCCATTGGGTTATTATGAAATCAAACTAATCAAGAGTTCTAGACTTTGACAGGTTTTTCTTATTTGCTTTCATGTTACTATAGACAACTATGCCTAGGGTCTTGAAGTTCTATCACACCACATGTAGTCACTTACATGTATGCTTACTTGGCATATGTAACTCTTAAGGTATTTACAACACCACTGGTCACTATATGATAAAAGCGTGAAAATTAATCGTAAGAAATTTATATTAGTTCAAGTTTGCTCTGTGTGGATTTATTGTTCTGTTTCAGTGATGTTCAGTGACTAAATCTGAAGGGAAAAGATATCACCTATGGGGTCAAAGCCTGCTCCCCAATGGTATCTGCTGACACTTTTGCAAGAGACATATATACCCCTCGGGTCCCAGCAAGTTTTCACCAAGGTGGTAGGACCCAGCGATCCATTTCGGCCCTTTGCATACCTTGTTTATTCGTGTAGCCTGCCTTCCAGATAATCAATATGCACTTGCTTAGCATTTTATCCATTGGGTTATTATGGAATTAAACTAATCAAGAGTTCTAGACTTTGACAGGTTCTTCTTATTTGCTTTCATGTTACTATAGACAACTATGCCTAGGGTCTTGAAGTTCTATCACACCACATGTAGTCACTTACATGTATGCTTACTTGACATATGTAACGCCTTAGGTATTTACAACACCACTGGTCACTATATGATAAAAGTGTGAAAATTAATCGTAAGAAATTTATATTAGTTCAAGTTTGCTCTGTGTATATTTATTGTTCTGTTTCAGTGATGTTCTGTGACTAAATCTGAAGGGAAAAGATATCACCTATGGGGTCAAAGCCTGCTCCCCAATGGTTTCTGCTGACACTTTTGCAAGAGGCATATATACCCCTCGGGTCCCAGCAAGTTTTCACCAAGGTGGTAGGACCCAGCGATCCATTTCGGTCCTTTGCATACCTTGTTTATTCGTGTAGCCTGCCTTCCAGATAATCAATATGCACTTGCTTAGCATTTTATCCATTGGGTTATTATGGAATCAAACTAATCAAGAGTTCTAGACTTTGACAGGTTCTTCTTATTTGCTTTCATGTTACTATAGACAACTATGCCTAGGGTCTTGAAGTTCTATCACACCACATGTAGTCACTTACATGTATGCTTACTTGACATATGTAACGCCTTAGGTATTTACAACACCACTGGTCACTATATGATAAAAGTGTGAAAATTAATCGTAAGAAATTTATATTAGTTCAAGTTTGCTCTGTGTGGATTTATTGTTTATTGTTCTGTTTCAGTGATGTTCTTTGACATTTTGAATTTTCTGAAAGGAAAATATATCACCTACGGGGTCAAAGCCAGTTCCCCAATGGTATCAGCTGCAGCTTTTGCAAGAGACATATATACCCCTCGGGTCCCAGCAAGTTTTCACCAAGGTAGTAGGACCCAGCGATCCATTTCTCCCCTTTGCATACCTTGTTTATTTGTGTAGCCTTCCCTACAGATAATCAATATGCACTTGCTTAGCATTTCTTCTATTGGGTTATTATGAAATCAAACTAATCAAGAGTTCTAGACTTTGACAGGTTTTTCTTATTTGCTTTCATGTTACTATAGACAACTATGCCTATGGTCTTGAAGTTCTATCACACCACATGTAGTCACTTACATGTATGCTTACTTGGCATATGTAACTCTTAAGGTATTTTCAACACCACTGGTCACTATATGATAAAAGCGTGAAAATTAATCGTAAGAAATTTATTTTAGTTCAAGTTTGCTCTGTGTGGATGTATTGTTCTGTTCCAGTGATGTTCTTTGACTAAATCTGAAGGGAAAAGATATCACCTACGGGGTCAAAGCCTGTTCCCCAATGGTATCTGCTGAAGCTTTTGCAAGAGGCATATATACCCCTCGGGTCCCAGCAAGTTTTCACCAAGGTGGTAGGACCCAGCGATCCATTTCGGCCCTTTGCATACCTTGTTTATTCGTGTAGCCTGCCTTCCAGATAATCAATATGCACTTGCTTAGCACTTTATCCATTGGGTTATTATGGAATCAAACTAATCAAGAGTTCTAGACTTTGACAGGTTCTTCTTATTTGCTTTCATGTTACTATAGACAACTATGCCTAGGGTCTTGAAGTTCTATCACACCACATGTAGTCACTTACATGTATGCTTACTTGACATATGTACTCTTTAGGTATTTACAACACCACTGGTCACTATATGATAAAAGTGTGAAAATTAATCGTAAGAAATTTATATTAGTTCAAGATTGCTCTGTGTGGATTTATTGTTTATTGTTCTGTTTCAGTGATGTTCTTTGACATTTTGAATTTTCTGAAGGGAAAATATATCACCTACGGGGTCAAAGCCAGTTCCCCAGTGGTATCAGCTGCAGCTTTTGAAAGAGACATATATACCCCTCGGGTCCCAGCAAGTTTTCACCAAGGTGGTAGGACCCAGCGATCCATTTCTCCCCTTTGCATACCTTGTTTATTCGTGTAGCCTTCCCTACAGATAATCAATATGCACTTGCTTAGCATTTCTTCCATTGGGTTATTATGAAATCAAACTAATCAAGAGTTCTAGACTTTGACAGGTTTTTCTTATTTGCTTTCATGTTACTATAGACAACTATGCCTAGGGTCTTGAAGTTCTATCACACCACATGTAGTCACTTACATGTATGCTTACTCGCCATATGTAACTCTTAAGGTATTTACAACACCACTGGTCACTATATGATAAAAGCGTGAAAATTAATTGTAAGAAATTTATTTTAGTTCAAGTTTGCTCTGTGTGGATTTATTGTTCTGTTTCAGTGATGTTCTGTGACTAAATCTGAAGGGAAAAGATATCACCTATGGGGTCAAAGCCTGCTCCCCAATGGTATCTGCTGACACTTTTGCAAGAGGCATATATACCCCTCGGGTCCCAGCAAGTTTTCACCAAGGTGGTAGGACCCAGCGATCCATTTCGGCCCTTTGCATACCTTGTTTATTCGTGTAGCCTTCCCTACAGATAATCAATATGCACTTCCTTAGCATTTCTTCCATTGGGTTATTATGAAATCAAACTAATCAAGAGTTCTAGACTTTGACAGGTTTTTCTTATTTGCTTTCATGTTACTATAGACAACTATGCCTAGGGTCTTGAAGTTCTATCACACCACATGTAGTCACTTACATGTATGCTTACTTGACATATGTAACGCCTTAGGTATTTACAACACCACTGGTCACTATATGATAAAAGTGTGAAAATTAATCGTAAGAAATTTATATTAGTTCAAGTTTGCTCTGTGTAGATTTATTGTTCTGTTTCAGTGATGTTCTGTGACTAAATCTGAAGGGAAAAGATATCACCTTTGGGGTCAAAGCCTGCTCCCCAATGGTTTCTGCTGACACTTTTGCAAGAGGCATATATACCCCTCGGGTCCCAGCAAGTTTTCACCAAGGTGGTAGGACCCAGCGATCCATTTCGGCCCTTTGCATACCTTGTTTATTCGTGTAGCCTGCCTTCCAGATAATCAATATGCACTTGCTTAGCATTTTATCCATTGGGTTATTATGGAATCAAACTAATCAAGAGTTCTAGACTTTGACAGGTTCTTCTTATTTGCTTTCATGTTACTATGGACAACTATGCCTAGGGTCTTGAAGTTCTATCACACCACATGTAGTCACTTACATGTATGCTTACTTGACATATGTAACTCCTTAGGTATTTACAACACCACTTGTCACTATATGATAAAAGTGTGAAAATTAATCGTAAGAAATTTATATTAGTTCAAGTTTGCTCTGTGTGGATTTATTGTTTATTGTTCTGTTTCAGTTATGTTCTTTGACATTTTGAATTTTCTGAAGGGAAAATATATCACCTACGGGGTCAAAGCCAGTTTCCCAATGGTATCAGCTGCAGCTTTTGAAAGAGACATATATACCCCTCGGGTCCCAGCAAGTTTTCACCAAGGTGGTAGGACCCAGCGATCCATTTCTCCCCTTTGCATACCTTGTTTATTCGTGTAGCCTTCCCTACAGATAATCAATATGCACTTGCTTAGCATTTCTTCCATTGGGTTATTATGAAATCAAACTAATCAAGAGTTCTAGACTTTGACAGGTTTTTCTTATTTGCTTTCATGTTACTATAGACAACTATGCCTATGGTCTTGAAGTTCTATCACACCACATGTAGTCACTTACATGTATGCTTACTTGGCATATGTAACTCTTAAGGTATTTACAACACCACTGGTCACTATATGATAAAAGCGTGAAAATTAATTGTAAGAAATTTATTTTAGTTCAAGTTTGCTCTGTGTGGATTTATTGTTCTGTTTCAGTGATGATCTGTGACTAAATCTGAAGGGAAAAGATATCACCTATGGGGTCAAAGCCTGCTCCCCAATGGTATCTGCTGACACTTTTGCAAGAGGCATATATACCCCTCGGGTCCCAGCAAGTTTTCACCAAGGTGGTAGGACCCAGCGATCCATTTCGGCCCTTTGCATACCTTATATATTCGTGTAGCCTGCCTTCCAGATAATCAATATGCACTTGCTTAGCATTTTATCCATTGGGTTATTATGGAATCAAACTAATCAAGAGTTCTAGACTTTGACAGGTTCTTCTTATTTGCTTTCATGTTACTATAGACAACTATGCCTAGGGTCTTGAAGTTCTATCACACCACATGTAGTCACTTACATGTATGCTTACTTGACATATGTAACGCCTTAGGTATTTACAACACCACTGGTCACTATATGATAAAAGTGTGAAAATTAATCGTAAGAAATTTATATTAGTTCAAGTTTGCTCTGAGTAGATTTATTATTCTGTTTCAGTGATGTTGTGTGACTAAATCTGAAGGGAAAAGATATCACCTATGGGGTCAAAGCCTGCTCCCCAATGGTTTCTGCTGAGACTTTTGCAAGAGGCATATATACCCCTCGGGTCCCAGCAAGTTTTCACCAAGGTAGTAGGACCCAGCGATCCATTTCTCCCCTTTGCATACCTTGTTTATTTGTGTAGCCTTCCCTACAGATAATCAATATGCACTTGCTTAGCATTTCTTCTATTGGGTTATTATGAAATCAAACTAATCAAGAGTTCTAGACTTTGACAGGTTTTTCTTATTTGCTTTCATGTTACTATAGACAACTATGCCTATGGTCTTGAAGTTCTATCACACCAAATGTAGTCACTTACATGTATGCTTACTTGGCATATGTAACTCTTAAGGTATTTTCAACACCACTGGTCACTATATGATAAAAGCGTGAAAATTAATCGTAAGAAATTTATTTTAGTTCAAGTTTGCTCTGTGTGGATTTATTGTTCTGTTTCAGTGATGTTCTGTGACTAAATCTGAAGGGAAAAGATATCACCTATGGGGTCAAAGCCTGCTCCCCAATGGTATCTGCTGACACTTTTGCAAGAGGCATATATACCCCTCGGGTCCCAGCAAGTTTTCACCAAGGTGGTAGGACCCAGCGATCCATTTCGGCCCTTTGCATACCTTATATATTCGTGTAGCCTGCCTTCCAGATAATCAATATGCACTTGCTTAGCATTTTATCCATTGGGTTATTATGGAATCAAACTAATCAAGAGTTCTAGACTTTGACAGGTTCTTCTTATTTGCTTTCATGTTACTATAGACAACTATGCCTAGGGTCTTGAAGTTCTATCACACCACATGTAGTCACTTACATGTATGCTTACTTGACATATGTAACGCCTTAGGTATTTACAACACCACTGGTCACTATATGATAAAAGTGTGAAAATTAATCGTAAGAAATTTATATTAGTTCAAGTTTGCTCTGAGTAGATTTATTATTCTGTTTCAGTGATGTTGTGTGACTAAATCTGAAGGGAAAAGATATCACCTATGGGGTCAAAGCCTGCTCCCCAATGGTTTCTGCTGAGACTTTTGCAAGAGGCATATATACCCCTCGGGTCCCAGCAAGTTTTCACCAAGGTGGTAGGACCCAGCGATCCATTTCGGCCCTTTGCATACCTTGTTTATTCGTGTAGCCTGCCTTCCAGATAATCAATATGCACTTGCTTAGCATTTTATCCATTGGGTTATTATGGAATCAAACTAATCAAGAGTTCTAGACTTTGACAGGTTCTTCTTATTTGCTTTCATGTTACTATAGACAACTATGCCTAGGGTCTTGAAGTTCTATCACACCACATGTAGTCACTTACATGTATACTTACTTACTCTTTAGGTATTTACAACACCACTGGTCACTATATGATAAAAGTGTGAAAATTAATCGTAAGAAATTTATATTAGTTCAAGTTTGCTCTGTGTGGATTTATTGTTTATTGTTCTGTTTCAGTGATGTTCTTTGACATTTTGAATTTTCTTAAGGGAAAATATATCACCTACGGGGTCAAAGCCAGTTCCCCAATGGTATCAGCTGCAGCTTTTGCAAGAGACATATATACCCCTCGGGTCCCAGCAAGTTTTCACCAAGGTAGTAGGACCCAGCGATCCATTTCTCCCCTTTGCATACCTTGTTTATTTGTGTAGCCTTCCCTACAGATAATCAATATGCACTTGCTTAGCATTTCTTCTATTGGGTTATTATGAAATCAAACTAATCAAGAGTTCTAGACTTTGACAGGTTTTTCTTATTTGCTTTCATGTTACTATAGACAACTATGCCTATGGTCTTGAAGTTCTATCACACCACATGTAGTCACTTACATGTATGCTTACTTGGCATATGTAACTCTTAAGGTATTTTCAACACCACTGGTCACTATATGATAAAAGCGTGAAAATTAATCGTAAGAAATTTATTTTAGTTCAAGTTTGCTCTGTGTGGATGTATTGTTCTGTTCCAGTGATGTTCTTTGACTAAATCTGAAGGGAAAAGATATCACCTACGGGGTCAAAGCCTGTTCCCCAATGGTATCTGCTGAAGCTTTTGCAAGAGGCATATATACCCCTCGGGTCCCAGCAAGTTTTCACCAAGGTGGTAGGACCCAGCGATCCATTTCGGCCCTTTGCATACCTTGTTTATTCGTGTAGCCTGCCTTCCAGATAATCAATATGCACTTGCTTAGCATTTTATCCATTGGGTTATTATGGAATCAAACTAATCAAGAGTTCTAGACTTTGACAGGTTCTTCTTATTTGCTTTCATGTTACTATAGACAACTATGCCTAGGGTCTTGAAGTTCTATCACACCACATGTAGTCACTTACATGTATGCTTACTTGACATATGTAACTCCTTAGGTATTTACAACACCACTGGTCACTATATGATAAAAGTGTGAAAATTAATCGTAAGAAATTTATATTAGTTCAAGTTTGCTCTGTGTAGATTTATTGTTCTGTTTCAGTGATGTTCTCTGATTAAATCTGAAGGGAAAAGATATCACCTATGGGGTCAAAGCCTGCTCCCCAATGGTTTCTGCTGACACTTTTGCAAGAGGCATATATACCCCTCGGGTCCCAGCAAGTTTTCACCAAGGTGGTAGTACCCAGCGATCCATTTCGGCCCTTTGCATACCTTGTTTATTCGTGTAGCCTGCCTTCCAGATAATCAATATGCACTTGCTTAGCATTTTATCCATTGGGTTATTATGGAATCAAACTAATCAAGAGTTCTAGACTTTGACAGGTTCTTCTTATTTGCTTTCATGTTACTATAGACAACTATGCCTAGGGTCTTGAAGTTCTATCACACCACATGTAGTCACTTACATGTATACTTACTTGACATATGTACTCTTTAGGTATTTACAACACCACTGGTCACTATATGATAAAAGCGTGAAAATTAATCGTAAGAAATTTATATTAGTTCAAGTTTGCTCTGTGTGGATTTATTGTTCTGTTTCAGTGATGTTCTGTGACTAAATCTGAAGGGAAAAGATATCACCTATGGGGTCAAAGCCTGCTCCCCAATGGTATCTGCTGACACTTTTGCAAGAGACATATATACCCCTCGGGTCCCAGCAAGTTTTCACCAAGGTGGTAGGACCCAGCGATCCATTTCGGCCCTTTGCATACCTTGTTTATTCGTGTAGCCTGCCTTCCAGATAATCAATATGCACTTGCTTAGCATTTTATCCATTGGGTTATTATGGAATTAAACTAATCAAGAGTTCTAGACTTTGACAGGTTCTTCTTATTTGCTTTCATGTTACTATAGACAACTATGCCTAGGGTCTTGAAGTTCTATCACACCACATGTAGTCACTTACATGTATGCTTACTTGACATATGTAACGCCTTAGGTATTTACAACACCACTGGTCACTATATGATAAAAGTGTGAAAATTAATCGTAAGAAATTTATATTAGTTCAAGTTTGCTCTGTGTATATTTATTGTTCTGTTTCAGTGATGTTCTGTGACTAAATCTGAAGGGAAAAGATATCACCTATGGGGTCAAAGCCTGCTCCCCAATGGTTTCTGCTGACACTTTTGCAAGAGGCATATATACCCCTCGGGTCCCAGCAAGTTTTCACCAAGGTGGTAGGACCCAGCGATCCATTTCGGTCCTTTGCATACCTTGTTTATTCGTGTAGCCTGCCTTCCAGATAATCAATATGCACTTGCTTAGCATTTTATCCATTGGGTTATTATGGAATCAAACTAATCAAGAGTTCTAGACTTTGACAGGTTCTTCTTATTTGCTTTCATGTTACTATAGACAACTATGCCTAGGGTCTTGAAGTTCTATCACACCACATGTAGTCACTTACATGTATGCTTACTTGACATATGTAACGCCTTAGGTATTTACAACACCACTGGTCACTATATGATAAAAGTGTGAAAATTAATCGTAAGAAATTTATATTAGTTCAAGTTTGCTCTGTGTAGATTTATTGTTCTGTTTCAGTTATGTTCTGTGATTAAATCTGAAGGGAAAAGATATCACCTATGGGGTCAAAGCCTGCTCCCCAATGGTTTCTGCTGAAGCTTTTGCAAGAGGCATATATACCCCTCGGGTCCCAGCAAGTTTTCACCAAGGTGGTAGGACCCAGCGATCCATTTCGGCCCTTTGCATACCTTGTTTATTCGTGTAGCCTGCCTTCCAGATAATCAATATGCACTTGCTTAGCATTTTATCCATTGGGTTATTATGGAATCAAACTAATCAAGAGTTCTAGACTTTGACAGGTTCTTCTTATTTGCTTTCATGTTACTATAGACAACTATGCCTATGGTCTTGAAGTTCTATCACACCACATGTAGTCACTTACATGTATACTTACTCTTTAGGTATTTACAACACCACTGGTCACTATATGATAAAAGTGTGAAAATTAATCGTAAGAAATTTATATTAGTTCAAGTTTGCTCTGTGTGGATTTATTGTTTATTGTTCTGTTTCAGTGATGTTCTTTGACATTTTGAATTTTCTTAAGGGAAAATATATCACCTACGGGGTCAAAGCCAGTTCCCCAATGGTATCAGCTGCAGCTTTTGCAAGAGACATATGTACCCCTCGGGTCCCAGCAAGTTTTCACCAAGGTAGTAGGACCCAGCGATCCATTTCTCCCCTTTGCATACCTTGTTTATTCGTGTAGCCTTCCCTACAGATAATCAATATGCACTTGCTTAGCATTTCTTCTATTGGGTTATTATGAAATCAAACTAATCAAGAGTTCTAGACTTTGACAGGTTTTTCTTATTTGCTTTCATGTTACTATAGACAACTATGCCTATGGTCTTGAAGTTCTATCACACCACATGTAGTCACTTACATGTATGCTTACTTGGCATATGTAACTCTTAAGGTATTTACAACACCACTGGTCACTATATGATAAAAGCGTGAAAATTAATCGTAAGAAATTTATTTTAGTTCAAGTTTGCTCTGTGTGGATTTATTGTTCTGTTCCAGTGATGTTCTTTGACTAAATCTGAAGGGAAAAGATATCACCTACGGGGT
Source organism: Scardinius erythrophthalmus (assembly GCF_964197995.2). Classification (NCBI taxonomy): domain Eukaryota; kingdom Metazoa; phylum Chordata; class Actinopteri; order Cypriniformes; family Leuciscidae; genus Scardinius; species Scardinius erythrophthalmus. The sequence continues at coordinate 40,518,133 of NC_138234.1, forward strand.
CAAAGCCTGTTCCCCAATGGTATCTGCTGAAGCTTTTGCAAGAGGCATATATACCCCTCGGGTCCCAGCAAGTTTTCACCAAGGTGGTAGGACCCAGCGATCCATTTCGGCCCTTTGCATACCTTGTTTATTCGTGTAGCCTGCCTTCCAGATAATCAATATGCACTTGCTTAGCATTTTATCCATTGGGTTATTATGGAATCAAACTAATCAAGAGTTCTAGACTCTGACAGGTTATTCTTATTTGCTTTCATGTTACTATAGACAACTATGCCTAGGGTCTTGAAGTTCTATCACACCACATGTAGTCACTTACATGTATACTTACTTACTCTTTAGGTATTTACAACACCACTGGTCACTATATGATAAAAGTGTGAAAATTAATCGTAAGAAATTTATATTAGTTCAAGTTTGCTCTGTGTGGATTTATTGTTTATTGTTCTGTTTCAGTGATGTTCTTTGACATTTTGAATTTTCTGAAGGGAAAATATATCACCTACGGGGTCAAAGCCAGTTCCCCAATGGTATCAGCTGCAGCTTTTGCAAGAGACATATATACCCCTCGGGTCCCAGCAAGTTTTCACCAAGGTAGTAGGACCCAGCGATCCATTTCTCCCCTTTGCATACCTTGTTTATTTGTGTAGCCTTCCCTACAGATAATCAATATGCACTTGCTTAGCATTTCTTCTATTGGGTTATTATGAAATCAAACTAATCAAGAGTTCTAGACTTTGACAGGTTTTTCTTATTTGCTTTCATGTTACTATAGACAACTATGCCTATGGTCTTAAAGTTCTATCACACCACATGTAGTCACTTACATGTATGCTTACTTGGCATATGTAACTCTTAAGGTATTTACAACACCACTGGTCACTATATGATAAAAGCGTGAAAATTAATCGTAAGAAATTTATTTTAGTTCAAGTTTGCTCTGTGTGGATTTATTGTTCTGTTTAAGTGATGTTCTTTGACTAAATCTGAAGGGAAAATATATCACCTATGGGGTCAAAGCCTGCTCCCCAATGGTATCTGCTGACACTTTTGCAAGAGGCATGTATACCCCTCGGGTCCCAGCAAGTTTTCACCAAGGTGGTAGGACCCAGCGATCCATCTCGGCCCTTTGCATACCTTGTTTATTCGTGTAGCCTGCCTTCCAGATAATCAATATGCACTTGCTTAGCATTTTATCCATTGGGTTATTATGGAATCAAACTAATCAAGAGTTCTAGACTTTGACAGGTTCTTCTTATTTGCTTTCATGTTACTATAGACAACTATGCCTAGGGTCTTGAAGTTCTATCACACCACATGTAGTCACTTACATGTATACTTACTTGACATATGTAACTCTTTAGGTATTTACAACACCACTGGTCACTATATGATAAAAGTGTGAAAATTTATCGTAAGAAATTTATATTAGTTCAAGTTTGCTCTGTGTGGATTTATTGTTTATTGCTCTGTTTCAGTGATTTTCTTTGACATTTTGAATTTTCTGAAGGGAAAATATATCACCTACGGGGTCAAAGCCAGTTCCCCAATGGTATCAGCTGCAGCTTTTGCAAGAGACATATATACCCCCCGGGTCCCAGCAAGTTTTCACCAAGGTGGTAGGACCCAGCGATCCATTTCTCCCCTTTGCATACCTTGTTTATTCGTGTAGCCTTCCCTACAGATAATCAATATGCACTTGCTTAGCATTTCTTCCATTGGGTTATTATGAAATCAAACTAATCAAGAGTTCTAGACTTTGACAGGTTTTTCTTATTTGCTTTCATGTTACTATAGACAACTATGCCTATGGTCTTGAAGTTCTATCACACCACATGTAGTCACTTACATGTATGCTTACTTGACATATGTAACGCCTTAGGTATTTACAACACCACTGGTCACTATATGATAAAAGTGTGAAAATTAATCGTAAGAAATTTATATTAGTTCAAGTTTGCTCTGTGTAGATTTATTGTTCTGTTTCAGTGAGGTTGTGTGACTAAATCTGAAGGGAAAAGATATCACCTATGGGGTCAAAGCCTGCTCCCCAATGGTTTCTGCTGACACTTTTGCAAGAGGCATATATACCCCTCGGGTCCCAGCAAGTTTTCACCAAGGTGGTAGGACCCAGCGATCCATTTCGGCCCTTTGCATACCTTGTTTATTCGTGTAGCCTTCCCTACAGATAATCAATATGCACTTGCTTAGCATTTCTTCCATTGGGTTATTATGAAATCAAACTAATCAAGAGTTCTAGACTTTGACAGGTTTTTCTTATTTGCTTTCATGTTACTATAGACAACTATGCCTATGGTCTTGAAGTTCTATCACACCACATGTAGTCACTTACATGTATGCTTACTTGACATATGTAACGCCTTAGGTATTTACAACACCACTGGTCACTATATGATAAAAGTGTGAAAATTAATCGTAAGAAATTTATATTAGTTCAAGTTTGCTCTGTGTAGATTTATTGTTCTGTTTCAGTGATGTTGTGTGACTAAATCTGAAGGGAAAAGATATCACCTATGGGGTCAAAGCCTGCTCCCCAATGGTTTCTGCTGACACTTTTGCAAGAGGCATATATACCCCTCGGGTCCCAGCAAGTTTTCACCAAGGTGGTAGGACCCAGCGATCCATTTCGGCCCTTTGCATACCTTGTTTATTCGTGTAGCCTGCCTTCCAGATAATCAATATGCACTTGCTTAGCATTTTATCCATTGGGTTATTATGGAATCAAACTAATCAAGAGTTCTAGACTTTGACAGGTTCTTCTTATTTGCTTTCATGTTACTATAGACAACTATGCCTAGGGTCTTGAAGTTCTATCACACCACATGTAGTCACTTACATGTATACTTACTTGACATATGTACTCTTTAGGTATTTACAACACCACTGGTCACTATATGATAAAAGTGTGAAAATTAATCGTAAGAAATTTATATTAGTTCAAGTTTGCTCTGTGTGGATTTATTGTTTATTGTTCTGTTTCAGTGATGTTCTTTGACATTTTGAATTTTCTGAAGGGAAAATTTATCACCTACGGGGTCAAAGCCAGTTCCCCAATGGTATCAGCTGCAGCTTTTGAAAGAGACATATATACCCCTCGGGTCCCAGCAAGTTTTCACCAAGGTGGTAGAACCCAGCGATCCATTTCTCCCCTTTGCATACCTTGTTTATTCGTGTAGCCTTCCCTACAGATAATCAATATGCACTTGCTTAGCATTTCTTCCATTGGGTTATTATGAAATCAAACTAATCAAGAGTTCTAGACTTTGACAGGTTTTTCTTATTTGCTCTCATGTTACTATAGACAACTATGCCTATGGTCTTGAAGTTCTATCACACCACATGTAGTCACTTACATGTATGCTTACTTGGCATATGTAACTCTTAAGGTATTTACAACACCACTGGTCACTATATGATAAAAGCGTGAAAATTAATCGTAAGAAATTTATTTTAGTTCAAGTTTGCTCTGTGTGGATTTATTGTTCTGTTTAAGTGATGTTCTTTGACTAAATCTGAAGGGAAAAGATATCACCTATGGGGTCAAATCCTGTTCCCCAATGGTATCTGCTGCAGCTTTTGCAAGAGGCATATATACCCCTCGGGTCCCAGCAAGTTTTCACCAAGGTGGTCGGACCCAGCGATCCATTTCTCGCCATATGTAACGCCTTAGGTATTTACAACACCACTGGTCACTATATGATAAAAGTGTGAAAATTAATCGTAAGAAATTTATATTAGTTCAAGTTTGCTCTGTGTAGATTTATTGTTCTGTTTCAGTGATGTTCTGTGACTAAATCTGAAGGGAAAAGATATCACCTTTGGGGTCAAAGCCTGCTCCCCAATGGTTTCTGCTGACACTTTTGCAAGAGGCATATATACCCCTCGGGTCCCAGCAAGTTTTCACCAAGGTGGTAGGACCCAGCGATCCATTTCGGCCCTTTGCATACCTTGTTTATTCGTGTAGCCTGCCTTCCAGATAATCAATATGCACTTGCTTAGCATTTTATCCATTGGGTTATTATGGAATCAAACTAATCAAGAGTTCTAGACTTTGACAGGTTCTTCTTATTTGCTTTCATGTTACTATAGACAACTATGCCTAGGGTCTTGAAGTTCTATCACACCACATGTAGTCACTTACATGTATACTTACTTGACATATGTACTCTTTAGGTATTTACAACACCACTGGTCACTATATGATAAAAGTGTGAAAATTAATCGTAAGAAATTTATATTAGTTCAAGTTTGCTCTGTGTAGATTTATTGTTCTGTTTCAGTGATGTTCTCTGATTAAATCTGAAGGGAAAAGATATCACCTATGGGGTCAAAGCCTGCTCCCCAATGGTTTCTGCTGACACTTTTGCAAGAGGCATATATACCCCTCGGGTCCCAGCAAGTTTTCACCAAGGTGGTAGGACCCAGCGATCCATTTCGGCCCTTTGCATACCTTGTTTATTCGTGTAGCCTGCCTTCCAGATAATCAATATGCACTTGCTTAGCATTTCTTCCATTGGGTTATTATGAAATCAAACTAATCAAGAGTTCTAGACTTTGACAGGTTTTTCTTATTTGCTTTCATGTTACTATAGACAACTATGCCTAGGGTCTTGAAGTTCTATCACACCACATGTAGTCACTTACATGTATACTTACTTGACATATGTACTCTTTAGGTATTTACAACACCACTGGTCACTATATGATAAAAGTGTGAAAATTAATCGTAAGAAATTTATATTAGTTCAAGTTTGCTCTGTGTGGATTTATTGTTTATTGTTCTGTTTCAGTGATGTCCTTTGACATTTTGAATTTTCTGAAGGGAAAATATATCACCTACGGGGTCAAAGCCAGTTCCCCAATGGTATCAGCTGCAGCTTTTGAAAGAGACATATATACCCCTCGGGTCCCAGCAAGTTTTCACCAAGGTGGTAGGACCCAGCGATCCATTTCTCCCCTTTGCATACCTTGTTTATTCGTGTAGCCTTCCCTACAGATAATCAATATGCACTTGCTTAGCATTTCTTCCATTGGGTTATTATGAAATCAAACTAATCAAGAGTTCTAGACTTTGACAGGTTTTTCTTATTTGCTTTCATGTTACTATAGACAACTATGCCTAGGGTCTTGAAGTTCTATCACACCACATGTAGTCACTTACATGTATGCTTACTTGGCATATGTAACTCTTAAGGTATTTACAACACCACTGGTCACTATATGATAAAAGCGTGAAAATTAATTGTAAGAAATTTATTTTAGTTCAAGTTTGCTCTGTGTGGATTTATTGTTCTGTTTCAGTGATGTTCTGTGACTAAATCTGAAGGGAAAAGATATCACCTATGGGGTCAAAGCCTGCTCCCCAATGGTATCTGCTGACACTTTTGCAAGAGGCATATATACCCCTCGGGTCCCAGCAAGTTTTCACCAAGGTGGTAGGACCCAGCGATCCATTTCGGCCCTTTGCATACCTTGTATATTCGTGTAGCCTGCCTTCCAGATAATCAATATGCACTTGCTTAGCATTTTATCCATTGGGTTATTATGGAATCAAACTAATCAAGAGTTCTAGACTTTGACAGGTTCTTCTTATTTGCTTTCATGTTACTATAGACAACTATGCCTAGGGTCTTGAAGTTCTATCACACCACATGTAGTCACTTACATGTATGCTTACTTGACATATGTAACGCCTTAGGTATTTACAACACCACTGGTCACTATATGATAAAAGTGTGAAAATTAATCGTAAGAAATTTATATTAGTTCAAGTTTGCTCTGAGTAGATTTATTATTCTGTTTCAGTGATGTTGTGTGACTAAATCTGAAGGGAAAAGATATCACCTATGGGGTCAAAGCCTGCTCCCCAATGGTTTCTGCTGAGACTTTTGCAAGAGGCATATATACCCCTCGGGTCCCAGCAAGTTTTCACCAAGGTGGTAGGACCCAGCGATCCATTTCGGCCCTTTGCATACCTTGTTTATTCGTGTAGCCTGCCTTCCAGATAATCAATATGCACTTGCTTAGCATTTTATCCATTGGGTTATTATGGAATCAAACTAATCAAGAGTTCTAGACTTTGACAGGTTCTTCTTATTTGCTTTCATGTTACTATAGACAACTATGCCTAGGGTCTTGAAGTTCTATCACACCACATGTAGTCACTTACATGTATACTTACTTACTCTTTAGGTATTTACAACACCACTGGTCACTATATGATAAAAGTGTGAAAATTAATCGTAAGAAATTTATATTAGTTCAAGTTTGCTCTGTGTGGATTTATTGTTTATTGTTCTGTTTCAGTGATGTTCTTTGACATTTTGAATTTTCTGAAGGGAAAATATATCACCTACAGGGTCAAAGCCAGTTCCCCAATGGTATCAGCTGCAGCTTTTGCAAGAGACATATATACCCCTCGGGTCCCAGCAAGTTTTCACCAAGGTAGTAGGACCCAGCGATCCATTTCTCCCCTTTGCATACCTTGTTTATTCGTGTAGCCTTCCCTACAGATAATCAATATGCACTTGCTTAGCATTTCTTCTATTGGGTTATTATGAAATCAAACTAATCAAGAGTTCTAGACTTTGACAGGTTTTTCTTATTTGCTTTCATGTTACTATAGACAACTATGCCTATGGTCTTGAAGTTCTATCACACCACATGTAGTCACTTACATGTATGCTTACTTGGCATATGTAACTCTTAAGGTATTTACAACACCACTGGTCACTATATGATAAAAGTGTGAAAATTAATCGTAAGAAATTTATATTAGTTCAAGTTTGCTCTGTGTAGATTTATTGTTCTGTTTCAGTGATGTTCTGTGATTAAATCTGAAGGGAAAAGATATCACCTATGGGGTCAAAGCCTGCTCCCCAATGGTTTCTGCTGACACTTTTGCAAGAGGCATATATACCCCTCGGGTCCCAGCAAGTTTTCACCAAGGTGGTAGTACCCAGCGATCCATTTCGGCCCTTTGCATACCTTGTTTATTCGTGTAGCCTGCCTTCCAGATAATCAATATGCACTTGCTTAGCATTTTATCCATTGGGTTATTATGGAATCAAACTAATCAAGAGTTCTAGACTTTGACAGGTTCTTCTTATTTGCTTTCATGTTACTATAGACAACTATGCCTAGGGTCTTGAAGTTCTATCACACCACATGTAGTCACTTACATGTATGCTTACTTGACATATGTAACTCCTTAGGTATTTACAACACCACTGGTCACTATATGATAAAAGTGTGAAAATTAATCGTAAGAAATTTATATTAGTTCAAGTTTGCTCTGTGTAGATTTATTGTTCTGTTTCAGTGATGTTCTCTGACTAAATCTGAAGGGAAAAGATATCACCTATGGGGTCAAAGCCTGCTCCCCAGTGGTTTCTGCTGACACTTTTGCAAGAGGCATATATACCCCTCGGGTCCCAGCAAGTTTTCACCAAGGTGGTAGGACCCAGCGATCCATTTCGGCCCTTTGCATACCTTGTTTATTCGTGTAGCCTGCCTTCCAGATAATCAATATGCACTTGCTTAGCATTTTATCCATTGGGTTATTATGGAATCAAACTAATCAAGAGTTCTAGACTTTGACAGGTTCTTCTTATTTGCTTTCATGTTACTATAGACAACTATGCCTAGGGTCTTGAAGTTCTATCACACCACATGTAGTCACTTACATGTATGCTTACTTGACATATGTAACGCCTTAGGTATTTACAACACCACTGGTCACTATATGATAAAAGTGTGAAAATTAATCGTAAGAAATTTATATTAGTTCAAGTTTGCTCTGTGTATATTTATTGTTCTGTTTCAGTGATGTTCTGTGACTAAATCTGAAGGGAAAAGATATCACCTATGGGGTCAAAGCCTGCTCCCCAATGGTTTCTGCTGACACTTTTGCAAGAGGCATATATACCCCTCGGGTCCCAGCAAGTTTTCACCAAGGTGGTAGGACCCAGCGATCCATTTCGGTCCTTTGCATACCTTGTTTATTCGTGTAGCCTGCCTTCCAGATAATCAATATGCACTTGCTTAGCATTTTATCCATTGGGTTATTATGGAATCAAACTAATCAAGAGTTCTAGACTTTGACAGGTTCTTCTTATTTGCTTTCATGTTACTATAGACAACTATGCCTAGGGTCTTGAAGTTCTATCACACCACATGTAGTCACTTACATGTATGCTTACTTGACATATGTAACGCCTTAGGTATTTACAACACCACTGGTCACTATATGATAAAAGTGTGAAAATTAATCGTAAGAAATTTATATTAGTTCAAGTTTGCTCTGTGTAGATTTATTGTTCTGTTTCAGTGATGTTCTGTGATTAAATCTGAAGGGAAAAGATATCACCTATGGGGTCAAAGCCTGCTCCCCAATGGTTTCTGCTGAAGCTTTTGCAAGAGGCATATATACCCCTCGGGTCCCAGCAAGTTTTCACCAAGGTGGTAGGACCCAGCGATCCATTTCGGCCCTTTGCATACCTTGTTTATTCGTGTAGCCTGCCTTCCAGATAATCAATATGCACTTGCTTAGCATTTTATCCATTGGGTTATTATGGAATCAAACTAATCAAGAGTTCTAGACTTTGACAGGTTCTTCTTATTTGCTTTCATGTTACTATAGACAACTATGCCTATGGTCTTGAAGTTCTATCACACCACATGTAGTCACTTACATGTATACTTACTTACTCTTTAGGTATTTACAACACCACTGGTCACTATATGATAAAAGTGTGAAAATTAATCGTAAGAAATTTATATTAGTTCAAGTTTGCTCTGTGTGGATTTATTGTTTATTGTTCTGTTTCAGTGATGTTCTTTGACATTTTGAATTTTCTTAAGGGAAAATATATCACCTACGGGGTCAAAGCCAGTTCCCCAATGGTATCAGCTGCAGCTTTTGCAAGAGACATATATACCCCTCGGGTCCCAGCAAGTTTTCACCAAGGTAGTAGGACCCAGCGATCCATTTCTCCCCTTTGCATACCTTGTTTATTCGTGTAGCCTTCCCTACAGATAATCAATATGCACTTGCTTAGCATTTCTTCTATTGGATTATTATGAAATCAAACTAATCAAGAGTTCTAGACTTTGACAGGTTTTTCTTATTTGCTTTCATGTTACTATAGACAACTATGCCTATGGTCTTGAAGTTCTATCACACCACATGTAGTCACTTACATGTATGCTTACTTGGCATATGTAACTCTTAAGGTATTTACAACACCACTGGTCACTATATGATAAAAGCGTGAAAATTAATCGTAAGAAATTTATTTTAGTTCAAGTTTGCTCTGTGTGGATTTATTGTTCTGTTCCAGTGATGTTCTTTGACTAAATCTGAAGGGAAAAGATATCACCTACGGGGTCAAAGCCTGTTCCCCAATGGTATCTGCTGAAGCTTTTGCAAGAGGCATATATACCCCTCGGGTCCCAGCAAGTTTTCACCAAGGTGGTAGGACCCAGCGATCCATTTCGGCCCTTTGCATACCTTGTTTATTCGTGTAGCCTGCCTTCCAGATAATCAATATGCACTTGCTTAGCATTTTATCCATTGGGTTATTATGGAATCAAACTAATCAAGAGTTCTAGACTCTGACAGGTTATTCTTATTTGCTTTCATGTTACTATAGACAACTATGCCTAGGGTCTTGAAGTTCTATCACACCACATGTAGTCACTTACATGTATACTTACTTACTCTTTAGGTATTTACAACACCACTGGTCACTATATGATAAAAGTGTGAAAATTAATCGTAAGAAATTTATATTAGTTCAAGTTTGCTCTGTGTGGATTTATTGTTTATTGTTCTGTTTCAGTGATGTTCTTTGACATTTTGAATTTTCTGAAGGGAAAATATATCACCTACGGGGTCAAAGCCAGTTCCCCAATGGTATCAGCTGCAGCTTTTGCAAGAGACATATATACCCCTCGGGTCCCAGCAAGTTTTCACCAAGGTAGTAGGACCCAGCGATCCATTTCTCCCCTTTGCATACCTTGTTTATTTGTGTAGCCTTCCCTACAGATAATCAATATGCACTTGCTTAGCATTTCTTCTATTGGGTTATTATGAAATCAAACTAATCAAGAGTTCTAGACTTTGACAGGTTTTTCTTATTTGCTTTCATGTTACTATAGACAACTATGCCTATGGTCTTAAAGTTCTATCACACCACATGTAGTCACTTACATGTATGCTTACTTGGCATATGTAACTCTTAAGGTATTTACAACACCACTGGTCACTATATGATAAAAGCGTGAAAATTAATCGTAAGAAATTTATTTTAGTTCAAGTTTGCTCTGTGTGGATTTATTGTTCTGTTTAAGTGATGTTCTTTGACTAAATCTGAAGGGAAAAGATATCACCTATGGGGTCAAAGCCTGCTCCCCAATGGTATCTGCTGACACTTTTGCAAGAGGCATATATACCCCTTGGGTCCCAGCAAGTTTTCACCAAGGTGGTAGGACCCAGCGATCCATCTCGGCCCTTTGCATACCTTGTTTATTCGTGTAGCCTTCCCTACAGATAATCAATATGCACTTGCTTAGCATTTCTTCCATTGGGTTATTATGAAATCAAACTAATCAAGAGTTCTAGACTTTGACAGGTTTTTCTTATTTGCTTTCATGTTACTATAGACAACTATGCCTATGGTCTTGAAGTTCTATCACACCACATGTAGTCACTTACATGTATGCTTACTTGACATATGTAACGCCTTAGGTATTTACAACACCACTGGTCACTATATGATAAAAGTGTGAAAATTAATCGTAAGAAATTTATATTAGTTCAAGTTTGCTCTGTGTAGATTTATTGTTCTGTTTCAGTGATGTTGTGTGACTAAATCTGAAGGGAAAAGATATCACCTATGGGGTCAAAGCCTGCTCCCCAATGGTTTCTGCTGACACTTTTGCAAGAGGCATATATACCCCTCGGGTCCCAGCAAGTTTTCACCAAGGTGGTAGGACCCAGCGATCCATTTCGGCCCTTTGCATACCTTGTTTATTCGTGTAGCCTGCCTTCCAGATAATCAATATGCACTTGCTTAGCATTTTATCCATTGGGTTATTATGGAATCAAACTAATCAAGAGTTCTAGACTTTGACAGGTTCTTCTTATTTGCTTTCATGTTACTATAGACAACTATGCCTAGGGTCTTGAAGTTCTATCACACCACATGTAGTCACTTACATGTATACTTACTTGACATATGTACTCTTTAGGTATTTACAACACCACTGGTCACTATATGATAAAAGTGTGAAAATTAATCGTAAGAAATTTATATTAGTTCAAGTTTGCTCTGTGTGGATTTATTGTTTATTGTTCTGTTTCAGTGATGTTCTTTGACATTTTGAATTTTCTGAAGGGAAAATTTATCACCTACGGGGTCAAAGCCAGTTCCCCAATGGTATCAGCTGCAGCTTTTGAAAGAGACATATATACCCCTCGGGTCCCAGCAAGTTTTCACCAAGGTGGTAGGACCCAGCGATCCATTTCTCCCCTTTGCATACCTTGTTTATTCGTGTAGCCTTCCCTACAGATAATCAATATGCACTTGCTTAGCATTTCTTCCATTGGGTTATTATGAAATCAAACTAATCAAGAGTTCTAGACTTTGACAGGTTCTTCTTATTTGCTTTCATGTTACTATAGACAACTATGCCTAGGGTCTTGAAGTTCTATCACACCACATGTAGTCACTTACATGTATGCTTACTTGACATATGTAACGCCTTAGGTATTTACAACACCACTGGTCACTATATGATAAAAGTGTGAAAATTAATCGTAAGAAATTTATATTAGTTCAAGTTTGCTCTGAGTAGATTTATTATTCTGTTTCAGTGATGTTGTGTGACTAAATCTGAAGGGAAAAGATATCACCTATGGGGTCAAAGCCTGCTCCCCAATGGTTTCTGCTGAGATTTTTGCAAGAGGCATATATACCCCTCGGGTCCCAGCAAGTTTTCACCAAGGTGGTAGGACCCAGCGATCCATTTCGGCCCTTTGCATACCTTGTTTATTCGTGTAGCCTGCCTTCCAGATAATCAATATGCACTTGCTTAGCATTTTATCCATTGGGTTATTATGGAATCAAACTAATCAAGAGTTCTAGACTTTGACAGGTTCTTCTTATTTGCTTTCATGTTACTATAGACAACTATGCCTAGGGTCTTGAAGTTCTATCACACCACATGTAGTCACTTACATGTATACTTACTTACTCTTTAGGTATTTACAACACCACTGGTCACTATATGATAAAAGTGTGAAAATTAATCGTAAGAAATTTATATTAGTTCAAGTTTGCTCTGTGTGGATTTATTGTTTATTGTTCTGTTTCAGTGATGTTCTTTGACATTTTGAATTTTCTGAAAGGAAAATATATCACCTACGGGGTCAAAGCCAGTTCCCCAATGGTATCAGCTGCAGCTTTTGCAAGAGACATATATACCCCTCGGGTCCCAGCAAGTTTTCACCAAGGTAGTAGGACCCAGCGATCCATTTCTCCCCTTTGCATACCTTGTTTATTTGTGTAGCCTTCCCTACAGATAATCAATATGCACTTGCTTAGCATTTCTTCTATTGGGTTATTATGAAATCAAACTAATCAAGAGTTCTAGACTTTGACAGGTTTTTCTTATTTGCTTTCATGTTACTATAGACAACTATGCCTATGGTCTTGAAGTTCTATCACACCACATGTAGTCACTTACATGTATGCTTACTTGGCATATGTAACTCTTAAGGTATTTTCAACACCACTGGTCACTATATGATAAAAGCGTGAAAATTAATCGTAAGAAATTTATTTTAGTTCAAGTTTGCTCTGTGTGGATGTATTGTTCTGTTCCAGTGATGTTCTTTGACTAAATCTGAAGGGAAAAGATATCACCTACGGGGTCAAAGCCTGTTCCCCAATGGTATCTGCTGAAGCTTTTGCAAGAGGCATATATACCCCTCGGGTCCCAGCAAGTTTTCACCAAGGTGGTAGGACCCAGCGATCCATTTCGGCCCTTTGCATACCTTGTTTATTCGTGTAGCCTGCCTTCCAGATAATCAATATGCACTTGCTTAGCATTTTATCCATTGGGTTATTATGGAATCAAACTAATCAAGAGTTCTAGACTTTGACAGGTTCTTCTTATTTGCTTTCATGTTACTATAGACAACTATGCCTAGGGTCTTGAAGTTCTATCACACCACATGTAGTCACTTACATGTATGCTTACTTGACATATGTAACTCCTTAGGTATTTACAACACCACTGGTCACTATATGATAAAAGTGTGAAAATTAATCGTAAGAAATTTATATTAGTTCAAGTTTGCTCTGTGTAGATTTATTGTTCTGTTTCAGTGATGTTCTCTGATTAAATCTGAAGGGAAAAGATATCACCTATGGGGTCAAAGCCTGCTCCCCAATGGTTTCTGCTGACACTTTTGCAAGAGGCATATATACCCCTCGGGTCCCAGCAAGTTTTCACCAAGGTGGTAGTACCCAGCGATCCATTTCGGCCCTTTGCATACCTTGTTTATTCGTGTAGCCTGCCTTCCAGATAATCAATATGCACTTGCTTAGCATTTTATCCATTGGGTTATTATGGAATCAAACTAATCAAGAGTTCTAGACTTTGACAGGTTCTTCTTATTTGCTTTCATGTTACTATAGACAACTATGCCTAGGGTCTTGAAGTTCTATCACACCACATGTAGTCACTTACATGTATGCTTACTTGACATATGTAACTCCTTAGGTATTTACAACACCACTGGTCACTATATGATAAAAGTGTGAAAATTAATCGTAAGAAATTTATATTAGTTCAAGTTTGCTCTGTGTGGATTTATTGTTTATTGTTCTGTTTCAGTTATGTTCTTTGACATTTTGAATTTTCTGAAGGGAAAATATATCACCTACGGGGTCAAAGCCAGTTTCCCAATGGTATCAGCTGCAGCTTTTGAAAGAGACATATATACCCCTCGGGTCCCAGCAAGTTTTCACCAAGGTGGTAGGACCCAGCGATCCATTTCTCCCCTTTGCATACCTTGTTTATTCGTGTAGCCTTCCCTACAGATAATCAATATGCACTTGCTTAGCATTTCTTCCATTGGGTTATTATGAAATCAAACTAATCAAGAGTTCTAGACTTTGACAGGTTTTTCTTATTTGCTTTCATGTTACTATAGACAACTATGCCTAGGGTCTTGAAGTTCTATCACACCACATGTAGTCACTTACATGTATGCTTACTTGGCATATGTAACTCTTAAGGTATTTACAACACCACTGGTCACTATATGATAAAAGCGTGAAAATTAATTGTAAGAAATTTATTTTAGTTCAAGTTTGCTCTGTGTGGATTTATTGTTCTGTTTCAGTGATGATCTGTGACTAAATCTGAAGGGAAAAGATATCACCTATGGGGTCAAAGCCTGCTCCCCAATGGTATCTGCTGACACTTTTGCAAGAGGCATATATACCCCTCGGGTCCCAGCAAGTTTTCACCAAGGTGGTAGGACCCAGCGATCCATTTCGGCCCTTTGCATACCTTATATATTCGTGTAGCCTGCCTTCCAGATAATCAATATGCACTTGCTTAGCATTTTATCCATTGGGTTATTATGGAATCAAACTAATCAAGAGTTCTAGACTTTGACAGGTTCTTCTTATTTGCTTTCATGTTACTATAGACAACTATGCCTAGGGTCTTGAAGTTCTATCACACCACATGTAGTCACTTACATGTATGCTTACTTGACATATGTAACGCCTTAGGTATTTACAACACCACTGGTCACTATATGATAAAAGTGTGAAAATTAATCGTAAGAAATTTATATTAGTTCAAGTTTGCTCTGAGTAGATTTATTATTCTGTTTCAGTGATGTTGTGTGACTAAATCTGAAGGGAAAAGATATCACCTATGGGGTCAAAGCCTGCTCCCCAATGGTTTCTGCTGAGACTTTTGCAAGAGGCATATATACCCCTCGGGTCCCAGCAAGTTTTCACCAAGGTGGTAGGACCCAGCGATCCATTTCGGCCCTTTGCATACCTTGTTTATTCGTGTAGCCTGCCTTCCAGATAATCAATATGCACTTGCTTAGCATTTTATCCATTGGGTTATTATGGAATCAAACTAATCAAGAGTTCTAGACTTTGACAGGCTCTTCTTATTTGCTTTCATGTTACTATAGACAACTATGCCTAGGGTCTTGAAGTTCTATCACACCACATGTAGTCACTTACATGTATACTTACTTACTCTTTAGGTATTTACAACACCACTGGTCACTATATGATAAAAGTGTGAAAATTAATCGTAAGAAATTTATATTAGTTCAAGTTTGCTCTGTGTGGATTTATTGTTTATTGTTCTGTTTCAGTGATGTTCTTTGACATTTTGAATTTTCTGAAAGGAAAATATATCACCTACGGGGTCAAAGCCAGTTCCCCAATGGTATCAGCTGCAGCTTTTGCAAGAGACATATATACCCCTCGGGTCCCAGCAAGTTTTCACCAAGGTAGTAGGACCCAGCGATCCATTTCTCCCCTTTGCATACCTTGTTTATTTGTGTAGCCTTCCCTACAGATAATCAATATGCACTTGCTTAGCATTTCTTCTATTGGGTTATTATGAAATCAAACTAATCAAGAGTTCTAGACTTTGACAGGTTTTTCTTATTTGCTTTCATGTTACTATAGACAACTATGCCTATGGTCTTGAAGTTCTATCACACCACATGTAGTCACTTACATGTATGCTTACTTGGCATATGTAACTCTTAAGGTATTTTCAACACCACTGGTCACTATATGATAAAAGCGTGAAAATTAATCGTAAGAAATTTATTTTAGTTCAAGTTTGCTCTGTGTGGATTTATTGTTCTGTTTCAGTGATGTTCTGTGACTAAATCTGAAGGGAAAAGATATCACCTATGGGGTCAAAGCCTGCTCCCCAATGGTATCTGCTGACACTTTTGCAAGAGGCATATATACCCCTCGGGTCCCAGCAAGTTTTCACCAAGGTGGTAGGACCCAGCGATCCATTTCGGCCCTTTGCATACCTTATATATTCGTGTAGCCTGCCTTCCAGATAATCAATATGCACTTGCTTAGCATTTTATCCATTGGGTTATTATGGAATCAAACTAATCAAGAGTTCTAGACTTTGACAGGTTCTTCTTATTTGCTTTCATGTTACTATAGACAACTATGCCTAGGGTCTTGAAGTTCTATCACACCACATGTAGTCACTTACATGTATACTTACTTACTCTTTAGGTATTTACAACACCACTGGTCACTATATGATAAAAGTGTGAAAATTAATCGTAAGAAATTTATATTAGTTCAAGTTTGCTCTGTGTGGATTTATTGTTTATTGTTCTGTTTCAGTGATGTTCTTTGACATTTTGAATTTTCTGAAAGGAAAATATATCACCTACGGGGTCAAAGCCAGTTCTCCAATGGTATCAGCTGCAGCTTTTGCAAGAGACATATATACCCCTCGGGTCCCAGCAAGTTTTCACCAAGGTAGTAGGACCCAGCGATCCATTTCTCCCCTTTGCATACCTTGTTTATTTGTGTAGCCTTCCCTACAGATAATCAATATGCACTTGCTTAGCATTTCTTCTATTGGGTTATTATGAAATCAAACTAATCAAGAGTTCTAGACTTTGACAGGTTTTTCTTATTTGCTTTCATGTTACTATAGACAACTATGCCTATGGTCTTGAAGTTCTATCACACCACATGTAGTCACTTACATGTATGCTTACTTGGCATATGTAACTCTTAAGGTATTTTCAACACCACTGGTCACTATATGATAAAAGCGTGAAAATTAATCGTAAGAAATTTATTTTAGTTCAAGTTTGCTCTGTGTGGATGTATTGTTCTGTTCCAGTGATGTTCTTTGACTAAATCTGAAGGGAAAAGATATCACCTACGGGGTCAAAGCCTGTTCCCCAATGGTATCTGCTGAAGCTTTTGCAAGAGGCATATATACCCCTCGGGTCCCAGCAAGTTTTCACCAAGGTGGTAGGACCCAGCGATCCATTTCGGCCCTTTGCATACCTTGTTTATTCGTGTAGCCTGCCTTCCAGATAATCAATATGCACTTGCTTAGCATTTTATCCATTGGGTTATTATGGAATCAAACTAATCAAGAGTTCTAGACTTTGACAGGTTCTTCTTATTTGCTTTCATGTTACTATAGACAACTATGCCTAGGGTCTTGAAGTTCTATCACACCACATGTAGTCACTTACATGTATGCTTACTTGACATATGTAACTCCTTAGGTATTTACAACACCACTGGTCACTATATGATAAAAGTGTGAAAATTAATCGTAAGAAATTTATATTAGTTCAAGTTTGCTCTGTGTAGATTTATTGTTCTGTTTCAGTGATGTTCTCTGATTAAATCTGAAGGGAAAAGATATCACCTATGGGGTCAAAGCCTGCTCCCCAATGGTTTCTGCTGACACTTTTGCAAGAGGCATATATACCCCTCGGGTCCCAGCAAGTTTTCACCAAGGTGGTAGTACCCAGCGATCCATTTCGGCCCTTTGCATACCTTGTTTATTCGTGTAGCCTGCCTTCCAGATAATCAATATGCACTTGCTTAGCATTTTATCCATTGGGTTATTATGGAATCAAACTAATCAAGAGTTCTAGACTTTGACAGGTTCTTCTTATTTGCTTTCATGTTACTATAGACAACTATGCCTAGGGTCTTGAAGTTCTATCACACCACATGTAGTCACTTACATGTATGCTTACTTGACATATGTAACTCCTTAGGTATTTACAACACCACTGGTCACTATATGATAAAAGTGTGAAAATTAATCGTAAGAAATTTATATTAGTTCAAGTTTGCTCTGTGTGGATTTATTGTTTATTGTTCTGTTTCAGTTATGTTCTTTGACATTTTGAATTTTCTGAAGGGAAAATATATCACCTACGGGGTCAAAGCCAGTTTCCCAATGGTATCAGCTGCAGCTTTTGAAAGAGACATATATACCCCTCGGGTCCCAGCAAGTTTTCACCAAGGTGGTAGGACCCAGCGATCCATTTCTCCCCTTTGCATACCTTGTTTATTCGTGTAGCCTTCCCTACAGATAATCAATATGCACTTGCTTAGCATTTCTTCCATTGGGTTATTATGAAATCAAACTAATCAAGAGTTCTAGACTTTGACAGGTTTTTCTTATTTGCTTTCATGTTACTATAGACAACTATGCCTAGGGTCTTGAAGTTCTATCACACCACATGTAGTCACTTACATGTATGCTTACTTGGCATATGTAACTCTTAAGGTATTTACAACACCACTGGTCACTATATGATAAAAGCGTGAAAATTAATTGTAAGAAATTTATTTTAGTTCAAGTTTGCTCTGTGTGGATTTATTGTTCTGTTTCAGTGATGATCTGTGACTAAATCTGAAGGGAAAAGATATCACCTATGGGGTCAAAGCCTGCTCCCCAATGGTATCTGCTGACACTTTTGCAAGAGGCATATATACCCCTCGGGTCCCAGCAAGTTTTCACCAAGGTGGTAGGACCCAGCGATCCATTTCGGCCCTTTGCATACCTTATATATTCGTGTAGCCTGCCTTCCAGATAATCAATATGCACTTGCTTAGCATTTTATCCATTGGGTTATTATGGAATCAAACTAATCAAGAGTTCTAGACTTTGACAGGTTCTTCTTATTTGCTTTCATGTTACTATAGACAACTATGCCTAGGGTCTTGAAGTTCTATCACACCACATGTAGTCACTTACATGTATGCTTACTTGACATATGTAACGCCTTAGGTATTTACAACACCACTGGTCACTATATGATAAAAGTGTGAAAATTAATCGTAAGAAATTTATATTAGTTCAAGTTTGCTCTGAGTAGATTTATTATTCTGTTTCAGTGATGTTGTGTGACTAAATCTGAAGGGAAAAGATATCACCTATGGGGTCAAAGCCTGCTCCCCAATGGTTTCTGCTGAGACTTTTGCAAGAGGCATATATACCCCTCGGGTCCCAGCAAGTTTTCACCAAGGTAGTAGGACCCAGCGATCCATTTCTCCCCTTTGCATACCTTGTTTATTTGTGTAGCCTTCCCTACAGATAATCAATATGCACTTGCTTAGCATTTCTTCTATTGGGTTATTATGAAATCAAACTAATCAAGAGTTCTAGACTTTGACAGGTTTTTCTTATTTGCTTTCATGTTACTATAGACAACTATGCCTATGGTCTTGAAGTTCTATCACACCACATGTAGTCACTTACATGTATGCTTACTTGGCATATGTAACTCTTAAGGTATTTTCAACACCACTGGTCACTATATGGTAAAAGCGTGAAAATTAATCGTAAGAAATTTATTTTAGTTCAAGTTTGCTCTGTGTGGATTTATTGTTCTGTTTCAGTGATGTTCTGTGACTAAATCTGAAGGGAAAAGATATCACCTATGGGGTCAAAGCCTGCTCCCCAATGGTATCTGCTGACACTTTTGCAAGAGGCATATATACCCCTCGGGTCCCAGCAAGTTTTCACCAAGGTGGTAGGACCCAGCGATCCATTTCGGCCCTTTGCATACCTTATATATTCGTGTAGCCTGCCTTCCAGATAATCAATATGCACTTGCTTAGCATTTTATCCATTGGGTTATTATGGAATCAAACTAATCAAGAGTTCTAGACTTTGACAGGTTCTTCTTATTTGCTTTCATGTTACTATAGACAACTATGCCTAGGGTCTTGAAGTTCTATCACACCACATGTAGTCACTTACATGTATGCTTACTTGACATATGTAACTCCTTAGGTATTTACAACACCACTGGTCACTATATGATAAAAGTGTGAAAATTAATCGTAAGAAATTTATATTAGTTCAAGTTTGCTCTGTGTAGATTTATTGTTCTGTTTCAGTGATGTTCTCTGATTAAATCTGAAGGGAAAAGATATCACCTATGGGGTCAAAGCCTGCTCCCCAATGGTTTCTGCTGACACTTTTGCAAGAGGCATATATACCCCTCGGGTCCCAGCAAGTTTTCACCAAGGTGGTAGTACCCAGCGATCCATTTCGGCCCTTTGCATACCTTGTTTATTCGTGTAGCCTGCCTTCCAGATAATCAATATGCACTTGCTTAGCATTTTATCCATTGGGTTATTATGGAATCAAACTAATCAAGAGTTCTAGACTTTGACAGGTTCTTCTTATTTGCTTTCATGTTACTATAGACAACTATGCCTAGGGTCTTGAAGTTCTATCACACCACATGTAGTCACTTACATGTATGCTTACTTGACATATGTAACTCCTTAGGTATTTACAACACCACTGGTCACTATATGATAAAAGTGTGAAAATTAATCGTAAGAAATTTATATTAGTTCAAGTTTGCTCTGTGTGGATTTATTGTTTATTGTTCTGTTTCAGTTATGTTCTTTGACATTTTGAATTTTCTGAAGGGAAAATATATCACCTACGGGGTCAAAGCCAGTTTCCCAATGGTATCAGCTGCAGCTTTTGAAAGAGACATATATACCCCTCGGGTCCCAGCAAGTTTTCACCAAGGTGGTAGGACCCAGCGATCCATTTCTCCCCTTTGCATACCTTGTTTATTCGTGTAGCCTTCCCTACAGATAATCAATATGCACTTGCTTAGCATTTCTTCCATTGGGTTATTATGAAATCAAACTAATCAAGAGTTCTAGACTTTGACAGGTTTTTCTTATTTGCTTTCATGTTACTATAGACAACTATGCCTAGGGTCTTGAAGTTCTATCACACCACATGTAGTCACTTACATGTATGCTTACTTGGCATATGTAACTCTTAAGGTATTTACAACACCACTGGTCACTATATGATAAAAGCGTGAAAATTAATTGTAAGAAATTTATTTTAGTTCAAGTTTGCTCTGTGTGGATTTATTGTTCTGTTTCAGTGATGATCTGTGACTAAATCTGAAGGGAAAAGATATCACCTATGGGGTCAAAGCCTGCTCCCCAATGGTATCTGCTGACACTTTTGCAAGAGGCATATATACCCCTCGGGTCCCAGCAAGTTTTCACCAAGGTGGTAGGACCCAGCGATCCATTTCGGCCCTTTGCATACCTTATATATTCGTGTAGCCTGCCTTCCAGATAATCAATATGCACTTGCTTAGCATTTTATCCATTGGGTTATTATGGAATCAAACTAATCAAGAGTTCTAGACTTTGACAGGTTCTTCTTATTTGCTTTCATGTTACTATAGACAACTATGCCTAGGGTCTTGAAGTTCTATCACACCACATGTAGTCACTTACATGTATGCTTACTTGACATATGTAACGCCTTAGGTATTTACAACACCACTGGTCACTATATGATAAAAGTGTGAAAATTAATCGTAAGAAATTTATATTAGTTCAAGTTTGCTCTGAGTAGATTTATTATTCTGTTTCAGTGATGTTGTGTGACTAAATCTGAAGGGAAAAGATATCACCTATGGGGTCAAAGCCTGCTCCCCAATGGTTTCTGCTGAGACTTTTGCAAGAGGCATATATACCCCTCGGGTCCCAGCAAGTTTTCACCAAGGTGGTAGGACCCAGCGATCCATTTCGGCCCTTTGCATACCTTGTTTATTCGTGTAGCCTGCCTTCCAGATAATCAATATGCACTTGCTTAGCATTTTATCCATTGGGTTATTATGGAATCAAACTAATCAAGAGTTCTAGACTTTGACAGGTTCTTCTTATTTGCTTTCATGTTACTATAGACAACTATGCCTAGGGTCTTGAAGTTCTATCACACCACATGTAGTCACTTACATGTATACTTACTTACTCTTTAGGTATTTACAACACCACTGGTCACTATATGATAAAAGTGTGAAAATTAATCGTAAGAAATTTATATTAGTTCAAGTTTGCTCTGTGTGGATTTATTGTTTATTGTTCTGTTTCAGTGATGTTCTTTGACATTTTGAATTTTCTGAAAGGAAAATATATCACCTACGGGGTCAAAGCCAGTTCCCCAATGGTATCAGCTGCAGCTTTTGCAAGAGACATATATACCCCTCGGGTCCCAGCAAGTTTTCACCAAGGTAGTAGGACCCAGCGATCCATTTCTCCCCTTTGCATACCTTGTTTATTTGTGTAGCCTTCCCTACAGATAATCAATATGCACTTGCTTAGCATTTCTTCTATTGGGTTATTATGAAATCAAACTAATCAAGAGTTCTAGACTTTGACAGGTTTTTCTTATTTGCTTTCATGTTACTATAGACAACTATGCCTATGGTCTTGAAGTTCTATCACACCACATGTAGTCACTTACATGTATGCTTACTTGGCATATGTAACTCTTAAGGTATTTTCAACACCACTGGTCACTATATGATAAAAGCGTGAAAATTAATCGTAAGAAATTTATTTTAGTTCAAGTTTGCTCTGTGTGGATGTATTGTTCTGTTCCAGTGATGTTCTTTGACTAAATCTGAAGGGAAAAGATATCACCTACGGGGTCAAAGCCTGTTCCCCAATGGTATCTGCTGAAGCTTTTGCAAGAGGCATATATACCCCTCGGGTCCCAGCAAGTTTTCACCAAGGTGGTAGGACCCAGCGATCCATTTCGGCCCTTTGCATACCTTGTTTATTCGTGTAGCCTGCCTTCCAGATAATCAATATGCACTTGCTTAGCATTTTATCCATTGGGTTATTATGGAATCAAACTAATCAAGAGTTCTAGACTTTGACAGGTTCTTCTTATTTGCTTTCATGTTACTATAGACAACTATGCCTAGGGTCTTGAAGTTCTATCACACCACATGTAGTCACTTACATGTATGCTTACTTGACATATGTAACTCCTTAGGTATTTACAACACCACTGGTCACTATATGATAAAAGTGTGAAAATTAATCGTAAGAAATTTATATTAGTTCAAGTTTGCTCTGTGTAGATTTATTGTTCTGTTTCAGTGATGTTCTCTGATTAAATCTGAAGGGAAAAGATATCACCTATGGGGTCAAAGCCTGCTCCCCAATGGTTTCTGCTGACACTTTTGCAAGAGGCATATATACCCCTCGGGTCCCAGCAAGTTTTCACCAAGGTGGTAGTACCCAGCGATCCATTTCGGCCCTTTGCATACCTTGTTTATTCGTGTAGCCTGCCTTCCAGATAATCAATATGCACTTGCTTAGCATTTTATCCATTGGGTTATTATGGAATCAAACTAATCAAGAGTTCTAGACTTTGACAGGTTCTTCTTATTTGCTTTCATGTTACTATAGACAACTATGCCTAGGGTCTTGAAGTTCTATCACACCACATGTAGTCACTTACATGTATGCTTACTTGACATATGTAACTCCTTAGGTATTTACAACACCACTGGTCACTATATGATAAAAGTGTGAAAATTAATCGTAAGAAATTTATATTAGTTCAAGTTTGCTCTGTGTGGATTTATTGTTTATTGTTCTGTTTCAGTTATGTTCTTTGACATTTTGAATTTTCTGAAGGGAAAATATATCACCTACGGGGTCAAAGCCAGTTTCCCAATGGTATCAGCTGCAGCTTTTGAAAGAGACATATATACCCCTCGGGTCCCAGCAAGTTTTCACCAAGGTGGTAGGACCCAGCGATCCATTTCTCCCCTTTGCATACCTTGTTTATTCGTGTAGCCTTCCCTACAGATAATCAATATGCACTTGCTTAGCATTTCTTCCATTGGGTTATTATGAAATCAAACTAATCAAGAGTTCTAGACTTTGACAGGTTTTTCTTATTTGCTTTCATGTTACTATAGACAACTATGCCTAGGGTCTTGAAGTTCTATCACACCACATGTAGTCACTTACATGTATGCTTACTTGGCATATGTAACTCTTAAGGTATTTACAACACCACTGGTCACTATATGATAAAAGCGTGAAAATTAATTGTAAGAAATTTATTTTAGTTCAAGTTTGCTCTGTGTGGATTTATTGTTCTGTTTCAGTGATGATCTGTGACTAAATCTGAAGGGAAAAGATATCACCTATGGGGTCAAAGCCTGCTCCCCAATGGTATCTGCTGACACTTTTGCAAGAGGCATATATACCCCTCGGGTCCCAGCAAGTTTTCACCAAGGTGGTAGGACCCAGCGATCCATTTCGGCCCTTTGCATACCTTATATATTCGTGTAGCCTGCCTTCCAGATAATCAATATGCACTTGCTTAGCATTTTATCCATTGGGTTATTATGGAATCAAACTAATCAAGAGTTCTAGACTTTGACAGGTTCTTCTTATTTGCTTTCATGTTACTATAGACAACTATGCCTAGGGTCTTGAAGTTCTATCACACCACATGTAGTCACTTACATGTATGCTTACTTGACATATGTAACGCCTTAGGTATTTACAACACCACTGGTCACTATATGATAAAAGTGTGAAAATTAATCGTAAGAAATTTATATTAGTTCAAGTTTGCTCTGAGTAGATTTATTATTCTGTTTCAGTGATGTTGTGTGACTAAATCTGAAGGGAAAAGATATCACCTATGGGGTCAAAGCCTGCTCCCCAATGGTTTCTGCTGAGACTTTTGCAAGAGGCATATATACCCCTCGGGTCCCAGCAAGTTTTCACCAAGGTGGTAGGACCCAGCGATCCATTTCGGCCCTTTGCATACCTTGTTTATTCGTGTAGCCTGCCTTCCAGATAATCAATATGCACTTGCTTAGCATTTTATCCATTGGGTTATTATGGAATCAAACTAATCAAGAGTTCTAGACTTTGACAGGCTCTTCTTATTTGCTTTCATGTTACTATAGACAACTATGCCTAGGGTCTTGAAGTTCTATCACACCACATGTAGTCACTTACATGTATACTTACTTACTCTTTAGGTATTTACAACACCACTGGTCACTATATGATAAAAGTGTGAAAATTAATCGTAAGAAATTTATATTAGTTCAAGTTTGCTCTGTGTGGATTTATTGTTTATTGTTCTGTTTCAGTGATGTTCTTTGACATTTTGAATTTTCTGAAAGGAAAATATATCACCTACGGGGTCAAAGCCAGTTCCCCAATGGTATCAGCTGCAGCTTTTGCAAGAGACATATATACCCCTCGGGTCCCAGCAAGTTTTCACCAAGGTAGTAGGACCCAGCGATCCATTTCTCCCCTTTGCATACCTTGTTTATTTGTGTAGCCTTCCCTACAGATAATCAATATGCACTTGCTTAGCATTTCTTCTATTGGGTTATTATGAAATCAAACTAATCAAGAGTTCTAGACTTTGACAGGTTTTTCTTATTTGCTTTCATGTTACTATAGACAACTATGCCTATGGTCTTGAAGTTCTATCACACCACATGTAGTCACTTACATGTATGCTTACTTGGCATATGTAACTCTTAAGGTATTTTCAACACCACTGGTCACTATATGATAAAAGCGTGAAAATTAATCGTAAGAAATTTATTTTAGTTCAAGTTTGCTCTGTGTGGATTTATTGTTCTGTTTCAGTGATGTTCTGTGACTAAATCTGAAGGGAAAAGATATCACCTATGGGGTCAAAGCCTGCTCCCCAATGGTATCTGCTGACACTTTTGCAAGAGGCATATATACCCCTCGGGTCCCAGCAAGTTTTCACCAAGGTGGTAGGACCCAGCGATCCATTTCGGCCCTTTGCATACCTTATATATTCGTGTAGCCTGCCTTCCAGATAATCAATATGCACTTGCTTAGCATTTTATCCATTGGGTTATTATGGAATCAAACTAATCAAGAGTTCTAGACTTTGACAGGTTCTTCTTATTTGCTTTCATGTTACTATAGACAACTATGCCTAGGGTCTTGAAGTTCTATCACACCACATGTAGTCACTTACATGTATACTTACTTACTCTTTAGGTATTTACAACACCACTGGTCACTATATGATAAAAGTGTGAAAATTAATCGTAAGAAATTTATATTAGTTCAAGTTTGCTCTGTGTGGATTTATTGTTTATTGTTCTGTTTCAGTGATGTTCTTTGACATTTTGAATTTTCTGAAAGGAAAATATATCACCTACGGGGTCAAAGCCAGTTCTCCAATGGTATCAGCTGCAGCTTTTGCAAGAGACATATATACCCCTCGGGTCCCAGCAAGTTTTCACCAAGGTAGTAGGACCCAGCGATCCATTTCTCCCCTTTGCATACCTTGTTTATTTGTGTAGCCTTCCCTACAGATAATCAATATGCACTTGCTTAGCATTTCTTCTATTGGGTTATTATGAAATCAAACTAATCAAGAGTTCTAGACTTTGACAGGTTTTTCTTATTTGCTTTCATGTTACTATAGACAACTATGCCTATGGTCTTGAAGTTCTATCACACCACATGTAGTCACTTACATGTATGCTTACTTGGCATATGTAACTCTTAAGGTATTTTCAACACCACTGGTCACTATATGATAAAAGCGTGAAAATTAATCGTAAGAAATTTATTTTAGTTCAAGTTTGCTCTGTGTGGATGTATTGTTCTGTTCCAGTGATGTTCTTTGACTAAATCTGAAGGGAAAAGATATCACCTACGGGGTCAAAGCCTGTTCCCCAATGGTATCTGCTGAAGCTTTTGCAAGAGGCATATATACCCCTCGGGTCCCAGCAAGTTTTCACCAAGGTGGTAGGACCCAGCGATCCATTTCGGCCCTTTGCATACCTTGTTTATTCGTGTAGCCTGCCTTCCAGATAATCAATATGCACTTGCTTAGCATTTTATCCATTGGGTTATTATGGAATCAAACTAATCAAGAGTTCTAGACTTTGACAGGTTCTTCTTATTTGCTTTCATGTTACTATAGACAACTATGCCTAGGGTCTTGAAGTTCTATCACACCACATGTAGTCACTTACATGTATGCTTACTTGACATATGTAACTCCTTAGGTATTTACAACACCACTGGTCACTATATGATAAAAGTGTGAAAATTAATCGTAAGAAATTTATATTAGTTCAAGTTTGCTCTGTGTAGATTTATTGTTCTGTTTCAGTGATGTTCTCTGATTAAATCTGAAGGGAAAAGATATCACCTATGGGGTCAAAGCCTGCTCCCCAATGGTTTCTGCTGACACTTTTGCAAGAGGCATATATACCCCTCGGGTCCCAGCAAGTTTTCACCAAGGTGGTAGTACCCAGCGATCCATTTCGGCCCTTTGCATACCTTGTTTATTCGTGTAGCCTGCCTTCCAGATAATCAATATGCACTTGCTTAGCATTTTATCCATTGGGTTATTATGGAATCAAACTAATCAAGAGTTCTAGACTTTGACAGGTTCTTCTTATTTGCTTTCATGTTACTATAGACAACTATGCCTAGGGTCTTGAAGTTCTATCACACCACATGTAGTCACTTACATGTATGCTTACTTGACATATGTAACTCCTTAGGTATTTACAACACCACTGGTCACTATATGATAAAAGTGTGAAAATTAATCGTAAGAAATTTATATTAGTTCAAGTTTGCTCTGTGTGGATTTATTGTTTATTGTTCTGTTTCAGTTATGTTCTTTGACATTTTGAATTTTCTGAAGGGAAAATATATCACCTACGGGGTCAAAGCCAGTTTCCCAATGGTATCAGCTGCAGCTTTTGAAAGAGACATATATACCCCTCGGGTCCCAGCAAGTTTTCACCAAGGTGGTAGGACCCAGCGATCCATTTCTCCCCTTTGCATACCTTGTTTATTCGTGTAGCCTTCCCTACAGATAATCAATATGCACTTGCTTAGCATTTCTTCCATTGGGTTATTATGAAATCAAACTAATCAAGAGTTCTAGACTTTGACAGGTTTTTCTTATTTGCTTTCATGTTACTATAGACAACTATGCCTAGGGTCTTGAAGTTCTATCACACCACATGTAGTCACTTACATGTATGCTTACTTGGCATATGTAACTCTTAAGGTATTTACAACACCACTGGTCACTATATGATAAAAGCGTGAAAATTAATTGTAAGAAATTTATTTTAGTTCAAGTTTGCTCTGTGTGGATTTATTGTTCTGTTTCAGTGATGATCTGTGACTAAATCTGAAGGGAAAAGATATCACCTATGGGGTCAAAGCCTGCTCCCCAATGGTATCTGCTGACACTTTTGCAAGAGGCATATATACCCCTCGGGTCCCAGCAAGTTTTCACCAAGGTGGTAGGACCCAGCGATCCATTTCGGCCCTTTGCATACCTTATATATTCGTGTAGCCTGCCTTCCAGATAATCAATATGCACTTGCTTAGCATTTTATCCATTGGGTTATTATGGAATCAAACTAATCAAGAGTTCTAGACTTTGACAGGTTCTTCTTATTTGCTTTCATGTTACTATAGACAACTATGCCTAGGGTCTTGAAGTTCTATCACACCACATGTAGTCACTTACATGTATGCTTACTTGACATATGTAACGCCTTAGGTATTTACAACACCACTGGTCACTATATGATAAAAGTGTGAAAATTAATCGTAAGAAATTTATATTAGTTCAAGTTTGCTCTGAGTAGATTTATTATTCTGTTTCAGTGATGTTGTGTGACTAAATCTGAAGGGAAAAGATATCACCTATGGGGTCAAAGCCTGCTCCCCAATGGTTTCTGCTGAGACTTTTGCAAGAGGCATATATACCCCTCGGGTCCCAGCAAGTTTTCACCAAGGTAGTAGGACCCAGCGATCCATTTCTCCCCTTTGCATACCTTGTTTATTTGTGTAGCCTTCCCTACAGATAATCAATATGCACTTGCTTAGCATTTCTTCTATTGGGTTATTATGAAATCAAACTAATCAAGAGTTCTAGACTTTGACAGGTTTTTCTTATTTGCTTTCATGTTACTATAGACAACTATGCCTATGGTCTTGAAGTTCTATCACACCACATGTAGTCACTTACATGTATGCTTACTTGGCATATGTAACTCTTAAGGTATTTTCAACACCACTGGTCACTATATGGTAAAAGCGTGAAAATTAATCGTAAGAAATTTATTTTAGTTCAAGTTTGCTCTGTGTGGATTTATTGTTCTGTTTCAGTGATGTTCTGTGACTAAATCTGAAGGGAAAAGATATCACCTATGGGGTCAAAGCCTGCTCCCCAATGGTATCTGCTGACACTTTTGCAAGAGGCATATATACCCCTCGGGTCCCAGCAAGTTTTCACCAAGGTGGTAGGACCCAGCGATCCATTTCGGCCCTTTGCATACCTTATATATTCGTGTAGCCTGCCTTCCAGATAATCAATATGCACTTGCTTAGCATTTTATCCATTGGGTTATTATGGAATCAAACTAATCAAGAGTTCTAGACTTTGACAGGTTCTTCTTATTTGCTTTCATGTTACTATAGACAACTATGCCTAGGGTCTTGAAGTTCTATCACACCACATGTAGTCACTTACATGTATGCTTACTTGACATATGTAACTCCTTAGGTATTTACAACACCACTGGTCACTATATGATAAAAGTGTGAAAATTAATCGTAAGAAATTTATATTAGTTCAAGTTTGCTCTGTGTAGATTTATTGTTCTGTTTCAGTGATGTTCTCTGATTAAATCTGAAGGGAAAAGATATCACCTATGGGGTCAAAGCCTGCTCCCCAATGGTTTCTGCTGACACTTTTGCAAGAGGCATATATACCCCTCGGGTCCCAGCAAGTTTTCACCAAGGTGGTAGTACCCAGCGATCCATTTCGGCCCTTTGCATACCTTGTTTATTCGTGTAGCCTGCCTTCCAGATAATCAATATGCACTTGCTTAGCATTTTATCCATTGGGTTATTATGGAATCAAACTAATCAAGAGTTCTAGACTTTGACAGGTTCTTCTTATTTGCTTTCATGTTACTATAGACAACTATGCCTAGGGTCTTGAAGTTCTATCACACCACATGTAGTCACTTACATGTATGCTTACTTGACATATGTAACTCCTTAGGTATTTACAACACCACTGGTCACTATATGATAAAAGTGTGAAAATTAATCGTAAGAAATTTATATTAGTTCAAGTTTGCTCTGTGTGGATTTATTGTTTATTGTTCTGTTTCAGTTATGTTCTTTGACATTTTGAATTTTCTGAAGGGAAAATATATCACCTACGGGGTCAAAGCCAGTTTCCCAATGGTATCAGCTGCAGCTTTTGAAAGAGACATATATACCCCTCGGGTCCCAGCAAGTTTTCACCAAGGTGGTAGGACCCAGCGATCCATTTCTCCCCTTTGCATACCTTGTTTATTCGTGTAGCCTTCCCTACAGATAATCAATATGCACTTGCTTAGCATTTCTTCCATTGGGTTATTATGAAATCAAACTAATCAAGAGTTCTAGACTTTGACAGGTTTTTCTTATTTGCTTTCATGTTACTATAGACAACTATGCCTAGGGTCTTGAAGTTCTATCACACCACATGTAGTCACTTACATGTATGCTTACTTGGCATATGTAACTCTTAAGGTATTTACAACACCACTGGTCACTATATGATAAAAGCGTGAAAATTAATTGTAAGAAATTTATTTTAGTTCAAGTTTGCTCTGTGTGGATTTATTGTTCTGTTTCAGTGATGATCTGTGACTAAATCTGAAGGGAAAAGATATCACCTATGGGGTCAAAGCCTGCTCCCCAATGGTATCTGCTGACACTTTTGCAAGAGGCATATATACCCCTCGGGTCCCAGCAAGTTTTCACCAAGGTGGTAGGACCCAGCGATCCATTTCGGCCCTTTGCATACCTTATATATTCGTGTAGCCTGCCTTCCAGATAATCAATATGCACTTGCTTAGCATTTTATCCATTGGGTTATTATGGAATCAAACTAATCAAGAGTTCTAGACTTTGACAGGTTCTTCTTATTTGCTTTCATGTTACTATAGACAACTATGCCTAGGGTCTTGAAGTTCTATCACACCACATGTAGTCACTTACATGTATGCTTACTTGACATATGTAACGCCTTAGGTATTTACAACACCACTGGTCACTATATGATAAAAGTGTGAAAATTAATCGTAAGAAATTTATATTAGTTCAAGTTTGCTCTGAGTAGATTTATTATTCTGTTTCAGTGATGTTGTGTGACTAAATCTGAAGGGAAAAGATATCACCTATGGGGTCAAAGCCTGCTCCCCAATGGTTTCTGCTGAGACTTTTGCAAGAGGCATATATACCCCTCGGGTCCCAGCAAGTTTTCACCAAGGTGGTAGGACCCAGCGATCCATTTCGGCCCTTTGCATACCTTGTTTATTCGTGTAGCCTGCCTTCCAGATAATCAATATGCACTTGCTTAGCATTTTATCCATTGGGTTATTATGGAATCAAACTAATCAAGAGTTCTAGACTTTGACAGGCTCTTCTTATTTGCTTTCATGTTACTATAGACAACTATGCCTAGGGTCTTGAAGTTCTATCACACCACATGTAGTCACTTACATGTATACTTACTTACTCTTTAGGTATTTACAACACCACTGGTCACTATATGATAAAAGTGTGAAAATTAATCGTAAGAAATTTATATTAGTTCAAGTTTGCTCTGTGTGGATTTATTGTTTATTGTTCTGTTTCAGTGATGTTCTTTGACATTTTGAATTTTCTGAAAGGAAAATATATCACCTACGGGGTCAAAGCCAGTTCCCCAATGGTATCAGCTGCAGCTTTTGCAAGAGACATATATACCCCTCGGGTCCCAGCAAGTTTTCACCAAGGTAGTAGGACCCAGCGATCCATTTCTCCCCTTTGCATACCTTGTTTATTTGTGTAGCCTTCCCTACAGATAATCAATATGCACTTGCTTAGCATTTCTTCTATTGGGTTATTATGAAATCAAACTAATCAAGAGTTCTAGACTTTGACAGGTTTTTCTTATTTGCTTTCATGTTACTATAGACAACTATGCCTATGGTCTTGAAGTTCTATCACACCACATGTAGTCACTTACATGTATGCTTACTTGGCATATGTAACTCTTAAGGTATTTTCAACACCACTGGTCACTATATGATAAAAGCGTGAAAATTAATCGTAAGAAATTTATTTTAGTTCAAGTTTGCTCTGTGTGGATTTATTGTTCTGTTTCAGTGATGTTCTGTGACTAAATCTGAAGGGAAAAGATATCACCTATGGGGTCAAAGCCTGCTCCCCAATGGTATCTGCTGACACTTTTGCAAGAGGCATATATACCCCTCGGGTCCCAGCAAGTTTTCACCAAGGTGGTAGGACCCAGCGATCCATTTCGGCCCTTTGCATACCTTATATATTCGTGTAGCCTGCCTTCCAGATAATCAATATGCACTTGCTTAGCATTTTATCCATTGGGTTATTATGGAATCAAACTAATCAAGAGTTCTAGACTTTGACAGGTTCTTCTTATTTGCTTTCATGTTACTATAGACAACTATGCCTAGGGTCTTGAAGTTCTATCACACCACATGTAGTCACTTACATGTATGCTTACTTGACATATGTAACGCCTTAGGTATTTACAACACCACTGGTCACTATATGATAAAAGTGTGAAAATTAATCGTAAGAAATTTATATTAGTTCAAGTTTGCTCTGAGTAGATTTATTATTCTGTTTCAGTGATGTTGTGTGACTAAATCTGAAGGGAAAAGATATCACCTATGGGGTCAAAGCCTGCTCCCCAATGGTTTCTGCTGAGACTTTTGCAAGAGGCATATATACCCCTCGGGTCCCAGCAAGTTTTCACCAAGGTGGTAGGACCCAGCGATCCATTTCGGCCCTTTGCATACCTTGTTTATTCGTGTAGCCTGCCTTCCAGATAATCAATATGCACTTGCTTAGCATTTTATCCATTGGGTTATTATGGAATCAAACTAATCAAGAGTTCTAGACTTTGACAGGTTCTTCTTATTTGCTTTCATGTTACTATAGACAACTATGCCTAGGGTCTTGAAGTTCTATCACACCACATGTAGTCACTTACATGTATGCTTACTTGACATATGTAACGCCTTAGGTATTTACAACACCACTGGTCACTATATGATAAAAGTGTGAAAATTAATCGTAAGAAATTTATATTAGTTCAAGTTTGCTCTGAGTAGATTTATTATTCTGTTTCAGTGATGTTGTGTGACTAAATCTGAAGGGAAAAGATATCACCTATGGGGTCAAAGCCTGCTCCCCAATGGTTTCTGCTGAGACTTTTGCAAGAGGCATATATACCCCTCGGGTCCCAGCAAGTTTTCACCAAGGTGGTAGGACCCAGCGATCCATTTCGGCCCTTTGCATACCTTGTTTATTCGTGTAGCCTGCCTTCCAGATAATCAATATGCACTTGCTTAGCATTTTATCCATTGGGTTATTATGGAATCAAACTAATCAAGAGTTCTAGACTTTGACAGGTTCTTCTTATTTGCTTTCATGTTACTATAGACAACTATGCCTAGGGTCTTGAAGTTCTATTACACCACATGTAGTCACTTACATGTATACTTACTTACTCTTTAGGTATTTACAACACCACTGGTCACTATATGATAAAAGTGTGAAAATTAATCGTAAGAAATTTATATTAGTTCAAGTTTGCTCTGTGTGGATTTATTGTTTATTGTTCTGTTTCAGTGATGTTCTTTGACATTTTGAATTTTCTGAAAGGAAAATATATCACCTACGGGGTCAAAGCCAGTTCTCCAATGGTATCAGCTGCAGCTTTTGCAAGAGACATATATACCCCTCGGGTCCCAGCAAGTTTTCACCAAGGTAGTAGGACCCAGCGATCCATTTCTCCCCTTTGCATACCTTGTTTATTTGTGTAGCCTTCCCTACAGATAATCAATATGCACTTGCTTAGCATTTCTTCTATTGGGTTATTATGAAATCAAACTAATCAAGAGTTCTAGACTTTGACAGGTTTTTCTTATTTGCTTTCATGTTACTATAGACAACTATGCCTATGGTCTTGAAGTTCTATCACACCACATGTAGTCACTTACATGTATGCTTACTTGGCATATGTAACTCTTAAGGTATTTTCAACACCACTGGTCACTATATGATAAAAGCGTGAAAATTAATCGTAAGAAATTTATTTTAGTTCAAGTTTGCTCTGTGTGGATGTATTGTTCTGTTCCAGTGATGTTCTTTGACTAAATCTGAAGGGAAAAGATATCACCTACGGGATCAAAGCCTGTTCCCCAATGGTATCTGCTGAAGCTTTTGCAAGAGGCATATATACCCCTCGGGTCCCAGCAAGTTTTCACCAAGGTGGTAGGACCCAGCGATCCATTTCGGCCCTTTGCATACCTTGTTTATTCGTGTAGCCTGCCTTCCAGATAATCAATATGCACTTGCTTAGCATTTTATCCATTGGGTTATTATGGAATCAAACTAATCAAGAGTTCTAGACTTTGACAGGTTCTTCTTATTTGCTTTCATGTTACTATAGACAACTATGCCTAGGGTCTTGAAGTTCTATCACACCACATGTAGTCACTTACATGTATGCTTACTTGACATATGTAACTCCTTAGGTATTTACAACACAACTGGTCACTATATGATAAAAGTGTGAAAATTAATCGTAAGAAATTTATATTAGTTCAAGTTTGCTCTGTGTAGATTTATTGTTCTGTTTCAGTGATGTTCTCTGATTAAATCTGAAGGGAAAAGATATCACCTATGGGGTCAAAGCCTGCTCCCCAATGGTTTCTGCTGACACTTTTGCAAGAGGCATATATACCCCTCGGGTCCCAGCAAGTTTTCACCAAGGTGGTAGTACCCAGCGATCCATTTCGGCCCTTTGCATACCTTGTTTATTCGTGTAGCCTGCCTTCCAGATAATCAATATGCACTTGCTTAGCATTTTATCCATTGGGTTATTATGGAATCAAACTAATCAAGAGTTCTAGACTTTGACAGGTTCTTCTTATTTGCTTTCATGTTACTATAGACAACTATGCCTAGGGTCTTGAAGTTCTATCACACCACATGTAGTCACTTACATGTATGCTTACTTGACATATGTAACTCCTTAGGTATTTACAACACCACTGGTCACTATATGATAAAAGTGTGAAAATTAATCGTAAGAAATTTATATTAGTTCAAGTTTGCTCTGTGTGGATTTATTGTTTATTGTTCTGTTTCAGTTATGTTCTTTGACATTTTGAATTTTCTGAAGGGAAAATATATCACCTACGGGGTCAAAGCCAGTTTCCCAATGGTATCAGCTGCAGCTTTTGAAAGAGACATATATACCCCTCGGGTCCCAGCAAGTTTTCACCAAGGTGGTAGGACCCAGCGATCCATTTCTCCCCTTTGCATACCTTGTTTATTCGTGTAGCCTTCCCTACAGATAATCAATATGCACTTGCTTAGCATTTCTTCCATTGGGTTATTATGAAATCAAACTAATCAAGAGTTCTAGACTTTGACAGGTTTTTCTTATTTGCTTTCATGTTACTATAGACAACTATGCCTAGGGTCTTGAAGTTCTATCACACCACATGTAGTCACTTACATGTATGCTTACTTGGCATATGTATCTCTTAAGGTATTTACAACACCACTGGTCACTATATGATAAAAGCGTGAAAATTAATTGTAAGAAATTTATATTAGTTCAAGTTTGCTCTGAGTAGATTTATTATTCTGTTTCAGTGATGTTGTGTGACTAAATCTGAAGGGAAAAGATATCACCTATGGGGTCAAAGCCTGCTCCCCAATGGTTTCTGCTGAGACTTTTGCAAGAGGCATATATACCCCTCGGGTCCCAGCAAGTTTTCACCAAGGTGGTAGGACCCAGCGATCCATTTCGGCCCTTTGCATACCTTGTTTATTCGTGTAGCCTGCCTTCTAGATAATCAATATGCACTTGCTTAGCATTTTATCCATTGGGTTATTATGGAATCAAACTAATCAAGAGTTCTAGACTTTGACAGGTTCTTCTTATTTGCTTTCATGTTACTATAGACAACTATGCCTAGGGTCTTGAAGTTCTATCACACCACATGTAGTCACTTACATGTATACTTACTTACTCTTTAGGTATTTACAACACCACTGGTCACTATATGATAAAAGTGTGAAAATTAATCGTAAGAAATTTATATTAGTTCAAGTTTGCTCTGTGTGGATTTATTGTTTATTGTTCTGTTTCAGTGATGTTCTTTGACATTTTGAATTTTCTGAAAGGAAAATATATCACCTACGGGGTCAAAGCCAGTTCCCCAATGGTATCAGCTGCAGCTTTTGCAAGAGACATATATCCCCATCGGGTCCCAGCAAGTTTTCACCAAGGTAGTAGGACCCAGCGATCCATTTCTCCCCTTTGCATACCTTGTTTATTTGTGTAGCCTTCCCTACAGATAATCAATATGCACTTGCTTAGCATTTCTTCTATTGGGTTATTATGAAATCAAACTAATCAAGAGTTCTAGACTTTGACAGGTTTTTCTTATTTGCTTTCATGTTACTATAGACAACTATGCCTATGGTCTTGAAGTTCTATCACACCACATGTAGTCACTTACATGTATGCTTACTTGGCATATGTAACTCTTAAGGTATTTTCAACACCACTGGTCACTATATGATAAAAGCGTGAAAATTAATCGTAAGAAATTTATTTTAGTTCAAGTTTGCTCTGTGTGGATTTATTGTTCTGTTTCAGTGATGTTCTGTGACTAAATCTGAAGGGAAAAGATATCACCTATGGGGTCAAAGCCTGCTCCCCAATGGTATCTGCTGACACTTTTGCAAGAGGCATATATACCCCTCGGGTCCCAGCAAGTTTTCACCAAGGTGGTAGGACCCAGCGATCCATTTCGGCCCTTTGCATACCTTATATATTCGTGTAGCCTGCCTTCCAGATAATCAATATGCACTTGCTTAGCATTTTATCCATTGGGTTATTATGGAATCAAACTAATCAAGAGTTCTAGACTTTGACAGGTTCTTCTTATTTGCTTTCATGTTACTATAGACAACTATGCCTAGGGTCTTGAAGTTCTATCACACCACATGTAGTCACTTACATGTATGCTTACTTGACATATGTAACTCCTTAGGTATTTACAACACCACTGGTCACTATATGATAAAAGTGTGAAAATTAATCGTAAGAAATTTATATTAGTTCAAGTTTGCTCTGTGTAGATTTATTGTTCTGTTTCAGTGATGTTGTGTGACTAAATCTGAAGGGAAAAGATATCACCTATGGGGTCAAAGCCTGCTCCCCAATGGTTTCTGCTGACACTTTTGCAAGAGGCATATATACCCCTCGGGTCCCAGCAAGTTTTCACCAAGGTGGTAGGACCCAGCGATCCATTTCGGCCCTTTGCATACCTTGTTTATTTGTGTAGCCTGCCTTCCAGATAATCAATATGCACTTGCTTAGCATTTTATCCATTGGGTTATTATGGAATCAAACTAATCAAGAGTTCTAGACTTTGACAGGTTCTTCTTATTTGCTTTCATGTTACTATAGACAACTATGCCTAGGGTCTTGAAGTTCTATCACACCACATGTAGTCACTTACATGTATACTTACTTACTCTTTAGGTATTTACAACACCACTGGTCACTATATGATAAAAGTGTGAAAATTAATCGTAAGAAATTTATATTAGTTCAAGTTTGCTCTGTGTGGATTTATTGTTTATTGTTCTGTTTCAGTGATGTTCTTTGACATTTTGAATTTTCTGAAAGGAAAATATATCACCTACGGGGTCAAAGCCAGTTCCCCAATGGTATCAGCTGCAGCTTTTGCAAGAGACATATATACCCCTCGGGTCCCAGCAAGTTTTCACCAAGGTAGTAGGACCCAGCGATCCATTTCTCCCCTTTGCATACCTTGTTTATTTGTGTAGCCTTCCCTACAGATAATCAATATGCACTTGCTTAGCATTTCTTCTATTGGGTTATTATGAAATCAAACTAATCAAGAGTTCTAGACTTTGACAGGTTTTTCTTATTTGCTTTCATGTTACTATAGACAACTATGCCTATGGTCTTGAAGTTCTATCACACCACATGTAGTCACTTACATGTATGCTTACTTGGCATATGTAACTCTTAAGGTATTTTCAACACCACTGGTCACTATATGATAAAAGCGTGAAAATTAATCGTAAGAAATTTATTTTAGTTCAAGTTTGCTCTGTGTGGATTTATTGTTCTGTTTCAGTGATGTTCTGTGACTAAATCTGAAGGGAAAAGATATCACCTATGGGGTCAAAGCCTGCTCCCCAATGGTATCTGCTGACACTTTTGCAAGAGGCATATATACCCCTCGGGTCCCAGCAAGTTTTCACCAAGGTGGTAGGACCCAGCGATCCATTTCGGCCCTTTGCATACCTTATATATTCGTGTAGCCTGCCTTCCAGATAATCAATATGCACTTGCTTAGCATTTTATCCATTGGGTTATTATGGAATCAAACTAATCAAGAGTTCTAGACTTTGACAGGTTCTTCTTATTTGCTTTCATGTTACTATAGACAACTATGCCTAGGGTCTTGAAGTTCTATCACACCACATGTAGTCACTTACATGTATGCTTACTTGACATATGTAACGCCTTAGGTATTTACAACACCACTGGTCACTATATGATAAAAGTGTGAAAATTAATCATAAGAAATTTATATTAGTTCAAGTTTGCTCTGAGTAGATTTATTATTCTGTTTCAGTGATGTTGTGTGACTAAATCTGAAGGGAAAAGATATCACCTATGGGGTCAAAGCCTGCTCCCCAATGGTTTCTGCTGAGACTTTTGCAAGAGGCATATATACCCCTCGGGTCCCAGCAAGTTTTCACCAAGGTGGTAGGACCCAGCGATCCATTTCGGCCCTTTGCATACCTTGTTTATTCGTGTAGCCTGCCTTCCAGATAATCAATATGCACTTGCTTAGCATTTTATCCATTGGGTTATTATGGAATCAAACTAATCAAGAGTTCTAGACTTTGACAGGTTCTTCTTATTTGCTTTCATGTTACAATAGACAACTATGCCTAGGGTCTTGAAGTTCTATCACACCACATGTAGTCACTTACATGTATACTTACTTACTCTTTAGGTATTTACAACACCACTGGTCACTATATGATAAAAGTGTGAAAATTAATCGTAAGAAATTTATATTAGTTCAAGTTTGCTCTGTGTGGATTTATTGTTTATTGTTCTGTTTCAGTGATGTTCTTTGACATTTTGAATTTTCTGAAAGGAAAATATATCACCTACGGGGTCAAAGCCAGTTCCCCAATGGTATCAGCTGCAGCTTTTGCAAGAGACATATATACCCCTCGGGTCCCAGCAAGTTTTCACCAAGGTAGTAGGACCCAGCGATCCATTTCTCCCCTTTGCATACCTTGTTTATTTGTGTAGCCTTCCCTACAGATAATCAATATGCACTTGCTTAGCATTTCTTCTATTGGGTTATTATGAAATCAAACTAATCAAGAGTTCTAGACTTTGACAGGTTTTTCTTATTTGCTTTCATGTTACTATAGACAACTATGCCTATGGTCTTGAAGTTCTATCACACCACATGTAGTCACTTACATGTATGTTTACTTGGCATATGTAACTCTTAAGGTATTTTCAACACCACTGGTCACTATATGATAAAAGCGTGAAAATTAATCGTAAGAAATTTATTTTAGTTCAAGTTTGCTCTGTGTGGATGTATTGTTCTGTTCCAGTGATGTTCTTTGACTAAATCTGAAGGGAAAAGATATCACCTACGGGGTCAAAGCCTGTTCCCCAATGGTATCTGCTGAAGCTTTTGCAAGAGGCATATATACCCCTCGGGTCCCAGCAAGTTTTCACCAAGGTGGTAGGACCCAGCGATCCATTTCGGCCCTTTGCATACCTTGTTTATTCGTGTAGCCTGCCTTCCAGATAATCAATATGCACTTGCTTAGCATTTTATCCATTGGGTTATTATGGAATCAAACTAATCAAGAGTTCTAGACTTTGACAGGTTCTTCTTATTTGCTTTCATGTTACTATAGACAACTATGCCTAGGGTCTTGAAGTTCTATCACACCACATGTAGTCACTTACATGTATGCTTACTTGACATATGTAACTCCTTAGGTATTTACAACACCACTGGTCACTATATGATAAAAGTGTGAAAATTAATCGTAAGAAATTTATATTAGTTCAAGTTTGCTCTGTGTAGATTTATTGTTCTGTTTCAGTGATGTTCTCTGATTAAATCTGAAGGGAAAAGATATCACCTATGGGGTCAAAGCCTGCTCCCCAATGGTTTCTGCTGACACTTTTGCAAGAGGCATATATACCCCTCGGGTCCCAGCAAGTTTTCACCAAGGTGGTAGTACCCAGCGATCCATTTCGGCCCTTTGCATACCTTGTTTATTCGTGTAGCCTGCCTTCCAGATAATCAATATGCACTTGCTTAGCATTTTATCCATTGGGTTATTATGGAATCAAACTAATCAAGAGTTCTAGACTTTGACAGGTTCTTCTTATTTGCTTTCATGTTACTATAGACAACTATGCCTAGGGTCTTGAAGTTCTATCACACCACATGTAGTCACTTACATGTATGCTTACTTGACATATGTAACTCCTTAGGTATTTACAACACCACTGGTCACTATATGATAAAAGTGTGAAAATTAATCGTAAGAAATTTATATTAGTTCAAGTTTGCTCTGTGTAGATTTATTGTTCTGTTTCAGTGATGTTCTCTGACTAAATCTGAAGGGAAAAGATATCACCTATGGGGTCAAAGCCTGCTTCCCAATGGTTTCTGCTGACACTTTTGCAAGAGGCATATATACCCCTCGGGTCCCAGCAAGTTTTCACCAAGGTGGTAGGACCCAGCGATCCATTTCGGCCCTTTGCATACCTTGTTTATTCGTGTAGCCTGCCTTCCAGATAATCAATATGCACTTGCTTAGCATTTTATCCATTGGGTTATTATGGAATCAAACTAATCAAGAGTTCTAGACTTTGACAGGTTCTTCTTATTTGCTTTCATGTTACTATAGACAACTATGCCTAGGGTCTTGAAGTTCTATCACACCACATGTAGTCACTTACATGTATGCTTACTTGACATATGTAACGCCTTAGGTATTTACAACACCACTGGTCACTATATGATAAAAGTGTGAAAATTAATCGTAAGAAATTTATATTAGTTCTAGTTTGCTCTGAGTAGATTTATTATTCTGTTTCAGTGATGTTGTGTGACTAAATCTGAAGGGAAAAGATATCACCTATGGGGTCAAAGCCTGCTCCCCAATGGTTCCTGCTGAGACTTTTGCAAGAGGCATATATACCCCTCGGGTCCCAGCAAGTTTTCACCAAGGTGGTAGGACCCAGCGATCCATTTCGGCCCTTTGCATACCTTGTTTATTCGTGTAGCCTGCCTTCCAGATAATCAATATGCACTTGCTTAGCATTTTATCCATTGGGTTATTATGGAATCAAACTAATCAAGAGTTCTAGACTTTGACAGGTTCTTCTTATTTGCTTTCATGTTACTATAGACAACTATGCCTAGGGTCTTGAAGTTCTATCACACCACATGTAGTCACTTACATGTATACTTACTTGACATATGTACTCTTTAGGTATTTACAACACCACTGGTCACTATATGATAAA
Source organism: Scardinius erythrophthalmus (assembly GCF_964197995.2). Taxonomy (NCBI): domain Eukaryota; kingdom Metazoa; phylum Chordata; class Actinopteri; order Cypriniformes; family Leuciscidae; genus Scardinius; species Scardinius erythrophthalmus. The sequence continues at coordinate 40,559,833 of NC_138234.1, forward strand.
AGCGTGAAAATTAATCGTAAGAAATTTATATTAGTTCAAGTTTGCTCTGTGTGGATTTATTGTTCTGTTTCAGTGATGTTCTGTGACTAAATCTGAAGGGAAAAGATATCACCTATGGGGTCAAAGCCTGCTCCCCAATGGTATCTGCTGACACTTTTGCAAGAGACATATATACCCCTCGGGTCCCAGCAAGTTTTCACCAAGGTGGTAGGACCCAGCGATCCATTTCGGCCCTTTGCATACCTTGTTTATTCGTGTAGCCTGCCTTCCAGATAATCAATATGCACTTGCTTAGCATTTTATCCATTGGGTTATTATGGAATTAAACTAATCAAGAGTTCAAGACTTTGACAGGTTCTTCTTATTTGCTTTCATGTTACTATAGACAACTATGCCTAGGGTCTTGAAGTTCTATCACACCACATGTAGTCACTTACATGTATGCTTACTTGACATATGTAACGCCTTAGGTATTTACAACACCACTGGTCACTATATGATAAAAGTGTGAAAATTAATCGTAAGAAATTTATATTAGTTCAAGTTTGCTCTGTGTATATTTATTGTTCTGTTTCAGTGATGTTCTGTGACTAAATCTGAAGGGAAAAGATATCACCTATGGGGTCAAAGCCTGCTCCCCAATGGTTTCTGCTGACCCTTTTGCAAGAGGCATATATAACCCTCGGGTCCCAGCAAGTTTTCACCAAGGTGGTAGGACCCAGCGATCCATTTCGGTCCTTTGCATACCTTGTTTATTCGTGTAGCCTGCCTTCCAGATAATCAATATGCACTTGCTTAGCATTTTATCCATTGGGTTATTATGGAATCAAACTAATCAAGAGTTCTAGACTTTGACAGGTTCTTCTTATTTGCTTTCATGTTACTATAGACAACTATGCCTAGGGTCTTGAAGTTCTATCACACCACATGTAGTCACTTACATGTATGCTTACTTGACATATGTAACGCCTTAGGTATTTACAACACCACTGGTCACTATATGATAAAAGTGTGAAAATTAATCGTAAGAAATTTATATTAGTTCAAGTTTGCTCTGTGTAGATTTATTGTTCTGTTTCAGTGATGTTCTGTGATTAAATCTGAAGGGAAAAGATATCACCTATGGGGTCAAAGCCTGCTCCCCAATGGTTTCTGCTGAAGCTTTTGCAAGAGGCATATATACCCCTCGGGTCCCAGCAAGTTTTCACCAAGGTGGTAGGGCCCAGCGATCCATTTCGGCCCTTTGCATACCTTTTTTTTTTTCGTGTAGCCTGCCTTCCAGATAATCAATATGCACTTGCTTAGCATTTTATCCATTGGGTTATTATGGAATCAAACTAATCAAGAGTTCTAGACTTTGACAGGTTCTTTTTATTTGCTTTCATGTTACTATAGACAACTATGCCTATGGTCTTGAAGTTCTATCACACCACATGTAGTCACTTACATGTATGCTTACTTGGCATATGTAACTCTTAAGGTATTTACAACACCACTGGTCACTATATGATAAAAGCGTGAAAATTAATCGTAAGAAATTTATTTTAGTTCAAGTTTGCTCTGTGTGGATGTATTGTTCTGTTCCAGTGATGTTCTTTGACTAAATCTGAAGGGAAAAGATATCACCTACGGGGTCAAAGCCTGTTCCCCAATGGTATCTGCTGAAGCTTTTGCAAGAGGCATATATACCCCTCGGGTCCCAGCAAGTTTTCACCAAGGTGGTAGGACCCAGCGATCCATTTCGGCCCTTTGCATACCTTGTTTATTCGTGTAGCCTGCCTTCCAGATAATCAATATGCACTTGCTTAGCATTTTATCCATTGGGTTATTATGGAATCAAACTAATCAAGAGTTCTAGACTTTGACAGGTTCTTCTTATTTGCTTTCATGTTACTATAGACAACTATGCCTAGGGTCTTGAAGTTCTATCACACCACATGTAGTCACTTACATGTATGCTTACTTGACATATGTAACTCCTTAGGTATTTACAACACCACTGGTCACTATATGATAAAAGTGTGAAAATTAATCGTAAGAAATTCATATTAGTTCAAGTTTGCTCTGTGTAGATTTATTGTTCTGTTTCAGTGATGTTCTCTGATTAAATCTGAAGGGAAAAGATATCACCTATGGGGTCAAAGCCTGCTCCCCAATGGTTTCTGCTGACACTTTTGCAAGAGGCATATATACCCCTCGGGTCCCAGCAAGTTTTCACCAAGGTGGTAGGACCCAGCGATCCATTTCGGCCCTTTGCATACCTTGTTTATTCGTGTAGCCTGCCTTCCAGATAATCAATATGCACTTGCTTAGCATTTTATCCATTGGGTTATTATGGAATCAAACTAATCAAGAGTTCTAGACTTTGACAGGTTCTTCTTATTTGCTTTCATGTTACTATAGACAACTATGCCTAGGGTCTTGAAGTTCTATCACACCACATGTAGTCACTTACATGTATACTTACTTGACATATGTACTCTTTAGGTATTTACAACACCACTAGTCACTATATGATAAAAGCGTGAAAATTAATCGTAAGAAATTTATATTAGTTCAAGTTTGCTCTGTGTAGATTTATTGTTCTGTTTCAGTGATGTTCTGTGACTAAATCTGAAGGGAAAAGATATCACCTTTGGGGTCAAAGCCTGCTCCCCAATGGTTTCTGCTGACACTTTTGCAAGAGGCATATATACCCCTCGGGTCCCAGCAAGTTTTCACCAAGGTGGTAGGACCCAGCGATCCATTTCGGCCCTTTGCATACCTTGTTTATTCGTGTAGCCTGCCTTCCAGATAATCAATATGCACTTGCTTAGCATTTTATCCATTGGGTTATTATGGAATCAAACTAATCAAGAGTTCTAGACTTTGACAGGTTCTTCTTATTTGCTTTCATGTTACTATGGACAACTATGCCTAGGGTCTTGAAGTTCTATCACACCACATGTAGTCACTTACATGTATACTTACTTGACATATGTACTCTTTAGGTATTTACAACACCACTGGTCACTATATGATAAAAGTGTGAAAATTAATCGTAAGAAATTTATATTAGTTCAAGTTTGCTCTGTGTGGATTTATTGTTTATTGTTCTGTTTCAGTTATGTTCTTTGACATTTTGAATTTTCTGAAGGGAAAATATATCACCTACGGGGTCAAAGCCAGTTCCCCAATGGTATCAGCTGCAGCTTTTGAAAGAGACATATATACCCCTCGGGTCCCAGCAAGTTTTCACCAAGGTGGTAGGACCCAGCGATCCATTTCTCCCCTTTGCATACCTTGTTTATTCGTGTAGCCTTCCCTACAGATAATCAATATGCACTTGCTTAGCATTTCTTCCATTGGGTTATTATGAAATCAGACTAATCAAGAGTTCTAGACTTTGACAGGTTTTTCTTATTTCCTTTCATGTTACTATAGACAACTATGCCTAGGGTCTTGAAGTTCTATCACACCACATGTAGTCACTTACATGTATGCTTACTTGGCATATGTAACTCTTAAGGTATTTACAACACCACTGGTCACTATATGATAAAAGCGTGAAAATTAATTGTAAGAAATTTATTTTAGTTCAAGTTTGCTCTGTGTGGATTTATTGTTCTGTTTCAGTGATGTTCTGTGACTAAATCTGAAGGGAAAAGATATCACCTATGGGGTCAAAGCCTGCTCCCCAATGGTATCTGCTGACACTTTTGCAAGAGGCATATATACCCCTCGGGTCCCAGCAAGTTTTCACCAAGGTGGTAGGACCCAGCGATCCATTTCGGCCCTTTGCATACCTTGTATATTCGTGTTGCCTGCCTTCCAGATAATCAATATGCACTTGCTTAGCATTTTATCCATTGGGTTATTATGGAATCAAACTAATCAAGAGTTCTAGACTTTGACAGGTTCTTCTTATTTGCTTTCATGTTACTATAGACAACTATGCCTAGGGTCTTGAAGTTCTATCACACCACATGTAGTCACTTACATGTATGCTTACTTGACATATGTAACGCCTTAGGTATTTACAACACCACTGGTCACTATATGATAAAAGTGTGAAAATTAATCGTAAGAAATTTATATTAGTTCAAGTTTGCTCTGAGTAGATTTATTATTCTGTTTCAGTGATGTTGTGTGACTAAATCTGAAGGGAAAAGATATCACCTATGGGGTCAAAGCCTGCTCCCCAATGGTTCCTGCTGAGACTTTTGCAAGAGGCATATATACCCCTCGGGTCCCAGCAAGTTTTCACCAAGGTGGTAGGACCCAGCGATCCATTTCGGCCCTTTGCATACCTTGTTTATTCGTGTAGCCTGCCTTCCAGATAATCAATATGCACTTGCTTAGCATTTTATCCATTGGGTTATTATGGAATCAAACTAATCAAGAGTTCTAGACTTTGACAGGTTCTTCTTATTTGCTTTCATGTTACTATAGACAACTATGCCTAGGGTCTTGAAGTTCTATCACACCACATGTAGTCACTTACATGTATACTTACTTGACATATGTACTCTTTAGGTATTTACAACACCACTGGTCACTATATGATAAAAGCGTGAAAATTAATCGTAAGAAATTTATATTAGTTCAAGTTTGCTCTGTGTGGATTTATTGTTCTGTTTCAGTGATGTTCTGTGACTAAATCTGAAGGGAAAAGATATCACCTATGGGGTCAAAGCCTGCTCCCCAATGGTATCTGCTGACACTTTTGCAAGAGACATATATACCCCTCGGGTCCCAGCAAGTTTTCACCAAGGTGGTAGGACCCAGCGATCCATTTCGGCCCTTTGCATACCTTGTTTATTCGTGTAGCCTGCCTTCCAGATAATCAATATGCACTTGCTTAGCATTTTATCCATTGGGTTATTATGGAATTAAACTAATCAAGAGTTCAAGACTTTGACAGGTTCTTCTTATTTGCTTTCATGTTACTATAGACAACTATGCCTAGGGTCTTGAAGTTCTATCACACCACATGTAGTCACTTACATGTATGCTTACTTGACATATGTAACGCCTTAGGTATTTACAACACCACTGGTCACTATATGATAAAAGTGTGAAAATTAATCGTAAGAAATTTATATTAGTTCAAGTTTGCTCTGTGTATATTTATTGTTCTGTTTCAGTGATGTTCTGTGACTAAATCTGAAGGGAAAAGATATCACCTATGGGGTCAAAGCCTGCTCCCCAATGGTTTCTGCTGACCCTTTTGCAAGAGGCATATATAACCCTCGGGTCCCAGCAAGTTTTCACCAAGGTGGTAGGACCCAGCGATCCATTTCGGTCCTTTGCATACCTTGTTTATTCGTGTAGCCTGCCTTCCAGATAATCAATATGCACTTGCTTAGCATTTTATCCATTGGGTTATTATGGAATCAAACTAATCAAGAGTTCTAGACTTTGACAGGTTCTTCTTATTTGCTTTCATGTTACTATAGACAACTATGCCTAGGGTCTTGAAGTTCTATCACACCACATGTAGTCACTTACATGTATGCTTACTTGACATATGTAACGCCTTAGGTATTTACAACACCACTGGTCACTATATGATAAAAGTGTGAAAATTAATCGTAAGAAATTTATATTAGTTCAAGTTTGCTCTGTGTAGATTTATTGTTCTGTTTCAGTGATGTTCTGTGATTAAATCTGAAGGGAAAAGATATCCCCTATGGGGTCAAAGCCTGCTCCCCAATGGTTTCTGCTGAAGCTTTTGCAAGAGGCATATATACCCCTCGGGTCCCAGCAAGTTTTCACCAAGGTGGTAGGGCCCAGCGATCCATTTCGGCCCTTTGCATACCTTTTTTTTTTTCGTGTAGCCTGCCTTCCAGATAATCAATATGCACTTGCTTAGCATTTTATCCATTGGGTTATTATGGAATCAAACTAATCAAGAGTTCTAGACTTTGACAGGTTCTTTTTATTTGCTTTCATGTTACTATAGACAACTATGCCTATGGTCTTGAAGTTCTATCACACCACATGTAGTCACTTACATGTATGCTTACTTGGCATATGTAACTCTTAAGGTATTTACAACACCACTGGTCACTATATGATAAAAGCGTGAAAATTAATCGTAAGAAATTTATTTTAGTTCAAGTTTGCTCTGTGTGGATGTATTGTTCTGTTCCAGTGATGTTCTGTGACTAAATCTGAAGGGAAAAGATATCACCTTTGGGGTCAAAGCCTGCTCCCCAATGGTTTCTGCTGACACTTTTGCAAGAGGCATATATACCCCTCGGGTCCCAGCAAGTTTTCACCAAGGTGGTAGGACCCAGCGATCCATTTCGGCCCTTTGCATACCTTGTTTATTCGTGTAGCCTGCCTTCCAGATAATCAATATGCACTTGCTTAGCATTTTATCCATTGGGTTATTATGGAATCAAACTAATCAAGAGTTCTAGACTTTGACAGGTTCTTCTTATTTGCTTTCATGTTACTATGGACAACTATGCCTAGGGTCTTGAAGTTCTATCACACCACATGTAGTCACTTACATGTATACTTACTTGACATATGTACTCTTTAGGTATTTACAACACCACTGGTCACTATATGATAAAAGTGTGAAAATTAATCGTAAGAAATTTATATTAGTTCAAGTTTGCTCTGTGTGGATTTATTGTTTATTGTTCTGTTTCAGTTATGTTCTTTGACATTTTGAATTTTCTGAAGGGAAAATATATCACCTACGGGGTCAAAGCCAGTTCCCCAATGGTATCAGCTGCAGCTTTTGAAAGAGACATATATACCCCTCGGGTCCCAGCAAGTTTTCACCAAGGTAGTAGGACCCAGCGATCCATTTCGGCCCTTTGCATACCTTGTTTATTCGTGTAGCCTTCCCTACAGATAATCAATATGCACTTGCTTAGCATTTCTTCCATTGGGTTATTATGAAATCAAACTAATCAAGAGTTCTAGACTTTGACAGGTTTTTCTTATTTCCTTTCATGTTACTATAGACAACTATGCCTAGGGTCTTGAAGTTCTATCACACCACATGTAGTCACTTACATGTATGCTTACTTGGCATATGTAACTCTTAAGGTATTTACAACACCACTGGTCACTATATGATAAAAGCGTGAAAATTAATTGTAAGAAATTTATTTTAGTTCAAGTTTGCTCTGTGTGGATTTATTGTTCTGTTTCAGTGATGTTCTGTGACTAAATCTGAAGGGAAAAGATATCACCTATGGGGTCAAAGCCTGCTCCCCAATGGTATCTGCTGACACTTTTGCAAGAGGCATATATACCCCTCGGGTCCCAGCAAGTTTTCACCAAGGTGGTAGGACCCAGCGATCCATTTCGGCCCTTTGCATACCTTGTATATTCGTGTTGCCTGCCTTCCAGATAATCAATATGCACTTGCTTAGCATTTTATCCATTGGGTTATTATGGAATCAAACTAATCAAGAGTTCTAGACTTTGACAGGTTCTTCTTATTTGCTTTCATGTTACTATAGACAACTATGCCTAGGGTCTTGAAGTTCTATCACACCACATGTAGTCACTTACATGTATGCTTACTTGACATATGTAACGCCTTAGGTATTTACAACACCACTGGTCACTATATGATAAAAGTGTGAAAATTAATCGTAAGAAATTTATATTAGTTCAAGTTTGCTCTGAGTAGATTTATTATTCTGTTTCAGTGATGTTGTGTGACTAAATCTGAAGGGAAAAGATATCACCTATGGGGTCAAAGCCTGCTCCCCAATGGTTTCTGCTGAGACTTTTGCAAGAGGCATATATACCCCTCGGGTCCCAGCAAGTTTTCACCAAGGTGGTAGGACCCAGCGATCCATTTCGGCCCTTTGCATACCTTGTTTATTCGTGTAGCCTGCCTTCCAGATAATCAATATGCACTTGCTTAGCATTTTATCCATTGGGTTATTATGGAATCAAACTAATCAAGAGTTCTAGACTTTGACAGGTTCTTCTTATTTGCTTTCATGTTACTATAGACAACTATGCCTAGGGTCTTGAAGTTCTATCACACCACATGTAGTCACTTACATGTATACTTACTTGACATATGTACTCTTTAGGTATTTACAACACCACTGGTCACTATATGATAAAAGCGTGAAAATTAATCGTAAGAAATTTATAGTAGTTCAAGTTTGCTCTGTGTGGATTTATTGTTCTGTTTCAGTGATGTTCTGTGACTAAATCTGAAGGGAAAAGATATCACCTATGGGGTCAAAGCCTGCTCCCCAATGGTATCTGCTGACACTTTTGCAAGAGACATATATACCCCTCGGGTCCCAGCAAGTTTTCACCAAGGTGGTAGGACCCAGCGATCCATTTCGGCCCTTTGCATACCTTGTTTATTCGTGTAGCCTGCCTTCCAGATAATCAATATGCACTTGCTTAGCATTTTATCCATTGGGTTATTATGGAATTAAACTAATCAAGAGTTCTAGACTTTGACAGGTTCTTCTTATTTGCTTTCATGTTACTATAGACAACTATGCCTAGGGTCTTGAAGTTCTATCACACCACATGTAGTCACTTACATGTATGCTTACTTGACATATGTAACGCCTTAGGTATTTACAACACCACTGGTCACTATATGATAAAAGTGTGAAAATTAATCGTAAGAAATTTATATTAGTTCAAGTTTGCTCTGTGTATATTTATTGTTCTGTTTCAGTGATGTTCTGTGACTAAATCTGAAGGGAAAAGATATCACCTATGGGGTCAAAGCCTGCTCCCCAATGGTTTCTGCTGACCCTTTTGCAAGAGGCATATATAACCCTCGGGTCCCAGCAAGTTTTCACCAAGGTGGTAGGACCCAGCGATCCATTTCGGTCCTTTGCATACCTTGTTTATTCGTGTAGCCTGCCTTCCAGATAATCAATATGCACTTGCTTAGCATTTTATCCATTGGGTTATTATGGAATCAAACTAATCAAGAGTTCTAGACTTTGACAGGTTCTTCTTATTTGCTTTCATGTTACTATAGACAACTATGCCTAGGGTCTTGAAGTTCTATCACACCACATGTAGTCACTTACATGTATGCTTACTTGACATATGTAACGCCTTAGGTATTTACAACACCACTGGTCCCTATATGATAAAAGTGTGAAAATTAATCGTAAGAAATTTATATTAGTTCAAGTTTGCTCTGTGTAGATTTATTGTTCTGTTTCAGTGATGTTCTGTGATTAAATCTGAAGGGAAAAGATATCACCTATGGGGTCAAAGCCTGCTCCCCAATGGTTTCTGCTGAAGCTTTTGCAAGAGGCATATATACCCCTCGGGTCCCAGCAAGTTTTCACCAAGGTGGTAGGGCCCAGCGATCCATTTCGGCCCTTTGCATACCTTTTTTTTTTTCGTGTAGCCTGCCTTCCAGATAATCAATATGCACTTGCTTAGCATTTTATCCATTGGGTTATTATGGAATCAAACTAATCAAGAGTTCTAGACTTTGACAGGTTCTTTTTATTTGCTTTCATGTTACTATAGACAACTATGCCTATGGTCTTGAAGTTCTATCACACCACATGTAGTCACTTACATGTATGCTTACTTGGCATATGTAACTCTTAAGGTATTTACAACACCACTGGTCACTATATGATAAAAGCGTGAAAATTAATCGTAAGAAATTTATTTTAGTTCAAGTTTGCTCTGTGTGGATGTATTGTTCTGTTCCAGTGATGTTCTTTGACTAAATCTGAAGGGAAAAGATATCACCTACGGGGTCAAAGCCTGTTCCCCAATGGTATCTGCTGAAGCTTTTGCAAGAGGCATATATACCCCTCGGGTCCCAGCAAGTTTTCACCAAGGTGGTAGGACCCAGCGATCCATTTCGGCCCTTTGCATACCTTGTTTATTCGTGTAGCCTGCCTTCCAGATAATCAATATGCACTTGCTTAGCATTTTATCCATTGGGTTATTATGGAATCAAACTAATCAAGAGTTCTAGACTTTGACAGGTTCTTCTTATTTGCTTTCATGTTACTATAGACAACTATGCCTAGGGTCTTGAAGTTCTATCACACCACATGTAGTCACTTACATGTATGCTTACTTGACATATGTAACTCCTTAGGTATTTACAACACCACTGGTCACTATATGATAAAAGTGTGAAAATTAATCGTAAGAAATTCATATTAGTTCAAGTTTGCTCTGTGTAGATTTATTGTTCTGTTTCAGTGATGTTCTCTGATTAAATCTGAAGGGAAAAGATATCACCTATGGGGTCAAAGCCTGCTCCCCAATGGTTTCTGCTGACACTTTTGCAAGAGGCATATATACCCCTCGGGTCCCAGCAAGTTTTCACCAAGGTGGTAGGACCCAGCGATCCATTTCGGCCCTTTGCATACCTTGTTTATTCGTGTAGCCTGCCTTCCAGATAATCAATATGCACTTGCTTAGCATTTTATCCATTGGGTTATTATGGAATCAAACTAATCAAGAGTTCTAGACTTTGACAGGTTCTTCTTATTTGCTTTCATGTTACTTTAGACAACTATGCCTAGGGTCTTGAAGTTCTATCACACCACATGTAGTCACTTACATGTATACTTACTTGACATATGTACTCTTTAGGTATTTACAACACCACTAGTCACTATATGATAAAAGCGTGAAAATTAATCGTAAGAAATTTATATTAGTTCAAGTTTGCTCTGTGTAGATTTATTGTTCTGTTTCAGTGATGTTCTGTGACTAAATCTGAAGGGAAAAGATATCACCTTTGGGGTCAAAGCCTGCTCCCCAATGGTTTCTGCTGACACTTTTGCAAGAGGCATATATACCCCTCGGGTCCCAGCAAGTTTTCACCAAGGTGGTAGGACCCAGCGATCCATTTCGGCCCTTTGCATACCTTGTTTATTCGTGTAGCCTGCCTTCCAGATAATCAATATGCACTTGCTTAGCATTTTATCCATTGGGTTATTATGGAATCAAACTAATCAAGAGTTCTAGACTTTGACAGGTTCTTCTTATTTGCTTTCATGTTACTATGGACAACTATGCCTAGGGTCTTGAAGTTCTATCACACCACATGTAGTCACTTACATGTATACTTACTTGACATATGTACTCTTTAGGTATTTACAACACCACTGGTCACTATATGATAAAAGTGTGAAAATTAATCGTAAGAAATTTATATTAGTTCAAGTTTGCTCTGTGTGGATTTATTGTTTATTGTTCTGTTTCAGTTATGTTCTTTGACATTTTGAATTTTCTGAAGGGAAAATATATCACCTACGGGGTCAAAGCCAGTTCCCCAATGGTATCAGCTGCAGCTTTTGAAAGAGACATATATACCCCTCGGGTCCCAGCAAGTTTTCACCAAGGTGGTAGGACCCAGCGATCCATTTCTCCCCTTTGCATACCTTGTTTATTCGTGTAGCCTTCCCTACAGATAATCAATATGCACTTGCTTAGCATTTCTTCCATTGGGTTATTATGAAATCAGACTAATCAAGAGTTCTAGACTTTGACAGGTTTTTCTTATTTCCTTTCATGTTACTATAGACAACTATGCCTAGGGTCTTGAAGTTCTATCACACCACATGTAGTCACTTACATGTATGCTTACTTGGCATATGTAACTCTTAAGGTATTTACAACACCACTGGTCACTATATGATAAAAGCGTGAAAATTAATTGTAAGAAATTTATTTTAGTTCAAGTTTGCTCTGTGTGGATTTATTGTTCTGTTTCAGTGATGTTCTGTGACTAAATCTGAAGGGAAAAGATATCACCTATGGGGTCAAAGCCTGCTCCCCAATGGTATCTGCTGACACTTTTGCAAGAGGCATATATACCCCTCGGGTCCCAGCAAGTTTTCACCAAGGTGGTAGGACCCAGCGATCCATTTCGGCCCTTTGCATACCTTGTATATTCGTGTTGCCTGCCTTCCAGATAATCAATATGCACTTGCTTAGCATTTTATCCATTGGGTTATTATGGAATCAAACTAATCAAGAGTTCTAGACTTTGACAGGTTCTTCTTATTTGCTTTCATGTTACTATAGACAACTATGCCTAGGGTCTTGAAGTTCTATCACACCACATGTAGTCACTTACATGTATGCTTACTTGACATATGTAACGCCTTAGGTATTTACAACACCACTGGTCACTATATGATAAAAGTGTGAAAATTAATCGTAAGAAATTTATATTAGTTCAAGTTTGCTCTGAGTAGATTTATTATTCTGTTTCAGTGATGTTGTGTGACTAAATCTGAAGGGAAAAGATATCACCTATGGGGTCAAAGCCTGCTCCCCAATGGTTCCTGCTGAGACTTTTGCAAGAGGCATATATACCCCTCGGGTCCCAGCAAGTTTTCACCAAGGTGGTAGGACCCAGCGATCCATTTCGGCCCTTTGCATACCTTGTTTATTCGTGTAGCCTGCCTTCCAGATAATCAATATGCACTTGCTTAGCATTTTATCCATTGGGTTATTATGGAATCAAACTAATCAAGAGTTCTAGACTTTGACAGGTTCTTCTTATTTGCTTTCATGTTACTATAGACAACTATGCCTAGGGTCTTGAAGTTCTATCACACCACATGTAGTCACTTACATGTATACTTACTTGACATATGTACTCTTTAGGTATTTACAACACCACTGGTCACTATATGATAAAAGCGTGAAAATTAATCGTAAGAAATTTATATTAGTTCAAGTTTGCTCTGTGTGGATTTATTGTTCTGTTTCAGTGATGTTCTGTGACTAAATCTGAAGGGAAAAGATATCACCTATGGGGTCAAAGCCTGCTCCCCAATGGTATCTGCTGACACTTTTGCAAGAGACATATATACCCCTCGGGTCCCAGCAAGTTTTCACCAAGGTGGTAGGACCCAGCGATCCATTTCGGCCCTTTGCATACCTTGTTTATTCGTGTAGCCTGCCTTCCAGATAATCAATATGCACTTGCTTAGCATTTTATCCATTGGGTTATTATGGAATTAAACTAATCAAGAGTTCAAGACTTTGACAGGTTCTTCTTATTTGCTTTCATGTTACTATAGACAACTATGCCTAGGGTCTTGAAGTTCTATCACACCACATGTAGTCACTTACATGTATGCTTACTTGACATATGTAACGCCTTAGGTATTTACAACACCACTGGTCACTATATGATAAAAGTGTGAAAATTAATCGTAAGAAATTTATATTAGTTCAAGTTTGCTCTGTGTATATTTATTGTTCTGTTTCAGTGATGTTCTGTGACTAAATCTGAAGGGAAAAGATATCACCTATGGGGTCAAAGCCTGCTCCCCAATGGTTTCTGCTGACCCTTTTGCAAGAGGCATATATAACCCTCGGGTCCCAGCAAGTTTTCACCAAGGTGGTAGGACCCAGCGATCCATTTCGGTCCTTTGCATACCTTGTTTATTCGTGTAGCCTGCCTTCCAGATAATCAATATGCACTTGCTTAGCATTTTATCCATTGGGTTATTATGGAATCAAACTAATCAAGAGTTCTAGACTTTGACAGGTTCTTCTTATTTGCTTTCATGTTACTATAGACAACTATGCCTAGGGTCTTGAAGTTCTATCACACCACATGTAGTCACTTACATGTATGCTTACTTGACATATGTAACGCCTTAGGTATTTACAACACCACTGGTCACTATATGATAAAAGTGTGAAAATTAATCGTAAGAAATTTATATTAGTTCAAGTTTGCTCTGTGTAGATTTATTGTTCTGTTTCAGTGATGTTCTGTGATTAAATCTGAAGGGAAAAGATATCACCTATGGGGTCAAAGCCTGCTCCCCAATGGTTTCTGCTGAAGCTTTTGCAAGAGGCATATATACCCCTCGGGTCCCAGCAAGTTTTCACCAAGGTGGTAGGGCCCAGCGATCCATTTCGGCCCTTTGCATACCTTTTTTTTTTTCGTGTAGCCTGCCTTCCAGATAATCAATATGCACTTGCTTAGCATTTTATCCATTGGGTTATTATGGAATCAAACTAATCAAGAGTTCTAGACTTTGACAGGTTCTTTTTATTTGCTTTCATGTTACTATAGACAACTATGCCTATGGTCTTGAAGTTCTATCACACCACATGTAGTCACTTACATGTATGCTTACTTGGCATATGTAACTCTTAAGGTATTTACAACACCACTGGTCACTATATGATAAAAGCGTGAAAATTAATCGTAAGAAATTTATTTTAGTTCAAGTTTGCTCTGTGTGGATGTATTGTTCTGTTCCAGTGATGTTCTGTGACTAAATCTGAAGGGAAAAGATATCACCTTTGGGGTCAAAGCCTGCTCCCCAATGGTTTCTGCTGACACTTTTGCAAGAGGCATATATACCCCTCGGGTCCCAGCAAGTTTTCACCAAGGTGGTAGGACCCAGCGATCCATTTCGGCCCTTTGCATACCTTGTTTATTCGTGTAGCCTGCCTTCCAGATAATCAATATGCACTTGCTTAGCATTTTATCCATTGGGTTATTATGGAATCAAACTAATCAAGAGTTCTAGACTTTGACAGGTTCTTCTTATTTGCTTTCATGTTACTATGGACAACTATGCCTAGGGTCTTGAAGTTCTATCACACCACATGTAGTCACTTACATGTATACTTACTTGACATATGTACTCTTTAGGTATTTACAACACCACTGGTCACTATATGATAAAAGTGTGAAAATTAATCGTAAGAAATTTATATTAGTTCAAGTTTGCTCTGTGTGGATTTATTGTTTATTGTTCTGTTTCAGTTATGTTCTTTGACATTTTGAATTTTCTGAAGGGAAAATATATCACCTACGGGGTCAAAGCCAGTTCCCCAATGGTATCAGCTGCAGCTTTTGAAAGAGACATATATACCCCTCGGGTCCCAGCAAGTTTTCACCAAGGTAGTAGGACCCAGCGATCCATTTCGGCCCTTTGCATACCTTGTTTATTCGTGTAGCCTTCCCTACAGATAATCAATATGCACTTGCTTAGCATTTCTTCCATTGGGTTATTATGAAATCAAACTAATCAAGAGTTCTAGACTTTGACAGGTTTTTCTTATTTCCTTTCATGTTACTATAGACAACTATGCCTAGGGTCTTGAAGTTCTATCACACCACATGTAGTCACTTACATGTATGCTTACTTGGCATATGTAACTCTTAAGGTATTTACAACACCACTGGTCACTATATGATAAAAGCGTGAAAATTAATTGTAAGAAATTTATTTTAGTTCAAGTTTGCTCTGTGTGGATTTATTGTTCTGTTTCAGTGATGTTCTGTGACTAAATCTGAAGGGAAAAGATATCACCTATGGGGTCAAAGCCTGCTCCCCAATGGTATCTGCTGACACTTTTGCAAGAGGCATATATACCCCTCGGGTCCCAGCAAGTTTTCACCAAGGTGGTAGGACCCAGCGATCCATTTCGGCCCTTTGCATACCTTGTATATTCGTGTTGCCTGCCTTCCAGATAATCAATATGCACTTGCTTAGCATTTTATCCATTGGGTTATTATGGAATCAAACTAATCAAGAGTTCTAGACTTTGACAGGTTCTTCTTATTTGCTTTCATGTTACTATAGACAACTATGCCTAGGGTCTTGAAGTTCTATCACACCACATGTAGTCACTTACATGTATGCTTACTTGACATATGTAACGCCTTAGGTATTTACAACACCACTGGTCACTATATGATAAAAGTGTGAAAATTAATCGTAAGAAATTTATATTAGTTCAAGTTTGCTCTGAGTAGATTTATTATTCTGTTTCAGTGATGTTGTGTGACTAAATCTGAAGGGAAAAGATATCACCTATGGGGTCAAAGCCTGCTCCCCAATGGTTTCTGCTGAGACTTTTGCAAGAGGCATATATACCCCTCGGGTCCCAGCAAGTTTTCACCAAGGTGGTAGGACCCAGCGATCCATTTCGGCCCTTTGCATACCTTGTTTATTCGTGTAGCCTGCCTTCCAGATAATCAATATGCACTTGCTTAGCATTTTATCCATTGGGTTATTATGGAATCAAACTAATCAAGAGTTCTAGACTTTGACAGGTTCTTCTTATTTGCTTTCATGTTACTATAGACAACTATGCCTAGGGTCTTGAAGTTCTATCACACCACATGTAGTCACTTACATGTATGCTTACTTGACATATGTAACGCCTTAGGTATTTACAACACCACTGGTCACTATATGATAAAAGTGTGAAAATTAATCGTAAGAAATTTATATTAGTTCAAGTTTGCTCTGTGTAGATTTATTGTTCTGTTTCAGTGATGTTCTGTGATTAAATCTGAAGGGAAAAGATATCACCTATGGGGTCAAAGCCTGCTCCCCAATGGTTTCTGCTGAAGCTTTTGCAAGAGGCATATATACCCCTCGGGTCCCAGCAAGTTTTCACCAAGGTGGTAGGGCCCAGCGATCCATTTCGGCCCTTTGCATACCTTTTTTTTTTTCGTGTAGCCTGCCTTCCAGATAATCAATATGCACTTGCTTAGCATTTTATCCATTGGGTTATTATGGAATCAAACTAATCAAGAGTTCTAGACTTTGACAGGTTCTTTTTATTTGCTTTCATGTTACTATAGACAACTATGCCTATGGTCTTGAAGTTCTATCACACCACATGTAGTCACTTACATGTATGCTTACTTGGCATATGTAACTCTTAAGGTATTTACAACACCACTGGTCACTATATGATAAAAGCGTGAAAATTAATCGTAAGAAATTTATTTTAGTTCAAGTTTGCTCTGTGTGGATGTATTGTTCTGTTCCAGTGATGTTCTGTGACTAAATCTGAAGGGAAAAGATATCACCTTTGGGGTCAAAGCCTGCTCCCCAATGGTTTCTGCTGACACTTTTGCAAGAGGCATATATACCCCTCGGGTCCCAGCAAGTTTTCACCAAGGTGGTAGGACCCAGCGATCCATTTCGGCCCTTTGCATACCTTGTTTATTCGTGTAGCCTGCCTTCCAGATAATCAATATGCACTTGCTTAGCATTTTATCCATTGGGTTATTATGGAATCAAACTAATCAAGAGTTCTAGACTTTGACAGGTTCTTCTTATTTGCTTTCATGTTACTATGGACAACTATGCCTAGGGTCTTGAAGTTCTATCACACCACATGTAGTCACTTACATGTATACTTACTTGACATATGTACTCTTTAGGTATTTACAACACCACTGGTCACTATATGATAAAAGTGTGAAAATTAATCGTAAGAAATTTATATTAGTTCAAGTTTGCTCTGTGTGGATTTATTGTTTATTGTTCTGTTTCAGTTATGTTCTTTGACATTTTGAATTTTCTGAAGGGAAAATATATCACCTACGGGGTCAAAGCCAGTTCCCCAATGGTATCAGCTGCAGCTTTTGAAAGAGACATATATACCCCTCGGGTCCCAGCAAGTTTTCACCAAGGTAGTAGGACCCAGCGATCCATTTCGGCCCTTTGCATACCTTGTTTATTCGTGTAGCCTTCCCTACAGATAATCAATATGCACTTGCTTAGCATTTCTTCCATTGGGTTATTATGAAATCAAACTAATCAAGAGTTCTAGACTTTGACAGGTTTTTCTTATTTCCTTTCATGTTACTATAGACAACTATGCCTAGGGTCTTGAAGTTCTATCACACCACATGTAGTCACTTACATGTATGCTTACTTGGCATATGTAACTCTTAAGGTATTTACAACACCACTGGTCACTATATGATAAAAGCGTGAAAATTAATTGTAAGAAATTTATTTTAGTTCAAGTTTGCTCTGTGTGGATTTATTGTTCTGTTTCAGTGATGTTCTGTGACTAAATCTGAAGGGAAAAGATATCACCTATGGGGTCAAAGCCTGCTCCCCAATGGTATCTGCTGACACTTTTGCAAGAGGCATATATACCCCTCGGGTCCCAGCAAGTTTTCACCAAGGTGGTAGGACCCAGCGATCCATTTCGGCCCTTTGCATACCTTGTATATTCGTGTTGCCTGCCTTCCAGATAATCAATATGCACTTGCTTAGCATTTTATCCATTGGGTTATTATGGAATCAAACTAATCAAGAGTTCTAGACTTTGACAGGTTCTTCTTATTTGCTTTCATGTTACTATAGACAACTATGCCTAGGGTCTTGAAGTTCTATCACACCACATGTAGTCACTTACATGTATGCTTACTTGACATATGTAACGCCTTAGGTATTTACAACACCACTGGTCACTATATGATAAAAGTGTGAAAATTAATCGTAAGAAATTTATATTAGTTCAAGTTTGCTCTGAGTAGATTTATTATTCTGTTTCAGTGATGTTGTGTGACTAAATCTGAAGGGAAAAGATATCACCTATGGGGTCAAAGCCTGCTCCCCAATGGTTTCTGCTGAGACTTTTGCAAGAGGCATATATACCCCTCGGGTCCCAGCAAGTTTTCACCAAGGTGGTAGGACCCAGCGATCCATTTCGGCCCTTTGCATACCTTGTTTATTCGTGTAGCCTGCCTTCCAGATAATCAATATGCACTTGCTTAGCATTTTATCCATTGGGTTATTATGGAATCAAACTAATCAAGAGTTCTAGACTTTGACAGGTTCTTCTTATTTGCTTTCATGTTACTATAGACAACTATGCCTAGGGTCTTGAAGTTCTATCACACCACATGTAGTCACTTACATGTATACTTACTTGACATATGTACTCTTTAGGTATTTACAACACCACTGGTCACTATATGATAAAAGCGTGAAAATTAATCGTAAGAAATTTATAGTAGTTCAAGTTTGCTCTGTGTGGATTTATTGTTCTGTTTCAGTGATGTTCTGTGACTAAATCTGAAGGGAAAAGATATCACCTATGGGGTCAAAGCCTGCTCCCCAATGGTATCTGCTGACACTTTTGCAAGAGACATATATACCCCTCGGGTCCCAGCAAGTTTTCACCAAGGTGGTAGGACCCAGCGATCCATTTCGGCCCTTTGCATACCTTGTTTATTCGTGTAGCCTGCCTTCCAGATAATCAATATGCACTTGCTTAGCATTTTATCCATTGGGTTATTATGGAATTAAACTAATCAAGAGTTCTAGACTTTGACAGGTTCTTCTTATTTGCTTTCATGTTACTATAGACAACTATGCCTAGGGTCTTGAAGTTCTATCACACCACATGTAGTCACTTACATGTATGCTTACTTGACATATGTAACGCCTTAGGTATTTACAACACCACTGGTCACTATATGATAAAAGTGTGAAAATTAATCGTAAGAAATTTATATTAGTTCAAGTTTGCTCTGTGTATATTTATTGTTCTGTTTCAGTGATGTTCTGTGACTAAATCTGAAGGGAAAAGATATCACCTATGGGGTCAAAGCCTGCTCCCCAATGGTTTCTGCTGACCCTTTTGCAAGAGGCATATATAACCCTCGGGTCCCAGCAAGTTTTCACCAAGGTGGTAGGACCCAGCGATCCATTTCGGTCCTTTGCATACCTTGTTTATTCGTGTAGCCTGCCTTCCAGATAATCAATATGCACTTGCTTAGCATTTTATCCATTGGGTTATTATGGAATCAAACTAATCAAGAGTTCTAGACTTTGACAGGTTCTTCTTATTTGCTTTCATGTTACTATAGACAACTATGCCTAGGGTCTTGAAGTTCTATCACACCACATGTAGTCACTTACATGTATGCTTACTTGACATATGTAACGCCTTAGGTATTTACAACACCACTGGTCCCTATATGATAAAAGTGTGAAAATTAATCGTAAGAAATTTATATTAGTTCAAGTTTGCTCTGTGTAGATTTATTGTTCTGTTTCAGTGATGTTCTGTGATTAAATCTGAAGGGAAAAGATATCACCTATGGGGTCAAAGCCTGCTCCCCAATGGTTTCTGCTGAAGCTTTTGCAAGAGGCATATATACCCCTCGGGTCCCAGCAAGTTTTCACCAAGGTGGTAGGGCCCAGCGATCCATTTCGGCCCTTTGCATACCTTTTTTTTTTTCGTGTAGCCTGCCTTCCAGATAATCAATATGCACTTGCTTAGCATTTTATCCATTGGGTTATTATGGAATCAAACTAATCAAGAGTTCTAGACTTTGACAGGTTCTTTTTATTTGCTTTCATGTTACTATAGACAACTATGCCTATGGTCTTGAAGTTCTATCACACCACATGTAGTCACTTACATGTATGCTTACTTGGCATATGTAACTCTTAAGGTATTTACAACACCACTGGTCACTATATGATAAAAGCGTGAAAATTAATCGTAAGAAATTTATTTTAGTTCAAGTTTGCTCTGTGTGGATGTATTGTTCTGTTCCAGTGATGTTCTTTGACTAAATCTGAAGGGAAAAGATATCACCTACGGGGTCAAAGCCTGTTCCCCAATGGTATCTGCTGAAGCTTTTGCAAGAGGCATATATACCCCTCGGGTCCCAGCAAGTTTTCACCAAGGTGGTAGGACCCAGCGATCCATTTCGGCCCTTTGCATACCTTGTTTATTCGTGTAGCCTGCCTTCCAGATAATCAATATGCACTTGCTTAGCATTTTATCCATTGGGTTATTATGGAATCAAACTAATCAAGAGTTCTAGACTTTGACAGGTTCTTCTTATTTGCTTTCATGTTACTATAGACAACTATGCCTAGGGTCTTGAAGTTCTATCACACCACATGTAGTCACTTACATGTATGCTTACTTGACATATGTAACTCCTTAGGTATTTACAACACCACTGGTCACTATATGATAAAAGTGTGAAAATTAATCGTAAGAAATTCATATTAGTTCAAGTTTGCTCTGTGTAGATTTATTGTTCTGTTTCAGTGATGTTCTCTGATTAAATCTGAAGGGAAAAGATATCACCTATGGGGTCAAAGCCTGCTCCCCAATGGTTTCTGCTGACACTTTTGCAAGAGGCATATATACCCCTCGGGTCCCAGCAAGTTTTCACCAAGGTGGTAGGACCCAGCGATCCATTTCGGCCCTTTGCATACCTTGTTTATTCGTGTAGCCTGCCTTCCAGATAATCAATATGCACTTGCTTAGCATTTTATCCATTGGGTTATTATGGAATCAAACTAATCAAGAGTTCTAGACTTTGACAGGTTCTTCTTATTTGCTTTCATGTTACTATGGACAACTATGCCTAGGGTCTTGAAGTTCTATCACACCACATGTAGTCACTTACATGTATACTTACTTGACATATGTACTCTTTAGGTATTTACAACACCACTGGTCACTATATGATAAAAGTGTGAAAATTAATCGTAAGAAATTTATATTAGTTCAAGTTTGCTCTGTGTGGATTTATTGTTTATTGTTCTGTTTCAGTTATGTTCTTTGACATTTTGAATTTTCTGAAGGGAAAATATATCACCTACGGGGTCAAAGCCAGTTCCCCAATGGTATCAGCTGCAGCTTTTGAAAGAGACATATATACCCCTCGGGTCCCAGCAAGTTTTCACCAAGGTAGTAGGACCCAGCGATCCATTTCGGCCCTTTGCATACCTTGTTTATTCGTGTAGCCTTCCCTACAGATAATCAATATGCACTTGCTTAGCATTTCTTCCATTGGGTTATTATGAAATCAAACTAATCAAGAGTTCTAGACTTTGACAGGTTTTTCTTATTTCCTTTCATGTTACTATAGACAACTATGCCTAGGGTCTTGAAGTTCTATCACACCACATGTAGTCACTTACATGTATGCTTACTTGGCATATGTAACTCTTAAGGTATTTACAACACCACTGGTCACTATATGATAAAAGCGTGAAAATTAATTGTAAGAAATTTATTTTAGTTCAAGTTTGCTCTGTGTGGATTTATTGTTCTGTTTCAGTGATGTTCTGTGACTAAATCTGAAGGGAAAAGATATCACCTATGGGGTCAAAGCCTGCTCCCCAATGGTATCTGCTGACACTTTTGCAAGAGGCATATATACCCCTCGGGTCCCAGCAAGTTTTCACCAAGGTGGTAGGACCCAGCGATCCATTTCGGCCCTTTGCATACCTTGTATATTCGTGTTGCCTGCCTTCCAGATAATCAATATGCACTTGCTTAGCATTTTATCCATTGGGTTATTATGGAATCAAACTAATCAAGAGTTCTAGACTTTGACAGGTTCTTCTTATTTGCTTTCATGTTACTATAGACAACTATGCCTAGGGTCTTGAAGTTCTATCACACCACATGTAGTCACTTACATGTATGCTTACTTGACATATGTAACGCCTTAGGTATTTACAACACCACTGGTCACTATATGATAAAAGTGTGAAAATTAATCGTAAGAAATTTATATTAGTTCAAGTTTGCTCTGAGTAGATTTATTATTCTGTTTCAGTGATGTTGTGTGACTAAATCTGAAGGGAAAAGATATCACCTATGGGGTCAAAGCCTGCTCCCCAATGGTTTCTGCTGAGACTTTTGCAAGAGGCATATATACCCCTCGGGTCCCAGCAAGTTTTCACCAAGGTGGTAGGACCCAGCGATCCATTTCGGCCCTTTGCATACCTTGTTTATTCGTGTAGCCTGCCTTCCAGATAATCAATATGCACTTGCTTAGCATTTTATCCATTGGGTTATTATGGAATCAAACTAATCAAGAGTTCTAGACTTTGACAGGTTCTTCTTATTTGCTTTCATGTTACTATAGACAACTATGCCTAGGGTCTTGAAGTTCTATCACACCACATGTAGTCACTTACATGTATACTTACTTGACATATGTACTCTTTAGGTATTTACAACACCACTGGTCACTATATGATAAAAGCGTGAAAATTAATCGTAAGAAATTTATAGTAGTTCAAGTTTGCTCTGTGTGGATTTATTGTTCTGTTTCAGTGATGTTCTGTGACTAAATCTGAAGGGAAAAGATATCACCTATGGGGTCAAAGCCTGCTCCCCAATGGTATCTGCTGACACTTTTGCAAGAGACATATATACCCCTCGGGTCCCAGCAAGTTTTCACCAAGGTGGTAGGACCCAGCGATCCATTTCGGCCCTTTGCATACCTTGTTTATTCGTGTAGCCTGCCTTCCAGATAATCAATATGCACTTGCTTAGCATTTTATCCATTGGGTTATTATGGAATTAAACTAATCAAGAGTTCTAGACTTTGACAGGTTCTTCTTATTTGCTTTCATGTTACTATAGACAACTATGCCTAGGGTCTTGAAGTTCTATCACACCACATGTAGTCACTTACATGTATGCTTACTTGACATATGTAACGCCTTAGGTATTTACAACACCACTGGTCACTATATGATAAAAGTGTGAAAATTAATCGTAAGAAATTTATATTAGTTCAAGTTTGCTCTGTGTATATTTATTGTTCTGTTTCAGTGATGTTCTGTGACTAAATCTGAAGGGAAAAGATATCACCTATGGGGTCAAAGCCTGCTCCCCAATGGTTTCTGCTGACCCTTTTGCAAGAGGCATATATAACCCTCGGGTCCCAGCAAGTTTTCACCAAGGTGGTAGGACCCAGCGATCCATTTCGGTCCTTTGCATACCTTGTTTATTCGTGTAACCTGCCTTCCAGATAATCAATATGCACTTGCTTAGCATTTTATCCATTGGGTTATTATGGAATCAAACTAATCAAGAGTTCTAGACTTTGACAGGTTCTTCTTATTTGCTTTCATGTTACTATAGACAACTATGCCAAGGGTCTTGAAGTTCTATCACACCACATGTAGTCACTTACATGTATGCTTACTTGACATATGTAACGCCTTAGGTATTTACAACACCACTGGTCACTATATGATAAAAGTGTGAAAATTAATCGTAAGAAATTTATATTAGTTCAAGTTTGCTCTGTGTAGATTTATTGTTCTGTTTCAGTGATGTTCTGTGATTAAATCTGAAGGGAAAAGATATCACCTATGGGGTCAAAGCCTGCTCCCCAATGGTTTCTGCTGACACTTTTGCAAGAGGCATATATACCCCTCGGGTCCCAGCAAGTTTTCACCAAGGTGGTAGGACCCAGCGATCCATTTCGGCCCTTTGCATACCTTGTTTATTCGTGTAGCCTGCCTTCCAGATAATCAATATGCACTTGCTTAGCATTTTATCCATTGGGTTATTATGGAATCAAACTAATCAAGAGTTCTAGACTTTGACAGGTTCTTCTTATTTGCTTTCATGTTACTATAGACAACTATGCCTAGGGTCTTGAAGTTCTATCACACCACATGTAGTCACTTACATGTATACTTACTTGACATATGTACTCTTTAGGTATTTACAACACCACTAGTCACTATATGATAAAAGCGTGAAAATTAATCGTAAGAAATTTATATTAGTTCAAGTTTGCTCTGTGTGGATTTATTGTTCTGTTTCAGTGATGTTCTGTGACTAAATCTGAAGGGAAAAGATATCACCTATGGGGTCAAAGCCTGCTCCCCAATGGTATCTGCTGACACTTTTGCAAGAGACATATATACCCCTCGGGTCCCAGCAAGTTTTCACCAAGGTGGTAGGACCCAGCGATCCATTTCGGCCCTTTGCATACCTTGTTTATTCGTGTAGCCTTCCCTACAGATAATCAATATGCACTTGCTTAGCATTTTATCCATTGGGTTATTATGGAATTAAACTAATCAAGAGTTCTAGACTTTGACAGGTTCTTCTTATTTGCTTTCATGTTACTATAGACAACTATGCCTAGGGTCTTGAAGTTCTATCACACCACATGTAGTCACTTACATGTATGCTTACTTGACATATGTAACGCCTTAGGTATTTACAACACCACTGGTCACTATATGATAAAAGTGTGAAAATTAATCGTAAGAAATTTATATTAGTTCAAGTTTGCTCTGTGTATATTTATTGTTCTGTTTCAGTGATGTTCTGTGACTAAATCTGAAGGGAAAAGATATCACCTATGGGGTCAAAGCCTGCTCCCCAATGGTTTCTGCTGACACTTTTGCAAGAGGCATATATACCCCTCGGGTCCCAGCAAGTTTTCACCAAGGTGGTAGGACCCAGCGATCCATTTCGGTCCTTTGCATACCTTGTTTATTCGTGTAGCCTGCCTTCCAGATAATCAATATGCACTTGCTTAGCATTTTATCCATTGGGTTATTATGGAATCAAACTAATCAAGAGTTCTAGACTTTGACAGGTTCTTCTTATTTGCTTTCATGTTACTATAGACAACTATGCCTAGGGTCTTGAAGTTCTATCACACCACATGTAGTCACTTACATGTATGCTTACTTGACATATGTAACGCCTTAGGTATTTACAACACCACTGGTCACTATATGATAAAAGTGTGAAAATTAATCGTAAGAAATTTATATTAGTTCAAGTTTGCTCTGTGTAGATTTATTGTTCTGTTTCAGTGATGTTCTGTGATTAAATCTGAAGGGAAAAGATATCACCTATGGGGTCAAAGCCTGCTCCCCAATGGTTTCTGCTGAAGCTTTTGCAAGAGGCATATATACCCCTCGGGTCCCAGCAAGTTTTCACCAAGGTGGTAGGACCCAGCGATCCATTTCGGCCCTTTGCATACCTTGTTTATTCGTGTAGCCTGCCTTCCAGATAATCAATATGCACTTGCTTAGCATTTTATCCATTGGGTTATTATGGAATCAAACTAATCAAGAGTTCTAGACTTTGACAGGTTCTTCTTATTTGCTTTCATGTTACTATAGACAACTATGCCTATGGTCTTGAAGTTCTATCACACCACATGTAGTCACTTACATGTATACTTACTTACTCTTTAGGTATTTACAACACCACTGGTCACTATATGATAAAAGTGTGAAAATTAATCGTAAGAAATTTATATTAGTTCAAGTTTGCTCTGTGTGGATTTATTGTTTATTGTTCTGTTTCAGTGATGTTCTTTGACATTTTGAATTTTCTTAAGGGAAAATATATCACCTACGGGGTCAAAGCCAGTTCCCCAATGGTATCAGCTGCAGCTTTTGCAAGAGACATATATACCCCTCGGGTCCCAGCAAGTTTTCACCAAGTTAGTAGGACCCAGCGATCCATTTCTCCCCTTTGCATACCTTGTTTATTCGTGTAGCCTTCCCTACAGATAATCAATATGCACTTGCTTAGCATTTCTTCTATTGGGTTATTATGAAATCAAACTAATCAAGAGTTCTAGACTTTGACAGGTTTTTCTTATTTGCTTTCATGTTACTATAGACAACTATGCCTATGGTCTTGAAGTTCTATCACACCACATGTAGTCACTTACATGTATGCTTACTTGGCATATGTAACTCTTAAGGTATTTACAACACCACTGGTCACTATATGATAAAAGCGTGAAAATTAATCGTAAGAAATTTATTTTACTTCAAGTTTGCTCTGTGTGGATGTATTGTTCTGTTCCAGTGATGTTCTTTGACTAAATCTGAAGGGAAAAGATATCACCTACGGGGTCAAAGCCTGTTCCCCAATGGTATCTGCTGAAGCTTTTGCAAGAGGCATATATACCCCTCGGGTCCCAGCAAGTTTTCACCAAGGTGGTAGGACCCAGCGATCCATTTCGGCCCTTTGCATACCTTGTTTATTCGTGTAGCCTGCCTTCCAGATAATCAATATGCACTTGCTTAGCATTTTATCCATTGGGTTATTATGGAATCAAACTAATCAAGAGTTCTACACTTTGACAGGTTCTTCTTATTTGCTTTCATGTTACTATAGACAACTATGCCTAGGGTCTTGAAGTTCTATCACACCACATGTAGTCACTTACATGTATGCTTACTTGACATATGTAACTCCTTAGGTATTTACAACACCACTGGTCACTATATGATAAAAGTGTGAAAATTAATCGTAAGAAATTTATATTAGTTCAAGTTTGCTCTGTGTAGATTTATTGTTCTGTTTCAGTGATGTTCTCTGATTAAATCTGAAGGGAAAAGATATCACCTATGGGGTCAAAGCCTGCTCCCCAATGGTTTCTGCTGACACTTTTGCAAGAGGCATATATACCCCTCGGGTCCCAGCAAGTTTTCACCAAGGTGGTAGTACCCAGCGATCCATTTCGGCCCTTTGCATACCTTGTTTATTCGTGTAGCCTGCCTTCCAGATAATCAATATGCACTTGCTTAGCATTTTATCCATTGGGTTATTATGGAATCAAACTAATCAAGAGTTCTAGACTTTGACAGGTTCTTCTTATTTGCTTTCATGTTACTATAGACAACTATGCCTAGGGTCTTGAAGTTCTATCACACCACATGTAGTCACTTACATGTATGCTTACTTGACATATGTAACTCCTTAGGTATTTACAACACCACTGGTCACTATATGATAAAAGTGTGAAAATTAATCGTAAGAAATTTATATTAGTTCAAGTTTGCTCTGTGTAGATTTATTGTTCTGTTTCAGTGATGTTCTCTGACTAAATCTGAAGGGAAAAGATATCACCTATGGGGTCAAAGCCTGCTCCCCAATGGTTTCTGCTGACACTTTTGCAAGAGGCATATATACCCCTCGGGTCCCAGCAAGTTTTCACCAAGGTGGTAGGACCCAGCGATCCATTTCGGCCCTTTGCATACCTTGTTTATTCGTGTAGCCTGCCTTCCAGATAATCAATATGCACTTGCTTAGCATTTTATCCATTGGGTTATTATGGAATCAAACTAATCAAGAGTTCTAGACTTTGACAGGTTCTTCTTATTTGCTTTCATGTTACTATAGACAACTATGCCTAGGGTCTTGAAGTTCTATCACACCACATGTAGTCACTTACATGTATACTTACTTGACATATGTACTCTTTAGGTATTTACAACACCACTAGTCACTATATGATAAAAGCGTGAAAATTAATCGTAAGAAATTTATATTAGTTCAAGTTTGCTCTGTGTGGATTTATTGTTCTGTTTCAGTGATGTTCTGTGACTAAATCTGAAGGGAAAAGATATCACCTATGGGGTCAAAGCCTGCTCCCCAATGGTATCTGCTGACACTTTTGCAAGAGACATATATACCCCTCGGGTCCCAGCAAGTTTTCACCAAGGTGGTAGGACCCAGCGATCCATTTCGGCCCTTTGCATACCTTGTTTATTCGTGTAGCCTGCCTTCCAGATAATCAATATGCACTTGCTTAGCATTTTATCCATTGGGTTATTATGGAATCAAACTAATCAAGAGTTCTAGACTTTGACAGGTTCTTCTTATTTGCTTTCATGTTACTATAGACAACTATGCCTAGGGTCTTGAAGTTCTATCACACCACATGTAGTCACTTACATGTATGCTTACTTGACATATGTAACGCCTTAGGTATTTACAACACCACTGGTCACTATATGATAAAAGTGTGAAAATTAATCGTAAGAAATTTATATTAGTTCAAGTTTGCTCTGTGTATATTTATTGTTCTGTTTCAGTGATGTTCTGTGACTAAATCTGAAGGGAAAAGATATCACCTATGGGGTCAAAGCCTGCTCCCCAATGGTTTCTGCTGACACTTTTGCAAGAGGCATATATACCCCTCGGGTCCCAGCAAGTTTTCACCAAGGTGGTAGGACCCAGCGATCCATTTCGGCCCTTTGCATACCTTGTTTATTCGTGTAGCCTGCCTTCCAGATAATCAATATGCACTTGCTTAGCATTTTATCCATTGGGTTATTATGGAATCAAACTAATCAAGAGTTCTAGACTTTGACAGGTTCTTCTTATTTGCTTTCATGTTACTATAGACAACTATGCCTATGGTCTTGAAGTTCTATCACACCACATGTAGTCACTTACATGTATACTTACTTACTCTTTAGGTATTTACAACACCACTGGTCACTATATGATAAAAGTGTGAAAATTAATCGTAAGAAATTTATATTAGTTCAAGTTTGCTCTGTGTGGATTTATTGTTTATTGTTCTGTTTCAGTGATGTTCTTTGACATTTTGAATTTTCTGAAAGGAAAATATATCACCTACGGGGTCAAAGCCAGTTCCCCAATGGTATCAGCTGCAGCTTTTGCAAGAGACATATATACCCCTCGGGTCCCAGCAAGTTTTCACCAAGGTAGTAGGACCCAGCGATCCATTTCTCCCCTTTGCATACCTTGTTTATTCGTGTAGCCTTCCCTACAGATAATCAATATGCACTTGCTTAGCATTTCTTCTATTGGGTTATTATGAAATCAAACTAATCAAGAGTTCTAGACTTTGACAGGTTTTTCTTATTTGCTTTCATGTTACTATAGACAACTATGCCTATGGTCTTGAAGTTCTATCACACCACATGTAGTCACTTACATGTATGCTTACTTGGCATATGTAACTCTTAAGGTATTTTCAACACCACTGGTCACTATATGATAAAAGCGTGAAAATTAATCGTAAGAAATTTATTTTAGTTCAAGTTTGCTCTGTGTGGATGTATTGTTCTGTTCCAGTGATGTTCTTTGACTAAATCTGAAGGGAAAAGATATCACCTACGGGGTCAAAGCCTGTTCCCCAATGGTATCTGCTGAAGCTTTTGCAAGAGGCATATATACCCCTCGGGTCCCAGCAAGTTTTCACCAAGGTGGTAGGACCCAGCGATCCATTTCGGCCCTTTGCATACCTTGTTTATTCGTGTAGCCTGCCTTCCAGATAATCAATATGCACTTGCTTAGCATTTTATCCATTGGGTTATTATGGAATCAAACTAATCAAGAGTTCTAGACTTTGACAGGTTCTTCTTATTTGCTTTCATGTTACTATAGACAACTATGCCTAGGGTCTTGAAGTTCTATCACACCACATGTTGTCACTTACATGTATGCTTACTTGACATATGTAACGCCTTAGGTATTTACAACACCACTGGTCACTATATGATAAAAGTGTGAAAATTAATCGTAAGAAATTTATATTAGTTCAAGTTTGCTCTGTGTAGATTTATTGTTCTGTTTCAGTGATGTTCTGTGACTAAATCTGAAGGGAAAAGATATCACCTTTGGGGTCAAAGCCTGCTCCCCAATGGTTTCTGCTGACACTTTTGCAAGAGGCATATATACCCCTCGGGTCCCAGCAAGTTTTCACCAAGGTGGTAGGACCCAGCGATCCATTTCGGCCCTTTGCATACCTTGTTTATTCGTGTAGCCTGCCTTCCAGATAATCAATATGCACTTGCTTAGCATTTTATCCATTGGGTTATTATGGAATCAAACTAATCAAGAGTTCTAGACTTTGACAGGTTCTTCTTATTTGCTTTCATGTTACTATAGACAACTATGCCTAGGGTCTTGAAGTTCTATCACACCACATGTTGTCACTTACATGTATGCTTACTTGACATATGTAACGCCTTAGGTATTTACAACACCACTGGTCACTATATGATAAAAGTGTGAAAATTAATCGTAAGAAATTTATATTAGTTCAAGTTTGCTCTGTGTAGATTTATTGTTCTGTTTCAGTGATGTTCTGTGACTAAATCTGAAGGGAAAAGATATCACCTTTGGGGTCAAAGACTAATCCCCAATGGTTTCTGCTGACACTTTTGCAAGAGGCATATATACCCCTCGGGTCCCAGCAAGTTTTCACCAAGGTGGTAGGACCCAGGGATCCATTTCGGCCCTTTGCATACCTTGTTTATTCGTGTAGCCTGCCTTCCAGATAATCAATATGCACTTGCTTAGCATTTTATCCATTGGGTTATTATGGAATCAAACTAATCAAGAGTTCTAGACTTTGACAGGTTCTTCTTATTTGCTTTCATGTTACTATAGACAACTATGCCTAGGGTCTTGAAGTTCTATCACACCACATGTAGTCACTTACATGTATGCTTACTTGACATATGTACTCTTTAGGTATTTACAACACCACTGGTCACTATATGATAAAAGTGTGAAAATTAATCGTAAGAAATTTATATTAGTTCAAGTTTGCTCTGTGTGGATTTATTGTTTATTGTTCTGTTTCAGTGATGTTCTTTGACATTTTGAATTTTCTGAAGGGAAAATATATCACCTACGGGGTCAAAGCCAGTTCCCCAATGGTATCAGCTGCAGCTTTTGAAAGAGACATATATACCCCTCGGGTCCCAGCAAGTTTTCACCAAGGTGGTAGGACCCAGCGATCCATTTCTCCCCTTTGCATACCTTGTTTATTCGTGTAGCCTTCCCTACAGATAATCAATATGCACTTGCTTAGCATTTTATCCATTGGGTTATTATGGAATCAAACTAATCAAGAGTTCTAGACTTTGACAGGTTCTTCTTATTTGCTTTCATGTTACTATAGACAACTATGCCTAGGGTCTTGAAGTTCTATCACACCACATGTAGTCACTTACATGTATGCTTACTTGACATATGTAACGCCTTAGGTATTTACAACACCACTGGTCACTATATGATAAAAGTGTGAAAATTAATCGTAAGAAATTTATATTAGTTCAAGTTTGCTCTGAGTAGATTTATTATTCTGTTTCAGTGATGTTGTGTGACTAAATCTGAAGGGAAAATATATCACCTATGGGGTCAAAGCCTGCTCCCCAATGGTTTCTGCTGACACTTTTGCAAGAGGCATATATACCCCTCGGGTCCCAGCAAGTTTTCACCAAGGTGGTAGGACCCAGCGATCCATTTCGGCCCTTTGCATACCTTGTTTATTCGTGTAGCCTGCCTTCCAGATAATCAATATGCACTTGCTTAGCATTTTATCCATTGGGTTATTATGGAATCAAACTAATCAAGAGTTCTAGACTTTGACAGGTTCTTCTTATTTGCTTTCATGTTACTATAGACAACTATGCCTAGGGTCTTGAAGTTCTATCACACCACATGTAGTCACTTACATGTATACTTACTTACTCTTTAGGTATTTACAACACCACTGGTCACTATATGATAAAAGTGTGAAAATTAATCGTAAGAAATTTATATTAGTTCAAGTTTGCTCTGTGTGGATTTATTGTTTATTGTTCTGTTTCAGTGATGTTCTTTGACATTTTGAATTTTCTTAAGGGAAAATATATCACCTACGGGGTCAAAGCCAGTTCCCCAATGGTATCAGCTGCAGCTTTTGCAAGAGACATATATACCCCTCGGGTCCCAGCAAGTTTTCACCAAGGTAGTAGGACCCAGCGATCCATTTCTCCCCTTTGCATACCTTGTTTATTCGTGTAGCCTTCCCTACAGATAATCAATATGCACTTGCTTGGCATTTCTTCTATTGGGTTATTATGAAATCAAACTAATCAAGAGTTCTAGACTTTGACAGGTTTTTCTTATTTGCTTTCATGTTACTATAGACAACTATGCCTATGGTCTTGAAGTTCTATCACACCACATGTAGTCACTTACATGTATGCTTACTTGGCATATGTAACTCTTAAGGTATTTACAACACCACTGGTCACTATATGATAAAAGCGTGAAAATTAATCGTAAGAAATTTATTTTAGTTCAAGTTTGCTCTGTGTGGATTTATTGTTCTGTTTCAGTGATGTTCTGTGACTAAATCTGAAGGGAAAAGATATCACCTATGGGGTCAAAGCCTGCTCCCCAATGGTATCTGCTGACACTTTTGCAAGAGGCATATATACCCCTCGGGTCCCAGCAAGTTTTCACCAAGGTGGTAGGACCCAGCGATCCATTTCGGCCCTTTGAATACCTTGTTTATTCGTGTAGCCTGCCTTCCAGATAATCAATATGCACTTGCTTAGCATTTTATCCATTGGGTTATTATGGAATCAAACTAATCAAGAGTTCTAGACTTTGACAGGTTCTTCTTATTTGCTTTCATGTTACTATAGACAACTATGCCTAGGGTCTTGAAGTTCTATCACACCACATGTTGTCACTTACATGTATGCTTACTTGACATATGTAACGCCTTAGGTATTTACAACACCACTGGTCACTATATGATAAAAGTGTGAAAATTAATCGTAAGAAATTTATATTAGTTCAAGTTTGCTCTGTGTAGATTTATTGTTCTGTTTCAGTGATGTTCTGTGACTAAATCTGAAGGGAAAAGATATCACCTTTGGGGTCAAAGCCTGCTCCCCAATGGTTTCTGCTGACACTTTTGCAAGAGGCATATATACCCCTCGGGTCCCAGCAAGTTTTCACCAAGGTGGTAGGACCCAGCGATCCATTTCGGCCCTTTGCATACCTTGTTTATTCGTGTAGCCTGCCTTCCAGATAATCAATATGCACTTGCTTAGCATTTTATCCATTGGGTTATTATGGAATCAAACTAATCAAGAGTTCTAGACTTTGACAGGTTCTTCTTATTTGCTTTCATGTTACTATAGACAACTATGCCTAGGGTCTTGAAGTTCTATCACACCACATGTTGTCACTTACATGTATGCTTACTTGACATATGTAACGCCTTAGGTATTTACAACACCACTGGTCACTATATGATAAAAGTGTGAAAATTAATCGTAAGAAATTTATATTAGTTCAAGTTTGCTCTGTGTAGATTTATTGTTCTGTTTCAGTGATGTTCTGTGACTAAATCTGAAGGGAAAAGATATCACCTTTGGGGTCAAAGCCTGCTCCCCAATGGTTTCTGCTGACACTTTTGCAAGAGGCATATATACCCCTCGGGTCCCAGCAAGTTTTCACCAAGGTGGTAGGACCCAGCGATCCATTTTGGCCCTTTGCATACCTTGTTTATTCGTGTAGCCTGCCTTCCAGATAATCAATATGCACTTGCTTAGCATTTTATCCATTGGGTTATTATGGAATCAAACTAATCAAGAGTTCTAGACTTTGACAGGTTCTTCTTATTTGCTTTCATGTTACTATAGACAACTATGCCTAGGGTCTTGAAGTTCTATCACACCACATGTAGTCACTTACATGTATGCTTACTTGACATATGTACTCTTTAGGTATTTACAACACCACTGGTCACTATATGATAAAAGTGTGAAAATTAATCGTAAGAAATTTATATTAGTTCAAGTTTGCTCTGTGTGGATTTATTGTTTATTGTTCTGTTTCAGTGATGTTCTTTGACATTTTGAATTTTCTGAAGGGAAAATATATCACCTACGGGGTCAAAGCCAGTTCCCCAATGGTATCAGCTGCAGCTTTTGAAAGAGACATATATACCCCTCGGGTCCCAGCAAGTTTTCACCAAGGTGGTAGGACCCAGCGATCCATTTCTCCCCTTTGCATACCTTGTTTATTCGTGTAGCCTTCCCTACAGATAATCAATATGCACTTGCTTAGCATTTCTTCCATTGGGTTATTATGAAATCAAACTAATCAAGAGTTCTAGACTTTGACAGGTTTTTCTTATTTGCTTTCATGTTACTATAGACAACTATGCCTAGGGTCTTGAAGTTCTATCACACCACATGTAGTCACTTACATGTATGCTTACTTGGCATATGTAACTCTTAAGGTATTTACAACACCACTGGTCACTATATGATAAAAGCGTGAAAATTAATTGTAAGAAATTTATTTTAGTTCAAGTTTGCTCTGTGTGGATTTATTGTTCTGTTTCAGTGATGTTCTGTGACTAAATCTGAAGGGAAAAGATATCACCTATGGGGTCAAAGCCTGCTCCCCAATGGTATCTGCTGACACTTTTGCAAGAGGCATATATACCCCTCGGGTCCCAGCAAGTTTTCACCAAGGTGGTAGGACCCAGCGATCCATTTCGGCCCTTTGCATACCTTGTATATTCGTGTAGCCTGCCTTCCAGATAATCAATATGCACTTGCTTAGCATTTTATCCATTGGGTTATTATGGAATCAAACTAATCAAGAGTTCTAGACTTTGACAGGTTCTTCTTATTTGCTTTCATGTTACTATAGACAACTATGCCTAGGGTCTTGAAGTTCTATCACACCACATGTAGTCACTTACATGTATGCTTACTTGACATATGTAACGCCTTAGGTATTTACAACACCACTGGTCACTATATGATAAAAGTGTGAAAATTAATCGTAAGAAATTTATATTAGTTCAAGTTTGCTCTGAGTAGATTTATTATTCTGTTTCAGTGATGTTGTGTGACTAAATCTGAAGGGAAAAGATATCACCTATGGGGTCAAAGCCTGCTCCCCAATGGTTTCTGCTGACACTTTTGCAAGAGGCATTTATACCCCTCGGGTCCCAGCAAGTTTTCACCAAGGTGGTAGGACCCAGCGATCCATTTCGGCCCTTTGCATACCTTGTATATTCGTGTAGCCTGCCTTCCAGATAATCAATATGCACTTGCTTAGCATTTTATCCATTGGGTTATTATGGAATCAAACTAATCAAGAGTTCTAGACTTTGACAGGTTCTTCTTATTTGCTTTCATGTTACTATAGACAACTATGCCTAGGGTCTTGAAGTTCTATCACACCACATGTAGTCACTTACATGTATGCTTACTTGACATATGTAACGCCTTAGGTATTTACAACACCACTGGTCACTATATGATAAAAGTGTGAAAATTAATCGTAAGAAATTTATATTAGTTCAAGTTTGCTCTGTGTGGATTTATTGTTTATTGTTCTGTTTCAGTGATGTTCTTTGACATTTTGAATTTTCTGAAAGGAAAATATATCACCTACGGGGTCAAAGCCAGTTCCCCAATGGTATCAGCTGCAGCTTTTGCAAGAGACATATATACCCCTCGGGTCCCAGCAAGTTTTCACCAAGGTAGTAGGACCCAGCGATCCATTTCTCCCCTTTGCATACCTTGTTTATTTGTGTAGCCTTCCCTACAGATAATCAATATGCACTTGCTTAGCATTTCTTCTATTGGGTTATTATGAAATCAAACTAATCAAGAGTTCTAGACTTTGACAGGTTTTTCTTATTTGCTTTCATGTTACAATAGACAACTATGCCTATGGTCTTGAAGTTCTATCACACCACATGTAGTCACTTACATGTATGCTTACTTGGCATATGTAACTCTTAAGGTATTTTCAACACCACTGGTCACTATATGATAAAAGCGTGAAAATTAATCGTAAGAAATTTATTTTAGTTCAAGTTTGCTCTGTGTGGATGTATTGTTCTGTTCCAGTGATGTTCTTTGACTAAATCTGAAGGGAAAAGATATCACCTACGGGGTCAAAGCCTGTACCCCAATGGTATCTGCTGAAGCTTTTGCAAGAGGCATATATACCCCTCGGGTCCCAGCAAGTTTTCACCAAGGTGGTAGGACCCAGCGATCCATTTCGGCCCTTTGCATACCTTGTTTATTCGTGTAGCCTGCCTTCCAGATAATCAATATGCACTTGCTTAGCATTTTATCCATTGGGTTATTATGGAATCAAACTAATCAAGAGTTCTAGACTTTGACAGGTTCTTCTTATTTGCTTTCATGTTACTATAGACAACTATGCCTAGGGTCTTGAAGTTCTATCACACCACATGTTGTCACTTACATGTATGCTTACTTGACATATGTAACGCCTTAGGTATTTACAACACCACTGGTCACTATATGATAAAAGTGTGAAAATTAATCGTAAGAAATTTATATTAGTTCAAGTTTGCTCTGAGTAGATTTATTATTCTGTTTCAGTGATGTTGTGTGACTAAATCTGAAGGGAAAAGATATCACCTATGGGGTCAAAGCCTGCTCCCCAATGGTTTCTGCTGAGACTTTTGCAAGAGGCATATATACCCCTCGGGTCCCAGCAAGTTTTCACCAAGGTGGTAGGACCCAGCGATCCATTTCGGCCCTTTGCATACCTTGTTTATTCGTGTAGCCTGCCTTCCAGATAATCAATATGCACTTGCTTAGCATTTTATCCATTGGGTTATTATGGAATCAAACTAATCAAGAGTTCTAGACTTTGACAGGTTCTTCTTATTTGCTTTCATGTTACTATAGACAACTATGCCTAGGGTCTTGAAGTTCTATCACACCACATGTAGTCACTTACATGTATACTTACTTACTCTTTAGGTATTTACAACACCACTGGTCACTATATGATAAAAGTGTGAAAATTAATCGTAAGAAATTTATATTAGTTCAAGTTTGCTCTGTGTAGATTTATTGTTCTGTTTCAGTGATGTTCTTTGACTAAATCTGAAGGGAAAAGATATCACCTATGGGGTCAAAGCCTGCTCCCCAATGGTTTCTGCTGACACTTTTGCAAGAGGCATATATACCCCTCGGGTCCCAGCAAGTTTTCACCAAGGTGGTAGGACCCAGCGATCCATTTCGGTCCTTTGCATACCTTGTTTATTTGTGTAGCCTGCCTTCCAGATAATCAATATGCACTTGCTTAGCATTTTATCCATTTGGTTATTATGGAATCAAACTAATCAAGAGTTCTAGACTTTGACAGGTTCTTCTTATTTGCTTTCATGTTACTATAGACAACTATGCCTAGGGTCTTGAAGTTCTATCACACCACATGTAGTCACTTACATGTATGCTTACTTGACATATGTAACGCCTTAGGTATTTACAACACCACTGGTCACTATATGATAAAAGTGTGAAAATTAATCGTAAGAAATTTATATTAGTTCAAGTTTGCTCTGTGTAGATTTATTGTTCTGTTTCAGTGATGTTCTGTGATTAAATCTGAAGGGAAAAGATATCACCTATGGGGTCAAAGCCTGCTCCCCAATGGTTTCTGCTGAAGCTTTTGCAAGAGGCATATATACCCCTCGGGTCCCAGCAAGTTTTCACCAAGGTGGTAGGACCCAGCGATCCATTTCGGCCCTTTGCATACCTTGTTTATTCGTGTAGCCTGCCTTCCAGATAATCAATATGCACTTGCTTAGCATTTTATCCATTGGGTTATTATGGAATCAAACTAATCAAGAGTTCTAGACTTTGACAGGTTCTTCTTATTTGCTTTCATGTTACTATAGACAACTATGCCTATGGTCTTGAAGTTCTATCACACCACATGTAGTCACTTACATGTATACTTACTTACTCTTTAGGTATTTACAACACCACTGGTCACTATATGATAAAAGTGTGAAAATTAATCGTAAGAAATTTATATTAGTTCAAGTTTGCTCTGTGTGGATTTATTGCTTATTGTTCTGTTTCAGTGATGTTCTTTGACATTTTCAATTTTCTTAAGGGAAAATATATCACCTACGGGGTCAAAGCCAGTTCCCCAATGGTATCAGCTGCAGCTTTTGCAAGAGACATATATACCCCTCAGGTCCCAGCAAGTTTTCACCAAGGTAGTAGGACCCAGCGATCCATTTCTCCCCTTTGCATACCTTGTTTATTCGTGTAGCCTTCCCTACAGATAATCAATATGCACTTGCTTAGCATTTCTTCTATTGGGTTATTATGAAATCAAACTAATCAAGAGTTCTAGACTTTGACAGGTTTTTCTTATTTGCTTTCATGTTACTATAGACAACTATGCCTATGGTCTTGAAGTTCTATCACACCACATGTAGTCACTTACATGTATGCTTACTTGGCATATGTAACTCTTAAGGTATTTACAACACCACTGGTCACTATATGATAAAAGCGTGAAAATTAATCGTAAGAAATTTATTTTAGTTCAAGTTTGCTCTGTGTGGATGTATTGTTCTGTTCCAGTGATGTTCTTTGACTAAATCTGAAGGGAAAAGATATCACCTACGGGGTCAAAGCCTGTTCCCCAATGGTATCTGCTGAAGCTTTTGCAAGAGGCATATATACCCCTCGGGTCCCAGCAAGTTTTCACCAAGGTGGTAGGACCCAGCGATCCATTTCGGCCCTTTGCATACCTTGTTTATTCGTGTAGCCTGCCTTCCAGATAATCAATATGCACTTGCTTAGCATTTTATCCATTGGGTTATTATGGAATCAAACTAATCAAGAGTTCTACACTTTGACAGGTTCTTCTTATTTGCTTTCATGTTACTATAGACAACTATGCCTAGGGTCTTGAAGTTCTATCACACCACATGTAGTCACTTACATGTATGCTTACTTGACATATGTAACTCCTTAGGTATTTACAACACCACTGGTCACTATATGATAAAAGTGTGAAAATTAATCGTAAGAAATTTATATTAGTTCAAGTTTGCTCTGTGTAGATTTATTGTTCTGTTTCAGTGATGTTCTCTGACTAAATCTGAAGGGAAAAGATATCACCTATGGGGTCAAAGCCTGCTCCCCAATGGTTTCTGCTGACACTTTTGCAAGAGGCATATATACCCCTCGGGTCCCAGCAAGTTTTCACCAAGGTGGTAGGACCCAGCGATCCATTTCGGCCCTTTGCATACCTTGTTTATTCGTGTAGCCTGCCTTCCAGATAATCAATATGCACTTGCTTAGCATTTTATCCATTGGGTTATTATGGAATCAAACTAATCAAGAGTTCTAGACTTTGACAGGTTCTTCTTATTTGCTTTCATGTTACTATAGACAACTATGCCTAGGGTCTTGAAGTTCTATCACACCACATGTAGTCACTTACATGTATACTTACTTGACATATGTACTCTTTAGGTATTTACAACACCACTGGTCACTATATGATAAAAGCGTGAAAATTAATCGTAAGAAATTTATATTAGTTCAAGTTTGCTCTGTGTGGATTTATTGTTCTGTTTCAGTGATGTTCTGTGACTAAATCTGAAGGGAAAAGATATCACCTATGGGGTCAAAGCCTGCTCCCCAATGGTATCTGCTGACACTTTTGCAAGAGACATATATACCCCTCGGGTCCCAGCAAGTTTTCACCAAGGTGGTAGGACCCAGCGATCCATTTCGGCCCTTTGCATACCTTGTTTATTCGTGTAGCCTTCCCTACAGATAATCAATATGCACTTCCTTAGCATTTCTTCCATTGGGTTATTATGAAATCAAACTAATCAAGAGTTCTAGACTTTGACAGGTTTTTCTTATTTGCTTTCATGTTACTATAGACAACTATGCCTAGGGTCTTGAAGTTCTATCACACCACATGTAGTCACTTACATGTATGCTTACTTGGCATATGTAACTCTTAAGGTATTTACAACACCACTGGTCACTATATGATAAAAGTGTGAAAATTAATCGTAAGAAATTTATATTAGTTCAAGTTTGCTCTGTGTAGATTTATTGTTCTGTTTCAGTGATGTTCTCTGATTAAATCTGAAGGGAAAAGATATCACCTATGGGGTCAAAGCCTGCTCCCCAATGGTTTCTGCTGACACTTTTGCAAGAGGCATATATACCCCTCGGGTCCCAGCAAGTTTTCACCAAGGTGGTAGTACCCAGCGATCCATTTCGGCCCTTTGCATACCTTGTTTATTCGTGTAGCCTGCCTTCCAGATAATCAATATGCACTTGCTTAGCATTTTATCCATTGGGTTATTATGGAATCAAACTAATCAAGAGTTCTAGACTTTGACAGGTTCTTCTTATTTGCTTTCATGTTACTATAGACAACTATGCCTAGGGTCTTGAAGTTCTATCACACCACATGTAGTCACTTACATGTATGCTTACTTGACATATGTAACTCCTTAGGTATTTACAACACCACTGGTCACTATATGATAAAAGTGTGAAAATTAATCGTAAGAAATTTATATTAGTTCAAGTTTGCTCTGTGTAGATTTATTGTTCTGTTTCAGTGATGTTCTGTGACTAAATCTGAAGGGAAAAGATATCACCTATGGGGTCAAAGCCTGCTCCCCAATGGTATCTGCTGACACTTTTGCAAGAGGCATATATACCCCTCGGGTCCCAGCAAGTTTTCACCAAGGTGGTAGGACCCAGCGATCCATTTCGGCCCTTTGCATACCTTGTTTATTCGTGTAGCCTGCCTTCCAGATAATCAATATGCACTTGCTTAGCATTTTATCCATTGGGTTATTATGGAATCAAACTAATCAAGAGTTCTAGACTTTGACAGGTTCTTCTTATTTGCTTTCATGTTACTATAGACAACTATGCCTAGGGTCTTGAAGTTCTATCACACCACATGTTGTCACTTACATGTATGCTTACTTGACATATGTAACGCCTTAGGTATTTACAACACCACTGGTCACTATATGATAAAAGTGTGAAAATTAATCGTAAGAAATTTATATTAGTTCAAGTTTGCTCTGTGTAGATTTATTGTTCTGTTTCAGTGATGTTCTGTGACTAAATCTGAAGGGAAAAGATATCCCCTTTGGGGTCAAAGCCTGCTCCCCAATGGTTTCTGCTGACACTTTTGCAAGAGGCATATATACCCCTCGGGTCCCAGCAAGTTTTCACCAAGGTGGTAGGACCCAGCGATCCATTTCGGCCCTTTGCATACCTTGTTTATTCGTGTAGCCTGCCTTCCAGATAATCAATATGCACTTGCTTAGCATTTTATCCATTGGGTTATTATGGAATCAAACTAATCAAGAGTTCTAGACTTTGACAGGTTCTTCTTATTTGCTTTCATGTTACTATGGACAACTATGCCTAGGGTCTTGAAGTTCTATCACACCACATGTAGTCACTTACATGTATACTTACTTGACATATGTACTCTTTAGGTATTTACAACACCACTGGTCACTATATGATAAAAGTGTGAAAATTAATCGTAAGAAATTTATATTAGTTCAAGTTTGCTCTGTGTGGATTTATTGTTTATTGTTCTGTTTCAGTTATGTTCTTTGACATTTTGAATTTTCTGAAGGGAAAATATATCACCTACGGGGTCAAAGCCAGTTCCCCAATGGAATCAGCTGCAGCTTTTGAAAGAGACATATATACCCCTCGGGTCCCAGCAAGTTTTCACCAAGGTAGTAGGACCCAGCGATCCATTTCTCCCCTTTGCATACCTTGTTTATTCGTGTAGCCTTCCCTACAGATAATCAATATGCACTTGCTTAGCATTTCTTCCATTGGGTTATTATGAAATCAAACTAATCAAGAGTTCTAGACTTTGACAGGTTTTTCTTATTTGCTTTCATGTTACTATAGACAACTATGCCTAGGGTCTTGAAGTTCTATCACACCACATGTAGTCACTTACATGTATGCTTACTTGGCATATGTAACTCTTAAGGTATTTACAACACCACTGGTCACTATATGATAAAAGCGTGAAAATTAATCGTAAGAAATTTATATTAGTTCAAGTTTGCTCTGTGTGGATTTATTGTTCTGTTTCAGTGATGTTCAGTGACTAAATCTGAAGGGAAAAGATATCACCTATGGGGTCAAAGCCTGCTCCCCAATGGTATCTGCTGACACTTTTGCAAGAGACATATATACCCCTCGGGTCCCAGCAAGTTTTCACCAAGGTGGTAGGACCCAGCGATCCATTTCGGCCCTTTGCATACCTTGTTTATTCGTGTAGCCTGCCTTCCAGATAATCAATATGCACTTGCTTAGCATTTTATCCATTGGGTTATTATGGAATTAAACTAATCAAGAGTTCTAGACTTTGACAGGTTCTTCTTATTTGCTTTCATGTTACTATAGACAACTATGCCTAGGGTCTTGAAGTTCTATCACACCACATGTAGTCACTTACATGTATGCTTACTTGACATATGTAACGCCTTAGGTATTTACAACACCACTGGTCACTATATGATAAAAGTGTGAAAATTAATCGTAAGAAATTTATATTAGTTCAAGTTTGCTCTGTGTATATTTTTTGTTCTGTTTCAGTGATGTTCTGTGACTAAATCTGAAGGGAAAAGATATCACCTATGGGGTCAAAGCCTGCTCCCCAATGGTTTCTGCTGACACTTTTGCAAGAGGCATATATACCCCTCGGGTCCCAGCAAGTTTTCACCAAGGTGGTAGGACCCAGCGATCCATTTCGGTCCTTTGCATACCTTGTTTATTCGTGTAGCCTGCCTTCCAGATAATCAATATGCACTTGCTTAGCATTTTATCCATTGGGTTATTATGGAATCAAACTAATCAAGAGTTCTAGACTTTGACAGGTTCTTCTTATTTGCTTTCATGTTACTATAGACAACTATGCCTAGGGTCTTGAAGTTCTATCACACCACATGTAGTCACTTACATGTATGCTTACTTGACATATGTAACGCCTTAGGTATTTACAACACCACTGGTCACTATATGATAAAAGTGTGAAAATTAATCGTAAGAAATTTATATTAGTTCAAGTTTGCTCTGTGTGGATTTATTGTTTATTGTTCTGTTTCAGTGATGTTCTTTGACATTTTGAATTTTCTGAAAGGAAAATATATCACCTACGGGGTCAAAGCCAGTTCCCCAATGGTATCAGCTGCAGCTTTTGCAAGAGACATATATACCCCTCGGGTCCCAGCAAGTTTTCACCAAGGTAGTAGGACCCAGCGATCCATTTCTCCCCTTTGCATACCTTGTTTATTTGTGTAGCCTTCCCTACAGATAATCAATATGCACTTGCTTAGCATTTCTTCTATTGGGTTATTATGAAATCAAACTAATCAAGAGTTCTAGACTTTGACAGGTTTTTCTTATTTGCTTTCATGTTACTATAGACAACTATGCCTATGGTCTTGAAGTTCTATCACACCACATGTAGTCACTTACATGTATGCTTACTTGGCATATGTAACTCTTAAGGTATTTTCAACACCACTGGTCACTATATGATAAAAGCGTGAAAATTAATCGTAAGAAATTTATTTTAGTTCAAGTTTGCTCTGTGTGGATGTATTGTTCTGTTCCAGTGATGTTCTTTGACTAAATCTGAAGGGAAAAGATATCACCTACGGGGTCAAAGCCTGTTCCCCAATGGTATCTGCTGAAGCTTTTGCAAGAGGCATATATACCCCTCGGGTCCCAGCAAGTTTTCACCAAGGTGGTAGGACCCAGCGATCCATTTCGGCCCTTTGCATACCTTGTTTATTCGTGTAGCCTGCCTTCCAGATAATCAATATGCACTTGCTTAGCACTTTATCCATTGGGTTATTATGGAATCAAACTAATCAAGAGTTCTAGACTTTGACAGGTTCTTCTTATTTGCTTTCATGTTACTATAGACA
Source organism: Scardinius erythrophthalmus (assembly GCF_964197995.2). NCBI lineage: Eukaryota > Metazoa > Chordata > Actinopteri > Cypriniformes > Leuciscidae > Scardinius > Scardinius erythrophthalmus. Next base: position 40,603,718 of record NC_138234.1, read on the forward strand.
ACTATGCCTAGGGTCTTGAAGTTCTATCACACCACATGTAGTCACTTACATGTATGCTTACTTGACATATGTACTCTTTAGGTATTTACAACACCACTGGTCACTATATGATAAAAGTGTGAAAATTAATCGTAAGAAATTTATATTAGTTCAAGATTGCTCTGTGTGGATTTATTGTTTATTGTTCTGTTTCAGTGATGTTCTTTGACATTTTGAATTTTCTGAAGGGAAAATATATCACCTACGGGGTCAAAGCCAGTTCCCCAGTGGTATCAGCTGCAGCTTTTGAAAGAGACATATATACCCCTCGGGTCCCAGCAAGTTTTCACCAAGGTGGTAGGACCCAGCGATCCATTTCTCCCCTTTGCATACCTTGTTTATTCGTGTAGCCTTCCCTACAGATAATCAATATGCACTTGCTTAGCATTTCTTCCATTGGGTTATTATGAAATCAAACTAATCAAGAGTTCTAGACTTTGACAGGTTTTTCTTATTTGCTTTCATGTTACTATAGACAACTATGCCTAGGGTCTTGAAGTTCTATCACACCACATGTAGTCACTTACATGTATGCTTACTCGGCATATGTAACTCTTAAGGTATTTACAACACCACTGGTCACTATATGATAAAAGCGTGAAAATTAATTGTAAGAAATTTATTTTAGTTCAAGTTTGCTCTGTGTGGATTTATTGTTTATTGTTCTGTTTCAGTGATGTCCTTTGACATTTTGAATTTTCTGAAGGGAAAATATATCACCTACGGGGTCAAAGCCAGTTCCCCAATGGTATCAGCTGCAGCTTTTGAAAGAGACATATATACCCCTCGGGTCCCAGCAAGTTTTCACCAAGGTGGTAGGACCCAGCGATCCATTTCTCCCCTTTGCATACCTTGTTTATTCGTGTAGCCTTCCCTACAGATAATCAATATGCACTTGCTTAGCATTTCTTCCATTGGGTTATTATGAAATCAAACTAATCAAGAGTTCTAGACTTTGACAGGTTTTTCTTATTTGCTTTCATGTTACTATAGACAACTATGCCTAGGGTCTTGAAGTTCTATCACACCACATGTAGTCACTTACATGTATGCTTACTTGGCATATGTAACTCTTAAGGTATTTACAACACCACTGGTCACTATATGATAAAAGCGTGAAAATTAATTGTAAGAAATTTATTTTAGTTCAAGTTTGCTCTGTGTGGATTTATTGTTCTGTTTCAGTGATGTTCTGTGACTAAATCTGAAGGGAAAAGATATCACCTATGGGGTCAAAGCCTGCTCCCCAATGGTATCTGCTGACACTTTTGCAAGAGGCATATATACCCCTCGGGTCCCAGCAAGTTTTCACCAAGGTGGTAGGACCCAGCGATCCATTTCGGCCCTTTGCATACCTTGTATATTCGTGTAGCCTGCCTTCCAGATAATCAATATGCACTTGCTTAGCATTTTATCCATTGGGTTATTATGGAATCAAACTAATCAAGAGTTCTAGACTTTGACAGGTTCTTCTTATTTGCTTTCATGTTACTATAGACAACTATGCCTAGGGTCTTGAAGTTCTATCACACCACATGTAGTCACTTACATGTATGCTTACTTGACATATGTAACGCCTTAGGTATTTACAACACCACTGGTCACTATATGATAAAAGTGTGAAAATTAATCGTAAGAAATTTATATTAGTTCAAGTTTGCTCTGAGTAGATTTATTATTCTGTTTCAGTGATGTTGTGTGACTAAATCTGAAGGGAAAAGATATCACCTATGGGGTCAAAGCCTGCTCCCCAATGGTTTCTGCTGAGACTTTTGCAAGAGGCATATATACCCCTCGGGTCCCAGCAAGTTTTCACCAAGGTGGTAGGACCCAGCGATCCATTTCGGCCCTTTGCATACCTTGTTTATTCGTGTAGCCTGCCTTCCAGATAATCAATATGCACTTGCTTAGCATTTTATCCATTGGGTTATTATGGAATCAAACTAATCAAGAGTTCTAGACTTTGACAGGTTCTTCTTATTTGCTTTCATGTTACTATAGACAACTATGCCTAGGGTCTTGAAGTTCTATCACACCACATGTAGTCACTTACATGTATACTTACTTACTCTTTAGGTATTTACAACACCACTGGTCACTATATGATAAAAGTGTGAAAATTAATCGTAAGAAATTTATATTAGTTCAAGTTTGCTCTGTGTGGATTTATTGTTTATTGTTCTGTTTCAGTGATGTTCTTTGACATTTTGAATTTTCTGAAAGGAAAATATATCACCTACGGGGTCAAAGCCAGTTCCCCAATGGTATCAGCTGCAGCTTTTGCAAGAGACATATATACCCCTCGGGTCCCAGCAAGTTTTCACCAAGGTAGTAGGACCCAGCGATCCATTTCTCCCCTTTGCATACCTTGTTTATTTGTGTAGCCTTCCCTACAGATAATCAATATGCACTTGCTTAGCATTTCTTCTATTGGGTTATTATGAAATCAAACTAATCAAGAGTTCTAGACTTTGACAGGTTCTTCTTATTTGCTTTCATGTTACTATAGACAACTATGCCTAGGGTCTTGAAGTTCTATCACACCACATGTAGTCACTTACATGTATGCTTACTTGACATATGTAACGCCTTAGGTATTTACAACACCACTGGTCACTATATGATAAAAGTGTGAAAATTAATCGTAAGAAATTTATATTAGTTCAAGTTTGCTCTGAGTAGATTTATTATTCTGTTTCAGTGATGTTGTGTGACTAAATCTGAAGGGAAAAGATATCACCTATGGGGTCAAAGCCTGCTCCCCAATGGTTTCTGCTGAGATTTTTGCAAGAGGCATATATACCCCTCGGGTCCCAGCAAGTTTTCACCAAGGTGGTAGGACCCAGCGATCCATTTCGGCCCTTTGCATACCTTGTTTATTCGTGTAGCCTGCCTTCCAGATAATCAATATGCACTTGCTTAGCATTTTATCCATTGGGTTATTATGGAATCAAACTAATCAAGAGTTCTAGACTTTGACAGGTTCTTCTTATTTGCTTTCATGTTACTATAGACAACTATGCCTAGGGTCTTGAAGTTCTATCACACCACATGTAGTCACTTACATGTATACTTACTTACTCTTTAGGTATTTACAACACCACTGGTCACTATATGATAAAAGTGTGAAAATTAATCGTAAGAAATTTATATTAGTTCAAGTTTGCTCTGTGTGGATTTATTGTTTATTGTTCTGTTTCAGTGATGTTCTTTGACATTTTGAATTTTCTGAAAGGAAAATATATCACCTACGGGGTCAAAGCCAGTTCCCCAATGGTATCAGCTCCAGCTTTTGCAAGAGACATATATACCCCTCGGGTCCCAGCAAGTTTTCACCAAGGTAGTAGGACCCAGCGATCCATTTCTCCCCTTTGCATACCTTGTTTATTTGTGTAGCCTTCCCTACAGATAATCAATATGCACTTGCTTAGCATTTCTTCTATTGGGTTATTATGAAATCAAACTAATCAAGAGTTCTAGACTTTGACAGGTTTTTCTTATTTGCTTTCATGTTACTATAGACAACTATGCCTATGGTCTTGAAGTTCTATCACACCACATGTAGTCACTTACATGTATGCTTACTTGGCATATGTAACTCTTAAGGTATTTTCAACACCACTGGTCACTATATGATAAAAGCGTGAAAATTAATCGTAAGAAATTTATTTTAGTTCAAGTTTGCTCTGTGTGGATGTATTGTTCTGTTCCAGTGATGTTCTTTGACTAAATCTGAAGGGAAAAGATATCACCTACGGGGTCAAAGCCTGTTCCCCAATGGTATCTGCTGAAGCTTTTGCAAGAGGCATATATACCCCTCGGGTCCCAGCAAGTTTTCACCAAGGTGGTAGGACCCAGCGATCCATTTCGGCCCTTTGCATACCTTGTTTATTCGTGTAGCCTGCCTTCCAGATAATCAATATGCACTTGCTTAGCATTTTATCCATTGGGTTATTATGGAATCAAACTAATCAAGAGTTCTAGACTTTGACAGGTTCTTCTTATTTGCTTTCATGTTACTATAGACAACTATGCCTAGGGTCTTGAAGTTCTATCACACCACATGTAGTCACTTACATGTATGCTTACTTGACATATGTAACTCCTTAGGTATTTACAACACCACTGGTCACTATATGATAAAAGTGTGAAAATTAATCGTAAGAAATTTATATTAGTTCAAGTTTGCTCTGTGTAGATTTATTGTTCTGTTTCAGTGATGTTCTCTGATTAAATCTGAAGGGAAAAGATATCACCTATGGGGTCAAAGCCTGCTCCCCAATGGTTTCTGCTGACACTTTTGCAAGAGGCATATATACCCCTCGGGTCCCAGCAAGTTTTCACCAAGGTGGTAGTACCCAGCGATCCATTTCGGCCCTTTGCATACCTTGTTTATTCGTGTAGCCTGCCTTCCAGATAATCAATATGCACTTGCTTAGCATTTTATCCATTGGGTTATTATGGAATCAAACTAATCAAGAGTTCTAGACTTTGACAGGTTCTTCTTATTTGCTTTCATGTTACTATAGACAACTATGCCTAGGGTCTTGAAGTTCTATCACACCACATGTAGTCACTTACATGTATGCTTACTTGACATATGTAACTCCTTAGGTATTTACAACACCACTGGTCACTATATGATAAAAGTGTGAAAATTAATCGTAAGAAATTTATATTAGTTCAAGTTTGCTCTGTGTGGATTTATTGTTTATTGTTCTGTTTCAGTTATGTTCTTTGACATTTTGAATTTTCTGAAGGGAAAATATATCACCTACGGGGTCAAAGCCAGTTTCCCAATGGTATCAGCTGCAGCTTTTGAAAGAGACATATATACCCCTCGGGTCCCAGCAAGTTTTCACCAAGGTGGTAGGACCCAGCGATCCATTTCTCCCCTTTGCATACCTTGTTTATTCGTGTAGCCTTCCCTACAGATAATCAATATGCACTTGCTTAGCATTTCTTCCATTGGGTTATTATGAAATCAAACTAATCAAGAGTTCTAGACTTTGACAGGTTTTTCTTATTTGCTTTCATGTTACTATAGACAACTATGCCTAGGGTCTTGAAGTTCTATCACACCACATGTAGTCACTTACATGTATGCTTACTTGGCATATGTAACTCTTAAGGTATTTACAACACCACTGGTCACTATATGATAAAAGCGTGAAAATTAATTGTAAGAAATTTATTTTAGTTCAAGTTTGCTCTGTGTGGATTTATTGTTCTGTTTCAGTGATGATCTGTGACTAAATCTGAAGGGAAAAGATATCACCTATGGGGTCAAAGCCTGCTCCCCAATGGTATCTGCTGACACTTTTGCAAGAGGCATATATACCCCTCGGGTCCCAGCAAGTTTTCACCAAGGTGGTAGGACCCAGCGATCCATTTCGGCCCTTTGCATACCTTATATATTCGTGTAGCCTGCCTTCCAGATAATCAATATGCACTTGCTTAGCATTTTATCCATTGGGTTATTATGGAATCAAACTAATCAAGAGTTCTAGACTTTGACAGGTTCTTCTTATTTGCTTTCATGTTACTATAGACAACTATGCCTAGGGTCTTGAAGTTCTATCACACCACATGTAGTCACTTACATGTATGCTTACTTGACATATGTAACGCCTTAGGTATTTACAACACCACTGGTCACTATATGATAAAAGTGTGAAAATTAATCGTAAGAAATTTATATTAGTTCAAGTTTGCTCTGAGTAGATTTATTATTCTGTTTCAGTGATGTTGTGTGACTAAATCTGAAGGGAAAAGATATCACCTATGGGGTCAAAGCCTGCTCCCCAATGGTTTCTGCTGAGACTTTTGCAAGAGGCATATATACCCCTCGGGTCCCAGCAAGTTTTCACCAAGGTGGTAGGACCCAGCGATCCATTTCGGCCCTTTGCATACCTTGTTTATTCGTGTAGCCTGCCTTCCAGATAATCAATATGCACTTGCTTGGCATTTTATCCATTGGGTTATTATGGAATCAAACTAATCAAGAGTTCTAGACTTTGACAGGCTCTTCTTATTTGCTTTCATGTTACTATAGACAACTATGCCTAGGGTCTTGAAGTTCTATCACACCACATGTAGTCACTTACATGTATACTTACTTACTCTTTAGGTATTTACAACACCACTGGTCACTATATGATAAAAGTGTGAAAATTAATCGTAAGAAATTTATATTAGTTCAAGTTTGCTCTGTGTGGATTTATTGTTTATTGTTCTGTTTCAGTGATGTTCTTTGACATTTTGAATTTTCTGAAAGGAAAATATATCACCTACGGGGTCAAAGCCAGTTCCCCAATGGTATCAGCTGCAGCTTTTGCAAGAGACATATATACCCCTCGGGTCCCAGCAAGTTTTCACCAAGGTAGTAGGACCCAGCGATCCATTTCTCCCCTTTGCATACCTTGTTTATTTGTGTAGCCTTCCCTACAGATAATCAATATGCACTTGCTTAGCATTTCTTCTATTGGGTTATTATGAAATCAAACTAATCAAGAGTTCTAGACTTTGACAGGTTTTTCTTATTTGCTTTCATGTTACTATAGACAACTATGCCTATGGTCTTGAAGTTCTATCACACCACATGTAGTCACTTACATGTATGCTTACTTGGCATATGTAACTCTTAAGGTATTTTCAACACCACTGGTCACTATATGATAAAAGCGTGAAAATTAATCGTAAGAAATTTATTTTAGTTCAAGTTTGCTCTGTGTGGATTTATTGTTCTGTTTCAGTGATGTTCTGTGACTAAATCTGAAGGGAAAAGATATCACCTATGGGGTCAAAGCCTGCTCCCCAATGGTATCTGCTGACACTTTTGCAAGAGGCATATATACCCCTCGGGTCCCAGCAAGTTTTCACCAAGGTGGTAGGACCCAGCGATCCATTTCGGCCCTTTGCATACCTTATATATTCGTGTAGCCTGCCTTCCAGATAATCAATATGCACTTGCTTAGCATTTTATCCATTGGGTTATTATGGAATCAAACTAATCAAGAGTTCTAGACTTTGACAGGTTCTTCTTATTTGCTTTCATGTTACTATAGACAACTATGCCTAGGGTCTTGAAGTTCTATCACACCACATGTAGTCACTTACATGTATGCTTACTTGACATATGTAACGCCTTAGGTATTTACAACACCACTGGTCACTATATGATAAAAGTGTGAAAATTAATCGTAAGAAATTTATATTAGTTCAAGTTTGCTCTGAGTAGATTTATTATTCTGTTTCAGTGATGTTGTGTGACTAAATCTGAAGGGAAAAGATATCACCTATGGGGTCAAAGCCTGCTCCCCAATGGTTTCTGCTGAGACTTTTGCAAGAGGCATATATACCCCTCGGGTCCCAGCAAGTTTTCACCAAGGTGGTAGGACCCAGCGATCCATTTCGGCCCTTTGCATACCTTGTTTATTCGTGTAGCCTGCCTTCCAGATAATCAATATGCACTTGCTTAGCATTTTATCCATTGGGTTATTATGGAATCAAACTAATCAAGAGTTCTAGACTTTGACAGGTTCTTCTTATTTGCTTTCATGTTACTATAGACAACTATGCCTAGGGTCTTGAAGTTCTATCACACCACATGTAGTCACTTACATGTATACTTACTTACTCTTTAGGTATTTACAACACCACTGGTCACTATATGATAAAAGTGTGAAAATTAATCGTAAGAAATTTATATTAGTTCAAGTTTGCTCTGTGTGGATTTATTGTTTATTGTTCTGTTTCAGTGATGTTCTTTGACATTTTGAATTTTCTGAAAGGAAAATATATCACCTACGGGGTCAAAGCCAGTTCTCCAATGGTATCAGCTGCAGCTTTTGCAAGAGACATATATACCCCTCGGGTCCCAGCAAGTTTTCACCAAGGTAGTAGGACCCAGCGATCCATTTCTCCCCTTTGCATACCTTGTTTATTTGTGTAGCCTTCCCTACAGATAATCAATATGCACTTGCTTAGCATTTCTTCTATTGGGTTATTATGAAATCAAACTAATCAAGAGTTCTAGACTTTGACAGGTTTTTCTTATTTGCTTTCATGTTACTATAGACAACTATGCCTATGGTCTTGAAGTTCTATCACACCACATGTAGTCACTTACATGTATGCTTACTTGGCATATGTAACTCTTAAGGTATTTTCAACACCACTGGTCACTATATGATAAAAGCGTGAAAATTAATCGTAAGAAATTTATTTTAGTTCAAGTTTGCTCTGTGTGGATGTATTGTTCTGTTCCAGTGATGTTCTTTGACTAAATCTGAAGGGAAAAGATATCACCTACGGGGTCAAAGCCTGTTCCCCAATGGTATCTGCTGAAGCTTTTGCAAGAGGCATATATACCCCTCGGGTCCCAGCAAGTTTTCACCAAGGTGGTAGGACCCAGCGATCCATTTCGGCCCTTTGCATACCTTGTTTATTCGTGTAGCCTGCCTTCCAGATAATCAATATGCACTTGCTTAGCATTTTATCCATTGGGTTATTATGGAATCAAACTAATCAAGAGTTCTAGACTTTGACAGGTTCTTCTTATTTGCTTTCATGTTACTATAGACAACTATGCCTAGGGTCTTGAAGTTCTATCACACCACATGTAGTCACTTACATGTATGCTTACTTGACATATGTAACTCCTTAGGTATTTACAACACCACTGGTCACTATATGATAAAAGTGTGAAAATTAATCGTAAGAAATTTATATTAGTTCAAGTTTGCTCTGTGTAGATTTATTGTTCTGTTTCAGTGATGTTCTCTGATTAAATCTGAAGGGAAAAGATATCACCTATGGGGTCAAAGCCTGCTCCCCAATGGTTTCTGCTGACACTTTTGCAAGAGGCATATATACCCCTCGGGTCCCAGCAAGTTTTCACCAAGGTGGTAGTACCCAGCGATCCATTTCGGCCCTTTGCATACCTTGTTTATTCGTGTAGCCTGCCTTCCAGATAATCAATATGCACTTGCTTAGCATTTTATCCATTGGGTTATTATGGAATCAAACTAATCAAGAGTTCTAGACTTTGACAGGTTCTTCTTATTTGCTTTCATGTTACTATAGACAACTATGCCTAGGGTCTTGAAGTTCTATCACACCACATGTAGTCACTTACATGTATGCTTACTTGACATATGTAACTCCTTAGGTATTTACAACACCACTGGTCACTATATGATAAAAGTGTGAAAATTAATCGTAAGAAATTTATATTAGTTCAAGTTTGCTCTGTGTGGATTTATTGTTTATTGTTCTGTTTCAGTTATGTTCTTTGACATTTTGAATTTTCTGAAGGGAAAATATATCACCTACGGGGTCAAAGCCAGTTTCCCAATGGTATCAGCTGCAGCTTTTGAAAGAGACATATATACCCCTCGGGTCCCAGCAAGTTTTCACCAAGGTGGTAGGACCCAGCGATCCATTTCTCCCCTTTGCATACCTTGTTTATTCGTGTAGCCTTCCCTACAGATAATCAATATGCACTTGCTTAGCATTTCTTCCATTGGGTTATTATGAAATCAAACTAATCAAGAGTTCTAGACTTTGACAGGTTTTTCTTATTTGCTTTCATGTTACTATAGACAACTATGCCTAGGGTCTTGAAGTTCTATCACACCACATGTAGTCACTTACATGTATGCTTACTTGGCATATGTAACTCTTAAGGTATTTACAACACCACTGGTCACTATATGATAAAAGCGTGAAAATTAATTGTAAGAAATTTATTTTAGTTCAAGTTTGCTCTGTGTGGATTTATTGTTCTGTTTCAGTGATGATCTGTGACTAAATCTGAAGGGAAAAGATATCACCTATGGGGTCAAAGCCTGCTCCCCAATGGTATCTGCTGACACTTTTGCAAGAGGCATATATACCCCTCGGGTCCCAGCAAGTTTTCACCAAGGTGGTAGGACCCAGCGATCCATTTCGGCCCTTTGCATACCTTATATATTCGTGTAGCCTGCCTTCCAGATAATCAATATGCACTTGCTTAGCATTTTATCCATTGGGTTATTATGGAATCAAACTAATCAAGAGTTCTAGACTTTGACAGGTTCTTCTTATTTGCTTTCATGTTACTATAGACAACTATGCCTAGGGTCTTGAAGTTCTATCACACCACATGTAGTCACTTACATGTATGCTTACTTGACATATGTAACGCCTTAGGTATTTACAACACCACTGGTCACTATATGATAAAAGTGTGAAAATTAATCGTAAGAAATTTATATTAGTTCAAGTTTGCTCTGAGTAGATTTATTATTCTGTTTCAGTGATGTTGTGTGACTAAATCTGAAGGGAAAAGATATCACCTATGGGGTCAAAGCCTGCTCCCCAATGGTTTCTGCTGAGACTTTTGCAAGAGGCATATATACCCCTCGGGTCCCAGCAAGTTTTCACCAAGGTGGTAGGACCCAGCGATCCATTTCGGCCCTTTGCATACCTTGTTTATTCGTGTAGCCTGCCTTCCAGATAATCAATATGCACTTGCTTAGCATTTTATCCATTGGGTTATTATGGAATCAAACTAATCAAGAGTTCTAGACTTTGACAGGCTCTTCTTATTTGCTTTCATGTTACTATAGACAACTATGCCTAGGGTCTTGAAGTTCTATCACACCACATGTAGTCACTTACATGTATACTTACTTACTCTTTAGGTATTTACAACACCACTGGTCACTATATGATAAAAGTGTGAAAATTAATCGTAAGAAATTTATATTAGTTCAAGTTTGCTCTGTGTGGATTTATTGTTTATTGTTCTGTTTCAGTGATGTTCTTTGACATTTTGAATTTTCTGAAAGGAAAATATATCACCTACGGGGTCAAAGCCAGTTCCCCAATGGTATCAGCTGCAGCTTTTGCAAAAGACATATATACCCCTCGGGTCCCAGCAAGTTTTCACCAAGGTAGTAGGACCCAGCGATCCATTTCTCCCCTTTGCATACCTTGTTTATTTGTGTAGCCTTCCCTACAGATAATCAATATGCACTTGCTTAGCATTTCTTCTATTGGGTTATTATGAAATCAAACTAATCAAGAGTTCTAGACTTTGACAGGTTTTTCTTATTTGCTTTCATGTTACTATAGACAACTATGCCTATGGTCTTGAAGTTCTATCACACCACATGTAGTCACTTACATGTATGCTTACTTGGCATATGTAACTCTTAAGGTATTTTCAACACCACTGGTCACTATATGATAAAAGCGTGAAAATTAATCGTAAGAAATTTATTTTAGTTCAAGTTTGCTCTGTGTGGATTTATTGTTCTGTTTCAGTGATGTTCTGTGACTAAATCTGAAGGGAAAAGATATCACCTATGGGGTCAAAGCCTGCTCCCCAATGGTATCTGCTGACACTTTTGCAAGAGGCATATATACCCCTCGGGTCCCAGCAAGTTTTCACCAAGGTGGTAGGACCCAGCGATCCATTTCGGCCCTTTGCATACCTTATATATTCGTGTAGCCTGCCTTCCAGATAATCAATATGCACTTGCTTAGCATTTTATCCATTGGGTTATTATGGAATCAAACTAATCAAGAGTTCTAGACTTTGACAGGTTCTTCTTATTTGCTTTCATGTTACTATAGACAACTATGCCTAGGGTCTTGAAGTTCTATCACACCACATGTAGTCACTTACATGTATGCTTACTTGACATATGTAACGCCTTAGGTATTTACAACACCACTGGTCACTATATGATAAAAGTGTGAAAATTAATCGTAAGAAATTTATATTAGTTCAAGTTTGCTCTGAGTAGATTTATTATTCTGTTTCAGTGATGTTGTGTGACTAAATCTGAAGGGAAAAGATATCACCTATGGGGTCAAAGCCTGCTCCCCAATGGTTTCTGCTGAGACTTTTGCAAGAGGCATATATACCCCTCGGGTCCCAGCAAGTTTTCACCAAGGTGGTAGGACCCAGCGATCCATTTCGGCCCTTTGCATACCTTGTTTATTCGTGTAGCCTGCCTTCCAGATAATCAATATGCACTTGCTTAGCATTTTATCCATTGGGTTATTATGGAATCAAACTAATCAAGAGTTCTAGACTTTGACAGGTTCTTCTTATTTGCTTTCATGTTACTATAGACAACTATGCCTAGGGTCTTGAAGTTCTATCACACCACATGTAGTCACTTACATGTATACTTACTTACTCTTTAGGTATTTACAACACCACTGGTCACTATATGATAAAAGTGTGAAAATTAATCGTAAGAAATTTATATTAGTTCAAGTTTGCTCTGTGTGGATTTATTGTTTATTGTTCTGTTTCAGTGATGTTCTTTGACATTTTGAATTTTCTGAAAGGAAAATATATCACCTACGGGGTCAAAGCCAGTTCTCCAATGGTATCAGCTGCAGCTTTTGCAAGAGACATATATACCCCTCGGGTCCCAGCAAGTTTTCACCAAGGTAGTAGGACCCAGCGATCCATTTCTCCCCTTTGCATACCTTGTTTATTTGTGTAGCCTTCCCTACAGATAATCAATATGCACTTGCTTAGCATTTCTTCTATTGGGTTATTATGAAATCAAACTAATCAAGAGTTCTAGACTTTGACAGGTTTTTCTTATTTGCTTTCATGTTACTATAGACAACTATGCCTATGGTCTTGAAGTTCTATCACACCACATGTAGTCACTTACATGTATGCTTACTTGGCATATGTAACTCTTAAGGTATTTTCAACACCACTGGTCACTATATGATAAAAGCGTGAAAATTAATCGTAAGAAATTTATTTTAGTTCAAGTTTGCTCTGTGTGGATGTATTGTTCTGTTCCAGTGATGTTCTTTGACTAAATCTGAAGGGAAAAGATATCACCTACGGGGTCAAAGCCTGTTCCCCAATGGTATCTGCTGAAGCTTTTGCAAGAGGCATATATACCCCTCGGGTCCCAGCAAGTTTTCACCAAGGTGGTAGGACCCAGCGATCCATTTCGGCCCTTTGCATACCTTGTTTATTCGTGTAGCCTGCCTTCCAGATAATCAATATGCACTTGCTTAGCATTTTATCCATTGGGTTATTATGGAATCAAACTAATCAAGAGTTCTAGACTTTGACAGGTTCTTCTTATTTGCTTTCATGTTACTATAGACAACTATGCCTAGGGTCTTGAAGTTCTATCACACCACATGTAGTCACTTACATGTATGCTTACTTGACATATGTAACTCCTTAGGTATTTACAACACCACTGGTCACTATATGATAAAAGTGTGAAAATTAATCGTAAGAAATTTATATTAGTTCAAGTTTGCTCTGTGTAGATTTATTGTTCTGTTTCAGTGATGTTCTCTGATTAAATCTGAAGGGAAAAGATATCACCTATGGGGTCAAAGCCTGCTCCCCAATGGTTTCTGCTGACACTTTTGCAAGAGGCATATATACCCCTCGGGTCCCAGCAAGTTTTCACCAAGGTGGTAGTACCCAGCGATCCATTTCGGCCCTTTGCATACCTTGTTTATTCGTGTAGCCTGCCTTCCAGATAATCAATATGCACTTGCTTAGCATTTTATCCATTGGGTTATTATGGAATCAAACTAATCAAGAGTTCTAGACTTTGACAGGTTCTTCTTATTTGCTTTCATGTTACTATAGACAACTATGCCTAGGGTCTTGAAGTTCTATCACACCACATGTAGTCACTTACATGTATGCTTACTTGACATATGTAACTCCTTAGGTATTTACAACACCACTGGTCACTATATGATAAAAGTGTGAAAATTAATCGTAAGAAATTTATATTAGTTCAAGTTTGCTCTGTGTGGATTTATTGTTTATTGTTCTGTTTCAGTTATGTTCTTTGACATTTTGAATTTTCTGAAGGGAAAATATATCACCTACGGGGTCAAAGCCAGTTTCCCAATGGTATCAGCTGCAGCTTTTGAAAGAGACATATATACCCCTCGGGTCCCAGCAAGTTTTCACCAAGGTGGTAGGACCCAGCGATCCATTTCTCCCCTTTGCATACCTTGTTTATTCGTGTAGCCTTCCCTACAGATAATCAATATGCACTTGCTTAGCATTTCTTCCATTGGGTTATTATGAAATCAAACTAATCAAGAGTTCTAGACTTTGACAGGTTTTTCTTATTTGCTTTCATGTTACTATAGACAACTATGCCTAGGGTCTTGAAGTTCTATCACACCACATGTAGTCACTTACATGTATGCTTACTTGGCATATGTAACTCTTAAGGTATTTACAACACCACTGGTCACTATATGATAAAAGCGTGAAAATTAATTGTAAGAAATTTATTTTAGTTCAAGTTTGCTCTGTGTGGATTTATTGTTCTGTTTCAGTGATGATCTGTGACTAAATCTGAAGGGAAAAGATATCACCTATGGGGTCAAAGCCTGCTCCCCAATGGTATCTGCTGACACTTTTGCAAGAGGCATATATACCCCTCGGGTCCCAGCAAGTTTTCACCAAGGTGGTAGGACCCAGCGATCCATTTCGGCCCTTTGCATACCTTATATATTCGTGTAGCCTGCCTTCCAGATAATCAATATGCACTTGCTTAGCATTTTATCCATTGGGTTATTATGGAATCAAACTAATCAAGAGTTCTAGACTTTGACAGGTTCTTCTTATTTGCTTTCATGTTACTATAGACAACTATGCCTAGGGTCTTGAAGTTCTATCACACCACATGTAGTCACTTACATGTATGCTTACTTGACATATGTAACGCCTTAGGTATTTACAACACCACTGGTCACTATATGATAAAAGTGTGAAAATTAATCGTAAGAAATTTATATTAGTTCAAGTTTGCTCTGAGTAGATTTATTATTCTGTTTCAGTGATGTTGTGTGACTAAATCTGAAGGGAAAAGATATCACCTATGGGGTCAAAGCCTGCTCCCCAATGGTTTCTGCTGAGACTTTTGCAAGAGGCATATATACCCCTCGGGTCCCAGCAAGTTTTCACCAAGGTAGTAGGACCCAGCGATCCATTTCTCCCCTTTGCATACCTTGTTTATTTGTGTAGCCTTCCCTACAGATAATCAATATGCACTTGCTTAGCATTTCTTCTATTGGGTTATTATGAAATCAAACTAATCAAGAGTTCTAGACTTTGACAGGTTTTTCTTATTTGCTTTCATGTTACTATAGACAACTATGCCTATGGTCTTGAAGTTCTATCACACCACATGTAGTCACTTACATGTATGCTTACTTGGCATATGTAACTCTTAAGGTATTTTCAACACCACTGGTCACTATATGGTAAAAGCGTGAAAATTAATCGTAAGAAATTTATTTTAGTTCAAGTTTGCTCTGTGTGGATTTATTGTTCTGTTTCAGTGATGTTCTGTGACTAAATCTGAAGGGAAAAGATATCACCTATGGGGTCAAAGCCTGCTCCCCAATGGTATCTGCTGACACTTTTGCAAGAGGCATATATACCCCTCGGGTCCCAGCAAGTTTTCACCAAGGTGGTAGGACCCAGCGATCCATTTCGGCCCTTTGCATACCTTATATATTCGTGTAGCCTGCCTTCCAGATAATCAATATGCACTTGCTTAGCATTTTATCCATTGGGTTATTATGGAATCAAACTAATCAAGAGTTCTAGACTTTGACAGGTTCTTCTTATTTGCTTTCATGTTACTATAGACAACTATGCCTAGGGTCTTGAAGTTCTATCACACCACATGTAGTCACTTACATGTATGCTTACTTGACATATGTAACGCCTTAGGTATTTACAACACCACTGGTCACTATATGATAAAAGTGTGAAAATTAATCGTAAGAAATTTATATTAGTTCAAGTTTGCTCTGAGTAGATTTATTATTCTGTTTCAGTGATGTTGTGTGACTAAATCTGAAGGGAAAAGATATCACCTATGGGGTCAAAGCCTGCTCCCCAATGGTTTCTGCTGAGACTTTTGCAAGAGGCATATATACCCCTCGGGTCCCAGCAAGTTTTCACCAAGGTGGTAGGACCCAGCGATCCATTTCGGCCCTTTGCATACCTTGTTTATTCGTGTAGCCTGCCTTCCAGATAATCAATATGCACTTGCTTAGCATTTTATCCATTGGGTTATTATGGAATCAAACTAATCAAGAGTTCTAGACTTTGACAGGTTCTTCTTATTTGCTTTCATGTTACTATAGACAACTATGCCTAGGGTCTTGAAGTTCTATTACACCACATGTAGTCACTTACATGTATACTTACTTACTCTTTAGGTATTTACAACACCACTGGTCACTATATGATAAAAGTGTGAAAATTAATCGTAAGAAATTTATATTAGTTCAAGTTTGCTCTGTGTGGATTTATTGTTTATTGTTCTGTTTCAGTGATGTTCTTTGACATTTTGAATTTTCTGAAAGGAAAATATATCACCTACGGGGTCAAAGCCAGTTCTCCAATGGTATCAGCTGCAGCTTTTGCAAGAGACATATATACCCCTCGGGTCCCAGCAAGTTTTCACCAAGGTAGTAGGACCCAGCGATCCATTTCTCCCCTTTGCATACCTTGTTTATTTGTGTAGCCTTCCCTACAGATAATCAATATGCACTTGCTTAGCATTTCTTCTATTGGGTTATTATGAAATCAAACTAATCAAGAGTTCTAGACTTTGACAGGTTTTTCTTATTTGCTTTCATGTTACTATAGACAACTATGCCTATGGTCTTGAAGTTCTATCACACCACATGTAGTCACTTACATGTATGCTTACTTGGCATATGTAACTCTTAAGGTATTTTCAACACCACTGGTCACTATATGATAAAAGCGTGAAAATTAATCGTAAGAAATTTATTTTAGTTCAAGTTTGCTCTGTGTGGATGTATTGTTCTGTTCCAGTGATGTTCTTTGACTAAATCTGAAGGGAAAAGATATCACCTACGGGATCAAAGCCTGTTCCCCAATGGTATCTGCTGAAGCTTTTGCAAGAGGCATATATACCCCTCGGGTCCCAGCAAGTTTTCACCAAGGTGGTAGGACCCAGCGATCCATTTCGGCCCTTTGCATACCTTGTTTATTCGTGTAGCCTGCCTTCCAGATAATCAATATGCACTTGCTTAGCATTTTATCCATTGGGTTATTATGGAATCAAACTAATCAAGAGTTCTAGACTTTGACAGGTTCTTCTTATTTGCTTTCATGTTACTATAGACAACTATGCCTAGGGTCTTGAAGTTCTATCACACCACATGTAGTCACTTACATGTATGCTTACTTGACATATGTAACTCCTTAGGTATTTACAACACAACTGGTCACTATATGATAAAAGTGTGAAAATTAATCGTAAGAAATTTATATTAGTTCAAGTTTGCTCTGTGTAGATTTATTGTTCTGTTTCAGTGATGTTCTCTGATTAAATCTGAAGGGAAAAGATATCACCTATGGGGTCAAAGCCTGCTCCCCAATGGTTTCTGCTGACACTTTTGCAAGAGGCATATATACCCCTCGGGTCCCAGCAAGTTTTCACCAAGGTGGTAGTACCCAGCGATCCATTTCGGCCCTTTGCATACCTTGTTTATTCGTGTAGCCTGCCTTCCAGATAATCAATATGCACTTGCTTAGCATTTTATCCATTGGGTTATTATGGAATCAAACTAATCAAGAGTTCTAGACTTTGACAGGTTCTTCTTATTTGCTTTCATGTTACTATAGACAACTATGCCTAGGGTCTTGAAGTTCTATCACACCACATGTAGTCACTTACATGTATGCTTACTTGACATATGTAACTCCTTAGGTATTTACAACACCACTGGTCACTATATGATAAAAGTGTGAAAATTAATCGTAAGAAATTTATATTAGTTCAAGTTTGCTCTGTGTGGATTTATTGTTTATTGTTCTGTTTCAGTTATGTTCTTTGACATTTTGAATTTTCTGAAGGGAAAATATATCACCTACGGGGTCAAAGCCAGTTTCCCAATGGTATCAGCTGCAGCTTTTGAAAGAGACATATATACCCCTCGGGTCCCAGCAAGTTTTCACCAAGGTGGTAGGACCCAGCGATCCATTTCTCCCCTTTGCATACCTTGTTTATTCGTGTAGCCTTCCCTACAGATAATCAATATGCACTTGCTTAGCATTTCTTCCATTGGGTTATTATGAAATCAAACTAATCAAGAGTTCTAGACTTTGACAGGTTTTTCTTATTTGCTTTCATGTTACTATAGACAACTATGCCTAGGGTCTTGAAGTTCTATCACACCACATGTAGTCACTTACATGTATGCTTACTTGGCATATGTATCTCTTAAGGTATTTACAACACCACTGGTCACTATATGATAAAAGCGTGAAAATTAATTGTAAGAAATTTATATTAGTTCAAGTTTGCTCTGTGTGGATTTATTGTTCTGTTTCAGTGATGTTCTGTGACTAAATCTGAAGGGAAAAGATATCACCTATGGGGTCAAAGCCTGCTCCCCAATGGTATCTGCTGACACTTTTGCAAGAGGCATATATACCCCTCGGGTCCCAGCAAGTTTTCACCAAGGTGGTAGGACCCAGCGATCCATTTCGGCCCTTTGCATACCTTGTATATTCGTGTTGCCTGCCTTCCAGATAATCAATATGCACTTGCTTAGCATTTTATCCATTGGGTTATTATGGAATCAAACTAATCAAGAGTTCTAGACTTTGACAGGTTCTTCTTATTTGCTTTCATGTTACTATAGACAACTATGCCTAGGGTCTTGAAGTTCTATCACACCACATGTAGTCACTTACATGTATGCTTACTTGACATATGTAACGCCTTAGGTATTTACAACACCACTGGTCACTATATGATAAAAGTGTGAAAATTAATCGTAAGAAATTTATATTAGTTCAAGTTTGCTCTGAGTAGATTTATTATTCTGTTTCAGTGATGTTGTGTGACTAAATCTGAAGGGAAAAGATATCACCTATGGGGTCAAAGCCTGCTCCCCAATGGTTTCTGCTGAGACTTTTGCAAGAGGCATATATACCCCTCGGGTCCCAGCAAGTTTTCACCAAGGTGGTAGGACCCAGCGATCCATTTCGGCCCTTTGCATACCTTGTTTATTCGTGTAGCCTGCCTTCCAGATAATCAATATGCACTTGCTTAGCATTTTATCCATTGGGTTATTATGGAATCAAACTAATCAAGAGTTCTAGACTTTGACAGGTTCTTCTTATTTGCTTTCATGTTACTATAGACAACTATGCCTAGGGTCTTGAAGTTCTATCACACCACATGTAGTCACTTACATGTATACTTACTTGACATATGTACTCTTTAGGTATTTACAACACCACTGGTCACTATATGATAAAAGCGTGAAAATTAATCGTAAGAAATTTATAGTAGTTCAAGTTTGCTCTGTGTGGATTTATTGTTCTGTTTCAGTGATGTTCTGTGACTAAATCTGAAGGGAAAAGATATCACCTATGGGGTCAAAGCCTGCTCCCCAATGGTATCTGCTGACACTTTTGCAAGAGACATATATACCCCTCGGGTCCCAGCAAGTTTTCACCAAGGTGGTAGGACCCAGCGATCCATTTCGGCCCTTTGCATACCTTGTTTATTCGTGTAGCCTGCCTTCCAGATAATCAATATGCACTTGCTTAGCATTTTATCCATTGGGTTATTATGGAATTAAACTAATCAAGAGTTCTAGACTTTGACAGGTTCTTCTTATTTGCTTTCATGTTACTATAGACAACTATGCCTAGGGTCTTGAAGTTCTATCACACCACATGTAGTCACTTACATGTATGCTTACTTGACATATGTAACGCCTTAGGTATTTACAACACCACTGGTCACTATATGATAAAAGTGTGAAAATTAATCGTAAGAAATTTATATTAGTTCAAGTTTGCTCTGTGTATATTTATTGTTCTGTTTCAGTGATGTTCTGTGACTAAATCTGAAGGGAAAAGATATCACCTATGGGGTCAAAGCCTGCTCCCCAATGGTTTCTGCTGACCCTTTTGCAAGAGGCATATATAACCCTCGGGTCCCAGCAAGTTTTCACCAAGGTGGTAGGACCCAGCGATCCATTTCGGTCCTTTGCATACCTTGTTTATTCGTGTAACCTGCCTTCCAGATAATCAATATGCACTTGCTTAGCATTTTATCCATTGGGTTATTATGGAATCAAACTAATCAAGAGTTCTAGACTTTGACAGGTTCTTCTTATTTGCTTTCATGTTACTATAGACAACTATGCCAAGGGTCTTGAAGTTCTATCACACCACATGTAGTCACTTACATGTATGCTTACTTGACATATGTAACGCCTTAGGTATTTACAACACCACTGGTCACTATATGATAAAAGTGTGAAAATTAATCGTAAGAAATTTATATTAGTTCAAGTTTGCTCTGTGTAGATTTATTGTTCTGTTTCAGTGATGTTCTGTGATTAAATCTGAAGGGAAAAGATATCACCTATGGGGTCAAAGCCTGCTCCCCAATGGTTTCTGCTGACACTTTTGCAAGAGGCATATATACCCCTCGGGTCCCAGCAAGTTTTCACCAAGGTGGTAGGACCCAGCGATCCATTTCGGCCCTTTGCATACCTTGTTTATTCGTGTAGCCTGCCTTCCAGATAATCAATATGCACTTGCTTAGCATTTTATCCATTGGGTTATTATGGAATCAAACTAATCAAGAGTTCTAGACTTTGACAGGTTCTTCTTATTTGCTTTCATGTTACTATAGACAACTATGCCTAGGGTCTTGAAGTTCTATCACACCACATGTAGTCACTTACATGTATACTTACTTGACATATGTACTCTTTAGGTATTTACAACACCACTAGTCACTATATGATAAAAGCGTGAAAATTAATCGTAAGAAATTTATATTAGTTCAAGTTTGCTCTGTGTGGATTTATTGTTCTGTTTCAGTGATGTTCTGTGACTAAATCTGAAGGGAAAAGATATCACCTATGGGGTCAAAGCCTGCTCCCCAATGGTATCTGCTGACACTTTTGCAAGAGACATATATACCCCTCGGGTCCCAGCAAGTTTTCACCAAGGTGGTAGGACCCAGCGATCCATTTCGGCCCTTTGCATACCTTGTTTATTCGTGTAGCCTTCCCTACAGATAATCAATATGCACTTGCTTAGCATTTTATCCATTGGGTTATTATGGAATTAAACTAATCAAGAGTTCTAGACTTTGACAGGTTCTTCTTATTTGCTTTCATGTTACTATAGACAACTATGCCTAGGGTCTTGAAGTTCTATCACACCACATGTAGTCACTTACATGTATGCTTACTTGACATATGTAACGCCTTAGGTATTTACAACACCACTGGTCACTATATGATAAAAGTGTGAAAATTAATCGTAAGAAATTTATATTAGTTCAAGTTTGCTCTGTGTATATTTATTGTTCTGTTTCAGTGATGTTCTGTGACTAAATCTGAAGGGAAAAGATATCACCTATGGGGTCAAAGCCTGCTCCCCAATGGTTTCTGCTGACACTTTTGCAAGAGGCATATATACCCCTCGGGTCCCAGCAAGTTTTCACCAAGGTGGTAGGACCCAGCGATCCATTTCGGTCCTTTGCATACCTTGTTTATTCGTGTAGCCTGCCTTCCAGATAATCAATATGCACTTGCTTAGCATTTTATCCATTGGGTTATTATGGAATCAAACTAATCAAGAGTTCTAGACTTTGACAGGTTCTTCTTATTTGCTTTCATGTTACTATAGACAACTATGCCTAGGGTCTTGAAGTTCTATCACACCACATGTAGTCACTTACATGTATGCTTACTTGACATATGTAACGCCTTAGGTATTTACAACACCACTGGTCACTATATGATAAAAGTGTGAAAATTAATCGTAAGAAATTTATATTAGTTCAAGTTTGCTCTGTGTAGATTTATTGTTCTGTTTCAGTGATGTTCTGTGATTAAATCTGAAGGGAAAAGATATCACCTATGGGGTCAAAGCCTGCTCCCCAATGGTTTCTGCTGAAGCTTTTGCAAGAGGCATATATACCCCTCGGGTCCCAGCAAGTTTTCACCAAGGTGGTAGGACCCAGCGATCCATTTCGGCCCTTTGCATACCTTGTTTATTCGTGTAGCCTGCCTTCCAGATAATCAATATGCACTTGCTTAGCATTTTATCCATTGGGTTATTATGGAATCAAACTAATCAAGAGTTCTAGACTTTGACAGGTTCTTCTTATTTGCTTTCATGTTACTATAGACAACTATGCCTATGGTCTTGAAGTTCTATCACACCACATGTAGTCACTTACATGTATACTTACTTACTCTTTAGGTATTTACAACACCACTGGTCACTATATGATAAAAGTGTGAAAATTAATCGTAAGAAATTTATATTAGTTCAAGTTTGCTCTGTGTGGATTTATTGTTTATTGTTCTGTTTCAGTGATGTTCTTTGACATTTTGAATTTTCTTAAGGGAAAATATATCACCTACGGGGTCAAAGCCAGTTCCCCAATGGTATCAGCTGCAGCTTTTGCAAGAGACATATATACCCCTCGGGTCCCAGCAAGTTTTCACCAAGTTAGTAGGACCCAGCGATCCATTTCTCCCCTTTGCATACCTTGTTTATTCGTGTAGCCTTCCCTACAGATAATCAATATGCACTTGCTTAGCATTTCTTCTATTGGGTTATTATGAAATCAAACTAATCAAGAGTTCTAGACTTTGACAGGTTTTTCTTATTTGCTTTCATGTTACTATAGACAACTATGCCTATGGTCTTGAAGTTCTATCACACCACATGTAGTCACTTACATGTATGCTTACTTGGCATATGTAACTCTTAAGGTATTTACAACACCACTGGTCACTATATGATAAAAGCGTGAAAATTAATCGTAAGAAATTTATTTTACTTCAAGTTTGCTCTGTGTGGATGTATTGTTCTGTTCCAGTGATGTTCTTTGACTAAATCTGAAGGGAAAAGATATCACCTACGGGGTCAAAGCCTGTTCCCCAATGGTATCTGCTGAAGCTTTTGCAAGAGGCATATATACCCCTCGGGTCCCAGCAAGTTTTCACCAAGGTGGTAGGACCCAGCGATCCATTTCGGCCCTTTGCATACCTTGTTTATTCGTGTAGCCTGCCTTCCAGATAATCAATATGCACTTGCTTAGCATTTTATCCATTGGGTTATTATGGAATCAAACTAATCAAGAGTTCTACACTTTGACAGGTTCTTCTTATTTGCTTTCATGTTACTATAGACAACTATGCCTAGGGTCTTGAAGTTCTATCACACCACATGTAGTCACTTACATGTATGCTTACTTGACATATGTAACTCCTTAGGTATTTACAACACCACTGGTCACTATATGATAAAAGTGTGAAAATTAATCGTAAGAAATTTATATTAGTTCAAGTTTGCTCTGTGTAGATTTATTGTTCTGTTTCAGTGATGTTCTCTGATTAAATCTGAAGGGAAAAGATATCACCTATGGGGTCAAAGCCTGCTCCCCAATGGTTTCTGCTGACACTTTTGCAAGAGGCATATATACCCCTCGGGTCCCAGCAAGTTTTCACCAAGGTGGTAGTACCCAGCGATCCATTTCGGCCCTTTGCATACCGTGTTTATTGGTGTAGCCTGCCTTCCAGATAATCAATATGCACTTGCTTAGCATTTTATCCATTGGGTTATTATGGAATCAAACTAATCAAGAGTTCTAGACTTTGACAGGTTCTTCTTATTTGCTTTCATGTTACTATAGACAACTATGCCTAGGGTCTTGAAGTTCTATCACACCACATGTAGTCACTTACATGTATGCTTACTTGACATATGTAACTCCTTATGTATTTACAACACCACTGGTCACTATATGATAAAAGTGTGAAAATTAATCGTAAGAAATTTATATTAGTTCAAGTTTGCTCTGTGTAGATTTATTGTTCTGTTTCAGTGATGTTCTCTGACTAAATCTGAAGGGAAAAGATATCACCTATGGGGTCAAAGCCTGCTCCCCAATGGTTTCTGCTGACACTTTTGCAAGAGGCATATATACCCCTCGGGTCCCAGCAAGTTTTCACCAAGGTGGTAGGACCCAGCGATCCATTTCGGCCCTTTGCATACCTTGTTTATTCGTGTAGCCTGCCTTCCAGATAATCAATATGCACTTGCTTAGCATTTTATCCATTGGGTTATTATGGAATCAAACTAATCAAGAGTTCTAGACTTTGACAGGTTCTTCTTATTTGCTTTCATGTTACTATAGACAACTATGCCTAGGGTCTTGAAGTTCTATCACACCACATGTAGTCACTTACATGTATACTTACTTGACATATGTACTCTTTAGGTATTTACAACACCACTAGTCACTATATGATAAAAGCGTGAAAATTAATCGTAAGAAATTTATATTAGTTCAAGTTTGCTCTGTGTGGATTTATTGTTCTGTTTCAGTGATGTTCTGTGACTAAATCTGAAGGGAAAAGATATCACCTATGGGGTCAAAGCCTGCTCCCCAATGGTATCTGCTGACACTTTTGCAAGAGACATATATACCCCTCGGGTCCCAGCAAGTTTTCACCAAGGTGGTAGGACCCAGCGATCCATTTCGGCCCTTTGCATACCTTGTTTATTCGTGTAGCCTGCCTTCCAGATAATCAATATGCACTTGCTTAGCATTTTATCCATTGGGTTATTATGGAATCAAACTAATCAAGAGTTCTAGACTTTGACAGGTTCTTCTTATTTGCTTTCATGTTACTATAGACAACTATGCCTAGGGTCTTGAAGTTCTATCACACCACATGTAGTCACTTACATGTATGCTTACTTGACATATGTAACGCCTTAGGTATTTACAACACCACTGGTCACTATATGATAAAAGTGTGAAAATTAATCGTAAGAAATTTATATTAGTTCAAGTTTGCTCTGTGTATATTTATTGTTCTGTTTCAGTGATGTTCTGTGACTAAATCTGAAGGGAAAAGATATCACCTATGGGGTCAAAGCCTGCTCCCCAATGGTTTCTGCTGACACTTTTGCAAGAGGCATATATACCCCTCGGGTCCCAGCAAGTTTTCACCAAGGTGGTAGGACCCAGCGATCCATTTCGGCCCTTTGCATACCTTGTTTATTCGTGTAGCCTGCCTTCCAGATAATCAATATGCACTTGCTTAGCATTTTATCCATTGGGTTATTATGGAATCAAACTAATCAAGAGTTCTAGACTTTGACAGGTTCTTCTTATTTGCTTTCATGTTACTATAGACAACTATGCCTATGGTCTTGAAGTTCTATCACACCACATGTAGTCACTTACATGTATACTTACTTACTCTTTAGGTATTTACAACACCACTGGTCACTATATGATAAAAGTGTGAAAATTAATCGTAAGAAATTTATATTAGTTCAAGTTTGCTCTGTGTGGATTTATTGTTTATTGTTCTGTTTCAGTGATGTTCTTTGACATTTTGAATTTTCTGAAAGGAAAATATATCACCTACGGGGTCAAAGCCAGTTCCCCAATGGTATCAGCTGCAGCTTTTGCAAGAGACATATATACCCCTCGGGTCCCAGCAAGTTTTCACCAAGGTAGTAGGACCCAGCGATCCATTTCTCCCCTTTGCATACCTTGTTTATTCGTGTAGCCTTCCCTACAGATAATCAATATGCACTTGCTTAGCATTTCTTCTATTGGGTTATTATGAAATCAAACTAATCAAGAGTTCTAGACTTTGACAGGTTTTTCTTATTTGCTTTCATGTTACTATAGACAACTATGCCTATGGTCTTGAAGTTCTATCACACCACATGTAGTCACTTACATGTATGCTTACTTGGCATATGTAACTCTTAAGGTATTTTCAACACCACTGGTCACTATATGATAAAAGCGTGAAAATTAATCGTAAGAAATTTATTTTAGTTCAAGTTTGCTCTGTGTGGATGTATTGTTCTGTTCCAGTGATGTTCTTTGACTAAATCTGAAGGGAAAAGATATCACCTACGGGGTCAAAGCCTGTTCCCCAATGGTATCTGCTGAAGCTTTTGCAAGAGGCATATATACCCCTCGGGTCCCAGCAAGTTTTCACCAAGGTGGTAGGACCCAGCGATCCATTTCGGCCCTTTGCATACCTTGTTTATTCGTGTAGCCTGCCTTCCAGATAATCAATATGCACTTGCTTAGCATTTTATCCATTGGGTTATTATGGAATCAAACTAATCAAGAGTTCTAGACTTTGACAGGTTCTTCTTATTTGCTTTCATGTTACTATAGACAACTATGCCTAGGGTCTTGAAGTTCTATCACACCACATGTTGTCACTTACATGTATGCTTACTTGACATATGTAACGCCTTAGGTATTTACAACACCACTGGTCACTATATGATAAAAGTGTGAAAATTAATCGTAAGAAATTTATATTAGTTCAAGTTTGCTCTGTGTAGATTTATTGTTCTGTTTCAGTGATGTTCTGTGACTAAATCTGAAGGGAAAAGATATCACCTTTGGGGTCAAAGCCTGCTCCCCAATGGTTTCTGCTGACACTTTTGCAAGAGGCATATATACCCCTCGGGTCCCAGCAAGTTTTCACCAAGGTGGTAGGACCCAGCGATCCATTTCGGCCCTTTGCATACCTTGTTTATTCGTGTAGCCTGCCTTCCAGATAATCAATATGCACTTGCTTAGCATTTTATCCATTGGGTTATTATGGAATCAAACTAATCAAGAGTTCTAGACTTTGACAGGTTCTTCTTATTTGCTTTCATGTTACTATAGACAACTATGCCTAGGGTCTTGAAGTTCTATCACACCACATGTAGTCACTTACATGTATGCTTACTTGACATATGTACTCTTTAGGTATTTACAACACCACTGGTCACTATATGATAAAAGTGTGAAAATTAATCGTAAGAAATTTATATTAGTTCAAGTTTGCTCTGTGTGGATTTATTGTTTATTGTTCTGTTTCAGTGATGTTCTTTGACATTTTGAATTTTCTGAAGGGAAAATATATCACCTACGGGGTCAAAGCCAGTTCCCCAATGGTATCAGCTGCAGCTTTTGAAAGAGACATATATACCCCTCGGGTCCCAGCAAGTTTTCACCAAGGTGGTAGGACCCAGCGATCCATTTCTCGCCTTATGGTACCCGGTGCCGGATTGCAGCTTACTAGGCGGCTCGTGGCTAGGCTGTTCGTGGACGCTGCGCGGCGCCCCCTAGATGATTTTTGGGGGGCCCGGGGCCGCCCTGGGCCCCTCGGCCCTCACCCACAGAGGCCCTGGGAGGCGGTCCCGTGGCCCCAGCCCCCCCGGGGGCCCCGCCAGGGGGCCCCAAAGTCCGACCTGGGGGATTTGCAAAATGCTGCAGTTCGGGGGCTCGCCACAAGGCGGCAGCACGCCGTCCCACGTGCAGCCTATTCGACGGTCGTCGAATAGGTTGTGGTATGGCGCCCACCAAGTGCCTATTTGTCCACCTAAGTGCCTACTCCTCATCATTACGTCCACGAAGTGCCTAAAGTGCCACCTAAGCGCCTACTCTTCACCGTAGTCTTCCTCTCGTCCCACGAAGTGCCTAAAGTGCCACCTAAGTGCCTACTCTTCACCGTAGTCTTCCTCTCGTCCCACGAACAGCCTATTCGTCCACCTAACAGCCTATCCTTCATCGTTACGTCCACGAAGTGCCTAAAGTGCCACCTAAGTGACTACTCTTCACCGTAGTCTTCCTCTCGTCCCACGAAGCGCCTATTCGTCCACCTAAGTGCCTATCCTTCATCGTTACGTCCACGAAGTGCCTAAAGTGCCACCTAAGTGACTACTCTTCACCGTAGTCTTCCTCTCGTCCCACGAAGTGCCTATTCGTCCACCTAAGTGCCTATTCTTCATCGTTACGTCCACGAAGTGCCTAAAGTGCCAACTCTTCACCGTAGTCTTCCTCTCGTCCCACGAACAGCCTATTCGTCCACCTAAGTGCCTATCCTTCATCGTTACGTCCACGAAGTGCCTAAAGTGCCACCTAAGTGACTACACTTCACCGTAGTCTTCCTCTCGTCCCACGAAGTGCCTATTCGTCCACCTAAGTGCCTATTCTTCATCGTTACGTCCACGAAGTGCCTAAAGTGCCAACTCTTCACCGTAGTCTTCCTCTCGTCCCACGAACAGCCTATTCGTCCACCTAAGTGCCTATTCTTCATCGTTACATCCACGAAGTGCCTAAAGTGCGACCTAAGTGACTACTCTTCACCTTAGTCTTCCTCCCGTCCCACGAACAGCCTATTTGTCCACCTAAGTGCCTATTCTTCATCGTTACGTCCACGAAGTGCCTAAAGTGCCAACTCTTCACCGTAGTCTTCCTCTCGTCCCACGAACAGCCTATTCGTCCACCTAAGTGCCTATTCTTCATCGTTACGTCCACAAAGTGCCACCTAAGTGACTACTCTTCACCGTAGTCTTCCTCCCGTCCCACGAACAGCCTATTCGTCCCCCTAAGTGCCTATTTTTCATCACTGTGTCCACGAAGTGCCTAAAGTGCCACCTAAGTGCCTAAATGACCCAAACCCATATGGGACTTTGACCGGGTGCATCTTGGAAACCAAGCCGACTTGGAGCTCCATACTCCGGGCACGGGGGGGTACCAGTGGGACCCCCATGACCCCACAGCCCCCATGGTCCTGTGACCTTCCGGTTTGGAACCAAGCCGACTTGGAGCTCCATACTCTGGGCATGGGTAGGTACCCATGGGACCCCCATGACCCCAGAGTATGGAGCCCCAATTCGGCTTCGTTCCTGAGATACGGCCACTTCCTGTGGGACTTTGACCGGGTGTATCTTGGGAGCCAAGCCGAGTTGGAGCTCCAAACTCCCGGATTGGGGTGGTGCCCAAGGGCCCCCCATGACCCCAGAGTATGGAGCCCCAATTCAGCTTCGTTCCTGAGATATGGCCAATTCCTGTGGGACTTTGACCAGGTGTATCTTGGGAGTCAAGCCGAGTTGGAGCTCCAAACTCCCGGTGTGGGGTGGTGCCGAAGGGCCCCCCATGGCCCCAGAGTATGGAGCCCCAATTCGGCTTCGTTCCTGAGATATGGCCACTTCCTGTGGGACTTTGACCGGGTGTATCTTGGGAACCAAGCCGAATTCGAGCTCCATACTCTGGGCATGGGGGGGGTACCAATGGGGCCCCCATGACCCCAGAGAATGGAGCCCCAAGTCGGCTTAGCTCCCGAGATACATCCGGTCAAAGTCCCGCATCCCACCTGTAACTTATTTGACGGAGCTCCTATATGCTGTCTGTGGACAGTTGATTTTTATGCAAATTATGCATAATTAATGGCTGTAATGTACATCAGTGTGTTGTGGTGTGTCCCCTGAGTGGTGTACAGTAGGTTTGACCACATAAAAGCACTGTAGTTATGAAATATGACCTTTTAATGCAACGTCCACAGACAGCATATAGGCGCTCCGTCGAATAAGTTACAGGCGGGACTTAAACCAAAAGATCCCACCTGTAACTTATTTGACGGAGCTCCTATATGCTGTCTGTGGACAGTTGAATTGTATGCTAATTTTGCAAAATTAATAACTGTAATGTACATCGGTGTGTTGTGGTGTGTCCCCTGAGTGGTGTACAGTAGGTTTGACCACATAAAAGCACTGTAGTTATGAAATATGACCTTTTAATGTAATGTCCACAGACAGCATATAGGGGCTCTGTCGAATAAGTTACAGGCGGGACTTAAACCAAAAGATCCCACCTGTAACTTATTCGACGGAGCCCATATATGCTGTCTGTGGACAGTGATATTTTATGCTAATTTTGCACAATTAATGGGTTAAATGTCCACCAGTGCGTTGTGCTGTGTCCCCTGAGGGCTGTCCAGTAGGTTTGACCACCACTGACCACTTTTATTTATGAAATATGACCTTTAATGTAATGTCCACGGACAGCGCACAGGGGCTCCGTCGAATAACTTGCAGGTGGGATGCTGAGTTTCGACTTAGACATTTTCAGCGGTTGAATCCCTGTAACGAATTTTGGCCTTCAGCACATATGCTGAAATCCCCAATTGGTTACAGGGATTCAACCGCTGAAAATGTCTAAGTCTAAACAGTTGAATTTTATGCAAATTATGCATAATTAATAACTGTAATGTACATCAGTGTGTCGTGGTGTGTCCCCTGAGTGGTGTACAGTAGGTTTGACCACATAAAAGCACTGTAGTTATGAAATATGACCTTTTAATGTAATGTCCACAGACAGCATATAGGGGCTCTGTCGAATAAGTTACAGGCGGGACTTAAACCAAAAGATCCCACCTGTATCTTATTTGACGGAGCTCCTATATGCTGTCTGTGGACAGTTGATTTTAATGCAAATTATGCATAATTAATGGCTGTAATGTACATCAGTGTGTTGTGGTGTGTCCCCTGAGTGGTGTACAGTAGGTTTGACCACATAAAAGCACTGTAGTTATGAAATATGACCTTTTAATGTAATGTCCACAGACAGCATATAGGGGCTCTGTCAAATAAGTTGCAGGTGGGCTCCAAACTTTGAACGGCTATAACTCGGGGGCCCAGCCGCCTAGCAGCACCAAACTCGGGTCAAAGTAAGGTCCCCAGGGGCCCTCTCCAACGGGCCCTAACCCGTGCTTCTAGCGCCCCCACAGGCCGAGATACGGGGGCCAACAGGCAAGGGTGCACTTCAGAAGGAAGGGTCCCAGAGGCTCAGGACTCTGAGGTCTGAGAGGGCCCCTGGGGGCCCCTCACCACCCCGAAGGACGATCTGCTGGGACTCGTCCTTTCCGAGATATCGACCGTTTTGTTCAAAAGTCCCTTATGTATAACCGGGTGTATCTTGGGAGCCAAGCCGAGTTTGAGCTCCAAACTCCCGGAGTGGGGAGGTACCCAAGGGCCCCCCATGACCCCAGAGTATGGAGCCCCAATTCGGCTTCGTTCCTGAGATATGGCCACTTCCTGTGGGAGTTTGACCGGGTGTATCTTGGGAGTCAAGCCGAATTCGAGCTCCATACTCTGGGCATGGGGGGGCACCAATGGCGCCCCCATGACCCCAGAGTATGGAGCCCCAATTCGGCTTCGTTCCTGAGATATGGCCACTTCCTGTGGGACTTTGACCGGGTGTATCTTGGGAGCCAAGCCGAGTTGGAGCTCCAAAATCCCGTTGTGGGGTGGTGCCCAAGGGCCCCCCATGACCCCAGAGTATGGATCCCCTCAATTCGGCTTCGTTCCTGAGATATGGCCACTTCCTGTGGGACTTTGACCGGGTGTATCTTGGGAACCAAGCCGAATTCGAGCTCCATACTCTGGGTATGGGGGGGTACCAATGGGGCCCCCATGACCCCAGAGTATGGAGCCCCAAGTCGGCTTAGCTCCCGAGATACATCCGGTCAAAGTCCCGCATCCCACCTGTAACTTATTTGACGGAGCTCCTATATGCTGTCTGTGGACAGTTGATTTTTATGCAAATTATGCATAATTAATGGCTGTAATGTACATCAGTGTGTTGTGGTGTGTCCCCTGAGTGGTGTACAGTAGGTTTGACCACATAAAAGCACTGTAGTTATGAAATATGACCTTTTAATGTAATGTCCACAGACAGCATATAGGGGCTCTGTCGAATAAGTTACAGGCGGGACTTAAACCAAAAGATCCCACCTGTAACTTATTTGACGGAGCTCCTATATGCTGTCTGTGGACAGTTGAATTTTATGCTAATTTTGCAAAATGAATAACTGTCATGTACATCAGTGTGTTGTGGTGTGTCCCCTGAGTGGTGTACAGTAGGTTTGACCACATAAAAGCACTGTAGTTATGAAATATGACCTTTTAATGTACTGGCATCCCACCTGTAGCTTAATAAGTTACTCACCGTCATCCCTAATAATCACACGTATTTACCCTGAAACTCACATCCCACCTGTAACTTATTTGACGGAGCTCCTATATGCTGTCTGTGGACAGTTGATTTTTATGCAAATTATGCATAATTAATGGCTGTCATGTACATCAGTGTGTTGTGGTGTGTCCCCTGAGTGGTGTACAGTAGGTTTGACCACATAAAAGCACTGTAGTTATGAAATATGACCTTTTAATGAAATGTCCACAGACAGCATATAGGGGCTCTGTCGAATAAGTTGCAGGTGGGCTCCAAACTTTGAACGGCTATAACTCGGGGGCCCAGCCGCCTAGCAGCACCAAACTCGGGTCAAAGTAAGGTCCCCAGGGGCCCTCTCCAACGGGCCCTAACCCGTGCTTCTAGCGCCCCCACAGGCCGAGATACGGGGGCCAACAGGCAAGGGTGCACTTCAGAAGGAAGGGTCCCAGAGGCTCAGGACTCTGAGGTCTGAGAGGGCCCCTGGGGGCCCCTCACCACCCCGAAGGACGATCTGCTGGGACTCGTCCTTTCCGAGATATCGACAGTTTTGTTCAAAAGTCCCTTATGTATAACCGGGTGTATCTTGGGAGCCAAGCCGAGTTTGAGCTCCAAACTCCCGGAGTAGGGAGGTACCCAAGAGCCCCCCATGACCCCACAGTATGGAGCCCCAATTCAGCTTCGTTCCTGAGATATGGTCACTTCCTGTGGGAATTTGACCGGGTGTATCTTGGGAGTCAAGCCGAATTCGAGCTCCATACTCTGGGCATGGGGGGGCACCAATGGCGCCCCCATGACCCCAGAGTATGGAGCCCCAAGTCGGCTTTGTTCCTGAGATATGGCCACTTCCTGTGGGACTTTGACCGGGTGTATCTTGGGAGCCAAGCCGACTTGGAGCTCCATACTCTGGGCATGGCTAGGTACCCAAGGGCCCCCCATGACCCCAGAGTTTGGAGCCCCAATTCAGCTTCGTTCCTGAGATATGGCCACTTCCTGTGGGATTTTGACCGGGTGTATCTTGGGAGCCAAGCCGAGTTGGAGCTCCAAACTCCCGGTGTGGGGAGGTACCCAAGGGCCCCCCATGACCGCAGAGTATGGAGCCCCAATTCGGCTTCGTTCCTGAGATATGGCCACTTCCTGTGGAAATTTGACCGGGTGTATCTTGGGAACCAAGCCGAATTCGAGCTCCATACTCTGGGTATGGGGGGGTACCAATGGGGCCCCCATGACCCCAGAGTATGGAGCCCCAAGTCGGCTTAGCTCCCGAGATACATCCGGTCAAAGTCCCGCATCCCACCTGTAACTTATTTGACGGAGCTCCTATATGCTGTCTGTGGACAGTTGATTTTTATGCAAATTATGCATAATTAATGGCTGTAATGTACATCAGTGTGTTGTGGTGTGTCCCCTGAGTGGTGTACAGTAGGTTTGACCACATAAAAGCACTGTAGTTATGAAATATGACCTTTTAATGTAATGTCCACAGACAGCATATAGGGGCTCTGTCGAATAAGTTACAGGCGGGACTTAAACCAAAAGATCCCACCTGTAACTTATTTGACGGAGCTCCTATATGCTGTCTGTGGACAGTTGAATTTTATGCTAATTTTGCAAAATGAATAACTGTCATGTACATCAGTGTGTTGTGGTGTGTCCCCTGAGTGGTGTACAGTAGGTTTGACCACATAAAAGCACTGTAGTTATGAAATATGACCTTTTAATGTAATGTCCACAGACAGCATATAGGGGCTCTGTCGAATAAGTTACAGGCGGGACTTAAACCAAAAGATCCCACCTGTAACTTATTTGACGGAGCTCCTATATGCTGTCTGTGGACAGTTGATTTTTATGCAAATTATGCCTAATTAATGGCTGTCATGTACATCAGTGTGTTGTGGTGTGTCCCCTGAGTGGTGTACAGTAGGTTTGACCACATAAAAGCACTGTAGTTATGAAATATGACCTTTTAATGTAATGTCCACAGACAGCATATAGGGGCTCTGTCGAATAAGTTACAGGTGGGACTTTAACCAAAAGATCCCACCT
The DNA here is from genome assembly GCF_964197995.2 of Scardinius erythrophthalmus. Taxonomy (NCBI): domain Eukaryota; kingdom Metazoa; phylum Chordata; class Actinopteri; order Cypriniformes; family Leuciscidae; genus Scardinius; species Scardinius erythrophthalmus. Next base: position 40,637,701 of record NC_138234.1, read on the forward strand.
GTAACTTATTCGACAGAGCCCCTATATGCTGTCTGTGGGCAGTTGAATTTTATGCTAATTTTGCTAAATTAATAACTCTAATGTACATCAGTGTGTTGTGGTGTGTCCCCTGAGTGGTGTACAGTAGGTTTGACCACATAAAAGCACTGTAGTTATGAAATATGACCTTTTGATGTACTGGCATCCCACCTGTAGCTTAATAAGTTACTCACCGTCCTCCCTAAAAATCACACGTATTTTCCCTAAAACTCACATCCCACCTGTAACTTATTCGACGGAGCCCATATATGCTGTCTGTGGACAGTTGAATTTTATGCAAATTTTGCATAATTAATAACTGTAATGTACATCAGTGTGTTGTGGTGTGTCCCCTGAGTGGTGTACAGTAGGTTTGACCACATAAAAGCACTGTAGTTATGAAATATGACCTTTAAATGTAATGTCCACAGACAGCATATAGGCGCTCTGTTGAATAAGTTGCAGGTGGGCTCCAAACTTTGAACGGCTATAACTCGGGGGCCCGGCCGCCTAGCGGCACCAAACTTGGGTCAAAGTAAGGTCCCCAGGGGCCCTCTCCAACGCGCCCTAGCCCGTGCTTCTAGCGCCCCCACAGGCCGATATACGGGGGCCAACAGGAAAGGGTGCACTTCAGAAGGAAGGGTCCCAGAGGCTCAGGACTCTGGGTTCTGAGAGGGCCCCTAGGGGCCCCTCACCACCCCGAAGGACGATCTGCTGTGACTCGTCCTTTCCGAGATATCGACCGTTTTGTCCAAAAGTCCCTTGTGTATAACCGGGTGTATCTTGGGAGTTAAGCCGATTTGGAGCTCCAAACTCCGGGCATGATGGGGGCCCATAGGGGCCCTTCATATCCCACCGCCCCCAGCTCCTGGGACCTTCCGTTTTGGAGATACGGTCACTTCCTGTGGGATTTTGACCAGGTGTATCTTGGGAGCCAAGCCGAGTTTGAGCTCCAAACTCCCGGTGTCGAGAGGAACCCAAGGGCCCCCCATGACCCCAGAGTATGGAGCCCCAATTCGGCTTCGTTCCTGAGATATGGCCACTTCCTGTGGGACTTTGACCGGGTGCATCTTGGGAGTCAAGCCGAGTTGGAGCTCCAAACTCCCGGTGTGGGGTGGTGCCGAAGGGCCCCCCATGGCCCCAGAGTATGGAGCCCCAATTCGGCTTCGTTCCTGAGATATGGCCACTTCCTGTGGGACTTTGACCGGGTGTATCTTGGGAACCAAGCCGAATTCGAGCTCCATACTCTGGGCATGGGGGGGTACCAATGGGGCCCCCATGACCCCAGAGAATGGAGCCCCAAGTCGGCTTAGCTCCCGAGATACATCCGGTCAAAGTCCCGCATCCCACCTGTAACTTATTTGACGGAGCTCCTATATGCTGTCTGTGGACAGTTGATTTTTATGCAAATTATGCATAATTAATGGCTGTAATGTACATCAGTGTGTTGTGGTGTGTCCCCTGAGTGGTGTACAGTAGGTTTGACCACATAAAAGCACTGTAGTTATGAAATATGACCTTTTAATGCAACGTCCACAGACAGCATATAGGCGCTCCGTCGAATAAGTTACAGGCGGGACTTAAACCAAAAGATCCCACCTGTAACTTATTTGACGGAGCTCCTATATGCTGTCTGTGGACAGTTGAATTGTATGCTAATTTTGCAAAATTAATAACTGTAATGTACATCGGTGTGTTGTGGTGTGTCCCCTGAGTGGTGTACAGTAGGTTTGACCACATAAAAGCACTGTAGTTATGAAATATGACCTTTTAATGTAATGTCCACAGACAGCATATAGGGGCTCTGTCGAATAAGTTACAGGCGGGACTTAAACCAAAAGATCCCACCTGTAACTTATTCGACGGAGCCCATATATGCTGTCTGTGGACAGTGATATTTTATGCTAATTTTGCACAATTAATGGGTTAAATGTCCACCAGTGCGTTGTGCTGTGTCCCCTGAGGGCTGTCCAGTAGGTTTGACCACCACTGACCACTTTTATTTATGAAATATGACCTTTAATGTAATGTCCACGGACAGCGCACAGGGGCTCCGTCGAATAACTTGCAGGTGGGATGCTGAGTTTCGACTTAGACATTTTCAGCGGTTGAATCCCTGTAACGAATTTTGGCCTTCAGCACATATGCTGAAATCCCCAATTGGTTACAGGGATTCAACCGCTGAAAATGTCTAAGTCTAAACAGTTGAATTTTATGCAAATTATGCATAATTAATAACTGTAATGTACATCAGTGTGTCGTGGTGTGTCCCCTGAGTGGTGTACAGTAGGTTTGACCACATAAAAGCACTGTAGTTATGAAATATGACCTTTTAATGTAATGTCCACAGACAGCATATAGGGGCTCTGTCGAATAAGTTACAGGCGGGACTTAAACCAAAAGATCCCACCTGTATCTTATTTGACGGAGCTCCTATATGCTGTCTGTGGACAGTTGATTTTAATGCAAATTATGCATAATTAATGGCTGTAATGTACATCAGTGTGTTGTGGTGTGTCCCCTGAGTGGTGTACAGTAGGTTTGACCACATAAAAGCACTGTAGTTATGAAATATGACCTTTTAATGTAATGTCCACAGACAGCATATAGGGGCTCTGTCAAATAAGTTGCAGGTGGGCTCCAAACTTTGAACGGCTATAACTCGGGGGCCCAGCCGCCTAGCAGCACCAAACTCGGGTCAAAGTAAGGTCCCCAGGGGCCCTCTCCAACGGGCCCTAACCCGTGCTTCTAGCGCCCCCACAGGCCGAGATACGGGGGCCAACAGGCAAGGGTGCACTTCAGAAGGAAGGGTCCCAGAGGCTCAGGACTCTGAGGTCTGAGAGGGCCCCTGGGGGCCCCTCACCACCCCGAAGGACGATCTGCTGGGACTCGTCCTTTCCGAGATATCGACCGTTTTGTTCAAAAGTCCCTTATGTATAACCGGGTGTATCTTGGGAGCCAAGCCGAGTTTGAGCTCCAAACTCCCGGAGTGGGGAGGTACCCAAGGGCCCCCCATGACCCCAGAGTATGGAGCCCCAATTCGGCTTCGTTCCTGAGATATGGCCACTTCCTGTGGGAGTTTGACCGGGTGTATCTTGGGAGTCAAGCCGAATTCGAGCTCCATACTCTGGGCATGGGGGGGCACCAATGGCGCCCCCATGACCCCAGAGTATGGAGCCCCAATTCGGCTTCGTTCCTGAGATATGGCCACTTCCTGTGGGACTTTGACCGGGTGTATCTTGGGAGCCAAGCCGAGTTGGAGCTCCAAAATCCCGTTGTGGGGTGGTGCCCAAGGGCCCCCCATGACCCCAGAGTATGGATCCCCTCAATTCGGCTTCGTTCCTGAGATATGGCCACTTCCTGTGGGACTTTGACCGGGTGTATCTTGGGAACCAAGCCGAATTCGAGCTCCATACTCTGGGTATGGGGGGGTACCAATGGGGCCCCCATGACCCCAGAGTATGGAGCCCCAAGTCGGCTTAGCTCCCGAGATACATCCGGTCAAAGTCCCGCATCCCACCTGTAACTTATTTGACGGAGCTCCTATATGCTGTCTGTGGACAGTTGATTTTTATGCAAATTATGCATAATTAATGGCTGTAATGTACATCAGTGTGTTGTGGTGTGTCCCCTGAGTGGTGTACAGTAGGTTTGACCACATAAAAGCACTGTAGTTATGAAATATGACCTTTTAATGTAATGTCCACAGACAGCATATAGGGGCTCTGTCGAATAAGTTACAGGCGGGACTTAAACCAAAAGATCCCACCTGTAACTTATTTGACGGAGCTCCTATATGCTGTCTGTGGACAGTTGAATTTTATGCTAATTTTGCAAAATGAATAACTGTCATGTACATCAGTGTGTTGTGGTGTGTCCCCTGAGTGGTGTACAGTAGGTTTGACCACATAAAAGCACTGTAGTTATGAAATATGACCTTTTAATGTACTGGCATCCCACCTGTAGCTTAATAAGTTACTCACCGTCATCCCTAATAATCACACGTATTTACCCTGAAACTCACATCCCACCTGTAACTTATTTGACGGAGCTCCTATATGCTGTCTGTGGACAGTTGATTTTTATGCAAATTATGCATAATTAATGGCTGTCATGTACATCAGTGTGTTGTGGTGTGTCCCCTGAGTGGTGTACAGTAGGTTTGACCACATAAAAGCACTGTAGTTATGAAATATGACCTTTTAATGAAATGTCCACAGACAGCATATAGGGGCTCTGTCGAATAAGTTGCAGGTGGGCTCCAAACTTTGAACGGCTATAACTCGGGGGCCCAGCCGCCTAGCAGCACCAAACTCGGGTCAAAGTAAGGTCCCCAGGGGCCCTCTCCAACGGGCCCTAACCCGTGCTTCTAGCGCCCCCACAGGCCGAGATACGGGGGCCAACAGGCAAGGGTGCACTTCAGAAGGAAGGGTCCCAGAGGCTCAGGACTCTGAGGTCTGAGAGGGCCCCTGGGGGCCCCTCACCACCCCGAAGGACGATCTGCTGGGACTCGTCCTTTCCGAGATATCGACAGTTTTGTTCAAAAGTCCCTTATGTATAACCGGGTGTATCTTGGGAGCCAAGCCGAGTTTGAGCTCCAAACTCCCGGAGTAGGGAGGTACCCAAGAGCCCCCCATGACCCCACAGTATGGAGCCCCAATTCAGCTTCGTTCCTGAGATATGGTCACTTCCTGTGGGAATTTGACCGGGTGTATCTTGGGAGTCAAGCCGAATTCGAGCTCCATACTCTGGGCATGGGGGGGCACCAATGGCGCCCCCATGACCCCAGAGTATGGAGCCCCAAGTCGGCTTTGTTCCTGAGATATGGCCACTTCCTGTGGGACTTTGACCGGGTGTATCTTGGGAGCCAAGCCGACTTGGAGCTCCATACTCTGGGCATGGCTAGGTACCCAAGGGCCCCCCATGACCCCAGAGTTTGGAGCCCCAATTCAGCTTCGTTCCTGAGATATGGCCACTTCCTGTGGGATTTTGACCGGGTGTATCTTGGGAGCCAAGCCGAGTTGGAGCTCCAAACTCCCGGTGTGGGGAGGTACCCAAGGGCCCCCCATGACCGCAGAGTATGGAGCCCCAATTCGGCTTCGTTCCTGAGATATGGCCACTTCCTGTGGAAATTTGACCGGGTGTATCTTGGGAACCAAGCCGAATTCGAGCTCCATACTCTGGGTATGGGGGGGTACCAATGGGGCCCCCATGACCCCAGAGTATGGAGCCCCAAGTCGGCTTAGCTCCCGAGATACATCCGGTCAAAGTCCCGCATCCCACCTGTAACTTATTTGACGGAGCTCCTATATGCTGTCTGTGGACAGTTGATTTTTATGCAAATTATGCATAATTAATGGCTGTAATGTACATCAGTGTGTTGTGGTGTGTCCCCTGAGTGGTGTACAGTAGGTTTGACCACATAAAAGCACTGTAGTTATGAAATATGACCTTTTAATGTAATGTCCACAGACAGCATATAGGGGCTCTGTCGAATAAGTTACAGGCGGGACTTAAACCAAAAGATCCCACCTGTAACTTATTTGACGGAGCTCCTATATGCTGTCTGTGGACAGTTGATTTTTATGCAAATTATGCCTAATTAATGGCTGTCATGTACATCAGTGTGTTGTGGTGTGTCCCCTGAGTGGTGTACAGTAGGTTTGACCACATAAAAGCACTGTAGTTATGAAATATGACCTTTTAATGTAATGTCCACAGACAGCATATAGGGGCTCTGTCGAATAAGTTACAGGTGGGACTTTAACCAAAAGATCCCACCTGTAACTTATTCGACAGAGCCCCTATATGCTGTCTGTGGGCAGTTGAATTTTATGCTAATTTTGCTAAATTAATAACTCTAATGTACATCAGTGTGTTGTGGTGTGTCCCCTGAGTGGTGTACAGTAGGTTTGACCACATAAAAGCACTGTAGTTATGAAATATGACCTTTTGATGTACTGGCATCCCACCTGTAGCTTAATAAGTTACTCACCGTCCTCCCTAAAAATCACACGTATTTTCCCTAAAACTCACATCCCACCTGTAACTTATTCGACGGAGCCCATATATGCTGTCTGTGGACAGTTGAATTTTATGCAAATTTTGCATAATTAATAACTGTAATGTACATCAGTGTGTTGTGGTGTGTCCCCTGAGTGGTGTACAGTAGGTTTGACCACATAAAAGCACTGTAGTTATGAAATATGACCTTTAAATGTAATGTCCACAGACAGCATATAGGCGCTCTGTTGAATAAGTTGCAGGTGGGCTCCAAACTTTGAACGGCTATAACTCGGGGGCCCGGCCGCCTAGCGGCACCAAACTTGGGTCAAAGTAAGGTCCCCAGGGGCCCTCTCCAACGCGCCCTAGCCCGTGCTTCTAGCGCCCCCACAGGCCGATATACGGGGGCCAACAGGAAAGGGTGCACTTCAGAAGGAAGGGTCCCAGAGGCTCAGGACTCTGGGTTCTGAGAGGGCCCCTAGGGGCCCCTCACCACCCCGAAGGACGATCTGCTGTGACTCGTCCTTTCCGAGATATCGACCGTTTTGTCCAAAAGTCCCTTGTGTATAACCGGGTGTATCTTGGGAGTTAAGCCGATTTGGAGCTCCAAACTCCGGGCATGATGGGGGCCCATAGGGGCCCTTCATATCCCACCGCCCCCAGCTCCTGGGACCTTCCGTTTTGGAGATACGGTCACTTCCTGTGGGATTTTGACCAGGTGTATCTTGGGAGCCAAGCCGAGTTTGAGCTCCAAACTCCCGGTGTCGAGAGGAACCCAAGGGCCCCCCATGACCCCAGAGTATGGAGCCCCAATTCGGCTTCGTTCCTGAGATATGGCCACTTCCTGTGGGAGTTTGACCGGGTGTATCTTGGGAACCAAGCCGAATTAGAGCTCCATACTCAGGGCATGGGGGGGTACCTATGGGCCCCCCATGGCCCCAGAGTATGGAGCCCCAATTCGGCTTCGTTCCTGAGATATGGCCACTTCCTGTGGGACTTTGACCGGGTGTATCTTGGGAACCAAGCCGAATTCGAGCTCCATACTCTGGGCATGGGGGGGGGGGGGGGGTACCAATGGGGCCCCCATGACCCCAGAGAATGGAGCCCCAAGTCGGCTTAGCTCCCGAGATACATCCGGTCAAAGTCCCGCATCCCACCTGTAACTTATTTGACGGAGCTCCTATATGCTGTCTGTGGACAGTTGATTTTTATGCAAATTATGCATAATTAATGGCTGTAATGTACATCAGTGTGTTGTGGTGTGTCCCCTGAGTGGTGTACAGTAGGTTTGACCACATAAAAGCACTGTAGTTATGATATATGACCTTTTAATGTAATGTCCACAGACAGCATATAGGGGCTCTGTCGAATAAGTTACAGACGGGACTTAAACCAAAAGATCCCACCTGTAACTTATTCGACGGAGCCCATATATGCTGTCTGTGGACAGTTGAATTTTATGCAAATTATGCATAATTAATAACTGTAATGTACATCAGTGTGTCGTGGTGTGTCCCCTGAGTGGTGTACAGTAGGTTTGACCACATAAAAGCACTGTAGTTATGAAATATGACCTTTTAATGTAATGTCCACAGACAGCATATAGGGGCTCTGTCGAATAAGTTACAGACGGGACTTTAACCAAGTCATCCCACCTGTAACTTATTCGACGGAGCCCATATATGCTGTCTGTGGACAGTTGAATTTTATGCAAATTATGCATAATTAATAACTGTAATGTACATCAGTGTGTTGTGGTGTGTCCCCTGAGTGGTGTACAGTAGGTTTGACCACATAAAAGCACTGTAGTTCTGAAATATGACCTTTTAATGCAACGTCCACAGACAGCATACAGGCGCTCCGTCGAATAAGTTACAGGCGGGACTTAAACCAAAAGATCCCACCTGTAACTTATTTGACGGAGCTCCTATATGCTGTCTGTGGACAGTTGAATTGTATGCTAATTTTGCAAAATTAATAACTGTAATGTACATCGGTGTGTTGTGGTGTGTCCCCTGAGTGGTGTACAGTAGGTTTGACCACATAAAAGCACTGTAGTTATGAAATATGACCTTTTAATGCAATGTCCACAGACAGCATATAGGGGCTCTGTCGAATAAGTTACAGGCGGGACTTAAACCAAAAGATCCCACCTGTAACTTATTTGACGGAGCTCCTATATGCTGTCTGTGGACAGTTGAATTGTATGCAAATTTTGCAAAATTAATAACTGTAATGTACATCGGTGTGTTGTGGTGTGTCCCCTGAGTGGTGTACAGTAGGTTTGACCACATAAAAGCACTGTAGTTATGAAATATGACCTTTAAATGTAATGTCCACAGACAGCATATAGGGGCTCTGTCGAATAAGTTACAGGCGGGACTTTAACCAAAAGATCCCACCTGTAACTTATTCGACAGAGCCCCTATATGCTGTCTGTGGGCAGTTGAATTTTATGCTAATTTTGCAAAATTGATGGCTGTAATGTACATCAGTGTGTTGTGGTGTGTCCCCTGAGTGGTGTACAGTAGGTTTGACCACATATAACTAGTGCATTTATGAAATATGACCTTTTAATGTAATTGTCCACAGACAGCCTAGAGGCCGGTCGAATAAGGTACAGGCTGGACTTGATCCCACCTGTAACTTAGTTGAGGTGGCAGGGGGAAAAGCATTTTTAGGGCAATTTTGCCCCGTTGCGTGGCCCCTGGAGGGTCTTGGTAGACGGGACCACCGTCTGCCGCCTCAGGGGGCTAGGCCGCATCGAACCATGGGCGTTGTTTGGGGGCCAAAAAATTATTAGGGGGCGCCGCGCAGCGCTTAGTGACTCTTGTCCACGGGCTACCTTTTAAGCTGTAAATGGGTACGAGGTTCCAGAATTAAGCAAATTAGGGAAAATAGGCAGTCTGTGGACAATTCTTAGTTCATATAAGTTGCCATATGGCGAATTAGTTGTACGAAGGGATACAAAGGCACCATTCCGGATCCTACGTCCAACTTATATGAATGGTTTTCCCTAATAATTCGTTAATTGAACCGAGGTGGCACATAGGCTCCTAGGTGGCCACCACTAGGGGGCCAGGTTCCCTAATCCATGTCCACGAAGTGCCTAAAGTGCCACCTAAGTGCCTACTCTTCACCGTAGTCTTCCTCTCGTCCCACGAACAGCCTATTCGTCCACCTAAGTGCCTATTTTTCATCAATTCGTCCACGAAGTGCCTAAAGTGCCACCTAAGTGCCTATTCCCATGTCCACGAAGTGCCTAAGGTGCCACCTAACTGCCTATTCCTCATTACTATGTCCACGAAGTGCCTAAAGTGCCACCTAACTGCCTATTCCTCATTACTATGTCCACGAAGTGCCTAAAGTGCCACCAAACTGCCGTGCAACTTATTGCATGCGTTTTCATAGGTGGTTCATGGACAGTGGTCCAAAAGGTCCGTTTGGCAGGGGTCAAAAGGTCGCAGGGGCTCCAAATTTGACACGGTGGTAGTCCAGGGGCCCCCGGTTCAGGATCCTGGGTTTCAGGGTCCTAGGTGGGTGTTAAAATTTTCCCTGCACTCTAGAGACCCGTCCTCCTGATAGGTGGCAGTGGGGCCCCTAGGCTACCAGCATGCGAAGTTTGGGGCCCCTCGGACCCGTTTTCGTGCTTAATTGGCCCAATTGTCCACGAACAGCCTACATCAAATAGGTTGCAGGACGGACGTCTGGAAAGCAGGGGTCAAAAGGTCGCAGGGGCTCCAAATTTGACACGGTGGTAGTCCAGGGGCCCCCGGTTCAGGATCCTGGGTTTCAGGGTCCTAGGTGGGCCCCGAGTTTTTTTCTTAACCCTAGCCTCTCTTTTCATTGTGCCCTGTCTCTCTGTCTATGAGCGCAAGAGGCCTTTGTGAGAGATTTTGACAAAGCAGGCCCAAAAAAATTCCCTTTGCTCTAGGGACTCGTCCTCCGAGGTTGTGGCAGAGGGGACCCTGGGCTACCAGGATGCGGAGTTTGGGGCCCCTCGGACCCCCGGGGGCCGAACAGTAGCCGACGACACGTGCAACTTATTGCATGCGTTTTCATAGGTGGTTCGTGGGACAGCGGACCAAAAGGTCCGTTTGGCAGGGGTCAAAAGGTCGCAGGGGCTCCAAATTTGACACGGTGGTAGTCCAGGGGCCCCCTGTTCAGGATCCTGGGTTTCAGGGTCCTAGGTGGGCCCCGAGTTTTTTTCTTAACCCTAGCCTCTCTTTTCATTGTGCCCTGTCTCTCTGTCTATGAGCGCAAGAGGCCTTTGTGAGAGATTTTGACAAAGCAGGCCCAAAAAAATTCCCTTTGCTCTAGGGACTCGTTCTCCTAGGTTGTGGCAGAGGGGACCCTGGGCTACCAGGATGCGGAGTTTGGGGCCCCTCGGACCCCCGGGGGCCGAACAGTAGCCGAGGACACGTGCAACTTATTGCATGCGTTTTCATAGGTGGTTCATGGACAGTGGACCAAAAGGTCCGTTTGGCAGGGGTCAAAAGGTCGCAGGGGCTCCAAATTTGACACGGTGGTAGTCCAGGGGCCCCCGGTTCAGGATCCTGGGTTTCAGGGTCCAAGGTGGGTGTTAAAATTTTCCCTGCACTCTAGAGACCCGTCCTCCTGATAGGTGGCAGTGGGGCCCCTAGGCTACCAGCATGCGAAGTTTGGGGCCCCTCGGACCCGTTTTCGTGCTTAATTGGCCCAATTGTCCACGAACAGCCTACATCAAATAGGTTGCAGGACGGACGTCTGGAAAGCAGGGGTCAAAAGGTCGCAGGGGCTCCAAATTTGACACGGTGGTAGTCCAGGGGCCCCCGGTTCAGGATCCTGGGTTTCAGGGTCCTAGGTGGGCCCCGAGTTTTTTTCTTAACCCTAGCCTCTCTTTTCATTGTGCCCTGTCTCTCTGTCTATGAGCGCAAGAGGCCTTTGTGAGAGATTTTGACAAAGCAGGCCCAAAAAAATTCCCTTTGCTCTAGGGACTCGTCCTCCTAGGTTGTGGCAGAGGGGACCCTGGGCTACCAGGATGCGGAGTTTGGGGCCCCTCGGACCCCCGGGGGCCGATCAGTAGCCGAGGACACGTGCAACTTATTGCATGCGTTTTCATAGGTGGTTCGTGGGACAGCGGACCAAAAGGTCCGTTTGGCAGGGGTCAAAAGGTCACAGGGGCTCCAAATTTGACACGGTGGTAGTCCAGGGGCCCCCGGTTCAGGATCCTGGGTTTCAGGGTCCTAGGTGGGCCCCGAGTTTTTTTCTTAACCCTAGCCTCTCTTTTCATTGTGCCCTGTCTCTCTGTCTATGAGCGCAAGAGGCCTTTGTGAGAGATTTTGACAAAGCAGGCCCAAAAAAATTCCCTTTGCTCTAGGGACTCGTTCTCCTAGGTTGTGGCAGAGGGGACCCTGGGCTACCAGGATGCGGAGTTTGGGGCCCCTCGGACCCCCGGGGGCCGAACAGTAGCCGAGGACACGTGCAACTTATTGCATGCGTTTTCATAGGTGGTTCGTGGACAGCGGACCAAAAGGTCCGTTTGGCAGGGGTCAAAAGGTCGCAGGGGCTCCAAATTTGACACGGTGGTAGTCCAGGGGCCCCCGGTTCAGGATCCTGGGTTTCAGGGTCCAAGGTGGGTGTTAAAATTTTCCCTGCACTCTAGAGACCCGTCCTCCTGATAGGTGGCAGTGGGGCCCCTAGGCTACCAGCATGCGAAGTTTGGGGCCCCTCGGACCCGTTTTCGTGCTTAATTGGCCCAATTGTCCACGAACAGCCTACATCAAATAGGTTGCAGGACGGACGTCTGGAAAGCAGGGGTCAAAAGGTCGCAGGGGCTCCAAATTTGACACGGTGGTAGTCCAGGGGCCCCCGGTTCAGGATCCTGGGTTTCAGGGTCCTAGGTGGGCCCCGAGTTTTTTTCTTAACCCTAGCCTCTCTTTTCATTGTGCCCTGTCTCTCTGTCTATGAGCGCAAGAGGCCTTTGTGAGAGATTTTGACAAAGCAGGCCCAAAAAAATTCCCTTTGCTCTAGGGACTCGTCCTCCTAGGTTGTGGCAGAGGGGACCCTGGGCTACCAGGATGCGGAGTTTGGGGCCCCTCGGACCCCCGGGGGCCGATCAGTAGCCGAGGACACGTGCAACTTATTGCATGCGTTTTCATAGGTGGTTCGTGGGACAGCGGACCAAAAGGTCCGTTTGGCAGGGGTCAAAAGGTCACAGGGGCTCCAAATTTGACACGGTGGTAGTCCAGGGGCCCCCGGTTCAGGATCCTGGGTTTCAGGGTCCTAGGTGGGCCCCGAGTTTTTTTCTTAACCCTAGCCTCTCTTTTCATTGTGCCCTGTCTCTCTGTCTATGAGCGCAAGAGGCCTTTGTGAGAGATTTTGACAAAGCAGGCCCAAAAAAATTCCCTTTGCTCTAGGGACTCGTTCTCCTAGGTTGTGGCAGAGGGGACCCTGGGCTACCAGGATGCGGAGTTTGGGGCCCCTCGGACCCCCGGGGGCCGAACAGTAGCCGAGGACACGTGCAACTTATTGCATGCGTTTTCATAGGTGGTTCGTGGACAGCGGAACAAAAGGTCCGTTTGGCAGGGGTCAAAAGGTCGCAGGGGCTCCAAATTTGACACGGTGGTAGTCCAGGGGCCCCCGGTTCAGGATCCTGGGTTTCAGGGTCCAAGGTGGGTGTTAAAATTTTCCCTGCACTCTAGAGACCCGTCCTCCTGATAGGTGGCAGTGGGGCCCCTAGGCTACCAGCATGCGAAGTTTGGGGCCCCTCGGACCCGTTTTCGTGCTTAATTGGCCCAATTGTCCACGAACAGCCTACATCAAATAGGTTGCAGGACGGACGTCTGGAAAGCAGGGGTCAAAAGGTCGCAGGGGCTCCAAATTTGACACGGTGGTAGTCCAGGGGCCCCCGGTTCAGGATCCTGTGTTTCAGGGTCCTAGGTGGGCCCCGAGTTTTTTTCTTAACCCTAGCCTCTCTTTTCATTGTGCCCTGTCTCTCTGTCTATGAGCGCAAGAGGCCTTTGTGAGAGATTTTGACAAAGCAGGCCCAAAAAAATTCCCTTTGCTCTAGGGACTCGTCCTCCTAGGTTGTGGCAGAGGGAACCCTGGGCTACCAGGATGCGGAGTTTGGGGCCCCTCGGACCCCCGGGGGCCGATCAGTAGCCGAGGACACTTGCAACTTATTGCATGCGTTTTCATAGGTGGTTCGTGGACAGCGGACCAAAAGGTCCGTTTGGCAGGGTTCAAAAGGTCGCAGGGGCTCCAAATTTGACAGGGTGGTAGTCCAGGGGCCCCCGGTTCAGGATCCTGTGTTTCAGGGTCCTAGGTGGGCCCCGAGTTTTTTTCTTAACCCTAGCCTCTCTTTTCATTGTGCCCTGTCTCTCTGTCTATGAGCGCAAGAGGCCTTTGTGAGAGATTTTGACAAAGCAGGCCCAAAAAAATTCCCTTTGCTCTAGGGACTCGTCCTCCTAGTATGTGGCAGAGGGGACCCTGGGCTACCAGGATGCGGAGTTTGGGGCCCCTCGGACCCCCGGGGGCCGAACAGTAGCCGAGGACACGTGCAACTTATTGCATGCGTTTTCATAGGTGGTTCGTGGACAACGGACCAAAAGGTCCGTTTGGCAGGGTTCAAAAGGTCGCAGGGGCTCCAAATTTGACACGGTGGTAGTCCAGGGGCCCCCGGTTCAGGATCCTGGGTTTCAGGGTCCTAGGTGGGTGTTAAAATTTTCCCTGCACTCTAGAGACCCGTCCTCCTGATATGTGGCAGTGGGGCCGCTAGGCCACCAGCATGCGAAGTTTGGGGCCCCTCGGACCCGTTTTCGTGCTTAATTGGCCCAATTGTCCACGAACAGCCTACGTCAAATAGGTTGCAGGACGGATGTCTGGAAAGCAGGGGTCAAAAGGTCGCAGGGGCTCCAAATTTGACACGGTGGTAGTCCAGGGGCCCCCGGTTCAGGATCCCGGGTTTCAGGGGCCTAGGTGGTTGCAAATTTTTTCCCTGCACTCTAGAGACCTGTCCTCCTGATATGTGGCAGTGGGGCCCCTAGGCTACCAGGATGCCGAGTTTGGGGCCCCTGGGACGAACTGGTGAAAACTAAGCTGTTAGGTGGACAAATAGGCTGCTCGTGGGCCGAGAGGAAGACTACGATGAAGAGTAGTCAGTTTGGACGAGTTAATGAAGAATAGGCACTTAGGTGGACGAAAAGGCCGTTCGTGGGACGTGAGGAAGACTACGGTGAAGAGTGGTCACTTAGGGGACGTTTAGGCGCTCCGTGGACGAATTGGTGAAAAATTGGCACTTAGGTGGACGAATAGGCTGTCCTCGGGACGTGAGGAAGACTACGGCGAAGGGTAGGCACTTAGGGGACGTTTAGGCGCTCCGTGGACGAATTGGTGAAAAATAGGCACCTAGGTGGACGAATAGGCTGTTCGTGGGACGAGAGGAAGACTACGGTGAAGAGTAGGCACTTAGGTGGCACTTTAGTCACTTCGTGGACATATTGATGAAGAATAGGCACTTAGGTGGACGAATAGGCTGTCCTCGGGACGTGAGGAAGACTACGGCGAAGGGTAGGCACTTGGGTGACGTTTAGGCGCCCCGTGGGCGAATCGGTGAAGAATAGGCTGCTAGGTGGACGTTTCGGCGCTGCGTGGACAAAACGGTGAAGAATGGGCAGCCAGGTGGACAAAAATGGCTGTCCGTGGGATTGTCCCCTCAGCACAGCTCAACAGCGCCCCCAGAGGTGTCCCCACGGGGCCTATTGCGCAATCTGGTGAAATAAACGGACTTAGGCGAAAAGCGCCAACTCGCAACTTATTTAAGTGCGAAAATGGATCCAAATGTAGCCTACGATCCCTTGTACAGCCTATGCGTCATATGGCAACTTATTTGAATGGGCCGAGGTCCCACGAAGAGCCTAAAGGTCCTAACTCGCCTTTGCATACCTTGTTTATTCGTGTAGCCTTCCCTACAGATAATCAATATGCACTTGCTTAGCATTTTATCCATTGGGTTATTATGGAATCAAACTAATCAAGAGTTCTAGACTTTGACAGGTTCTTCTTATTTGCTTTCATGTTACTATAGACAACTATGCCTAGGGTCTTGAAGTTCTATCACACCACATGTAGTCACTTACATGTATACTTACTTACTCTTTAGGTATTTACAACACCACTGGTCACTATATGATAAAAGTGTGAAAATTAATCGTAAGAAATTTATATTAGTTCAAGTTTGCTCTGTGTGGATTTATTGTTTATTGTTCTGTTTCAGTGATGTTCTTTGACATTTTGAATTTTCTTAAGGGAAAATATATCACCTACGGGGTCAAAGCCAGTTCCCCAATGGTATCAGCTGCAGCTTTTGCAAGAGACATATATACCCCTCGGGTCCCAGCAAGTTTTCACCAAGGTAGTAGGACCCAGCGATCCATTTCTCCCCTTTGCATACCTTGTTTATTCGTGTAGCCTTCCCTACAGATAATCAATATGCACTTGCTTGGCATTTCTTCTATTGGGTTATTATGAAATCAAACTAATCAAGAGTTCTAGACTTTGACAGGTTTTTCTTATTTGCTTTCATGTTACTATAGACAACTATGCCTATGGTCTTGAAGTTCTATCACACCACATGTAGTCACTTACATGTATGCTTACTTGGCATATGTAACTCTTAAGGTATTTACAACACCACTGGTCACTATATGATAAAAGCGTGAAAATTAATCGTAAGAAATTTATTTTAGTTCAAGTTTGCTCTGTGTGGATTTATTGTTCTGTTTCAGTGATGTTCTGTGACTAAATCTGAAGGGAAAAGATATCACCTATGGGGTCAAAGCCTGCTCCCCAATGGTATCTGCTGACACTTTTGCAAGAGGCATATATACCCCTCGGGTCCCAGCAAGTTTTCACCAAGGTGGTAGGACCCAGCGATCCATTTCGGCCCTTTGAATACCTTGTTTATTCGTGTAGCCTGCCTTCCAGATAATCAATATGCACTTGCTTAGCATTTTATCCATTGGGTTATTATGGAATCAAACTAATCAAGAGTTCTAGACTTTGACAGGTTCTTCTTATTTGCTTTCATGTTACTATAGACAACTATGCCTAGGGTCTTGAAGTTCTATCACACCACATGTTGTCACTTACATGTATGCTTACTTGACATATGTAACGCCTTAGGTATTTACAACACCACTGGTCACTATATGATAAAAGTGTGAAAATTAATCGTAAGAAATTTATATTAGTTCAAGTTTGCTCTGTGTAGATTTATTGTTCTGTTTCAGTGATGTTCTGTGACTAAATCTGAAGGGAAAAGATATCACCTTTGGGGTCAAAGCCTGCTCCCCAATGGTTTCTGCTGACACTTTTGCAAGAGGCATATATACCCCTCGGGTCCCAGCAAGTTTTCACCAAGGTGGTAGGACCCAGCGATCCATTTCGGCCCTTTGCATACCTTGTTTATTCGTGTAGCCTGCCTTCCAGATAATCAATATGCACTTGCTTAGCATTTTATCCATTGGGTTATTATGGAATCAAACTAATCAAGAGTTCTAGACTTTGACAGGTTCTTCTTATTTGCTTTCATGTTACTATAGACAACTATGCCTAGGGTCTTGAAGTTCTATCACACCACATGTTGTCACTTACATGTATGCTTACTTGACATATGTAACGCCTTAGGTATTTACAACACCACTGGTCACTATATGATAAAAGTGTGAAAATTAATCGTAAGAAATTTATATTAGTTCAAGTTTGCTCTGTGTAGATTTATTGTTCTGTTTCAGTGATGTTCTGTGACTAAATCTGAAGGGAAAAGATATCACCTTTGGGGTCAAAGCCTGCTCCCCAATGGTTTCTGCTGACACTTTTGCAAGAGGCATATATACCCCTCGGGTCCCAGCAAGTTTTCACCAAGGTGGTAGGACCCAGCGATCCATTTTGGCCCTTTGCATACCTTGTTTATTCGTGTAGCCTGCCTTCCAGATAATCAATATGCACTTGCTTAGCATTTTATCCATTGGGTTATTATGGAATCAAACTAATCAAGAGTTCTAGACTTTGACAGGTTCTTCTTATTTGCTTTCATGTTACTATAGACAACTATGCCTAGGGTCTTGAAGTTCTATCACACCACATGTAGTCACTTACATGTATGCTTACTTGACATATGTACTCTTTAGGTATTTACAACACCACTGGTCACTATATGATAAAAGTGTGAAAATTAATCGTAAGAAATTTATATTAGTTCAAGTTTGCTCTGTGTGGATTTATTGTTTATTGTTCTGTTTCAGTGATGTTCTTTGACATTTTGAATTTTCTGAAGGGAAAATATATCACCTACGGGGTCAAAGCCAGTTCCCCAATGGTATCAGCTGCAGCTTTTGAAAGAGACATATATACCCCTCGGGTCCCAGCAAGTTTTCACCAAGGTGGTAGGACCCAGCGATCCATTTCTCCCCTTTGCATACCTTGTTTATTCGTGTAGCCTTCCCTACAGATAATCAATATGCACTTGCTTAGCATTTCTTCCATTGGGTTATTATGAAATCAAACTAATCAAGAGTTCTAGACTTTGACAGGTTTTTCTTATTTGCTTTCATGTTACTATAGACAACTATGCCTAGGGTCTTGAAGTTCTATCACACCACATGTAGTCACTTACATGTATGCTTACTTGGCATATGTAACTCTTAAGGTATTTACAACACCACTGGTCACTATATGATAAAAGCGTGAAAATTAATTGTAAGAAATTTATTTTAGTTCAAGTTTGCTCTGTGTGGATTTATTGTTCTGTTTCAGTGATGTTCTGTGACTAAATCTGAAGGGAAAAGATATCACCTATGGGGTCAAAGCCTGCTCCCCAATGGTATCTGCTGACACTTTTGCAAGAGGCATATATACCCCTCGGGTCCCAGCAAGTTTTCACCAAGGTGGTAGGACCCAGCGATCCATTTCGGCCCTTTGCATACCTTGTATATTCGTGTAGCCTGCCTTCCAGATAATCAATATGCACTTGCTTAGCATTTTATCCATTGGGTTATTATGGAATCAAACTAATCAAGAGTTCTAGACTTTGACAGGTTCTTCTTATTTGCTTTCATGTTACTATAGACAACTATGCCTAGGGTCTTGAAGTTCTATCACACCACATGTAGTCACTTACATGTATGCTTACTTGACATATGTAACGCCTTAGGTATTTACAACACCACTGGTCACTATATGATAAAAGTGTGAAAATTAATCGTAAGAAATTTATATTAGTTCAAGTTTGCTCTGAGTAGATTTATTATTCTGTTTCAGTGATGTTGTGTGACTAAATCTGAAGGGAAAAGATATCACCTATGGGGTCAAAGCCTGCTCCCCAATGGTTTCTGCTGACACTTTTGCAAGAGGCATTTATACCCCTCGGGTCCCAGCAAGTTTTCACCAAGGTGGTAGGACCCAGCGATCCATTTCGGCCCTTTGCATACCTTGTATATTCGTGTAGCCTGCCTTCCAGATAATCAATATGCACTTGCTTAGCATTTTATCCATTGGGTTATTATGGAATCAAACTAATCAAGAGTTCTAGACTTTGACAGGTTCTTCTTATTTGCTTTCATGTTACTATAGACAACTATGCCTAGGGTCTTGAAGTTCTATCACACCACATGTAGTCACTTACATGTATGCTTACTTGACATATGTAACGCCTTAGGTATTTACAACACCACTGGTCACTATATGATAAAAGTGTGAAAATTAATCGTAAGAAATTTATATTAGTTCAAGTTTGCTCTGTGTGGATTTATTGTTTATTGTTCTGTTTCAGTGATGTTCTTTGACATTTTGAATTTTCTGAAAGGAAAATATATCACCTACGGGGTCAAAGCCAGTTCCCCAATGGTATCAGCTGCAGCTTTTGCAAGAGACATATATACCCCTCGGGTCCCAGCAAGTTTTCACCAAGGTAGTAGGACCCAGCGATCCATTTCTCCCCTTTGCATACCTTGTTTATTTGTGTAGCCTTCCCTACAGATAATCAATATGCACTTGCTTAGCATTTCTTCTATTGGGTTATTATGAAATCAAACTAATCAAGAGTTCTAGACTTTGACAGGTTTTTCTTATTTGCTTTCATGTTACAATAGACAACTATGCCTATGGTCTTGAAGTTCTATCACACCACATGTAGTCACTTACATGTATGCTTACTTGGCATATGTAACTCTTAAGGTATTTTCAACACCACTGGTCACTATATGATAAAAGCGTGAAAATTAATCGTAAGAAATTTATTTTAGTTCAAGTTTGCTCTGTGTGGATGTATTGTTCTGTTCCAGTGATGTTCTTTGACTAAATCTGAAGGGAAAAGATATCACCTACGGGGTCAAAGCCTGTACCCCAATGGTATCTGCTGAAGCTTTTGCAAGAGGCATATATACCCCTCGGGTCCCAGCAAGTTTTCACCAAGGTGGTAGGACCCAGCGATCCATTTCGGCCCTTTGCATACCTTGTTTATTCGTGTAGCCTGCCTTCCAGATAATCAATATGCACTTGCTTAGCATTTTATCCATTGGGTTATTATGGAATCAAACTAATCAAGAGTTCTAGACTTTGACAGGTTCTTCTTATTTGCTTTCATGTTACTATAGACAACTATGCCTAGGGTCTTGAAGTTCTATCACACCACATGTAGTCACTTACATGTATGCTTACTTGGCATATGTAACTCTTAAGGTATTTACAACACCACTGGTCACTATATGATAAAAGCGTGAAAATTAATTGTAAGAAATTTATTTTAGTTCAAGTTTGCTCTGTGTGGATTTATTGTTCTGTTTCAGTGATGTTCTGTGACTAAATCTGAAGGGAAAAGATATCACCTATGGGGTCAAAGCCTGCTCCCCAATGGTATCTGCTGACACTTTTGCAAGAGGCATATATACCCCTCGGGTCCCAGCAAGTTTTCACCAAGGTGGTAGGACCCAGCGATCCATTTCGGCCCTTTGCATACCTTGTTTATTCGTGTAGCCTGCCTTCCAGATAATCAATATGCACTTGCTTAGCATTTTATCCATTGGGTTATTATGGAATCAAACTAATCAAGAGTTCTAGACTTTGACAGGTTCTTCTTATTTGCTTTCATGTTACTATAGACAACTATGCCTAGGGTCTTGAAGTTCTATCACACCACATGTTGTCACTTACATGTATGCTTACTTGACATATGTAACGCCTTAGGTATTTACAACACCACTGGTCACTATATGATAAAAGTGTGAAAATTAATCGTAAGAAATTTATATTAGTTCAAGTTTGCTCTGAGTAGATTTATTATTCTGTTTCAGTGATGTTGTGTGACTAAATCTGAAGGGAAAAGATATCACCTATGGGGTCAAAGCCTGCTCCCCAATGGTTTCTGCTGAGACTTTTGCAAGAGGCATATATACCCCTCGGGTCCCAGCAAGTTTTCACCAAGGTGGTAGGACCCAGCGATCCATTTCGGCCCTTTGCATACCTTGTTTATTCGTGTAGCCTGCCTTCCAGATAATCAATATGCACTTGCTTAGCATTTTATCCATTGGGTTATTATGGAATCAAACTAATCAAGAGTTCTAGACTTTGACAGGTTCTTCTTATTTGCTTTCATGTTACTATAGACAACTATGCCTAGGGTCTTGAAGTTCTATCACACCACATGTAGTCACTTACATGTATACTTACTTACTCTTTAGGTATTTACAACACCACTGGTCACTATATGATAAAAGTGTGAAAATTAATCGTAAGAAATTTATATTAGTTCAAGTTTGCTCTGTGTAGATTTATTGTTCTGTTTCAGTGATGTTCTTTGACTAAATCTGAAGGGAAAAGATATCACCTATGGGGTCAAAGCCTGCTCCCCAATGGTTTCTGCTGACACTTTTGCAAGAGGCATATATACCCCTCGGGTCCCAGCAAGTTTTCACCAAGGTGGTAGGACCCAGCGATCCATTTCGGTCCTTTGCATACCTTGTTTATTTGTGTAGCCTGCCTTCCAGATAATCAATATGCACTTGCTTAGCATTTTATCCATTTGGTTATTATGGAATCAAACTAATCAAGAGTTCTAGACTTTGACAGGTTCTTCTTATTTGCTTTCATGTTACTATAGACAACTATGCCTAGGGTCTTGAAGTTCTATCACACCACATGTAGTCACTTACATGTATGCTTACTTGACATATGTAACGCCTTAGGTATTTACAACACCACTGGTCACTATATGATAAAAGTGTGAAAATTAATCGTAAGAAATTTATATTAGTTCAAGTTTGCTCTGTGTAGATTTATTGTTCTGTTTCAGTGATGTTCTGTGATTAAATCTGAAGGGAAAAGATATCACCTATGGGGTCAAAGCCTGCTCCCCAATGGTTTCTGCTGAAGCTTTTGCAAGAGGCATATATACCCCTCGGGTCCCAGCAAGTTTTCACCAAGGTGGTAGGACCCAGCGATCCATTTCGGCCCTTTGCATACCTTGTTTATTCGTGTAGCCTGCCTTCCAGATAATCAATATGCACTTGCTTAGCATTTTATCCATTGGGTTATTATGGAATCAAACTAATCAAGAGTTCTAGACTTTGACAGGTTCTTCTTATTTGCTTTCATGTTACTATAGACAACTATGCCTATGGTCTTGAAGTTCTATCACACCACATGTAGTCACTTACATGTATACTTACTTACTCTTTAGGTATTTACAACACCACTGGTCACTATATGATAAAAGTGTGAAAATTAATCGTAAGAAATTTATATTAGTTCAAGTTTGCTCTGTGTGGATTTATTGTTTATTGTTCTGTTTCAGTGATGTTCTTTGACATTTTCAATTTTCTTAAGGGAAAATATATCACCTACGGGGTCAAAGCCAGTTCCCCAATGGTATCAGCTGCAGCTTTTGCAAGAGACATATATACCCCTCAGGTCCCAGCAAGTTTTCACCAAGGTAGTAGGACCCAGCGATCCATTTCTCCCCTTTGCATACCTTGTTTATTCGTGTAGCCTTCCCTACAGATAATCAATATGCACTTGCTTAGCATTTCTTCTATTGGGTTATTATGAAATCAAACTAATCAAGAGTTCTAGACTTTGACAGGTTTTTCTTATTTGCTTTCATGTTACTATAGACAACTATGCCTATGGTCTTGAAGTTCTATCACACCACATGTAGTCACTTACATGTATGCTTACTTGGCATATGTAACTCTTAAGGTATTTACAACACCACTGGTCACTATATGATAAAAGCGTGAAAATTAATCGTAAGAAATTTATTTTAGTTCAAGTTTGCTCTGTGTGGATGTATTGTTCTGTTCCAGTGATGTTCTTTGACTAAATCTGAAGGGAAAAGATATCACCTACGGGGTCAAAGCCTGTTCCCCAATGGTATCTGCTGAAGCTTTTGCAAGAGGCATATATACCCCTCGGGTCCCAGCAAGTTTTCACCAAGGTGGTAGGACCCAGCGATCCATTTCGGCCCTTTGCATACCTTGTTTATTCGTGTAGCCTGCCTTCCAGATAATCAATATGCACTTGCTTAGCATTTTATCCATTGGGTTATTATGGAATCAAACTAATCAAGAGTTCTACACTTTGACAGGTTCTTCTTATTTGCTTTCATGTTACTATAGACAACTATGCCTAGGGTCTTGAAGTTCTATCACACCACATGTAGTCACTTACATGTATGCTTACTTGACATATGTAACTCCTTAGGTATTTACAACACCACTGGTCACTATATGATAAAAGTGTGAAAATTAATCGTAAGAAATTTATATTAGTTCAAGTTTGCTCTGTGTAGATTTATTGTTCTGTTTCAGTGATGTTCTCTGACTAAATCTGAAGGGAAAAGATATCACCTATGGGGTCAAAGCCTGCTCCCCAATGGTTTCTGCTGACACTTTTGCAAGAGGCATATATACCCCTCGGGTCCCAGCAAGTTTTCACCAAGGTGGTAGGACCCAGCGATCCATTTCGGCCCTTTGCATACCTTGTTTATTCGTGTAGCCTGCCTTCCAGATAATCAATATGCACTTGCTTAGCATTTTATCCATTGGGTTATTATGGAATCAAACTAATCAAGAGTTCTAGACTTTGACAGGTTCTTCTTATTTGCTTTCATGTTACTATAGACAACTATGCCTAGGGTCTTGAAGTTCTATCACACCACATGTAGTCACTTACATGTATACTTACTTGACATATGTACTCTTTAGGTATTTACAACACCACTGGTCACTATATGATAAAAGCGTGAAAATTAATCGTAAGAAATTTATATTAGTTCAAGTTTGCTCTGTGTGGA
The DNA here is from genome assembly GCF_964197995.2 of Scardinius erythrophthalmus. NCBI lineage: Eukaryota > Metazoa > Chordata > Actinopteri > Cypriniformes > Leuciscidae > Scardinius > Scardinius erythrophthalmus. The sequence continues at coordinate 40,661,051 of NC_138234.1, forward strand.
TTTATTGTTCTGTTTCAGTGATGTTCTGTGACTAAATCTGAAGGGAAAAGATATCACCTATGGGGTCAAAGCCTGCTCCCCAATGGTATCTGCTGACACTTTTGCAAGAGACATATATACCCCTCGGGTCCCAGCAAGTTTTCACCAAGGTGGTAGGACCCAGCGATCCATTTCGGCCCTTTGCATACCTTGTTTATTCGTGTAGCCTTCCCTACAGATAATCAATATGCACTTCCTTAGCATTTCTTCCATTGGGTTATTATGAAATCAAACTAATCAAGAGTTCTAGACTTTGACAGGTTTTTCTTATTTGCTTTCATGTTACTATAGACAACTATGCCTAGGGTCTTGAAGTTCTATCACACCACATGTAGTCACTTACATGTATGCTTACTTGGCATATGTAACTCTTAAGGTATTTACAACACCACTGGTCACTATATGATAAAAGTGTGAAAATTAATCGTAAGAAATTTATATTAGTTCAAGTTTGCTCTGTGTGGATTTATTGTTTATTGTTCTGTTTCAGTTATGTTCTTTGACATTTTGAATTTTCTGAAGGGAAAATATATCACCTACGGGGTCAAAGCCAGTTCCCCAATGGAATCAGCTGCAGCTTTTGAAAGAGACATATATACCCCTCGGGTCCCAGCAAGTTTTCACCAAGGTAGTAGGACCCAGCGATCCATTTCTCCCCTTTGCATACCTTGTTTATTCGTGTAGCCTTCCCTACAGATAATCAATATGCACTTGCTTAGCATTTCTTCCATTGGGTTATTATGAAATCAAACTAATCAAGAGTTCTAGACTTTGACAGGTTTTTCTTATTTGCTTTCATGTTACTATAGACAACTATGCCTAGGGTCTTGAAGTTCTATCACACCACATGTAGTCACTTACATGTATGCTTACTTGGCATATGTAACTCTTAAGGTATTTACAACACCACTGGTCACTATATGATAAAAGCGTGAAAATTAATCGTAAGAAATTTATATTAGTTCAAGTTTGCTCTGTGTGGATTTATTGTTCTGTTTCAGTGATGTTCAGTGACTAAATCTGAAGGGAAAAGATATCACCTATGGGGTCAAAGCCTGCTCCCCAATGGTATCTGCTGACACTTTTGCAAGAGACATATATACCCCTCGGGTCCCAGCAAGTTTTCACCAAGGTGGTAGGACCCAGCGATCCATTTCGGCCCTTTGCATACCTTGTTTATTCGTGTAGCCTGCCTTCCAGATAATCAATATGCACTTGCTTAGCATTTTATCCATTGGGTTATTATGGAATTAAACTAATCAAGAGTTCTAGACTTTGACAGGTTCTTCTTATTTGCTTTCATGTTACTATAGACAACTATGCCTAGGGTCTTGAAGTTCTATCACACCACATGTAGTCACTTACATGTATGCTTACTTGACATATGTAACGCCTTAGGTATTTACAACACCACTGGTCACTATATGATAAAAGTGTGAAAATTAATCGTAAGAAATTTATATTAGTTCAAGTTTGCTCTGTGTATATTTATTGTTCTGTTTCAGTGATGTTCTGTGACTAAATCTGAAGGGAAAAGATATCACCTATGGGGTCAAAGCCTGCTCCCCAATGGTTTCTGCTGACACTTTTGCAAGAGGCATATATACCCCTCGGGTCCCAGCAAGTTTTCACCAAGGTGGTAGGACCCAGCGATCCATTTCGGTCCTTTGCATACCTTGTTTATTCGTGTAGCCTGCCTTCCAGATAATCAATATGCACTTGCTTAGCATTTTATCCATTGGGTTATTATGGAATCAAACTAATCAAGAGTTCTAGACTTTGACAGGTTCTTCTTATTTGCTTTCATGTTACTATAGACAACTATGCCTAGGGTCTTGAAGTTCTATCACACCACATGTAGTCACTTACATGTATGCTTACTTGACATATGTAACGCCTTAGGTATTTACAACACCACTGGTCACTATATGATAAAAGTGTGAAAATTAATCGTAAGAAATTTATATTAGTTCAAGTTTGCTCTGTGTGGATTTATTGTTTATTGTTCTGTTTCAGTGATGTTCTTTGACATTTTGAATTTTCTGAAAGGAAAATATATCACCTACGGGGTCAAAGCCAGTTCCCCAATGGTATCAGCTGCAGCTTTTGCAAGAGACATATATACCCCTCGGGTCCCAGCAAGTTTTCACCAAGGTAGTAGGACCCAGCGATCCATTTCTCCCCTTTGCATACCTTGTTTATTTGTGTAGCCTTCCCTACAGATAATCAATATGCACTTGCTTAGCATTTCTTCTATTGGGTTATTATGAAATCAAACTAATCAAGAGTTCTAGACTTTGACAGGTTTTTCTTATTTGCTTTCATGTTACTATAGACAACTATGCCTATGGTCTTGAAGTTCTATCACACCACATGTAGTCACTTACATGTATGCTTACTTGGCATATGTAACTCTTAAGGTATTTTCAACACCACTGGTCACTATATGATAAAAGCGTGAAAATTAATCGTAAGAAATTTATTTTAGTTCAAGTTTGCTCTGTGTGGATGTATTGTTCTGTTCCAGTGATGTTCTTTGACTAAATCTGAAGGGAAAAGATATCACCTACGGGGTCAAAGCCTGTTCCCCAATGGTATCTGCTGAAGCTTTTGCAAGAGGCATATATACCCCTCGGGTCCCAGCAAGTTTTCACCAAGGTGGTAGGACCCAGCGATCCATTTCGGCCCTTTGCATACCTTGTTTATTCGTGTAGCCTGCCTTCCAGATAATCAATATGCACTTGCTTAGCACTTTATCCATTGGGTTATTATGGAATCAAACTAATCAAGAGTTCTAGACTTTGACAGGTTCTTCTTATTTGCTTTCATGTTACTATAGACAACTATGCCTAGGGTCTTGAAGTTCTATCACACCACATGTAGTCACTTACATGTATGCTTACTTGACATATGTACTCTTTAGGTATTTACAACACCACTGGTCACTATATGATAAAAGTGTGAAAATTAATCGTAAGAAATTTATATTAGTTCAAGATTGCTCTGTGTGGATTTATTGTTTATTGTTCTGTTTCAGTGATGTTCTTTGACATTTTGAATTTTCTGAAGGGAAAATATATCACCTACGGGGTCAAAGCCAGTTCCCCAGTGGTATCAGCTGCAGCTTTTGAAAGAGACATATATACCCCTCGGGTCCCAGCAAGTTTTCACCAAGGTGGTAGGACCCAGCGATCCATTTCTCCCCTTTGCATACCTTGTTTATTCGTGTAGCCTTCCCTACAGATAATCAATATGCACTTGCTTAGCATTTCTTCCATTGGGTTATTATGAAATCAAACTAATCAAGAGTTCTAGACTTTGACAGGTTTTTCTTATTTGCTTTCATGTTACTATAGACAACTATGCCTAGGGTCTTGAAGTTCTATCACACCACATGTAGTCACTTACATGTATGCTTACTCGGCATATGTAACTCTTAAGGTATTTACAACACCACTGGTCACTATATGATAAAAGCGTGAAAATTAATTGTAAGAAATTTATTTTAGTTCAAGTTTGCTCTGTGTGGATTTATTGTTCTGTTTCAGTGATGTTCTGTGACTAAATCTGAAGGGAAAAGATATCACCTATGGGGTCAAAGCCTGCTCCCCAATGGTTTCTGCTGACACTTTTGCAAGAGGCATATATACCCCTCGGGTCCCAGCAAGTTTTCACCAAGGTGGTAGGACCCAGCGATCCATTTCGGCCCTTTGCATACCTTGTTTATTCGTGTAGCCTGCCTTCCAGATAATCAATATGCACTTGCTTAGCATTTTATCCATTGGGCTATTATGGAATCAAACTAATCAAGAGTTCTAGACTTTGACAGGTTCTTCTTATTTGCTTTCATGTTACTATAGACAACTATGCCTAGGGTCTTGAAGTTCTATCACACCACATGTAGTCACTTACATGTATACTTACTTACTCTTTAGGTATTTACAACACCACTGGTCACTATATGATAAAAGTGTGAAAATTAATCGTAAGAAATTTATATTAGTTCAAGTTTGCTCTGTGTGGATTTATTGTTTATTGTTCTGTTTCAGTGATGTTCTTTGACATTTTGAATTTTCTTAAGGGAAAATATATCACCTACGGGGTCAAAGCCAGTTCCCCAATGGTATCAGCTGCAGCTTTTGCAAGAGACATATATACCCCTCGGGTCCCAGCAAGTTTTCACCAAGGTAGTAGGACCCAGCGATCCATTTCTCCCCTTTGCATACCTTGTTTATTCGTGTAGCCTTCCCTACAGATAATCAATATGCACTTGCTTGGCATTTCTTCTATTGGGTTATTATGGAATCAAACTAATCAAGAGTTCTACACTTTGACAGGTTCTTCTTATTTGCTTTCATGTTACTATAGACAACTATGCCTAGGGTCTTGAAGTTCTATCACACCACATGTAGTCACTTACATGTATACTTACTTGACATATGTACTCTTTAGGTATTTACAACACCACTGGTCACTATATGATAAAAGCGTGAAAATTAATCGTAAGAAATTTATATTAGTTCAAGTTTGCTCTGTGTGGATTTATTGTTCTGTTTCAGTGATGTTCTGTGACTAAATCTGAAGGGAAAAGATATCACCTATGGGGTCAAAGCCTGCTCCCCAATGGTATCTGCTGACACTTTTGCAAGAGACATATATACCCCTCGGGTCCCAGCAAGTTTTCACCAAGGTGGTAGGACCCAGCGATCCATTTCGGCCCTTTGCATACCTTGTTTATTCGTGTAGCCTTCCCTACAGATAATCAATATGCACTTCCTTAGCATTTCTTCCATTGGGTTATTATGAAATCAAACTAATCAAGAGTTCTAGACTTTGACAGGTTTTTCTTATTTGCTTTCATGTTACTATAGACAACTATGCCTAGGGTCTTGAAGTTCTATCACACCACATGTAGTCACTTACATGTATGCTTACTTGACATATGTAACGCCTTAGGTATTTACAACACCACTGGTCACTATATGATAAAAGTGTAAAAATTAATCGTAAGAAATTTATATTAGTTCAAGTTTGCTCTGTGTAGATTTATTGTTCTGTTTCAGTGATGTTCTGTGACTAAATCTGAAGGGAAAAGATATCACCTTTGGGGTCAAAGCCTGCTCCCCAATGGTTTCTGCTGACACTTTTGCAAGAGGCATATATACCCCTCGGGTCCCAGCAAGTTTTCACCAAGGTGGTAGGACCCAGCGATCCATTTCGGCCCTTTGCATACCTTGTTTATTCGTGTAGCCTGCCTTCCAGATAATCAATATGCACTTGCTTAGCATTTTATCCATTGGGTTATTATGGAATCAAACTAATCAAGAGTTCTAGACTTTGACAGGTTCTTCTTATTTGCTTTCATGTTACTATGGACAACTATGCCTAGGGTCTTGAAGTTCTATCACACCACATGTAGTCACTTACATGTATGCTTACTTGACATATGTAACTCCTTAGGTATTTACAACACCACTGGTCACTATATGATAAAAGTGTGAAAATTAATCGTAAGAAATTTATATTAGTTCAAGTTTGCTCTGTGTGGATTTATTGTTTATTGTTCTGTTTCAGTTATGTTCTTTGACATTTTGAATTTTCTGAAGGGAAAATATATCACCTACGGGGTCAAAGCCAGTTTCCCAATGGTATCAGCTGCAGCTTTTGAAAGAGACATATATACCCCTCGGGTCCCAGCAAGTTTTCACCAAGGTGGTAGGACCCAGCGATCCATTTCTCCCCTTTGCATACCTTGTTTATTCGTGTAGCCTTCCCTACAGATAATCAATATGCACTTGCTTAGCATTTCTTCCATTGGGTTATTATGAAATCAAACTAATCAAGAGTTCTAGACTTTGACAGGTTTTTCTTATTTGCTTTCATGTTACTATAGACAACTATGCCTATGGTCTTGAAGTTCTATCACACCACATGTAGTCACTTACATGTATGCTTACTTGGCATATGTAACTCTTAAGGTATTTACAACACCACTGGTCACTATATGATAAAAGCGTGAAAATTAATTGTAAGAAATTTATTTTAGTTCAAGTTTGCTCTGTGTGGATTTATTGTTCTGTTTCAGTGATGATCTGTGACTAAATCTGAAGGGAAAAGATATCACCTATGGGGTCAAAGCCTGCTCCCCAATGGTATCTGCTGACACTTTTGCAAGAGGCATATATACCCCTCGGGTCCCAGCAAGTTTTCACCAAGGTGGTAGGACCCAGCGATCCATTTCGGCCCTTTGCATACCTTATATATTCGTGTAGCCTGCCTTCCAGATAATCAATATGCACTTGCTTAGCATTTTATCCATTGGGTTATTATGGAATCAAACTAATCAAGAGTTCTAGACTTTGACAGGTTCTTCTTATTTGCTTTCATGTTACTATAGACAACTATGCCTAGGGTCTTGAAGTTCTATCACACCACATGTAGTCACTTACATGTATGCTTACTTGACATATGTAACGCCTTAGGTATTTACAACACCACTGGTCACTATATGATAAAAGTGTGAAAATTAATCGTAAGAAATTTATATTAGTTCAAGTTTGCTCTGAGTAGATTTATTATTCTGTTTCAGTGATGTTGTGTGACTAAATCTGAAGGGAAAAGATATCACCTATGGGGTCAAAGCCTGCTCCCCAATGGTTTCTGCTGAGACTTTTGCAAGAGGCATATATACCCCTCGGGTCCCAGCAAGTTTTCACCAAGGTAGTAGGACCCAGCGATCCATTTCTCCCCTTTGCATACCTTGTTTATTTGTGTAGCCTTCCCTACAGATAATCAATATGCACTTGCTTAGCATTTCTTCTATTGGGTTATTATGAAATCAAACTAATCAAGAGTTCTAGACTTTGACAGGTTTTTCTTATTTGCTTTCATGTTACTATAGACAACTATGCCTATGGTCTTGAAGTTCTATCACACCAAATGTAGTCACTTACATGTATGCTTACTTGGCATATGTAACTCTTAAGGTATTTTCAACACCACTGGTCACTATATGATAAAAGCGTGAAAATTAATCGTAAGAAATTTATTTTAGTTCAAGTTTGCTCTGTGTGGATTTATTGTTCTGTTTCAGTGATGTTCTGTGACTAAATCTGAAGGGAAAAGATATCACCTATGGGGTCAAAGCCTGCTCCCCAATGGTATCTGCTGACACTTTTGCAAGAGGCATATATACCCCTCGGGTCCCAGCAAGTTTTCACCAAGGTGGTAGGACCCAGCGATCCATTTCGGCCCTTTGCATACCTTATATATTCGTGTAGCCTGCCTTCCAGATAATCAATATGCACTTGCTTAGCATTTTATCCATTGGGTTATTATGGAATCAAACTAATCAAGAGTTCTAGACTTTGACAGGTTCTTCTTATTTGCTTTCATGTTACTATAGACAACTATGCCTAGGGTCTTGAAGTTCTATCACACCACATGTAGTCACTTACATGTATGCTTACTTGACATATGTAACGCCTTAGGTATTTACAACACCACTGGTCACTATATGATAAAAGTGTGAAAATTAATCGTAAGAAATTTATATTAGTTCAAGTTTGCTCTGAGTAGATTTATTATTCTGTTTCAGTGATGTTGTGTGACTAAATCTGAAGGGAAAAGATATCACCTATGGGGTCAAAGCCTGCTCCCCAATGGTTTCTGCTGAGACTTTTGCAAGAGGCATATATACCCCTCGGGTCCCAGCAAGTTTTCACCAAGGTGGTAGGACCCAGCGATCCATTTCGGCCCTTTGCATACCTTGTTTATTCGTGTAGCCTGCCTTCCAGATAATCAATATGCACTTGCTTAGCATTTTATCCATTGGGTTATTATGGAATCAAACTAATCAAGAGTTCTAGACTTTGACAGGTTCTTCTTATTTGCTTTCATGTTACTATAGACAACTATGCCTAGGGTCTTGAAGTTCTATCACACCACATGTAGTCACTTACATGTATACTTACTTACTCTTTAGGTATTTACAACACCACTGGTCACTATATGATAAAAGTGTGAAAATTAATCGTAAGAAATTTATATTAGTTCAAGTTTGCTCTGTGTGGATTTATTGTTTATTGTTCTGTTTCAGTGATGTTCTTTGACATTTTGAATTTTCTTAAGGGAAAATATATCACCTACGGGGTCAAAGCCAGTTCCCCAATGGTATCAGCTGCAGCTTTTGCAAGAGACATATATACCCCTCGGGTCCCAGCAAGTTTTCACCAAGGTAGTAGGACCCAGCGATCCATTTCTCCCCTTTGCATACCTTGTTTATTTGTGTAGCCTTCCCTACAGATAATCAATATGCACTTGCTTAGCATTTCTTCTATTGGGTTATTATGAAATCAAACTAATCAAGAGTTCTAGACTTTGACAGGTTTTTCTTATTTGCTTTCATGTTACTATAGACAACTATGCCTATGGTCTTGAAGTTCTATCACACCACATGTAGTCACTTACATGTATGCTTACTTGGCATATGTAACTCTTAAGGTATTTTCAACACCACTGGTCACTATATGATAAAAGCGTGAAAATTAATCGTAAGAAATTTATTTTAGTTCAAGTTTGCTCTGTGTGGATGTATTGTTCTGTTCCAGTGATGTTCTTTGACTAAATCTGAAGGGAAAAGATATCACCTACGGGGTCAAAGCCTGTTCCCCAATGGTATCTGCTGAAGCTTTTGCAAGAGGCATATATACCCCTCGGGTCCCAGCAAGTTTTCACCAAGGTGGTAGGACCCAGCGATCCATTTCGGCCCTTTGCATACCTTGTTTATTCGTGTAGCCTGCCTTCCAGATAATCAATATGCACTTGCTTAGCATTTTATCCATTGGGTTATTATGGAATCAAACTAATCAAGAGTTCTAGACTTTGACAGGTTCTTCTTATTTGCTTTCATGTTACTATAGACAACTATGCCTAGGGTCTTGAAGTTCTATCACACCACATGTAGTCACTTACATGTATGCTTACTTGACATATGTAACTCCTTAGGTATTTACAACACCACTGGTCACTATATGATAAAAGTGTGAAAATTAATCGTAAGAAATTTATATTAGTTCAAGTTTGCTCTGTGTAGATTTATTGTTCTGTTTCAGTGATGTTCTCTGATTAAATCTGAAGGGAAAAGATATCACCTATGGGGTCAAAGCCTGCTCCCCAATGGTTTCTGCTGACACTTTTGCAAGAGGCATATATACCCCTCGGGTCCCAGCAAGTTTTCACCAAGGTGGTAGTACCCAGCGATCCATTTCGGCCCTTTGCATACCTTGTTTATTCGTGTAGCCTGCCTTCCAGATAATCAATATGCACTTGCTTAGCATTTTATCCATTGGGTTATTATGGAATCAAACTAATCAAGAGTTCTAGACTTTGACAGGTTCTTCTTATTTGCTTTCATGTTACTATAGACAACTATGCCTAGGGTCTTGAAGTTCTATCACACCACATGTAGTCACTTACATGTATACTTACTTGACATATGTACTCTTTAGGTATTTACAACACCACTGGTCACTATATGATAAAAGCGTGAAAATTAATCGTAAGAAATTTATATTAGTTCAAGTTTGCTCTGTGTGGATTTATTGTTCTGTTTCAGTGATGTTCTGTGACTAAATCTGAAGGGAAAAGATATCACCTATGGGGTCAAAGCCTGCTCCCCAATGGTATCTGCTGACACTTTTGCAAGAGACATATATACCCCTCGGGTCCCAGCAAGTTTTCACCAAGGTGGTAGGACCCAGCGATCCATTTCGGCCCTTTGCATACCTTGTTTATTCGTGTAGCCTGCCTTCCAGATAATCAATATGCACTTGCTTAGCATTTTATCCATTGGGTTATTATGGAATTAAACTAATCAAGAGTTCTAGACTTTGACAGGTTCTTCTTATTTGCTTTCATGTTACTATAGACAACTATGCCTAGGGTCTTGAAGTTCTATCACACCACATGTAGTCACTTACATGTATGCTTACTTGACATATGTAACGCCTTAGGTATTTACAACACCACTGGTCACTATATGATAAAAGTGTGAAAATTAATCGTAAGAAATTTATATTAGTTCAAGTTTGCTCTGTGTATATTTATTGTTCTGTTTCAGTGATGTTCTGTGACTAAATCTGAAGGGAAAAGATATCACCTATGGGGTCAAAGCCTGCTCCCCAATGGTTTCTGCTGACACTTTTGCAAGAGGCATATATACCCCTCGGGTCCCAGCAAGTTTTCACCAAGGTGGTAGGACCCAGCGATCCATTTCGGTCCTTTGCATACCTTGTTTATTCGTGTAGCCTGCCTTCCAGATAATCAATATGCACTTGCTTAGCATTTTATCCATTGGGTTATTATGGAATCAAACTAATCAAGAGTTCTAGACTTTGACAGGTTCTTCTTATTTGCTTTCATGTTACTATAGACAACTATGCCTAGGGTCTTGAAGTTCTATCACACCACATGTAGTCACTTACATGTATGCTTACTTGACATATGTAACGCCTTAGGTATTTACAACACCACTGGTCACTATATGATAAAAGTGTGAAAATTAATCGTAAGAAATTTATATTAGTTCAAGTTTGCTCTGTGTAGATTTATTGTTCTGTTTCAGTGATGTTCTGTGACTAAATCTGAAGGGAAAAGATATCACCTATGGGGTCAAAGCCTGCTCCCCAATGGTATCTGCTGACACTTTTGCAAGAGACATATATACCCCTCGGGTCCCAGCAAGTTTTCACCAAGGTGGTAGGACCCAGCGATCCATTTCGGCCCTTTGCATACCTTGTTTATTCGTGTAGCCTGCCTTCCAGATAATCAATATGCACTTGCTTAGCATTTTATCCATTGGGTTATTATGGAATTAAACTAATCAAGAGTTCAAGACTTTGACAGGTTCTTCTTATTTGCTTTCATGTTACTATAGACAACTATGCCTAGGGTCTTGAAGTTCTATCACACCACATGTAGTCACTTACATGTATGCTTACTTGACATATGTAACGCCTTAGGTATTTACAACACCACTGGTCACTATATGATAAAAGTGTGAAAATTAATCGTAAGAAATTTATATTAGTTCAAGTTTGCTCTGTGTATATTTATTGTTCTGTTTCAGTGATGTTCTGTGACTAAATCTGAAGGGAAAAGATATCACCTATGGGGTCAAAGCCTGCTCCCCAATGGTTTCTGCTGACCCTTTTGCAAGAGGCATATATAACCCTCGGGTCCCAGCAAGTTTTCACCAAGGTGGTAGGACCCAGCGATCCATTTCGGTCCTTTGCATACCTTGTTTATTCGTGTAGCCTGCCTTCCAGATAATCAATATGCACTTGCTTAGCATTTTATCCATTGGGTTATTATGGAATCAAACTAATCAAGAGTTCTAGACTTTGACAGGTTCTTCTTATTTGCTTTCATGTTACTATAGACAACTATGCCTAGGGTCTTGAAGTTCTATCACACCACATGTAGTCACTTACATGTATGCTTACTTGACATATGTAACGCCTTAGGTATTTACAACACCACTGGTCACTATATGATAAAAGTGTGAAAATTAATCGTAAGAAATTTATATTAGTTCAAGTTTGCTCTGTGTAGATTTTTTGTTCTGTTTCAGTGATGTTCTGTGATTAAATCTGAAGGGAAAAGATATCACCTATGGGGTCAAAGCCTGCTCCCCAATGGTTTCTGCTGAAGCTTTTGCAAGAGGCATATATACCCCTCGGGTCCCAGCAAGTTTTCACCAAGGTGGTAGGGCCCAGCGATCCATTTCGGCCCTTTGCATACCTTTTTTTTTTTCGTGTAGCCTGCCTTCCAGATAATCAATATGCACTTGCTTAGCATTTTATCCATTGGGTTATTATGGAATCAAACTAATCAAGAGTTCTAGACTTTGACAGGTTCTTTTTATTTGCTTTCATGTTACTATAGACAACTATGCCTATGGTCTTGAAGTTCTATCACACCACATGTAGTCACTTACATGTATGCTTACTTGGCATATGTAACTCTTAAGGTATTTACAACACCACTGGTCACTATATGATAAAAGCGTGAAAATTAATCGTAAGAAATTTATTTTAGTTCAAGTTTGCTCTGTGTGGATGTATTGTTCTGTTCCAGTGATGTTCTTTGACTAAATCTGAAGGGAAAAGATATCACCTACGGGGTCAAAGCCTGTTCCCCAATGGTATCTGCTGAAGCTTTTGCAAGAGGCATATATACCCCTCGGGTCCCAGCAAGTTTTCACCAAGGTGGTAGGACCCAGCGATCCATTTCGGCCCTTTGCATACCTTGTTTATTCGTGTAGCCTGCCTTCCAGATAATCAATATGCACTTGCTTAGCATTTTATCCATTGGGTTATTATGGAATCAAACTAATCAAGAGTTCTAGACTTTGACAGGTTCTTCTTATTTGCTTTCATGTTACTATAGACAACTATGCCTAGGGTCTTGAAGTTCTATCACACCACATGTAGTCACTTACATGTATGCTTACTTGACATATGTAACTCCTTAGGTATTTACAACACCACTGGTCACTATATGATAAAAGTGTGAAAATTAATCGTAAGAAATTCATATTAGTTCAAGTTTGCTCTGTGTAGATTTATTGTTCTGTTTCAGTGATGTTCTCTGATTAAATCTGAAGGGAAAAGATATCACCTATGGGGTCAAAGCCTGCTCCCCAATGGTTTCTGCTGACACTTTTGCAAGAGGCATATATACCCCTCGGGTCCCAGCAAGTTTTCACCAAGGTGGTAGGACCCAGCGATCCATTTCGGCCCTTTGCATACCTTGTTTATTCGTGTAGCCTGCCTTCCAGATAATCAATATGCACTTGCTTAGCATTTTATCCATTGGGTTATTATGGAATCAAACTAATCAAGAGTTCTAGACTTTGACAGGTTCTTCTTATTTGCTTTCATGTTACTATAGACAACTATGCCTAGGGTCTTGAAGTTCTATCACACCACATGTAGTCACTTACATGTATACTTACTTGACATATGTACTCTTTAGGTATTTACAACACCACTAGTCACTATATGATAAAAGCGTGAAAATTAATCGTAAGAAATTTATATTAGTTCAAGTTTGCTCTGTGTAGATTTATTGTTCTGTTTCAGTGATGTTCTGTGACTAAATCTGAAGGGAAAAGATATCACCTTTGGGGTCAAAGCCTGCTCCCCAATGGTTTCTGCTGACACTTTTGCAAGAGGCATATATACCCCTCGGGTCCCAGCAAGTTTTCACCAAGGTGGTAGGACCCAGCGATCCATTTCGGCCCTTTGCATACCTTGTTTATTCGTGTAGCCTGCCTTCCAGATAATCAATATGCACTTGCTTAGCATTTTATCCATTGGGTTATTATGGAATCAAACTAATCAAGAGTTCTAGACTTTGACAGGTTCTTCTTATTTGCTTTCATGTTACTATGGACAACTATGCCTAGGGTCTTGAAGTTCTATCACACCACATGTAGTCACTTACATGTATACTTACTTGACATATGTACTCTTTAGGTATTTACAACACCACTGGTCACTATATGATAAAAGTGTGAAAATTAATCGTAAGAAATTTATATTAGTTCAAGTTTGCTCTGTGTGGATTTATTGTTTATTGTTCTGTTTCAGTTATGTTCTTTGACATTTTGAATTTTCTGAAGGGAAAATATATCACCTACGGGGTCAAAGCCAGTTCCCCAATGGTATCAGCTGCAGCTTTTGAAAGAGACATATATACCCCTCGGGTCCCAGCAAGTTTTCACCAAGGTAGTAGGACCCAGCGATCCATTTCGGCCCTTTGCATACCTTGTATATTCGTGTTGCCTGCCTTCCAGATAATCAATATGCACTTGCTTAGCATTTTATCCATTGGGTTATTATGGAATCAAACTAATCAAGAGTTCTAGACTTTGACAGGTTCTTCTTATTTGCTTTCATGTTACTATAGACAACTATGCCTAGGGTCTTGAAGTTCTATCACACCACATGTAGTCACTTACATGTATGCTTACTTGACATATGTAACGCCTTAGGTATTTACAACACCACTGGTCACTATATGATAAAAGTGTGAAAATTAATCGTAAGAAATTTATATTAGTTCAAGTTTGCTCTGAGTAGATTTATTATTCTGTTTCAGTGATGTTGTGTGACTAAATCTGAAGGGAAAAGATATCACCTATGGGGTCAAAGCCTGCTCCCCAATGGTTTCTGCTGAGACTTTTGCAAGAGGCATATATACCCCTCGGGTCCCAGCAAGTTTTCACCAAGGTGGTAGGACCCAGCGATCCATTTCGGCCCTTTGCATACCTTGTTTATTCGTGTAGCCTGCCTTCCAGATAATCAATATGCACTTGCTTAGCATTTTATCCATTGGGTTATTATGGAATCAAACTAATCAAGAGTTCTAGACTTTGACAGGTTCTTCTTATTTGCTTTCATGTTACTATAGACAACTATGCCTAGGGTCTTGAAGTTCTATCACACCACATGTAGTCACTTACATGTATACTTACTTACTCTTTAGGTATTTACAACACCACTGGTCACTATATGATAAAAGTGTGAAAATTAATCGTAAGAAATTTATATTAGTTCAAGTTTGCTCTGTGTGGATTTATTGTTTATTGTTCTGTTTCAGTGATGTTCTTTGACATTTTGAATTTTCTGAAGGGAAAATATATCACCTACAGGGTCAAAGCCAGTTCCCCAATGGTATCAGCTGCAGCTTTTGCAAGAGACATATATACCCCTCGGGTCCCAGCAAGTTTTCACCAAGGTAGTAGGACCCAGCGATCCATTTCTCCCCTTTGCATACCTTGTTTATTCGTGTAGCCTTCCCTACAGATAATCAATATGCACTTGCTTAGCATTTCTTCTATTGGGTTATTATGAAATCAAACTAATCAAGAGTTCTAGACTTTGACAGGTTTTTCTTATTTGCTTTCATGTTACTATAGACAACTATGCCTATGGTCTTGAAGTTCTATCACACCACATGTAGTCACTTACATGTATGCTTACTTGGCATATGTAACTCTTAAGGTATTTACAACACCACTGGTCACTATATGATAAAAGTGTGAAAATTAATCGTAAGAAATTTATATTAGTTCAAGTTTGCTCTGTGTAGATTTATTGTTCTGTTTCAGTGATGTTCTGTGATTAAATCTGAAGGGAAAAGATATCACCTATGGGGTCAAAGCCTGCTCCCCAATGGTTTCTGCTGACACTTTTGCAAGAGGCATATATACCCCTCGGGTCCCAGCAAGTTTTCACCAAGGTGGTAGTACCCAGCGATCCATTTCGGCCCTTTGCATACCTTGTTTATTCGTGTAGCCTGCCTTCCAGATAATCAATATGCACTTGCTTAGCATTTTATCCATTGGGTTATTATGGAATCAAACTAATCAAGAGTTCTAGACTTTGACAGGTTCTTCTTATTTGCTTTCATGTTACTATAGACAACTATGCCTAGGGTCTTGAAGTTCTATCACACCACATGTAGTCACTTACATGTATGCTTACTTGACATATGTAACTCCTTAGGTATTTACAACACCACTGGTCACTATATGATAAAAGTGTGAAAATTAATCGTAAGAAATTTATATTAGTTCAAGTTTGCTCTGTGTAGATTTATTGTTCTGTTTCAGTGATGTTCTCTGACTAAATCTGAAGGGAAAAGATATCACCTATGGGGTCAAAGCCTGCTCCCCAGTGGTTTCTGCTGACACTTTTGCAAGAGGCATATATACCCCTCGGGTCCCAGCAAGTTTTCACCAAGGTGGTAGGACCCAGCGATCCATTTCGGCCCTTTGCATACCTTGTTTATTCGTGTAGCCTGCCTTCCAGATAATCAATATGCACTTGCTTAGCATTTTATCCATTGGGTTATTATGGAATCAAACTAATCAAGAGTTCTAGACTTTGACAGGTTCTTCTTATTTGCTTTCATGTTACTATAGACAACTATGCCTAGGGTCTTGAAGTTCTATCACACCACATGTAGTCACTTACATGTATGCTTACTTGACATATGTAACGCCTTAGGTATTTACAACACCACTGGTCACTATATGATAAAAGTGTGAAAATTAATCGTAAGAAATTTATATTAGTTCAAGTTTGCTCTGTGTATATTTATTGTTCTGTTTCAGTGATGTTCTGTGACTAAATCTGAAGGGAAAAGATATCACCTATGGGGTCAAAGCCTGCTCCCCAATGGTTTCTGCTGACACTTTTGCAAGAGGCATATATACCCCTCGGGTCCCAGCAAGTTTTCACCAAGGTGGTAGGACCCAGCGATCCATTTCGGTCCTTTGCATACCTTGTTTATTCGTGTAGCCTGCCTTCCAGATAATCAATATGCACTTGCTTAGCATTTTATCCATTGGGTTATTATGGAATCAAACTAATCAAGAGTTCTAGACTTTGACAGGTTCTTCTTATTTGCTTTCATGTTACTATAGACAACTATGCCTAGGGTCTTGAAGTTCTATCACACCACATGTAGTCACTTACATGTATGCTTACTTGACATATGTAACGCCTTAGGTATTTACAACACCACTGGTCACTATATGATAAAAGTGTGAAAATTAATCGTAAGAAATTTATATTAGTTCAAGTTTGCTCTGTGTAGATTTATTGTTCTGTTTCAGTGATGTTCTGTGATTAAATCTGAAGGGAAAAGATATCACCTATGGGGTCAAAGCCTGCTCCCCAATGGTTTCTGCTGAAGCTTTTGCAAGAGGCATATATACCCCTCGGGTCCCAGCAAGTTTTCACCAAGGTGGTAGGACCCAGCGATCCATTTCGGCCCTTTGCATACCTTGTTTATTCGTGTAGCCTGCCTTCCAGATAATCAATATGCACTTGCTTAGCATTTTATCCATTGGGTTATTATGGAATCAAACTAATCAAGAGTTCTAGACTTTGACAGGTTCTTCTTATTTGCTTTCATGTTACTATAGACAACTATGCCTATGGTCTTGAAGTTCTATCACACCACATGTAGTCACTTACATGTATACTTACTTACTCTTTAGGTATTTACAACACCACTGGTCACTATATGATAAAAGTGTGAAAATTAATCGTAAGAAATTTATATTAGTTCAAGTTTGCTCTGTGTGGATTTATTGTTTATTGTTCTGTTTCAGTGATGTTCTTTGACATTTTGAATTTTCTTAAGGGAAAATATATCACCTACGGGGTCAAAGCCAGTTCCCCAATGGTATCAGCTGCAGCTTTTGCAAGAGACATATATACCCCTCGGGTCCCAGCAAGTTTTCACCAAGGTAGTAGGACCCAGCGATCCATTTCTCCCCTTTGCATACCTTGTTTATTCGTGTAGCCTTCCCTACAGATAATCAATATGCACTTGCTTAGCATTTCTTCTATTGGGTTATTATGAAATCAAACTAATCAAGAGTTCTAGACTTTGACAGGTTTTTCTTATTTGCTTTCATGTTACTATAGACAACTATGCCTATGGTCTTGAAGTTCTATCACACCACATGTAGTCACTTACATGTATGCTTACTTGGCATATGTAACTCTTAAGGTATTTACAACACCACTGGTCACTATATGATAAAAGTGTGAAAATTAATCGTAAGAAATTTATATTAGTTCAAGTTTGCTCTGTGTAGATTTATTGTTCTGTTTCAGTGATGTTCTGTGATTAAATCTGAAGGGAAAAGATATCACCTATGGGGTCAAAGCCTGCTCCCCAATGGTTTCTGCTGACACTTTTGCAAGAGGCATATATACCCCTCGGGTCCCAGCAAGTTTTCACCAAGGTGGTAGTACCCAGCGATCCATTTCGGCCCTTTGCATACCTTGTTTATTCGTGTAGCCTGCCTTCCAGATAATCAATATGCACTTGCTTAGCATTTTATCCATTGGGTTATTATGGAATCAAACTAATCAAGAGTTCTAGACTTTGACAGGTTCTTCTTATTTGCTTTCATGTTACTATAGACAACTATGCCTAGGGTCTTGAAGTTCTATCACACCACATGTAGTCACTTACATGTATGCTTACTTGACATATGTAACTCCTTAGGTATTTACAACACCACTGGTCACTATATGATAAAAGTGTGAAAATTAATCGTAAGAAATTTATATTAGTTCAAGTTTGCTCTGTGTAGATTTATTGTTCTGTTTCAGTGATGTTCTCTGACTAAATCTGAAGGGAAAAGATATCACCTATGGGGTCAAAGCCTGCTCCCCAGTGGTTTCTGCTGACACTTTTGCAAGAGGCATATATACCCCTCGGGTCCCAGCAAGTTTTCACCAAGGTGGTAGGACCCAGCGATCCATTTCGGCCCTTTGCATACCTTGTTTATTCGTGTAGCCTGCCTTCCAGATAATCAATATGCACTTGCTTAGCATTTTATCCATTGGGTTATTATGGAATCAAACTAATCAAGAGTTCTAGACTTTGACAGGTTCTTCTTATTTGCTTTCATGTTACTATAGACAACTATGCCTAGGGTCTTGAAGTTCTATCACACCACATGTAGTCACTTACATGTATGCTTACTTGACATATGTAACGCCTTAGGTATTTACAACACCACTGGTCACTATATGATAAAAGTGTGAAAATTAATCGTAAGAAATTTATATTAGTTCAAGTTTGCTCTGTGTATATTTATTGTTCTGTTTCAGTGATGTTCTGTGACTAAATCTGAAGGGAAAAGATATCACCTATGGGGTCAAAGCCTGCTCCCCAATGGTTTCTGCTGACACTTTTGCAAGAGGCATATATACCCCTCGGGTCCCAGCAAGTTTTCACCAAGGTGGTAGGACCCAGCGATCCATTTCGGTCCTTTGCATACCTTGTTTATTCGTGTAGCCTGCCTTCCAGATAATCAATATGCACTTGCTTAGCATTTTATCCATTGGGTTATTATGGAATCAAACTAATCAAGAGTTCTAGACTTTGACAGGTTCTTCTTATTTGCTTTCATGTTACTATAGACAACTATGCCTAGGGTCTTGAAGTTCTATCACACCACATGTAGTCACTTACATGTATGCTTACTTGACATATGTAACGCCTTAGGTATTTACAACACCACTGGTCACTATATGATAAAAGTGTGAAAATTAATCGTAAGAAATTTATATTAGTTCAAGTTTGCTCTGTGTAGATTTATTGTTCTGTTTCAGTGATGTTCTGTGATTAAATCTGAAGGGAAAAGATATCACCTATGGGGTCAAAGCCTGCTCCCCAATGGTTTCTGCTGAAGCTTTTGCAAGAGGCATATATACCCCTCGGGTCCCAGCAAGTTTTCACCAAGGTGGTAGGACCCAGCGATCCATTTCGGCCCTTTGCATACCTTGTTTATTCGTGTAGCCTGCCTTCCAGATAATCAATATGCACTTGCTTAGCATTTTATCCATTGGGTTATTATGGAATCAAACTAATCAAGAGTTCTAGACTTTGACAGGTTCTTCTTATTTGCTTTCATGTTACTATAGACAACTATGCCTATGGTCTTGAAGTTCTATCACACCACATGTAGTCACTTACATGTATACTTACTTACTCTTTAGGTATTTACAACACCACTGGTCACTATATGATAAAAGTGTGAAAATTAATCGTAAGAAATTTATATTAGTTCAAGTTTGCTCTGTGTGGATTTATTGTTTATTGTTCTGTTTCAGTGATGTTCTTTGACATTTTGAATTTTCTTAAGGGAAAATATATCACCTACGGGGTCAAAGCCAGTTCCCCAATGGTATCAGCTGCAGCTTTTGCAAGAGACATATATACCCCTCGGGTCCCAGCAAGTTTTCACCAAGGTAGTAGGACCCAGCGATCCATTTCTCCCCTTTGCATACCTTGTTTATTCGTGTAGCCTTCCCTACAGATAATCAATATGCACTTGCTTAGCATTTCTTCTATTGGGTTATTATGAAATCAAACTAATCAAGAGTTCTAGACTTTGACAGGTTTTTCTTATTTGCTTTCATGTTACTATAGACAACTATGCCTATGGTCTTGAAGTTCTATCACACCACATGTAGTCACTTACATGTATGTTTACTTGGCATATGTAACTCTTAAGGTATTTTCAACACCACTGGTCACTATATGATAAAAGCGTGAAAATTAATCGTAAGAAATTTATTTTAGTTCAAGTTTGCTCTGTGTGGATGTATTGTTCTGTTCCAGTGATGTTCTTTGACTAAATCTGAAGGGAAAAGATATCACCTACGGGGTCAAAGCCTGTTCCCCAATGGTATCTGCTGAAAATTTTGCAAGAGGCATATATACCCCTCGGGTCCCAGCAAGTTTTCACCAAGGTGGTAGGACCCAGCGATCCATTTCGGCCCTTTGCATACCTTGTTTATTCGTGTAGCCTGCCTTCCAGATAATCAATATGCACTTGCTTAGCATTTTATCCATTGGGTTATTATGGAATCAAACTAATCAAGAGTTCTAGACTTTGACAGGTTCTTCTTATTTGCTTTCATGTTACTATAGACAACTATGCCTAGGGTCTTGAAGTTCTATCACACCACATGTAGTCACTTACATGTATGCTTACTTGACATATGTAACTCCTTAGGTATTTACAACACCACTGGTCACTATATGATAAAAGTGTGAAAATTAATCGTAAGAAATTTATATTAGTTCAAGTTTGCTCTGTGTAGATTTATTGTTCTGTTTCAGTGATGTTCTCTGATTAAATCTGAAGGGAAAAGATATCACTATTGGGGTCAAAGCCTGCTCCCCAATGGTTTCTGCTGACACTTTTGCAAGAGGCATATATACCCCTCGGGTCCCAGTAAGTTTTCACCAAGGTGGTAGTACCCAGCGATCCAT
Organism: Scardinius erythrophthalmus; assembly: GCF_964197995.2. Taxonomy (NCBI): domain Eukaryota; kingdom Metazoa; phylum Chordata; class Actinopteri; order Cypriniformes; family Leuciscidae; genus Scardinius; species Scardinius erythrophthalmus. Next base: position 40,681,973 of record NC_138234.1, read on the forward strand.
TTCGGCCCTTTGCATACCTTGTTTATTCGTGTAGCCTGCCTTCCAGATAATCAATATGCACTTGCTTAGCATTTTATCCATTGGGTTATTATGGAATCAAACTAATCAAGAGTTCTAGACTTTGACAGGTTCTTCTTATTTGCTTTCATGTTACTATAGACAACTATGCCTAGGGTCTTGAAGTTCTATCACACCACATGTAGTCACTTACATGTATGCTTACTTGACATATGTAACTCCTTAGGTATTTACAACACCACTGGTCACTATATGATAAAAGTGTGAAAATTAATCGTAAGAAATTTATATTAGTTCAAGTTTGCTCTGTGTAGATTTATTGTTCTGTTTCAGTGATGTTCTCTGACTAAATCTGAAGGGAAAAGATATCACCTATGGGGTCAAAGCCTGCTCCCCAATGGTTTCTGCTGACACTTTTGCAAGAGGCATATATACCCCTCGGGTCCCAGCAAGTTTTCACCAAGGTGGTAGGACCCAGCGATCCATTTCGGCCCTTTGCATACCTTGTTTATTCGTGTAGCCTGCCTTCCAGATAATCAATATGCACTTGCTTAGCATTTTATCCATTGGGTTATTATGGAATCAAACTAATCAAGAGTTCTAGACTTTGACAGGTTCTTCTTATTTGCTTTCATGTTACTATAGACAACTATGCCTAGGGTCTTGAAGTTCTATCACACCACATGTAGTCACTTACATGTATACTTACTTGACATATGTACTCTTTAGGTATTTACAACACCACTGGTCACTATATGATAAAAGCGTGAAAATTAATCGTAAGAAATTTATATTAGTTCAAGTTTGCTCTGTGTGGATTTATTGTTCTGTTTCAGTGATGTTCTGTGACTAAATCTGAAGGGAAAAGATATCACCTATGGGGTCAAAGCCTGCTCCCCAATGGTATCTGCTGACACTTTTGCAAGAGACATATATACCCCTCGGGTCCCAGCAAGTTTTCACCAAGGTGGTAGGACCCAGCGATCCATTTCGGTCCTTTGCATACCTTGTTTATTCGTGTAGCCTGCCTTCCAGATAATCAATATGCACTTGCTTAGCATTTTATCCATTGGGTTATTATGGAATCAAACTAATCAAGAGTTCTAGACTTTGACAGGTTCTTCTTATTTGCTTTCATGTTACTATAGACAACTATGCCTAGGGTCTTGAAGTTCTATCACACCACATGTAGTCACTTACATGTATGCTTACTTGACATATGTAACGCCTTAGGTATTTACAACACCACTGGTCACTATATGATAAAAGTGAGAAAATTAATCGTAAGAAATTTATATTAGTTCAAGTTTGCTCTGTGTAGATTTATTGTTCTGTTTCAGTTATGTTCTGTGATTAAATCTGAAGGGAAAAGATATCACCTATGGGGTCAAAGCCTGCTCCCCAATGGTTTCTGCTGAAGCTTTTGCAAGAGGCATATATACCCCTCGGGTCCCAGCAAGTTTTCACCAAGGTGGTAGGACCCAGCGATCCATTTCGGCCCTTTGCATACCTTGTTTATTCGTGTAGCCTGCCTTCCAGATAATCAATATGCACTTGCTTAGCATTTTATCCATTGGGTTATTATGGAATCAAACTAATCAAGAGTTCTAGACTTTGACAGGTTCTTCTTATTTGCTTTCATGTTACTATAGACAACTATGCCTATGGTCTTGAAGTTCTATCACACCACATGTAGTCACTTACATGTATACTTACTTACTCTTTAGGTATTTACAACACCACTGGTCACTATATGATAAAAGTGTGAAAATTAATCGTAAGAAATTTATATTAGTTCAAGTTTGCTCTGTGTGGATTTATTGTTTATTGTTCTGTTTCAGTGATGTTCTTTGACATTTTGAATTTTCTTAAGGGAAAATATATCACCTACGGGGTCAAAGCCAGTTCCCCAATGGTATCAGCTGCAGCTTTTGCAAGAGACATATGTACCCCTCGGGTCCCAGCAAGTTTTCACCAAGGTAGTAGGACCCAGCGATCCATTTCGGCCCTTTGCATACCTTGTTTATTCGTGTAGCCTTCCCTACAGATAATCAATATGCACTTGCTTAGCATTTCTTCTATTGGGTTATTATGAAATCAAACTAATCAAGAGTTCTAGACTTTGACAGGTTTTTCTTATTTGCTTTCATGTTACTATAGACAACTATGCCTATGGTCTTGAAGTTCTATCACACCACATGTAGTCACTTACATGTATGCTTACTTGGCATATGTAACTCTTAAGGTATTTACAACACCACTGGTCACTATATGATAAAAGCGTGAAAATTAATCGTAAGAAATTTATTTTAGTTCAAGTTTGCTCTGTGTGGATTTATTGTTCTGTTCCAGTGATGTTCTTTGACTAAATCTGAAGGGAAAAGATATCACCTACGGGGTCAAAGCCTGTTCCCCAATGGTATCTGCTGAAGCTTTTGCAAGAGGCATATATACCCCTCGGGTCCCAGCAAGTTTTCACCAAGGTGGTAGGACCCAGCGATCCATTTCGGCCCTTTGCATACCTTGTTTATTCGTGTAGCCTGCCTTCCAGATAATCAATATGCACTTGCTTAGCATTTTATCCATTGGGTTATTATGGAATCAAACTAATCAAGAGTTCTAGACTCTGACAGGTTATTCTTATTTGCTTTCATGTTACTATAGACAACTATGCCTAGGGTCTTGAAGTTCTATCACACCACATGTAGTCACTTACATGTATACTTACTTACTCTTTAGGTATTTACAACACCACTGGTCACTATATGATAAAAGTGTGAAAATTAATCGTAAGAAATTTATATTAGTTCAAGTTTGCTCTGTGTGGATTTATTGTTTATTGTTCTGTTTCAGTGATGTTCTTTGACATTTTGAATTTTCTGAAGGGAAAATATATCACCTACGGGGTCAAAGCCAGTTCCCCAATGGTATCAGCTGCAGCTTTTGCAAGAGACATATATACCCCTCGGGTCCCAGCAAGTTTTCACCAAGGTAGTAGGACCCAGCGATCCATTTCTCCCCTTTGCATACCTTGTTTATTTGTGTAGCCTTCCCTACAGATAATCAATATGCACTTGCTTAGCATTTTTTCTATTGGGTTATTATGAAATCAAACTAATCAAGAGTTCTAGACTTTGACAGGTTTTTCTTATTTGCTTTCATGTTACTATAGACAACTATGCCTATGGTCTTAAAGTTCTATCACACCACATGTAGTCACTTACATGTATGCTTACTTGGCATATGTAACTCTTAAGGTATTTACAACACCACTGGTCACTATATGATAAAAGCGTGAAAATTAATCGTAAGAAATTTATTTTAGTTCAAGTTTGCTCTGTGTGGATTTATTGTTCTGTTTAAGTGATGTTCTTTGACTAAATCTGAAGGGAAAATATATCACCTATGGGGTCAAAGCCTGCTCCCCAATGGTATCTGCTGACACTTTTGCAAGAGGCATGTATACCCCTCGGGTCCCAGCAAGTTTTCACCAAGGTGGTAGGACCCAGCGATCCATCTCGGCCCTTTGCATACCTTGTTTATTCGTGTAGCCTGCCTTCCAGATAATCAATATGCACTTGCTTAGCATTTTATCCATTGGGTTATTATGGAATCAAACTAATCAAGAGTTCTAGACTTTGACAGGTTCTTCTTATTTGCTTTCATGTTACTATAGACAACTATGCCTAGGGTCTTGAAGTTCTATCACACCACATGTAGTCACTTACATGTATACTAACTTGACATATGTAACTCTTTAGGTATTTACAACACCACTGGTCACTATATGATAAAAGTGTGAAAATTAATCGTAAGAAATTTATATTAGTTCAAGTTTGCTCTGTGTAGATTTATTGTTCTGTTTCAGTTATGTTCTGTGATTAAATCTGAAGGGAAAAGATATCACCTATGGGGTCAAAGCCTGCTCCCCAATGGTTTCTGCTGAAGCTTTTGCAAGAGGCATATATACCCCTCGGGTCCCAGCAAGTTTTCACCAAGGTGGTAGGACCCAGCGATCCATTTCGGCCCTTTGCATACCTTGTTTATTCGTGTAGCCTGCCTTCCAGATAATCAATATGCACTTGCTTAGCATTTTATCCATTGGGTTATTATGGAATCAAACTAATCAAGAGTTCTAGACTTTGACAGGTTCTTCTTATTTGCTTTCATGTTACTATAGACAACTATGCCTATGGTCTTGAAGTTCTATCACACCACATGTAGTCACTTACATGTATACTTACTTACTCTTTAGGTATTTACAACACCACTGGTCACTATATGATAAAAGTGTGAAAATTAATCGTAAGAAATTTATATTAGTTCAAGTTTGCTCTGTGTGGATTTATTGTTTATTGTTCTGTTTCAGTGATGTTCTTTGACATTTTGAATTTTCTTAAGGGAAAATATATCACCTACGGGGTCAAAGCCAGTTCCCCAATGGTATCAGCTGCAGCTTTTGCAAGAGACATATGTACCCCTCGGGTCCCAGCAAGTTTTCACCAAGGTAGTAGGACCCAGCGATCCATTTCTCCCCTTTGCATACCTTGTTTATTCGTGTAGCCTTCCCTACAGATAATCAATATGCACTTGCTTAGCATTTCTTCTATTGGGTTATTATGAAATCAAACTAATCAAGAGTTCTAGACTTTGACAGGTTTTTCTTATTTGCTTTCATGTTACTATAGACAACTATGCCTATGGTCTTGAAGTTCTATCACACCACATGTAGTCACTTACATGTATGCTTACTTGGCATATGTAACTCTTAAGGTATTTACAACACCACTGGTCACTATATGATAAAAGCGTGAAAATTAATCGTAAGAAATTTATTTTAGTTCAAGTTTGCTCTGTGTGGATTTATTGTTCTGTTCCAGTGATGTTCTTTGACTAAATCTGAAGGGAAAAGATATCACCTACGGGGTCAAAGCCTGTTCCCCAATGGTATCTGCTGAAGCTTTTGCAAGAGGCATATATACCCCTCGGGTCCCAGCAAGTTTTCACCAAGGTGGTAGGACCCAGCGATCCATTTCGGCCCTTTGCATACCTTGTTTATTCGTGTAGCCTGCCTTCCAGATAATCAATATGCACTTGCTTAGCATTTTATCCATTGGGTTATTATGGAATCAAACTAATCAAGAGTTCTAGACTCTGACAGGTTATTCTTATTTGCTTTCATGTTACTATAGACAACTATGCCTAGGGTCTTGAAGTTCTATCACACCACATGTAGTCACTTACATGTATACTTACTTACTCTTTAGGTATTTACAACACCACTGGTCACTATATGATAAAAGTGTGAAAATTAATCGTAAGAAATTTATATTAGTTCAAGTTTGCTCTGTGTGGATTTATTGTTTATTGTTCTGTTTCAGTGATGTTCTTTGACATTTTGAATTTTCTGAAGGGAAAATATATCACCTACGGGGTCAAAGCCAGTTCCCCAATGGTATCAGCTGCAGCTTTTGCAAGAGACATATATACCCCTCGGGTCCCAGCAAGTTTTCACCAAGGTAGTAGGACCCAGCGATCCATTTCTCCCCTTTGCATACCTTGTTTATTTGTGTAGCCTTCCCTACAGATAATCAATATGCACTTGCTTAGCATTTCTTCTATTGGGTTATTATGAAATCAAACTAATCAAGAGTTCTAGACTTTGACAGGTTTTTCTTATTTGCTTTCATGTTACTATAGACAACTATGCCTATGGTCTTAAAGTTCTATCACACCACATGTAGTCACTTACATGTATGCTTACTTGGCATATGTAACTCTTAAGGTATTTACAACACCACTGGTCACTATATGATAAAAGCGTGAAAATTAATCGTAAGAAATTTATTTTAGTTCAAGTTTGCTCTGTGTGGATTTATTGTTCTGTTTAAGTGATGTTCTTTGACTAAATCTGAAGGGAAAATATATCACCTATGGGGTCAAAGCCTGCTCCCCAATGGTATCTGCTGACACTTTTGCAAGAGGCATGTATACCCCTCGGGTCCCAGCAAGTTTTCACCAAGGTGGTAGGACCCAGCGATCCATCTCGGCCCTTTGCATACCTTGTTTATTCGTGTAGCCTGCCTTCCAGATAATCAATATGCACTTGCTTAGCATTTTATCCATTGGGTTATTATGGAATCAAACTAATCAAGAGTTCTAGACTTTGACAGGTTCTTCTTATTTGCTTTCATGTTACTATAGACAACTATGCCTAGGGTCTTGAAGTTCTATCACACCACATGTAGTCACTTACATGTATACTTACTTGACATATGTAACTCTTTAGGTATTTACAACACCACTGGTCACTATATGATAAAAGTGTGAAAATTTATCGTAAGAAATTTATATTAGTTCAAGTTTGCTCTGTGTGGATTTATTGTTTATTGCTCTGTTTCAGTGATGTTCTTTGACATTTTGAATTTTCTGAAGGGAAAATATATCACCTACGGGGTCAAAGCCAGTTCCCCAATGGTATCAGCTGCAGCTTTTGCAAGAGACATATATACCCCCCGGGTCCCAGCAAGTTTTCACCAAGGTGGTAGGACCCAGCGATCCATTTCTCCCCTTTGCATACCTTGTTTATTCGTGTAGCCTTCCCTACAGATAATCAATATGCACTTGCTTAGCATTTCTTCCATTGGGTTATTATGAAATCAAACTAATCAAGAGTTCTAGACTTTGACAGGTTTTTCTTATTTGCTTTCATGTTACTATAGACAACTATGCCTATGGTCTTGAAGTTCTATCACACCACATGTAGTCACTTACATGTATGCTTACTTGACATATGTAACGCCTTAGGTATTTACAACACCACTGGTCACTATATGATAAAAGTGTGAAAATTAATCGTAAGAAATTTATATTAGTTCAAGTTTGCTCTGTGTAGATTTATTGTTCTGTTTCAGTGAGGTTGTGTGACTAAATCTGAAGGGAAAAGATATCACCTATGGGGTCAAAGCCTGCTCCCCAATGGTTTCTGCTGACACTTTTGCAAGAGGCATATATACCCCTCGGGTCCCAGCAAGTTTTCACCAAGGTGGTAGGACCCAGCGATCCATTTCGGCCCTTTGCATACCTTGTTTATTCGTGTAGCCTTCCCTACAGATAATCAATATGCACTTGCTTAGCATTTCTTCCATTGGGTTATTATGAAATCAAACTAATCAAGAGTTCTAGACTTTGACAGGTTTTTCTTATTTGCTTTCATGTTACTATAGACAACTATGCCTATGGTCTTGAAGTTCTATCACACCACATGTAGTCACTTACATGTATGCTTACTTGACATATGTAACGCCTTAGGTATTTACAACACCACTGGTCACTATATGATATAAGTGTGAAAATTAATCGTAAGAAATTTATATTAGTTCAAGTTTGCTCTGTGTAGATTTATTGTTCTGTTTCAGTGATGTTGTGTGACTAAATCTGAAGGGAAAAGATATCACCTATGGGGTCAAAGCCTGCTCCCCAATGGTTTCTGCTGACACTTTTGCAAGAGGCATATATACCCCTCGGGTCCCAGCAAGTTTTCACCAAGGTGGTAGGACCCAGCGATCCATTTCGGCCCTTTGCATACCTTGTTTATTCGTGTAGCCTGCCTTCCAGATAATCAATATGCACTTGCTTAGCATTTTATCCATTGGGTTATTATGGAATCAAACTAATCAAGAGTTCTAGACTTTGACAGGTTCTTCTTATTTGCTTTCATGTTACTATAGACAACTATGCCTAGGGTCTTGAAGTTCTATCACACCACATGTAGTCACTTACATGTATACTTACTTGACATATGTACTCTTTAGGTATTTACAACACCACTGGTCACTATATGATAAAAGTGTGAAAATTAATCGTAAGAAATTTATATTAGTTCAAGTTTGCTCTGTGTGGATTTATTGTTTATTGTTCTGTTTCAGTGATGTTCTTTGACATTTTGAATTTTCTGAAGGGAAAATTTATCACCTACGGGGTCAAAGCCAGTTCCCCAATGGTATCAGCTGCAGCTTTTGAAAGAGACATATATACCCCTCGGGTCCCAGCAAGTTTTCACCAAGGTGGTAGAACCCAGCGATCCAGTTCTCCCCTTTGCATACCTTGTTTATTCGTGTAGCCTTCCCTACAGATAATCAATATGCACTTGCTTAGCATTTCTTCCATTGGGTTATTATGAAATCAAACTAATCAAGAGTTCTAGACTTTGACAGGTTTTTCTTATTTGCTCTCATGTTACTATAGACAACTATGCCTATGGTCTTGAAGTTCTATCACACCACATGTAGTCACTTACATGTATGCTTACTTGGCATATGTAACTCTTAAGGTATTTACAACACCACTGGTCACTATATGATAAAAGCGTGAAAATTAATCGTAAGAAATTTATTTTAGTTCAAGTTTGCTCTGTGTGGATTTATTGTTCTGTTTAAGTGATGTTCTTTGACTAAATCTGAAGGGAAAAGATATCACCTATGGGGTCAAATCCTGTTCCCCAATGGTATCTGCTGCAGCTTTTGCAAGAGGCATATATACCCCTCGGGTCCCAGCAAGTTTTCACCAAGGTGGTCGGACCCAGCGATCCATTTCTCGCCATATGTAACGCCTTAGGTATTTACAACACCACTGGTCACTATATGATAAAAGTGTGAAAATTAATCGTAAGAAATTTATATTAGTTCAAGTTTGCTCTGTGTAGATTTATTGTTCTGTTTCAGTGATGTTCTGTGACTAAATCTGAAGGGAAAAGATATCACCTTTGGGGTCAAAGCCTGCTCCCCAATGGTTTCTGCTGACACTTTTGCAAGAGGCATATATACCCCTCGGGTCCCAGCAAGTTTTCACCAAGGTGGTAGGACCCAGCGATCCATTTCGGCCCTTTGCATACCTTGTTTATTCGTGTAGCCTGCCTTCCAGATAATCAATATGCACTTGCTTAGCATTTTATCCATTGGGTTATTATGGAATCAAACTAATCAAGAGTTCTAGACTTTGACAGGTTCTTCTTATTTGCTTTCATGTTACTATAGACAACTATGCCTAGGGTCTTGAAGTTCTATCACACCACATGTAGTCACTTACATGTATACTTACTTGACATATGTACTCTTTAGGTATTTACAACACCACTGGTCACTATATGATAAAAGTGTGAAAATTAATCGTAAGAAATTTATATTAGTTCAAGTTTGCTCTGTGTAGATTTATTGTTCTGTTTCAGTGATGTTCTCTGATTAAATCTGAAGGGAAAAGATATCACCTATGGGGTCAAAGCCTGCTCCCCAATGGTTTCTGCTGACACTTTTGCAAGAGGCATATATACCCCTCGGGTCCCAGCAAGTTTTCACCAAGGTGGTAGGACCCAGCGATCCATTTCGGCCCTTTGCATACCTTGTTTATTCGTGTAGCCTGCCTTCCAGATAATCAATATGCACTTGCTTAGCATTTCTTCCATTGGGTTATTATGAAATCAAACTAATCAAGAGTTCTAGACTTTGACAGGTTTTTCTTATTTGCTTTCATGTTACTATAGACAACTATGCCTAGGGTCTTGAAGTTCTATCACACCACATGTAGTCACTTACATGTATACTTACTTGACATATGTACTCTTTAGGTATTTACAACACCACTGGTCACTATATGATAAAAGTGTGAAAATTAATCGTAAGAAATTTATATTAGTTCAAGTTTGCTCTGTGTGGATTTATTGTTTATTGTTCTGTTTCAGTGATGTCCTTTGACATTTTGAATTTTCTGAAGGGAAAATATATCACCTACGGGGTCAAAGCCAGTTCCCCAATGGTATCAGCTGCAGCTTTTGAAAGAGACATATATACCCCTCGGGTCCCAGCAAGTTTTCACCAAGGTGGTAGGACCCAGCGATCCATTTCTCCCCTTTGCATACCTTGTTTATTCGTGTAGCCTTCCCTACAGATAATCAATATGCACTTGCTTAGCATTTCTTCCATTGGGTTATTATGAAATCAAACTAATCAAGAGTTCTAGACTTTGACAGGTTTTTCTTATTTGCTTTCATGTTACTATAGACAACTATGCCTAGGGTCTTGAAGTTCTATCACACCACATGTAGTCACTTACATGTATGCTTACTTGGCATATGTAACTCTTAAGGTATTTACAACACCACTGGTCACTATATGATAAAAGCGTGAAAATTAATTGTAAGAAATTTATTTTAGTTCAAGTTTGCTCTGTGTGGATTTATTGTTCTGTTTCAGTGATGTTCTGTGACTAAATCTGAAGGGAAAAGATATCACCTATGGGGTCAAAGCCTGCTCCCCAATGGTATCTGCTGACACTTTTGCAAGAGGCATATATACCCCTCGGGTCCCAGCAAGTTTTCACCAAGGTGGTAGGACCCAGCGATCCATTTCGGCCCTTTGCATACCTTGTATATTCGTGTAGCCTGCCTTCCAGATAATCAATATGCACTTGCTTAGCATTTTATCCATTGGGTTATTATGGAATCAAACTAATCAAGAGTTCTAGACTTTGACAGGTTCTTCTTATTTGCTTTCATGTTACTATAGACAACTATGCCTAGGGTCTTGAAGTTCTATCACACCACATGTAGTCACTTACATGTATGCTTACTTGACATATGTAACGCCTTAGGTATTTACAACACCACTGGTCACTATATGATAAAAGTGTGAAAATTAATCGTAAGAAATTTATATTAGTTCAAGTTTGCTCTGAGTAGATTTATTATTCTGTTTCAGTGATGTTGTGTGACTAAATCTGAAGGGAAAAGATATCACCTATGGGGTCAAAGCCTGCTCCCCAATGGTTTCTGCTGAGACTTTTGCAAGAGGCATATATACCCCTCGGGTCCCAGCAAGTTTTCACCAAGGTGGTAGGACCCAGCGATCCATTTCGGCCCTTTGCATACCTTGTTTATTCGTGTAGCCTGCCTTCCAGATAATCAATATGCACTTGCTTAGCATTTTATCCATTGGGTTATTATGGAATCAAACTAATCAAGAGTTCTAGACTTTGACAGGTTCTTCTTATTTGCTTTCATGTTACTATAGACAACTATGCCTAGGGTCTTGAAGTTCTATCACACCACATGTAGTCACTTACATGTATACTTACTTACTCTTTAGGTATTTACAACACCACTGGTCACTATATGATAAAAGTGTGAAAATTAATCGTAAGAAATTTATATTAGTTCAAGTTTGCTCTGTGTGGATTTATTGTTTATTGTTCTGTTTCAGTGATGTTCTTTGACATTTTGAATTTTCTGAAGGGAAAATATATCACCTACAGGGTCAAAGCCAGTTGCCCAATGGTATCAGCTGCAGCTTTTGCAAGAGACATATATACCCCTCGGGTCCCAGCAAGTTTTCACCAAGGTAGTAGGACCCAGCGATCCATTTCTCCCCTTTGCATACCTTGTTTATTCGTGTAGCCTTCCCTACAGATAATCAATATGCACTTGCTTAGCATTTCTTCTATTGGGTTATTATGAAATCAAACTAATCAAGAGTTCTAGACTTTGACAGGTTTTTCTTATTTGCTTTCATGTTACTATAGACAACTATGCCTATGGTCTTGAAGTTCTATCACACCACATGTAGTCACTTACATGTATGCTTACTTGGCATATGTAACTCTTAAGGTATTTACAACACCACTGGTCACTATATGATAAAAGTGTGAAAATTAATCGTAAGAAATTTATATTAGTTCAAGTTTGCTCTGTGTAGATTTATTGTTCTGTTTCAGTGATGTTCTGTGATTAAATCTGAAGGGAAAAGATATCACCTATGGGGTCAAAGCCTGCTCCCCAATGGTTTCTGCTGACACTTTTGCAAGAGGCATATATACCCCTCGGGTCCCAGCAAGTTTTCACCAAGGTGGTAGTACCCAGCGATCCATTTCGGCCCTTTGCATACCTTGTTTATTCGTGTAGCCTGCCTTCCAGATAATCAATATGCACTTGCTTAGCATTTTATCCATTGGGTTATTATGGAATCAAACTAATCAAGAGTTCTAGACTTTGACAGGTTCTTCTTATTTGCTTTCATGTTACTATAGACAACTATGCCTAGGGTCTTGAAGTTCTATCACACCACATGTAGTCACTTACATGTATGCTTACTTGACATATGTAACTCCTTAGGTATTTACAACACCACTGGTCACTATATGATAAAAGTGTGAAAATTAATCGTAAGAAATTTATATTAGTTCAAGTTTGCTCTGTGTAGATTTATTGTTCTGTTTCAGTGATGTTCTCTGACTAAATCTGAAGGGAAAAGATATCACCTATGGGGTCAAAGCCTGCTCCCCAGTGGTTTCTGCTGACACTTTTGCAAGAGGCATATATACCCCTCGGGTCCCAGCAAGTTTTCACCAAGGTGGTAGGACCCAGCGATCCATTTCGGCCCTTTGCATACCTTGTTTATTCGTGTAGCCTGCCTTCCAGATAATCAATATGCACTTGCTTAGCATTTTATCCATTGGGTTATTATGGAATCAAACTAATCAAGAGTTCTAGACTTTGACAGGTTCTTCTTATTTGCTTTCATGTTACTATAGACAACTATGCCTAGGGTCTTGAAGTTCTATCACACCACATGTAGTCACTTACATGTATGCTTACTTGACATATGTAACGCCTTAGGTATTTACAACACCACTGGTCACTATATGATAAAAGTGTGAAAATTAATCGTAAGAAATTTATATTAGTTCAAGTTTGCTCTGTGTATATTTATTGTTCTGTTTCAGTGATGTTCTGTGACTAAATCTGAAGGGAAAAGATATCACCTATGGGGTCAAAGCCTGCTCCCCAATGGTTTCTGCTGACACTTTTGCAAGAGGCATATATACCCCTCGGGTCCCAGCAAGTTTTCACCAAGGTGGTAGGACCCAGCGATCCATTTCGGTCCTTTGCATACCTTGTTTATTCGTGTAGCCTGCCTTCCAGATAATCAATATGCACTTGCTTAGCATTTTATCCATTGGGTTATTATGGAATCAAACTAATCAAGAGTTCTAGACTTTGACAGGTTCTTCTTATTTGCTTTCATGTTACTATAGACAACTATGCCTAGGGTCTTGAAGTTCTATCACACCACATGTAGTCACTTACATGTATGCTTACTTGACATATGTAACGCCTTAGGTATTTACAACACCACTGGTCACTATATGATAAAAGTGTGAAAATTAATCGTAAGAAATTTATATTAGTTCAAGTTTGCTCTGTGTAGATTTATTGTTCTGTTTCAGTGATGTTCTGTGATTAAATCTGAAGGGAAAAGATATCACCTATGGGGTCAAAGCCTGCTCCCCAATGGTTTCTGCTGAAGCTTTTGCAAGAGGCATATATACCCCTCGGGTCCCAGCAAGTTTTCACCAAGGTGGTAGGACCCAGCGATCCATTTCGGCCCTTTGCATACCTTGTTTATTCGTGTAGCCTGCCTTCCAGATAATCAATATGCACTTGCTTAGCATTTTATCCATTGGGTTATTATGGAATCAAACTAATCAAGAGTTCTAGACTTTGACAGGTTCTTCTTATTTGCTTTCATGTTACTATAGACAACTATGCCTATGGTCTTGAAGTTCTATCACACCACATGTAGTCACTTACATGTATACTTACTTACTCTTTAGGTATTTACAACACCACTGGTCACTATATGATAAAAGTGTGAAAATTAATCGTAAGAAATTTATATTAGTTCAAGTTTGCTCTGTGTGGATTTATTGTTTATTGTTCTGTTTCAGTGATGTTCTTTGACATTTTGAATTTTCTTAAGGGAAAATATATCACCTACGGGGTCAAAGCCAGTTCCCCAATGGTATCAGCTGCAGCTTTTGCAAGAGACATATATACCCCTCGGGTCCCAGCAAGTTTTCACCAAGGTAGTAGGACCCAGCGATCCATTTCTCCCCTTTGCATACCTTGTTTATTCGTGTAGCCTTCCCTACAGATAATCAATATGCACTTGCTTAGCATTTCTTCTATTGGATTATTATGAAATCAAACTAATCAAGAGTTCTAGACTTTGACAGGTTTTTCTTATTTGCTTTCATGTTACTATAGACAACTATGCCTATGGTCTTGAAGTTCTATCACACCACATGTAGTCACTTACATGTATGCTTACTTGGCATATGTAACTCTTAAGGTATTTACAACACCACTGGTCACTATATGATAAAAGCGTGAAAATTAATCGTAAGAAATTTATTTTAGTTCAAGTTTGCTCTGTGTGGATTTATTGTTCTGTTCCAGTGATGTTCTTTGACTAAATCTGAAGGGAAAAGATATCACCTACGGGGTCAAAGCCTGTTCCCCAATGGTATCTGCTGAAGCTTTTGCAAGAGGCATATATACCCCTCGGGTCCCAGCAAGTTTTCACCAAGGTGGTAGGACCCAGCGATCCATTTCGGCCCTTTGCATACCTTGTTTATTCGTGTAGCCTGCCTTCCAGATAATCAATATGCACTTGCTTAGCATTTTATCCATTGGGTTATTATGGAATCAAACTAATCAAGAGTTCTAGACTCTGACAGGTTATTCTTATTTGCTTTCATGTTACTATAGACAACTATGCCTAGGGTCTTGAAGTTCTATCACACCACATGTAGTCACTTACATGTATACTTACTTACTCTTTAGGTATTTACAACACCACTGGTCACTATATGATAAAAGTGTGAAAATTAATCGTAAGAAATTTATATTAGTTCAAGTTTGCTCTGTGTGGATTTATTGTTTATTGTTCTGTTTCAGTGATGTTCTTTGACATTTTGAATTTTCTGAAGGGAAAATATATCACCTACGGGGTCAAAGCCAGTTCCCCAATGGTATCAGCTGCAGCTTTTGCAAGAGACATATATACCCCTCGGGTCCCAGCAATTTTTTACCAAGGTAGTAGGACCCAGCGATCCATTTCTCCCCTTTGCATACCTTGTTTATTTGTGTAGCCTTCCCTACAGATAATCAATATGCACTTGCTTAGCATTTCTTCTATTGGGTTATTATGAAATCAAACTAATCAAGAGTTCTAGACTTTGACAGGTTTTTCTTATTTGCTTTCATGTTACTATAGACAACTATGCCTATGGTCTTAAAGTTCTATCACACCACATGTAGTCACTTACATGTATGCTTACTTGGCATATGTAACTCTTAAGGTATTTACAACACCACTGGTCACTATATGATAAAAGCGTGAAAATTAATCGTAAGAAATTTATTTTAGTTCAAGTTTGCTCTGTGTGGATTTATTGTTCTGTTTAAGTGATGTTCTTTGACTAAATCTGAAGGGAAAAGATATCACCTATGGGGTCAAAGCCTGCTCCCCAATGGTATCTGCTGACACTTTTGCAAGAGGCATATATACCCCTTGGGTCCCAGCAAGTTTTCACCAAGGTGGTAGGACCCAGCGATCCATCTCGGCCCTTTGCATACCTTGTTTATTCGTGTAGCCTGCCTTCCAGATAATCAATATGCACTTGCTTAGCATTTTATCCATTGGGTTATTATGGAATCAAACTAATCAAGAGTTCTAGACTTTGACAGGTTTTTCTTATTTGCTTTCATGTTACTATAGACAACTATGCCTATGGTCTTGAAGTTCTATCACACCACATGTAGTCACTTACATGTATGCTTACTTGACATATGTAACGCCTTAGGTATTTACAACACCACTGGTCACTATATGATAAAAGTGTGAAAATTAATCGTAAGAAATTTATATTAGTTCAAGTTTGCTCTGTGTAGATTTATTGTTCTGTTTCAGTGATGTTGTGTGACTAAATCTGAAGGGAAAAGATATCACCTATGGGGTCAAAGCCTGCTCCCCAATGGTTTCTGCTGACACTTTTGCAAGAGGCATATATACCCCTCGGGTCCCAGCAAGTTTTCACCAAGGTGGTAGGACCCAGCGATCCATTTCGGCCCTTTGCATACCTTGTTTATTCGTGTAGCCTGCCTTCCAGATAATCAATATGCACTTGCTTAGCATTTTATCCATTGGGTTATTATGGAATCAAACTAATCAAGAGTTCTAGACTTTGACAGGTTCTTCTTATTTGCTTTCATGTTACTATAGACAACTATGCCTAGGGTCTTGAAGTTCTATCACACCACATGTAGTCACTTACATGTATACTTACTTGACATATGTACTCTTTAGGTATTTACAACACCACTGGTCACTATATGATAAAAGTGTGAAAATTAATCGTAAGAAATTTATATTAGTTCAAGTTTGCTCTGTGTGGATTTATTGTTTATTGTTCTGTTTCAGTGATGTTCTTTGACATTTTGAATTTTCTGAAGGGAAAATTTATCACCTACGGGGTCAAAGCCAGTTCCCCAATGGTATCAGCTGCAGCTTTTGAAAGAGACATATATACCCCTCGGGTCCCAGCAAGTTTTCACCAAGGTGGTAGGACCCAGCGATCCATTTCTCCCCTTTGCATACCTTGTTTATTCGTGTAGCCTTCCCTACAGATAATCAATATGCACTTGCTTAGCATTTCTTCCATTGGGTTATTATGAAATCAAACTAATCAAGAGTTCTAGACTTTGACAGGTTTTTCTTATTTGCTCTCATGTTACTATAGACAACTATGCCTATGGTCTTGAAGTTCTATCACACCACATGTAGTCACTTACATGTATGCTTACTTGGCATATGTAACTCTTAAGGTATTTACAACACCACTGGTCACTATATGATAAAAGCGTGAAAATTAATCGTAAGAAATTTATTTTAGTTCAAGTTTGCTCTGTGTGGATTTATTGTTCTGTTTAAGTGATGTTCTTTGACTAAATCTGAAGGGAAAAGATATCACCTATGGGGTCAAAGCCTGTTCCCCAATGGTATCTGCTGCAGCTTTTGCAAGAGGCATATATACCCCTCGGGTCCCAGCAAGTTTTCACCAAGGTGGTCGGACCCAGCGATCCATTTCTCGCCATATGTAACGCCTTAGGTATTTACAACACCACTGGTCACTATATGATAAAAGTGTGAAAATTAATCGTAAGAAATTTATATTAGTTCAAGTTTGCTCTGTGTAGATTTATTGTTCTGTTTCAGTGATGTTCTGTGACTAAATCTGAAGGGAAAAGATATCACCTTTGGGGTCAAAGCCTGCTCCCCAATGGTTTCTGCTGACACTTTTGCAAGAGGCATATATACCCCTCGGGTCCCAGCAAGTTTTCACCAAGGTGGTAGGACCCAGCGATCCATTTCGGCCCTTTGCATACCTTGTTTATTCGTGTAGCCTGCCTTCCAGATAATCAATATGCACTTGCTTAGCATTTTATCCATTGGGTTATTATGGAATCAAACTAATCAAGAGTTCTAGACTTTGACAGGTTCTTCTTATTTGCTTTCATGTTACTATGGACAACTATGCCTAGGGTCTTGAAGTTCTATCACACCACATGTAGTCACTTACATGTATACTTACTTGACATATGTACTCTTTAGGTATTTACAACACCACTGGTCACTATATGATAAAAGTGTGAAAATTAATCGTAAGAAATTTATATTAGTTCAAGTTTGCTCTGTGTGGATTTATTGTTTATTGTTCTGTTTCAGTTATGTTTTTTGACATTTTGAATTTTCTGAAGGGAAAATATATCACCTACGGGGTCAAAGCCAGTTTCCCAATGGTATCAGCTGCAGCTTTTGAAAGAGACATATATACCCCTCGGGTCCCAGCAAGTTTTCACCAAGGTGGTAGGACCCAGCGATCCATTTCTCCCCTTTGCATACCTTGTTTATTCGTGTAGCCTTCCCTACAGATAATCAATATGCACTTGCTTAGCATTTCTTCCATTGGGTTATTATGAAATCAAACTAATCAAGAGTTCTAGACTTTGACAGGTTTTTCTTATTTGCTTTCATGTTACTATAGACAACTATGCCTAGGGTCTTGAAGTTCTATCACACCACATGTAGTCACTTACATGTATACTTACTTGACATATGTACTCTTTAGGTATTTACAACACCACTGGTCACTATATGATAAAAGTGTGAAAATTAATCGTAAGAAATTTATATTAGTTCAAGTTTGCTCTGTGTGGATTTATTGTTTATTGTTCTGTTTCAGTGATGTCCTTTGACATTTTGAATTTTCTGAAGGGAAAATATATCACCTACGGGGTCAAAGCCAGTTCCCCAATGGTATCAGCTGCAGCTTTTGAAAGAGACATATATACCCCTCGGGTCCCAGCAAGTTTTCACCAAGGTGGTAGGACCCAGCGATCCATTTCTCCCCTTTGCATACCTTGTTTATTCGTGTAGCCTTCCCTACAGATAATCAATATGCACTTGCTTAGCATTTCTTCCATTGGGTTATTATGAAATCAAACTAATCAAGAGTTCTAGACTTTGACAGGTTTTTCTTATTTGCTTTCATGTTACTATAGACAACTATGCCTAGGGTCTTGAAGTTCTATCACACCACATGTAGTCACTTACATGTATGCTTACTTGGCATATGTAACTCTTAAGGTATTTACAACACCACTGGTCACTATATGATAAAAGCGTGAAAATTAATTGTAAGAAATTTATTTTAGTTCAAGTTTGCTCTGTGTGGATTTATTGTTCTGTTTCAGTGATGTTCTGTGACTAAATCTGAAGGGAAAAGATATCACCTATGGGGTCAAAGCCTGCTCCCCAATGGTATCTGCTGACACTTTTGCAAGAGGCATATATACCCCTCGGGTCCCAGCAAGTTTTCACCAAGGTGGTAGGACCCAGCGATCCATTTCGGCCCTTTGCATACCTTGTATATTCGTGTAGCCTGCCTTCCAGATAATCAATATGCACTTGCTTAGCATTTTATCCATTGGGTTATTATGGAATCAAACTAATCAAGAGTTCTAGACTTTGACAGGTTCTTCTTATTTGCTTTCATGTTACTATAGACAACTATGCCTAGGGTCTTGAAGTTCTATCACACCACATGTAGTCACTTACATGTATGCTTACTTGACATATGTAACGCCTTAGGTATTTACAACACCACTGGTCACTATATGATAAAAGTGTGAAAATTAATCGTAAGAAATTTATATTAGTTCAAGTTTGCTCTGAGTAGATTTATTATTCTGTTTCAGTGATGTTGTGTGACTAAATCTGAAGGGAAAAGATATCACCTATGGGGTCAAAGCCTGCTCCCCAATGGTTTCTGCTGAGACTTTTGCAAGAGGCATATATACCCCTCGGGTCCCAGCAAGTTTTCACCAAGGTGGTAGGACCCAGCGATCCATTTCGGCCCTTTGCATACCTTGTTTATTCGTGTAGCCTGCCTTCCAGATAATCAATATGCACTTGCTTAGCATTTTATCCATTGGGTTATTATGGAATCAAACTAATCAAGAGTTCTAGACTTTGACAGGTTCTTCTTATTTGCTTTCATGTTACTATAGACAACTATGCCTAGGGTCTTGAAGTTCTATCACACCACATGTAGTCACTTACATGTATACTTACTTACTCTTTAGGTATTTACAACACCACTGGTCACTATATGATAAAAGTGTGAAAATTAATCGTAAGAAATTTATATTAGTTCAAGTTTGCTCTGTGTGGATTTATTGTTTATTGTTCTGTTTCAGTGATGTTCTTTGACATTTTGAATTTTCTGAAAGGAAAATATATCACCTACGGGGTCAAAGCCAGTTCCCCAATGGTATCAGCTGCAGCTTTTGCAAGAGACATATATACCCCTCGGGTCCCAGCAAGTTTTCACCAAGGTAGTAGGACCCAGCGATCCATTTCTCCCCTTTGCATACCTTGTTTATTTGTGTAGCCTTCCCTACAGATAATCAATATGCACTTGCTTAGCATTTCTTCTATTGGGTTATTATGAAATCAAACTAATCAAGAGTTCTAGACTTTGACAGGTTTTTCTTATTTGCTTTCATGTTACTATAGACAACTATGCCTATGGTCTTGAAGTTCTATCACACCACATGTAGTCACTTACATGTATGCTTACTTGGCATATGTAACTCTTAAGGTATTTTCAACACCACTGGTCACTATATGATAAAAGCGTGAAAATTAATCGTAAGAAATTTATTTTAGTTCAAGTTTGCTCTGTGTGGATGTATTGTTCTGTTCCAGTGATGTTCTTTGACTAAATCTGAAGGGAAAAGATATCACCTACGGGGTCAAAGCCTGTTCCCCAATGGTATCTGCTGAAGCTTTTGCAAGAGGCATATATACCCCTCGGGTCCCAGCAAGTTTTCACCAAGGTGGTAGGACCCAGCGATCCATTTCGGCCCTTTGCATACCTTGTTTATTCGTGTAGCCTGCCTTCCAGATAATCAATATGCACTTGCTTAGCATTTTATCCATTGGGTTATTATGGAATCAAACTAATCAAGAGTTCTAGACTTTGACAGGTTCTTCTTATTTGCTTTCATGTTACTATAGACAACTATGCCTAGGGTCTTGAAGTTCTATCACACCACATGTAGTCACTTACATGTATGCTTACTTGACATATGTAACTCCTTAGGTATTTACAACACCACTGGTCACTATATGATAAAAGTGTGAAAATTAATCGTAAGAAATTTATATTAGTTCAAGTTTGCTCTGTGTAGATTTATTGTTCTGTTTCAGTGATGTTCTCTGATTAAATCTGAAGGGAAAAGATATCACCTATGGGGTCAAAGCCTGCTCCCCAATGGTTTCTGCTGACACTTTTGCAAGAGGCATATATACCCCTCGGGTCCCAGCAAGTTTTCACCAAGGTGGTAGTACCCAGCGATCCATTTCGGCCCTTTGCATACCTTGTTTATTCGTGTAGCCTGCCTTCCAGATAATCAATATGCACTTGCTTAGCATTTTATCCATTGGGTTATTATGGAATCAAACTAATCAAGAGTTCTAGACTTTGACAGGTTCTTCTTATTTGCTTTCATGTTACTATAGACAACTATGCCTAGGGTCTTGAAGTTCTATCACACCACATGTAGTCACTTACATGTATGCTTACTTGACATATGTAACTCCTTAGGTATTTACAACACCACTGGTCACTATATGATAAAAGTGTGAAAATTAATCGTAAGAAATTTATATTAGTTCAAGTTTGCTCTGTGTGGATTTATTGTTTATTGTTCTGTTTCAGTTATGTTCTTTGACATTTTGAATTTTCTGAAGGGAAAATATATCACCTACGGGGTCAAAGCCAGTTTCCCAATGGTATCAGCTGCAGCTTTTGAAAGAGACATATATACCCCTCGGGTCCCAGCAAGTTTTCACCAAGGTGGTAGGACCCAGCGATCCATTTCTCCCCTTTGCATACCTTGTTTATTCGTGTAGCCTTCCCTACAGATAATCAATATGCACTTGCTTAGCATTTCTTCCATTGGGTTATTATGAAATCAAACTAATCAAGAGTTCTAGACTTTGACAGGTTTTTCTTATTTGCTTTCATGTTACTATAGACAACTATGCCTAGGGTCTTGAAGTTCTATCACACCACATGTAGTCACTTACATGTATGCTTACTTGGCATATGTAACTCTTAAGGTATTTACAACACCACTGGTCACTATATGATAAAAGCGTGAAAATTAATTGTAAGAAATTTATTTTAGTTCAAGTTTGCTCTGTGTGGATTTATTGTTCTGTTTCAGTGATGATCTGTGACTAAATCTGAAGGGAAAAGATATCACCTATGGGGTCAAAGCCTGCTCCCCAATGGTATCTGCTGACACTTTTGCAAGAGGCATATATACCCCTCGGGTCCCAGCAAGTTTTCACCAAGGTGGTAGGACCCAGCGATCCATTTCGGCCCTTTGCATACCTTATATATTCGTGTAGCCTGCCTTCCAGATAATCAATATGCACTTGCTTAGCATTTTATCCATTGGGTTATTATGGAATCAAACTAATCAAGAGTTCTAGACTTTGACAGGTTCTTCTTATTTGCTTTCATGTTACTATAGACAACTATGCCTAGGGTCTTGAAGTTCTATCACACCACATGTAGTCACTTACATGTATGCTTACTTGACATATGTAACGCCTTAGGTATTTACAACACCACTGGTCACTATATGATAAAAGTGTGAAAATTAATCGTAAGAAATTTATATTAGTTCAAGTTTGCTCTGAGTAGATTTATTATTCTGTTTCAGTGATGTTGTGTGACTAAATCTGAAGGGAAAAGATATCACCTATGGGGTCAAAGCCTGCTCCCCAATGGTTTCTGCTGAGACTTTTGCAAGAGGCATATATACCCCTCGGGTCCCAGCAAGTTTTCACCAAGGTGGTAGGACCCAGCGATCCATTTCGGCCCTTTGCATACCTTGTTTATTCGTGTAGCCTGCCTTCCAGATAATCAATATGCACTTGCTTAGCATTTTATCCATTGGGTTATTATGGAATCAAACTAATCAAGAGTTCTAGACTTTGACAGGCTCTTCTTATTTGCTTTCATGTTACTATAGACAACTATGCCTAGGGTCTTGAAGTTCTATCACACCACATGTAGTCACTTACATGTATACTTACTTACTCTTTAGGTATTTACAACACCACTGGTCACTATATGATAAAAGTGTGAAAATTAATCGTAAGAAATTTATATTAGTTCAAGTTTGCTCTGTGTGGATTTATTGTTTATTGTTCTGTTTCAGTGATGTTCTTTGACATTTTGAATTTTCTGAAAGGAAAATATATCACCTACGGGGTCAAAGCCAGTTCCCCAATGGTATCAGCTGCAGCTTTTGCAAGAGACATATATACCCCTCGGGTCCCAGCAAGTTTTCACCAAGGTAGTAGGACCCAGCGATCCATTTCTCCCCTTTGCATACCTTGTTTATTTGTGTAGCCTTCCCTACAGATAATCAATATGCACTTGCTTAGCATTTCTTCTATTGGGTTATTATGAAATCAAACTAATCAAGAGTTCTAGACTTTGACAGGTTTTTCTTATTTGCTTTCATGTTACTATAGACAACTATGCCTATGGTCTTGAAGTTCTATCACACCACATGTAGTCACTTACATGTATGCTTACTTGGCATATGTAACTCTTAAGGTATTTTCAACACCACTGGTCACTATATGATAAAAGCGTGAAAATTAATCGTAAGAAATTTATTTTAGTTCAAGTTTGCTCTGTGTGGATTTATTGTTCTGTTTCAGTGATGTTCTGTGACTAAATCTGAAGGGAAAAGATATCACCTATGGGGTCAAAGCCTGCTCCCCAATGGTATCTGCTGACACTTTTGCAAGAGGCATATATACCCCTCGGGTCCCAGCAAGTTTTCACCAAGGTGGTAGGACCCAGCGATCCATTTCGGCCCTTTGCATACCTTATATATTCGTGTAGCCTGCCTTCCAGATAATCAATATGCACTTGCTTAGCATTTTATCCATTGGGTTATTATGGAATCAAACTAATCAAGAGTTCTAGACTTTGACAGGTTCTTCTTATTTGCTTTCATGTTACTATAGACAACTATGCCTAGGGTCTTGAAGTTCTATCACACCACATGTAGTCACTTACATGTATGCTTACTTGACATATGTAACGCCTTAGGTATTTACAACACCACTGGTCACTATATGATAAAAGTGTGAAAATTAATCGTAAGAAATTTATATTAGTTCAAGTTTGCTCTGAGTAGATTTATTATTCTGTTTCAGTGATGTTGTGTGACTAAATCTGAAGGGAAAAGATATCACCTATGGGGTCAAAGCCTGCTCCCCAATGGTTTCTGCTGAGACTTTTGCAAGAGGCATATATACCCCTCGGGTCCCAGCAAGTTTTCACCAAGGTGGTAGGACCCAGCGATCCATTTCGGCCCTTTGCATACCTTGTTTATTCGTGTAGCCTGCCTTCCAGATAATCAATATGCACTTGCTTAGCATTTTATCCATTGGGTTATTATGGAATCAAACTAATCAAGAGTTCTAGACTTTGACAGGTTCTTCTTATTTGCTTTCATGTTACTATAGACAACTATGCCTAGGGTCTTGAAGTTCTATCACACCACATGTAGTCACTTACATGTATACTTACTTACTCTTTAGGTATTTACAACACCACTGGTCACTATATGATAAAAGTGTGAAAATTAATCGTAAGAAATTTATATTAGTTCAAGTTTGCTCTGTGTGGATTTATTGTTTATTGTTCTGTTTCAGTGATGTTCTTTGACATTTTGAATTTTCTGAAAGGAAAATATATCACCTACGGGGTCAAAGCCAGTTCCCCAATGGTATCAGCTGCAGCTTTTGCAAGAGACATATATACCCCTCGGGTCCCAGCAAGTTTTCACCAAGGTAGTAGGACCCAGCGATCCATTTCTCCCCTTTGCATACCTTGTTTATTTGTGTAGCCTTCCCTACAGATAATCAATATGCACTTGCTTAGCATTTCTTCTATTGGGTTATTATGAAATCAAACTAATCAAGAGTTCTAGACTTTGACAGGTTTTTCTTATTTGCTTTCATGTTACTATAGACAACTATGCCTATGGTCTTGAAGTTCTATCACACCACATGTAGTCACTTACATGTATGCTTACTTGGCATATGTAACTCTTAAGGTATTTTCAACACCACTGGTCACTATATGATAAAAGCGTGAAAATTAATCGTAAGAAATTTATTTTAGTTCAAGTTTGCTCTGTGTGGATGTATTGTTCTGTTCCAGTGATGTTCTTTGACTAAATCTGAAGGGAAAAGATATCACCTACGGGGTCAAAGCCTGTTCCCCAATGGTATCTGCTGAAGCTTTTGCAAGAGGCATATATACCCCTCGGGTCCCAGCAAGTTTTCACCAAGGTGGTAGGACCCAGCGATCCATTTCGGCCCTTTGCATACCTTGTTTATTCGTGTAGCCTGCCTTCCAGATAATCAATATGCACTTGCTTAGCATTTTATCCATTGGGTTATTATGGAATCAAACTAATCAAGAGTTCTAGACTTTGACAGGTTCTTCTTATTTGCTTTCATGTTACTATAGACAACTATGCCTAGGGTCTTGAAGTTCTATCACACCACATGTAGTCACTTACATGTATGCTTACTTGACATATGTAACTCCTTAGGTATTTACAACACCACTGGTCACTATATGATAAAAGTGTGAAAATTAATCGTAAGAAATTTATATTAGTTCAAGTTTGCTCTGTGTAGATTTATTGTTCTGTTTCAGTGATGTTCTCTGATTAAATCTGAAGGGAAAAGATATCACCTATGGGGTCAAAGCCTGCTCCCCAATGGTTTCTGCTGACACTTTTGCAAGAGGCATATATACCCCTCGGGTCCCAGCAAGTTTTCACCAAGGTGGTAGTACCCAGCGATCCATTTCGGCCCTTTGCATACCTTGTTTATTCGTGTAGCCTGCCTTCCAGATAATCAATATGCACTTGCTTAGCATTTTATCCATTGGGTTATTATGGAATCAAACTAATCAAGAGTTCTAGACTTTGACAGGTTCTTCTTATTTGCTTTCATGTTACTATAGACAACTATGCCTAGGGTCTTGAAGTTCTATCACACCACATGTAGTCACTTACATGTATGCTTACTTGACATATGTAACTCCTTAGGTATTTACAACACCACTGGTCACTATATGATAAAAGTGTGAAAATTAATCGTAAGAAATTTATATTAGTTCAAGTTTGCTCTGTGTGGATTTATTGTTTATTGTTCTGTTTCAGTTATGTTCTTTGACATTTTGAATTTTCTGAAGGGAAAATATATCACCTACGGGGTCAAAGCCAGTTTCCCAATGGTATCAGCTGCAGCTTTTGAAAGAGACATATATACCCCTCGGGTCCCAGCAAGTTTTCACCAAGGTGGTAGGACCCAGCGATCCATTTCTCCCCTTTGCATACCTTGTTTATTCGTGTAGCCTTCCCTACAGATAATCAATATGCACTTGCTTAGCATTTCTTCCATTGGGTTATTATGAAATCAAACTAATCAAGAGTTCTAGACTTTGACAGGTTTTTCTTATTTGCTTTCATGTTACTATAGACAACTATGCCTAGGGTCTTGAAGTTCTATCACACCACATGTAGTCACTTACATGTATGCTTACTTGGCATATGTAACTCTTAAGGTATTTACAACACCACTGGTCACTATATGATAAAAGCGTGAAAATTAATTGTAAGAAATTTATTTTAGTTCAAGTTTGCTCTGTGTGGATTTATTGTTCTGTTTCAGTGATGATCTGTGACTAAATCTGAAGGGAAAAGATATCACCTATGGGGTCAAAGCCTGCTCCCCAATGGTATCTGCTGACACTTTTGCAAGAGGCATATATACCCCTCGGGTCCCAGCAAGTTTTCACCAAGGTGGTAGGACCCAGCGATCCATTTCGGCCCTTTGCATACCTTATATATTCGTGTAGCCTGCCTTCCAGATAATCAATATGCACTTGCTTAGCATTTTATCCATTGGGTTATTATGGAATCAAACTAATCAAGAGTTCTAGACTTTGACAGGTTCTTCTTATTTGCTTTCATGTTACTATAGACAACTATGCCTAGGGTCTTGAAGTTCTATCACACCACATGTAGTCACTTACATGTATGCTTACTTGACATATGTAACGCCTTAGGTATTTACAACACCACTGGTCACTATATGATAAAAGTGTGAAAATTAATCGTAAGAAATTTATATTAGTTCAAGTTTGCTCTGAGTAGATTTATTATTCTGTTTCAGTGATGTTGTGTGACTAAATCTGAAGGGAAAAGATATCACCTATGGGGTCAAAGCCTGCTCCCCAATGGTTTCTGCTGAGACTTTTGCAAGAGGCATATATACCCCTCGGGTCCCAGCAAGTTTTCACCAAGGTAGTAGGACCCAGCGATCCATTTCTCCCCTTTGCATACCTTGTTTATTTGTGTAGCCTTCCCTACAGATAATCAATATGCACTTGCTTAGCATTTCTTCTATTGGGTTATTATGAAATCAAACTAATCAAGAGTTCTAGACTTTGACAGGTTTTTCTTATTTGCTTTCATGTTACTATAGACAACTATGCCTATGGTCTTGAAGTTCTATCACACCACATGTAGTCACTTACATGTATGCTTACTTGGCATATGTAACTCTTAAGGTATTTTCAACACCACTGGTCACTATATGGTAAAAGCGTGAAAATTAATCGTAAGAAATTTATTTTAGTTCAAGTTTGCTCTGTGTGGATTTATTGTTCTGTTTCAGTGATGTTCTGTGACTAAATCTGAAGGGAAAAGATATCACCTATGGGGTCAAAGCCTGCTCCCCAATGGTATCTGCTGACACTTTTGCAAGAGGCATATATACCCCTCGGGTCCCAGCAAGTTTTCACCAAGGTGGTAGGACCCAGCGATCCATTTCGGCCCTTTGCATACCTTATATATTCGTGTAGCCTGCCTTCCAGATAATCAATATGCACTTGCTTAGCATTTTATCCATTGGGTTATTATGGAATCAAACTAATCAAGAGTTCTAGACTTTGACAGGTTCTTCTTATTTGCTTTCATGTTACTATAGACAACTATGCCTAGGGTCTTGAAGTTCTATCACACCACATGTAGTCACTTACATGTATGCTTACTTGACATATGTAACTCCTTAGGTATTTACAACACCACTGGTCACTATATGATAAAAGTGTGAAAATTAATCGTAAGAAATTTATATTAGTTCAAGTTTGCTCTGTGTAGATTTATTGTTCTGTTTCAGTGATGTTCTCTGATTAAATCTGAAGGGAAAAGATATCACCTATGGGGTCAAAGCCTGCTCCCCAATGGTTTCTGCTGACACTTTTGCAAGAGGCATATATACCCCTCGGGTCCCAGCAAGTTTTCACCAAGGTGGTAGTACCCAGCGATCCATTTCGGCCCTTTGCATACCTTGTTTATTCGTGTAGCCTGCCTTCCAGATAATCAATATGCACTTGCTTAGCATTTTATCCATTGGGTTATTATGGAATCAAACTAATCAAGAGTTCTAGACTTTGACAGGTTCTTCTTATTTGCTTTCATGTTACTATAGACAACTATGCCTAGGGTCTTGAAGTTCTATCACACCACATGTAGTCACTTACATGTATGCTTACTTGACATATGTAACTCCTTAGGTATTTACAACACCACTGGTCACTATATGATAAAAGTGTGAAAATTAATCGTAAGAAATTTATATTAGTTCAAGTTTGCTCTGTGTGGATTTATTGTTTATTGTTCTGTTTCAGTTATGTTCTTTGACATTTTGAATTTTCTGAAGGGAAAATATATCACCTACGGGGTCAAAGCCAGTTTCCCAATGGTATCAGCTGCAGCTTTTGAAAGAGACATATATACCCCTCGGGTCCCAGCAAGTTTTCACCAAGGTGGTAGGACCCAGCGATCCATTTCTCCCCTTTGCATACCTTGTTTATTCGTGTAGCCTTCCCTACAGATAATCAATATGCACTTGCTTAGCATTTCTTCCATTGGGTTATTATGAAATCAAACTAATCAAGAGTTCTAGACTTTGACAGGTTTTTCTTATTTGCTTTCATGTTACTATAGACAACTATGCCTAGGGTCTTGAAGTTCTATCACACCACATGTAGTCACTTACATGTATGCTTACTTGGCATATGTAACTCTTAAGGTATTTACAACACCACTGGTCACTATATGATAAAAGCGTGAAAATTAATTGTAAGAAATTTATTTTAGTTCAAGTTTGCTCTGTGTGGATTTATTGTTCTGTTTCAGTGATGATCTGTGACTAAATCTGAAGGGAAAAGATATCACCTATGGGGTCAAAGCCTGCTCCCCAATGGTATCTGCTGACACTTTTGCAAGAGGCATATATACCCCTCGGGTCCCAGCAAGTTTTCACCAAGGTGGTAGGACCCAGCGATCCATTTCGGCCCTTTGCATACCTTATATATTCGTGTAGCCTGCCTTCCAGATAATCAATATGCACTTGCTTAGCATTTTATCCATTGGGTTATTATGGAATCAAACTAATCAAGAGTTCTAGACTTTGACAGGTTCTTCTTATTTGCTTTCATGTTACTATAGACAACTATGCCTAGGGTCTTGAAGTTCTATCACACCACATGTAGTCACTTACATGTATGCTTACTTGACATATGTAACGCCTTAGGTACTTACAACACCACTGGTCACTATATGATAAAAGTGTGAAAATTAATCGTAAGAAATTTATATTAGTTCAAGTTTGCTCTGAGTAGATTTATTATTCTGTTTCAGTGATGTTGTGTGACTAAATCTGAAGGGAAAAGATATCACCTATGGGGTCAAAGCCTGCTCCCCAATGGTTTCTGCTGAGACTTTTGCAAGAGGCATATATACCCCTCGGGTCCCAGCAAGTTTTCACCAAGGTGGTAGGACCCAGCGATCCATTTCGGCCCTTTGCATACCTTGTTTATTCGTGTAGCCTGCCTTCCAGATAATCAATATGCACTTGCTTAGCATTTTATCCATTGGGTTATTATGGAATCAAACTAATCAAGAGTTCTAGACTTTGACAGGCTCTTCTTATTTGCTTTCATGTTACTATAGACAACTATGCCTAGGGTCTTGAAGTTCTATCACACCACATGTAGTCACTTACATGTATACTTACTTACTCTTTAGGTATTTACAACACCACTGGTCACTATATGATAAAAGTGTGAAAATTAATCGTAAGAAATTTATATTAGTTCAAGTTTGCTCTGTGTGGATTTATTGTTTATTGTTCTGTTTCAGTGATGTTCTTTGACATTTTGAATTTTCTGAAAGGAAAATATATCACCTACGGGGTCAAAGCCAGTTCCCCAATGGTATCAGCTGCAGCTTTTGCAAGAGACATATATACCCCTCGGGTCCCAGCAAGTTTTCACCAAGGTAGTAGGACCCAGCGATCCATTTCTCCCCTTTGCATACCTTGTTTATTTGTGTAGCCTTCCCTACAGATAATCAATATGCACTTGCTTAGCATTTCTTCTATTGGGTTATTATGAAATCAAACTAATCAAGAGTTCTAGACTTTGACAGGTTTTTCTTATTTGCTTTCATGTTACTATAGACAACTATGCCTATGGTCTTGAAGTTCTATCACACCACATGTAGTCACTTACATGTATGCTTACTTGGCATATGTAACTCTTAAGGTATTTACAACACCACTGGTCACTATATGATAAAAGCGTGAAAATTAATTGTAAGAAATTTATTTTAGTTCAAGTTTGCTCTGTGTGGATTTATTGTTCTGTTTCAGTGATGATCTGTGACTAAATCTGAAGGGAAAAGATATCACCTATGGGGTCAAAGCCTGCTCCCCAATGGTATCTGCTGACACTTTTGCAAGAGGCATATATACCCCTCGGGTCCCAGCAAGTTTTCACCAAGGTGGTAG
The DNA here is from genome assembly GCF_964197995.2 of Scardinius erythrophthalmus. Taxonomy (NCBI): domain Eukaryota; kingdom Metazoa; phylum Chordata; class Actinopteri; order Cypriniformes; family Leuciscidae; genus Scardinius; species Scardinius erythrophthalmus. Next base: position 40,712,425 of record NC_138234.1, read on the forward strand.
GACCCAGCGATCCATTTCGGCCCTTTGCATACCTTATATATTCGTGTAGCCTGCCTTCCAGATAATCAATATGCACTTGCTTAGCATTTTATCCATTGGGTTATTATGGAATCAAACTAATCAAGAGTTCTAGACTTTGACAGGTTCTTCTTATTTGCTTTCATGTTACTATAGACAACTATGCCTAGGGTCTTGAAGTTCTATCACACCACATGTAGTCACTTACATGTATGCTTACTTGACATATGTAACGCCTTAGGTATTTACAACACCACTGGTCACTATATGATAAAAGTGTGAAAATTAATCGTAAGAAATTTATATTAGTTCAAGTTTGCTCTGAGTAGATTTATTATTCTGTTTCAGTGATGTTGTGTGACTAAATCTGAAGGGAAAAGATATCACCTATGGGGTCAAAGCCTGCTCCCCAATGGTTTCTGCTGAGACTTTTGCAAGAGGCATATATACCCCTCGGGTCCCAGCAAGTTTTCACCAAGGTAGTAGGACCCAGCGATCCATTTCTCCCCTTTGCATACCTTGTTTATTTGTGTAGCCTTCCCTACAGATAATCAATATGCACTTGCTTACCATTTCTTCTATTGGGTTATTATGAAATCAAACTAATCAAGAGTTCTAGACTTTGACAGGTTTTTCTTATTTGCTTTCATGTTACTATAGACAACTATGCCTATGGTCTTGAAGTTCTATCACACCACATGTAGTCACTTACATGTATGCTTACTTGGCATATGTAACTCTTAAGGTATTTTCAACACCACTGGTCACTATATGGTAAAAGCGTGAAAATTAATCGTAAGAAATTTATTTTAGTTCAAGTTTGCTCTGTGTGGATTTATTGTTCTGTTTCAGTGATGTTCTGTGACTAAATCTGAAGGGAAAAGATATCACCTATGGGGTCAAAGCCTGCTCCCCAATGGTATCTGCTGACACTTTTGCAAGAGGCATATATACCCCTCGGGTCCCAGCAAGTTTTCACCAAGGTGGTAGGACCCAGCGATCCATTTCGGCCCTTTGCATACCTTATATATTCGTGTAGCCTGCCTTCCAGATAATCAATATGCACTTGCTTAGCATTTTATCCATTGGGTTATTATGGAATCAAACTAATCAAGAGTTCTAGACTTTGACAGGTTCTTCTTATTTGCTTTCATGTTACTATAGACAACTATGCCTAGGGTCTTGAAGTTCTATCACACCACATGTAGTCACTTACATGTATGCTTACTTGACATATGTAACGCCTTAGGTATTTACAACACCACTGGTCACTATATGATAAAAGTGTGAAAATTAATCGTAAGAAATTTATATTAGTTCAAGTTTGCTCTGAGTAGATTTATTATTCTGTTTCAGTGATGTTGTGTGACTAAATCTGAAGGGAAAAGATATCACCTATGGGGTCAAAGCCTGCTCCCCAATGGTTTCTGCTGAGACTTTTGCAAGAGGCATATATACCCCTCGGGTCCCAGCAAGTTTTCACCAAGGTGGTAGGACCCAGCGATCCATTTCGGCCCTTTGCATACCTTGTTTATTCGTGTAGCCTGCCTTCCAGATAATCAATATGCACTTGCTTAGCATTTTATCCATTGGGTTATTATGGAATCAAACTAATCAAGAGTTCTAGACTTTGACAGGTTCTTCTTATTTGCTTTCATGTTACTATAGACAACTATGCCTAGGGTCTTGAAGTTCTATTACACCACATGTAGTCACTTACATGTATACTTACTTACTCTTTAGGTATTTACAACACCACTGGTCACTATATGATAAAAGTGTGAAAATTAATCGTAAGAAATTTATATTAGTTCAAGTTTGCTCTGTGTGGATTTATTGTTTATTGTTCTGTTTCAGTGATGTTCTTTGACATTTTGAATTTTCTGAAAGGAAAATATATCACCTACGGGGTCAAAGCCAGTTCTCCAATGGTATCAGCTGCAGCTTTTGCAAGAGACATATATACCCCTCGGGTCCCAGCAAGTTTTCACCAAGGTAGTAGGACCCAGCGATCCATTTCTCCCCTTTGCATACCTTGTTTATTTGTGTAGCCTTCCCTACAGATAATCAATATGCACTTGCTTAGCATTTCTTCTATTGGGTTATTATGAAATCAAACTAATCAAGAGTTCTAGACTTTGACAGGTTTTTCTTATTTGCTTTCATGTTACTATAGACAACTATGCCTATGGTCTTGAAGTTCTATCACACCACATGTAGTCACTTACATGTATGCTTACTTGGCATATGTAACTCTTAAGGTATTTTCAACACCACTGGTCACTATATGATAAAAGCGTGAAAATTAATCGTAAGAAATTTATTTTAGTTCAAGTTTGCTCTGTGTGGATGTATTGTTCTGTTCCAGTGATGTTCTTTGACTAAATCTGAAGGGAAAAGATATCACCTACGGGATCAAAGCCTGTTCCCCAATGGTATCTGCTGAAGCTTTTGCAAGAGGCATATATACCCCTCGGGTCCCAGCAAGTTTTCACCAAGGTGGTAGGACCCAGCGATCCATTTCGGCCCTTTGCATACCTTGTTTATTCGTGTAGCCTGCCTTCCAGATAATCAATATGCACTTGCTTAGCATTTTATCCATTGGGTTATTATGGAATCAAACTAATCAAGAGTTCTAGACTTTGACAGGTTCTTCTTATTTGCTTTCATGTTACTATAGACAACTATGCCTAGGGTCTTGAAGTTCTATCACACCACATGTAGTCACTTACATGTATGCTTACTTGACATATGTAACTCCTTAGGTATTTACAACACAACTGGTCACTATATGATAAAAGTGTGAAAATTAATCGTAAGAAATTTATATTAGTTCAAGTTTGCTCTGTGTAGATTTATTGTTCTGTTTCAGTGATGTTCTCTGATTAAATCTGAAGGGAAAAGATATCACCTATGGGGTCAAAGCCTGCTCCCCAATGGTTTCTGCTGACACTTTTGCAAGAGGCATATATACCCCTCGGGTCCCAGCAAGTTTTCACCAAGGTGGTAGTACCCAGCGATCCATTTCGGCCCTTTGCATACCTTGTTTATTCGTGTAGCCTGCCTTCCAGATAATCAATATGCACTTGCTTAGCATTTTATCCATTGGGTTATTATGGAATCAAACTAATCAAGAGTTCTAGACTTTGACAGGTTCTTCTTATTTGCTTTCATGTTACTATAGACAACTATGCCTAGGGTCTTGAAGTTCTATCACACCACATGTAGTCACTTACATGTATGCTTACTTGACATATGTAACTCCTTAGGTATTTACAACACCACTGGTCACTATATGATAAAAGTGTGAAAATTAATCGTAAGAAATTTATATTAGTTCAAGTTTGCTCTGTGTGGATTTATTGTTTATTGTTCTGTTTCAGTTATGTTCTTTGACATTTTGAATTTTCTGAAGGGAAAATATATCACCTACGGGGTCAAAGCCAGTTTCCCAATGGTATCAGCTGCAGCTTTTGAAAGAGACATATATACCCCTCGGGTCCCAGCAAGTTTTCACCAAGGTGGTAGGACCCAGCGATCCATTTCTCCCCTTTGCATACCTTGTTTATTCGTGTAGCCTTCCCTACAGATAATCAATATGCACTTGCTTAGCATTTCTTCCATTGGGTTATTATGAAATCAAACTAATCAAGAGTTCTAGACTTTGACAGGTTTTTCTTATTTGCTTTCATGTTACTATAGACAACTATGCCTAGGGTCTTGAAGTTCTATCACACCACATGTAGTCACTTACATGTATGCTTACTTGGCATATGTATCTCTTAAGGTATTTACAACACCACTGGTCACTATATGATAAAAGCGTGAAAATTAATTGTAAGAAATTTATATTAGTTCAAGTTTGCTCTGAGTAGATTTATTATTCTGTTTCAGTGATGTTGTGTGACTAAATCTGAAGGGAAAAGATATCACCTATGGGGTCAAAGCCTGCTCCCCAATGGTTTCTGCTGAGACTTTTGCAAGAGGCATATATACCCCTCGGGTCCCAGCAAGTTTTCACCAAGGTGGTAGGACCCAGCGATCCATTTCGGCCCTTTGCATACCTTGTTTATTCGTGTAGCCTGCCTTCTAGATAATCAATATGCACTTGCTTAGCATTTTATCCATTGGGTTATTATGGAATCAAACTAATCAAGAGTTCTAGACTTTGACAGGTTCTTCTTATTTGCTTTCATGTTACTATAGACAACTATGCCTAGGGTCTTGAAGTTCTATCACACCACATGTAGTCACTTACATGTATACTTACTTACTCTTTAGGTATTTACAACACCACTGGTCACTATATGATAAAAGTGTGAAAATTAATCGTAAGAAATTTATATTAGTTCAAGTTTGCTCTGTGTGGATTTATTGTTTATTGTTCTGTTTCAGTGATGTTCTTTGACATTTTGAATTTTCTGAAAGGAAAATATATCACCTACGGGGTCAAAGCCAGTTCCCCAATGGTATCAGCTGCAGCTTTTGCAAGAGACATATATACCCCTCGGGTCCCAGCAAGTTTTCACCAAGGTAGTAGGACCCAGCGATCCATTTCTCCCCTTTGCATACCTTGTTTATTTGTGTAGCCTTCCCTACAGATAATCAATATGCACTTGCTTAGCATTTCTTCTATTGGGTTATTATGAAATCAAACTAATCAAGAGTTCTAGACTTTGACAGGTTTTTCTTATTTGCTTTCATGTTACTATAGACAACTATGCCTATGGTCTTGAAGTTCTATCACACCACATGTAGTCACTTACATGTATGCTTACTTGGCATATGTAACTCTTAAGGTATTTTCAACACCACTGGTCACTATATGATAAAAGCGTGAAAATTAATCGTAAGAAATTTATTTTAGTTCAAGTTTGCTCTGTGTGGATTTATTGTTCTGTTTCAGTGATGTTCTGTGACTAAATCTGAAGGGAAAAGATATCACCTATGGGGTCAAAGCCTGCTCCCCAATGGTATCTGCTGACACTTTTGCAAGAGGCATATATACCCCTCGGGTCCCAGCAAGTTTTCACCAAGGTGGTAGGACCCAGCGATCCATTTCGGCCCTTTGCATACCTTATATATTCGTGTAGCCTGCCTTCCAGATAATCAATATGCACTTGCTTAGCATTTTATCCATTGGGTTATTATGGAATCAAACTAATCAAGAGTTCTAGACTTTGACAGGTTCTTCTTATTTGCTTTCATGTTACTATAGACAACTATGCCTAGGGTCTTGAAGTTCTATCACACCACATGTAGTCACTTACATGTATGCTTACTTGACATATGTAACTCCTTAGGTATTTACAACACCACTGGTCACTATATGATAAAAGTGTGAAAATTAATCGTAAGAAATTTATATTAGTTCAAGTTTGCTCTGTGTAGATTTATTGTTCTGTTTCAGTGATGTTGTGTGACTAAATCTGAAGGGAAAAGATATCACCTATGGGGTCAAAGCCTGCTCCCCAATGGTTTCTGCTGACACTTTTGCAAGAGGCATATATACCCCTCGGGTCCCAGCAAGTTTTCACCAAGGTGGTAGGACCCAGCGATCCATTTCGGCCCTTTGCATACCTTGTTTATTTGTGTAGCCTGCCTTCCAGATAATCAATATGCACTTGCTTAGCATTTTATCCATTGGGTTATTATGGAATCAAACTAATCAAGAGTTCTAGACTTTGACAGGTTCTTCTTATTTGCTTTCATGTTACTATAGACAACTATGCCTAGGGTCTTGAAGTTCTATCACACCACATGTAGTCACTTACATGTATACTTACTTACTCTTTAGGTATTTACAACACCACTGGTCACTATATGATAAAAGTGTGAAAATTAATCGTAAGAAATTTATATTAGTTCAAGTTTGCTCTGTGTGGATTTATTGTTTATTGTTCTGTTTCAGTGATGTTCTTTGACATTTTGAATTTTCTGAAAGGAAAATATATCACCTACGGGGTCAAAGCCAGTTCCCCAATGGTATCAGCTGCAGCTTTTGCAAGAGACATATATACCCCTCGGGTCCCAGCAAGTTTTCACCAAGGTAGTAGGACCCAGCGATCCATTTCTCCCCTTTGCATACCTTGTTTATTTGTGTAGCCTTCCCTACAGATAATCAATATGCACTTGCTTAGCATTTCTTCTATTGGGTTATTATGAAATCAAACTAATCAAGAGTTCTAGACTTTGACAGGTTTTTCTTATTTGCTTTCATGTTACTATAGACAACTATGCCTATGGTCTTGAAGTTCTATCACACCACATGTAGTCACTTACATGTATGCTTACTTGGCATATGTAACTCTTAAGGTATTTTCAACACCACTGGTCACTATATGATAAAAGCGTGAAAATTAATCGTAAGAAATTTATTTTAGTTCAAGTTTGCTCTGTGTGGATTTATTGTTCTGTTTCAGTGATGTTCTGTGACTAAATCTGAAGGGAAAAGATATCACCTATGGGGTCAAAGCCTGCTCCCCAATGGTATCTGCTGACACTTTTGCAAGAGGCATATATACCCCTCGGGTCCCAGCAAGTTTTCACCAAGGTGGTAGGACCCAGCGATCCATTTCGGCCCTTTGCATACCTTATATATTCGTGTAGCCTGCCTTCCAGATAATCAATATGCACTTGCTTAGCATTTTATCCATTGGGTTATTATGGAATCAAACTAATCAAGAGTTCTAGACTTTGACAGGTTCTTCTTATTTGCTTTCATGTTACTATAGACAACTATGCCTAGGGTCTTGAAGTTCTATCACACCACATGTAGTCACTTACATGTATGCTTACTTGACATATGTAACGCCTTAGGTATTTACAACACCACTGGTCACTATATGATAAAAGTGTGAAAATTAATCATAAGAAATTTATATTAGTTCAAGTTTGCTCTGAGTAGATTTATTATTCTGTTTCAGTGATGTTGTGTGACTAAATCTGAAGGGAAAAGATATCACCTATGGGGTCAAAGCCTGCTCCCCAATGGTTTCTGCTGAGACTTTTGCAAGAGGCATATATACCCCTCGGGTCCCAGCAAGTTTTCACCAAGGTGGTAGGACCCAGCGATCCATTTCGGCCCTTTGCATACCTTGTTTATTCGTGTAGCCTGCCTTCCAGATAATCAATATGCACTTGCTTAGCATTTTATCCATTGGGTTATTATGGAATCAAACTAATCAAGAGTTCTAGACTTTGACAGGTTCTTCTTATTTGCTTTCATGTTACAATAGACAACTATGCCTAGGGTCTTGAAGTTCTATCACACCACATGTAGTCACTTACATGTATACTTACTTACTCTTTAGGTATTTACAACACCACTGGTCACTATATGATAAAAGTGTGAAAATTAATCGTAAGAAATTTATATTAGTTCAAGTTTGCTCTGTGTGGATTTATTGTTTATTGTTCTGTTTCAGTGATGTTCTTTGACATTTTGAATTTTCTGAAAGGAAAATATATCACCTACGGGGTCAAAGCCAGTTCCCCAATGGTATCAGCTGCAGCTTTTGCAAGAGACATATATACCCCTCGGGTCCCAGCAAGTTTTCACCAAGGTAGTAGGACCCAGCGATCCATTTCTCCCCTTTGCATACCTTGTTTATTTGTGTAGCCTTCCCTACAGATAATCAATATGCACTTGCTTAGCATTTCTTCTATTGGGTTATTATGAAATCAAACTAATCAAGAGTTCTAGACTTTGACAGGTTTTTCTTATTTGCTTTCATGTTACTATAGACAACTATGCCTATGGTCTTGAAGTTCTATCACACCACATGTAGTCACTTACATGTATGTTTACTTGGCATATGTAACTCTTAAGGTATTTTCAACACCACTGGTCACTATATGATAAAAGCGTGAAAATTAATCGTAAGAAATTTATTTTAGTTCAAGTTTGCTCTGTGTGGATGTATTGTTCTGTTCCAGTGATGTTCTTTGACTAAATCTGAAGGGAAAAGATATCACCTACGGGGTCAAAGCCTGTTCCCCAATGGTATCTGCTGAAGCTTTTGCAAGAGGCATATATACCCCTCGGGTCCCAGCAAGTTTTCACCAAGGTGGTAGGACCCAGCGATCCATTTCGGCCCTTTGCATACCTTGTTTATTCGTGTAGCCTGCCTTCCAGATAATCAATATGCACTTGCTTAGCATTTTATCCATTGGGTTATTATGGAATCAAACTAATCAAGAGTTCTAGACTTTGACAGGTTCTTCTTATTTGCTTTCATGTTACTATAGACAACTATGCCTAGGGTCTTGAAGTTCTATCACACCACATGTAGTCACTTACATGTATGCTTACTTGACATATGTAACTCCTTAGGTATTTACAACACCACTGGTCACTATATGATAAAAGTGTGAAAATTAATCGTAAGAAATTTATATTAGTTCAAGTTTGCTCTGTGTAGATTTATTGTTCTGTTTCAGTGATGTTCTCTGATTAAATCTGAAGGGAAAAGATATCACCTATGGGGTCAAAGCCTGCTCCCCAATGGTTTCTGCTGACACTTTTGCAAGAGGCATATATACCCCTCGGGTCCCAGCAAGTTTTCACCAAGGTAGTAGGACCCAGCGATCCATTTCGGCCCTTTGCATACCTTGTTTATTCGTGTAGCCTGCCTTCCAGATAATCAATATGCACTTGCTTAGCATTTTATCCATTGGGTTATTATGGAATCAAACTAATCAAGAGTTCTAGACTTTGACAGGTTCTTCTTATTTGCTTTCATGTTACTATAGACAACTATGCCTAGGGTCTTGAAGTTCTATCACACCACATGTAGTCACTTACATGTATGCTTACTTGACATATGTAACTCCTTAGGTATTTACAACACCACTGGTCACTATATGATAAAAGTGTGAAAATTAATCGTAAGAAATTTATATTAGTTCAAGTTTGCTCTGTGTAGATTTATTGTTCTGTTTCAGTGATGTTCTCTGACTAAATCTGAAGGGAAAAGATATCACCTATGGGGTCAAAGCCTGCTTCCCAATGGTTTCTGCTGACACTTTTGCAAGAGGCATATATACCCCTCGGGTCCCAGCAAGTTTTCACCAAGGTGGTAGGACCCAGCGATCCATTTCGGCCCTTTGCATACCTTGTTTATTCGTGTAGCCTGCCTTCCAGATAATCAATATGCACTTGCTTAGCATTTTATCCATTGGGTTATTATGGAATCAAACTAATCAAGAGTTCTAGACTTTGACAGGTTCTTCTTATTTGCTTTCATGTTACTATAGACAACTATGCCTAGGGTCTTGAAGTTCTATCACACCACATGTAGTCACTTACATGTATGCTTACTTGACATATGTAACGCCTTAGGTATTTACAACACCACTGGTCACTATATGATAAAAGTGTGAAAATTAATCGTAAGAAATTTATATTAGTTCAAGTTTGCTCTGAGTAGATTTATTATTCTGTTTCAGTGATGTTGTGTGACTAAATCTGAAGGGAAAAGATATCACCTATGGGGTCAAAGCCTGCTCCCCAATGGTTCCTGCTGAGACTTTTGCAAGAGGCATATATACCCCTCGGGTCCCAGCAAGTTTTCACCAAGGTGGTAGGACCCAGCGATCCATTTCGGCCCTTTGCATACCTTGTTTATTCGTGTAGCCTGCCTTCCAGATAATCAATATGCACTTGCTTAGCATTTTATCCATTGGGTTATTATGGAATCAAACTAATCAAGAGTTCTAGACTTTGACAGGTTCTTCTTATTTGCTTTCATGTTACTATAGACAACTATGCCTAGGGTCTTGAAGTTCTATCACACCACATGTAGTCACTTACATGTATACTTACTTGACATATGTACTCTTTAGGTATTTACAACACCACTGGTCACTATATGATAAAAGCGTGAAAATTAATCGTAAGAAATTTATATTAGTTCAAGTTTGCTCTGTGTGGATTTATTGTTCTGTTTCAGTGATGTTCTGTGACTAAATCTGAAGGGAAAAGATATCACCTATGGGGTCAAAGCCTGCTCCCCAATGGTATCTGCTGACACTTTTGCAAGAGACATATATACCCCTCGGGTCCCAGCAAGTTTTCACCAAGGTGGTAGGACCCAGCGATCCATTTCGGCCCTTTGCATACCTTGTTTATTCGTGTAGCCTGCCTTCCAGATAATCAATATGCACTTGCTTAGCATTTTATCCATTGGGTTATTATGGAATTAAACTAATCAAGAGTTCAAGACTTTGACAGGTTCTTCTTATTTGCTTTCATGTTACTATAGACAACTATGCCTAGGGTCTTGAAGTTCTATCACACCACATGTAGTCACTTACATGTATGCTTACTTGACATATGTAACGCCTTAGGTATTTACAACACCACTGGTCACTATATGATAAAAGTGTGAAAATTAATCGTAAGAAATTTATATTAGTTCAAGTTTGCTCTGTGTATATTTATTGTTCTGTTTCAGTGATGTTCTGTGACTAAATCTGAAGGGAAAAGATATCACCTATGGGGTCAAAGCCTGCTCCCCAATGGTTTCTGCTGACCCTTTTGCAAGAGGCATATATAACCCTCGGGTCCCAGCAAGTTTTCACCAAGGTGGTAGGACCCAGCGATCCATTTCGGTCCTTTGCATACCTTGTTTATTCGTGTAGCCTGCCTTCCAGATAATCAATATGCACTTGCTTAGCATTTTATCCATTGGGTTATTATGGAATCAAACTAATCAAGAGTTCTAGACTTTGACAGGTTCTTCTTATTTGCTTTCATGTTACTATAGACAACTATGCCTAGGGTCTTGAAGTTCTATCACACCACATGTAGTCACTTACATGTATGCTTACTTGACATATGTAACGCCTTAGGTATTTACAACACCACTGGTCACTATATGATAAAAGTGTGAAAATTAATCGTAAGAAATTTATATTAGTTCAAGTTTGCTCTGTGTAGATTTATTGTTCTGTTTCAGTGATGTTCTGTGATTAAATCTGAAGGGAAAAGATATCACCTATGGGGTCAAAGCCTGCTCCCCAATGGTTTCTGCTGAAGCTTTTGCAAGAGGCATATATACCCCTCGGGTCCCAGCAAGTTTTCACCAAGGTGGTAGGGCCCAGCGATCCATTTCGGCCCTTTGCATACCTTTTTTTTTTTCGTGTAGCCTGCCTTCCAGATAATCAATATGCACTTGCTTAGCATTTTATCCATTGGGTTATTATGGAATCAAACTAATCAAGAGTTCTAGACTTTGACAGGTTCTTTTTATTTGCTTTCATGTTACTATAGACAACTATGCCTATGGTCTTGAAGTTCTATCACACCACATGTAGTCACTTACATGTATGCTTACTTGGCATATGTAACTCTTAAGGTATTTACAACACCACTGGTCACTATATGATAAAAGCGTGAAAATTAATCGTAAGAAATTTATTTTAGTTCAAGTTTGCTCTGTGTGGATGTATTGTTCTGTTCCAGTGATGTTCTTTGACTAAATCTGAAGGGAAAAGATATCACCTACGGGGTCAAAGCCTGTTCCCCAATGGTATCTGCTGAAGCTTTTGCAAGAGGCATATATACCCCTCGGGTCCCAGCAAGTTTTCACCAAGGTGGTAGGACCCAGCGATCCATTTCGGCCCTTTGCATACCTTGTTTATTCGTGTAGCCTGCCTTCCAGATAATCAATATGCACTTGCTTAGCATTTTATCCATTGGGTTATTATGGAATCAAACTAATCAAGAGTTCTAGACTTTGACAGGTTCTTCTTATTTGCTTTCATGTTACTATAGACAACTATGCCTAGGGTCTTGAAGTTCTATCACACCACATGTAGTCACTTACATGTATGCTTACTTGACATATGTAACTCCTTAGGTATTTACAACACCACTGGTCACTATATGATAAAAGTGTGAAAATTAATCGTAAGAAATTCATATTAGTTCAAGTTTGCTCTGTGTAGATTTATTGTTCTGTTTCAGTGATGTTCTCTGATTAAATCTGAAGGGAAAAGATATCACCTATGGGGTCAAAGCCTGCTCCCCAATGGTTTCTGCTGACACTTTTGCAAGAGGCATATATACCCCTCGGGTCCCAGCAAGTTTTCACCAAGGTGGTAGGACCCAGCGATCCATTTCGGCCCTTTGCATACCTTGTTTATTCGTGTAGCCTGCCTTCCAGATAATCAATATGCACTTGCTTAGCATTTTATCCATTGGGTTATTATGGAATCAAACTAATCAAGAGTTCTAGACTTTGACAGGTTCTTCTTATTTGCTTTCATGTTACTATAGACAACTATGCCTAGGGTCTTGAAGTTCTATCACACCACATGTAGTCACTTACATGTATACTTACTTGACATATGTACTCTTTAGGTATTTACAACACCACTAGTCACTATATGATAAAAGCGTGAAAATTAATCGTAAGAAATTTATATTAGTTCAAGTTTGCTCTGTGTAGATTTATTGTTCTGTTTCAGTGATGTTCTGTGACTAAATCTGAAGGGAAAAGATATCACCTTTGGGGTCAAAGCCTGCTCCCCAATGGTTTCTGCTGACACTTTTGCAAGAGGCATATATACCCCTCGGGTCCCAGCAAGTTTTCACCAAGGTGGTAGGACCCAGCGATCCATTTCGGCCCTTTGCATACCTTGTTTATTCGTGTAGCCTGCCTTCCAGATAATCAATATGCACTTGCTTAGCATTTTATCCATTGGGTTATTATGGAATCAAACTAATCAAGAGTTCTAGACTTTGACAGGTTCTTCTTATTTGCTTTCATGTTACTATGGACAACTATGCCTAGGGTCTTGAAGTTCTATCACACCACATGTAGTCACTTACATGTATACTTACTTGACATATGTACTCTTTAGGTATTTACAACACCACTGGTCACTATATGATAAAAGTGTGAAAATTAATCGTAAGAAATTTATATTAGTTCAAGTTTGCTCTGTGTGGATTTATTGTTTATTGTTCTGTTTCAGTTATGTTCTTTGACATTTTGAATTTTCTGAAGGGAAAATATATCACCTACGGGGTCAAAGCCAGTTCCCCAATGGTATCAGCTGCAGCTTTTGAAAGAGACATATATACCCCTCGGGTCCCAGCAAGTTTTCACCAAGGTGGTAGGACCCAGCGATCCATTTCTCCCCTTTGCATACCTTGTTTATTCGTGTAGCCTTCCCTACAGATAATCAATATGCACTTGCTTAGCATTTCTTCCATTGGGTTATTATGAAATCAGACTAATCAAGAGTTCTAGACTTTGACAGGTTTTTCTTATTTCCTTTCATGTTACTATAGACAACTATGCCTAGGGTCTTGAAGTTCTATCACACCACATGTAGTCACTTACATGTATGCTTACTTGGCATATGTAACTCTTAAGGTATTTACAACACCACTGGTCACTATATGATAAAAGCGTGAAAATTAATTGTAAGAAATTTATTTTAGTTCAAGTTTGCTCTGTGTGGATTTATTGTTCTGTTTCAGTGATGTTCTGTGACTAAATCTGAAGGGAAAAGATATCACCTATGGGGTCAAAGCCTGCTCCCCAATGGTATCTGCTGACACTTTTGCAAGAGGCATATATACCCCTCGGGTCCCAGCAAGTTTTCACCAAGGTGGTAGGACCCAGCGATCCATTTCGGCCCTTTGCATACCTTGTATATTCGTATTGCCTGCCTTCCAGATAATCAATATGCACTTGCTTAGCATTTTATCCATTGGGTTATTATGGAATCAAACTAATCAAGAGTTCTAGACTTTGACAGGTTCTTCTTATTTGCTTTCATGTTACTATAGACAACTATGCCTAGGGTCTTGAAGTTCTATCACACCACATGTAGTCACTTACATGTATGCTTACTTGACATATGTAACGCCTTAGGTATTTACAACACCACTGGTCACTATATGATAAAAGTGTGAAAATTAATCGTAAGAAATTTATATTAGTTCAAGTTTGCTCTGAGTAGATTTATTATTCTGTTTCAGTGATGTTGTGTGACTAAATCTGAAGGGAAAAGATATCACCTATGGGGTCAAAGCCTGCTCCCCAATGGTTCCTGCTGAGACTTTTGCAAGAGGCATATATACCCCTCGGGTCCCAGCAAGTTTTCACCAAGGTGGTAGGACCCAGCGATCCATTTCGGCCCTTTGCATACCTTGTTTATTCGTGTAGCCTGCCTTCCAGATAATCAATATGCACTTGCTTAGCATTTTATCCATTGGGTTATTATGGAATCAAACTAATCAAGAGTTCTAGACTTTGACAGGTTCTTCTTATTTGCTTTCATGTTACTATAGACAACTATGCCTAGGGTCTTGAAGTTCTATCACACCACATGTAGTCACTTACATGTATACTTACTTGACATATGTACTCTTTAGGTATTTACAACACCACTGGTCACTATATGATAAAAGCGTGAAAATTAATCGTAAGAAATTTATATTAGTTCAAGTTTGCTCTGTGTGGATTTATTGTTCTGTTTCAGTGATGTTCTGTGACTAAATCTGAAGGGAAAAGATATCACCTATGGGGTCAAAGCCTGCTCCCCAATGGTATCTGCTGACACTTTTGCAAGAGACATATATACCCCTCGGGTCCCAGCAAGTTTTCACCAAGGTGGTAGGACCCAGCGATCCATTTCGGCCCTTTGCATACCTTGTTTATTCGTGTAGCCTGCCTTCCAGATAATCAATATGCACTTGCTTAGCATTTTATCCATTGGGTTATTATGGAATTAAACTAATCAAGAGTTCAAGACTTTGACAGGTTCTTCTTATTTGCTTTCATGTTACTATAGACAACTATGCCTAGGGTCTTGAAGTTCTATCACACCACATGTAGTCACTTACATGTATGCTTACTTGACATATGTAACGCCTTAGGTATTTACAACACCACTGGTCACTATATGATAAAAGTGTGAAAATTAATCGTAAGAAATTTATATTAGTTCAAGTTTGCTCTGTGTATATTTATTGTTCTGTTTCAGTGATGTTCTGTGACTAAATCTGAAGTGAAAAGATATCACCTATGGGGTCAAAGCCTGCTCCCCAATGGTTTCTGCTGACCCTTTTGCAAGAGGCATATATAACCCTCGGGTCCCAGCAAGTTTTCACCAAGGTGGTAGGACCCAGCGATCCATTTCGGTCCTTTGCATACCTTGTTTATTCGTGTAGCCTGCCTTCCAGATAATCAATATGCACTTGCTTAGCATTTTATCCATTGGGTTATTATGGAATCAAACTAATCAAGAGTTCTAGACTTTGACAGGTTCTTCTTATTTGCTTTCATGTTACTATAGACAACTATGCCTAGGGTCTTGAAGTTCTATCACACCACATGTAGTCACTTACATGTATGCTTACTTGACATATGTAACGCCTTAGGTATTTACAACACCACTGGTCACTATATGATAAAAGTGTGAAAATTAATCGTAAGAAATTTATATTAGTTCAAGTTTGCTCTGTGTAGATTTATTGTTCTGTTTCAGTGATGTTCTGTGATTAAATCTGAAGGGAAAAGATATCACCTATGGGGTCAAAGCCTGCTCCCCAATGGTTTCTGCTGAAGCTTTTGCAAGAGGCATATATACCCCTCGGGTCCCAGCAAGTTTTCACCAAGGTGGTAGGGCCCAGCGATCCATTTCGGCCCTTTGCATACCTTTTTTTTTTTCGTGTAGCCTGCCTTCCAGATAATCAATATGCACTTGCTTAGCATTTTATCCATTGGGTTATTATGGAATCAAACTAATCAAGAGTTCTAGACTTTGACAGGTTCTTTTTATTTGCTTTCATGTTACTATAGACAACTATGCCTATGGTCTTGAAGTTCTATCACACCACATGTAGTCACTTACATGTATGCTTACTTGGCATATGTAACTCTTAAGGTATTTACAACACCACTGGTCACTATATGATAAAAGCGTGAAAATTAATCGTAAGAAATTTATTTTAGTTCAAGTTTGCTCTGTGTGGATGTATTGTTCTGTTCCAGTGATGTTCTTTGACTAAATCTGAAGGGAAAAGATATCACCTACGGGGTCAAAGCCTGTTCCCCAATGGTATCTGCTGAAGCTTTTGCAAGAGGCATATATACCCCTCGGGTCCCAGCAAGTTTTCACCAAGGTGGTAGGACCCAGCGATCCATTTCGGCCCTTTGCATACCTTGTTTATTCGTGTAGCCTGCCTTCCAGATAATCAATATGCACTTGCTTAGCATTTTATCCATTGGGTTATTATGGAATCAAACTAATCAAGAGTTCTAGACTTTGACAGGTTCTTCTTATTTGCTTTCATGTTACTATAGACAACTATGCCTAGGGTCTTGAAGTTCTATCACACCACATGTAGTCACTTACATGTATGCTTACTTGACATATGTAACTCCTTAGGTATTTACAACACCACTGGTCACTATATGATAAAAGTGTGAAAATTAATCGTAAGAAATTCATATTAGTTCAAGTTTGCTCTGTGTAGATTTATTGTTCTGTTTCAGTGATGTTCTCTGATTAAATCTGAAGGGAAAAGATATCACCTATGGGGTCAAAGCCTGCTCCCCAATGGTTTCTGCTGACACTTTTGCAAGAGGCATATATACCCCTCGGGTCCCAGCAAGTTTTCACCAAGGTGGTAGGACCCAGCGATCCATTTCGGCCCTTTGCATACCTTGTTTATTCGTGTAGCCTGCCTTCCAGATAATCAATATGCACTTGCTTAGCATTTTATCCATTGGGTTATTATGGAATCAAACTAATCAAGAGTTCTAGACTTTGACAGGTTCTTCTTATTTGCTTTCATGTTACTATAGACAACTATGCCTAGGGTCTTGAAGTTCTATCACACCACATGTAGTCACTTACATGTATACTTACTTGACATATGTACTCTTTAGGTATTTACAACACCACTAGTCACTATATGATAAAAGCGTGAAAATTAATCGTAAGAAATTTATATTAGTTCAAGTTTGCTCTGTGTAGATTTATTGTTCTGTTTCAGTGATGTTCTGTGACTAAATCTGAAGGGAAAAGATATCACCTTTGGGGTCAAAGCCTGCTCCCCAATGGTTTCTGCTGACACTTTTGCAAGAGGCATATATACCCCTCGGGTCCCAGCAAGTTTTCACCAAGGTGGTAGGACCCAGCGATCCATTTCGGCCCTTTGCATACCTTGTTTATTCGTGTAGCCTGCCTTCCAGATAATCAATATGCACTTGCTTAGCATTTTATCCATTGGGTTATTATGGAATCAAACTAATCAAGAGTTCTAGACTTTGACAGGTTCTTCTTATTTGCTTTCATGTTACTATGGACAACTATGCCTAGGGTCTTGAAGTTCTATCACACCACATGTAGTCACTTACATGTATACTTACTTGACATATGTACTCTTTAGGTATTTACAACACCACTGGTCACTATATGATAAAAGTGTGAAAATTAATCGTAAGAAATTTATATTAGTTCAAGTTTGCTCTGTGTGGATTTATTGTTTATTGTTCTGTTTCAGTTATGTTCTTTGACATTTTGAATTTTCTGAAGGGAAAATATATCACCTACGGGGTCAAAGCCAGTTCCCCAATGGTATCAGCTGCAGCTTTTGAAAGAGACATATATACCCCTCGGGTCCCAGCAAGTTTTCACCAAGGTAGTAGGACCCAGCGATCCATTTCGGCCCTTTGCATACCTTGTTTATTCGTGTAGCCTTCCCTACAGATAATCAATATGCACTTGCTTAGCATTTCTTCCATTGGGTTATTATGAAATCAAACTAATCAAGAGTTCTAGACTTTGACAGGTTTTTCTTATTTCCTTTCATGTTACTATAGACAACTATGCCTAGGGTCTTGAAGTTCTATCACACCACATGTAGTCACTTACATGTATGCTTACTTGGCATATGTAACTCTTAAGGTATTTACAACACCACTGGTCACTATATGATAAAAGCGTGAAAATTAATTGTAAGAAATTTATTTTAGTTCAAGTTTGCTCTGTGTGGATTTATTGTTCTGTTTCAGTGATGTTCTGTGACTAAATCTGAAGGGAAAAGATATCACCTATGGGGTCAAAGCCTGCTCCCCAATGGTATCTGCTGACACTTTTGCAAGAGGCATATATACCCCTCGGGTCCCAGCAAGTTTTCACCAAGGTGGTAGGACCCAGCGATCCATTTCGGCCCTTTGCATACCTTGTATATTCGTGTTGCCTGCCTTCCAGATAATCAATATGCACTTGCTTAGCATTTTATCCATTGGGTTATTATGGAATCAAACTAATCAAGAGTTCTAGACTTTGACAGGTTCTTCTTATTTGCTTTCATGTTACTATAGACAACTATGCCTAGGGTCTTGAAGTTCTATCACACCACATGTAGTCACTTACATGTATGCTTACTTGACATATGTAACGCCTTAGGTATTTACAACACCACTGGTCACTATATGATAAAAGTGTGAAAATTAATCGTAAGAAATTTATATTAGTTCAAGTTTGCTCTGAGTAGATTTATTATTCTGTTTCAGTGATGTTGTGTGACTAAATCTGAAGGGAAAAGATATCACCTATGGGGTCAAAGCCTGCTCCCCAATGGTTTCTGCTGAGACTTTTGCAAGAGGCATATATACCCCTCGGGTCCCAGCAAGTTTTCACCAAGGTGGTAGGACCCAGCGATCCATTTCGGCCCTTTGCATACCTTGTTTATTCGTGTAGCCTGCCTTCCAGATAATCAATATGCACTTGCTTAGCATTTTATCCATTGGGTTATTATGGAATCAAACTAATCAAGAGTTCTAGACTTTGACAGGTTCTTCTTATTTGCTTTCATGTTACTATAGACAACTATGCCTAGGGTCTTGAAGTTCTATCACACCACATGTAGTCACTTACATGTATACTTACTTGACATATGTACTCTTTAGGTATTTACAACACCACTGGTCACTATATGATAAAAGCGTGAAAATTAATCGTAAGAAATTTATAGTAGTTCAAGTTTGCTCTGTGTGGATTTATTGTTCTGTTTCAGTGATGTTCTGTGACTAAATCTGAAGGGAAAAGATATCACCTATGGGGTCAAAGCCTGCTCCCCAATGGTATCTGCTGACACTTTTGCAAGAGACATATATACCCCTCGGGTCCCAGCAAGTTTTCACCAAGGTGGTAGGACCCAGCGATCCATTTCGGCCCTTTGCATACCTTGTTTATTCGTGTAGCCTGCCTTCCAGATAATCAATATGCACTTGCTTAGCATTTTATCCATTGGGTTATTATGGAATCAAACTAATCAAGAGTTCTAGACTTTGACAGGTTCTTCTTATTTGCTTTCATGTTACTATAGACAACTATGCCTAGGGTCTTGAAGTTCTATCACACCACATGTAGTCACTTACATGTATACTTACTTGACATATGTACTCTTTAGGTATTTACAACACCACTGGTCACTATATGATAAAAGCGTGAAAATTAATCGTAAGAAATTTATAGTAGTTCAAGTTTGCTCTGTGTGGATTTATTGTTCTGTTTCAGTGATGTTCTGTGACTAAATCTGAAGGGAAAAGATATCACCTATGGGGTCAAAGCCTGCTCCCCAATGGTATCTGCTGACACTTTTGCAAGAGACATATATACCCCTCGGGTCCCAGCAAGTTTTCACCAAGGTGGTAGGACCCAGCGATCCATTTCGGCCCTTTGCATACCTTGTTTATTCGTGTAGCCTGCCTTCCAGATAATCAATATGCACTTGCTTAGCATTTTATCCATTGGGTTATTATGGAATTAAACTAATCAAGAGTTCTAGACTTTGACAGGTTCTTCTTATTTGCTTTCATGTTACTATAGACAACTATGCCTAGGGTCTTGAAGTTCTATCACACCACATGTAGTCACTTACATGTATGCTTACTTGACATATGTAACGCCTTAGGTATTTACAACACCACTGGTCACTATATGATAAAAGTGTGAAAATTAATCGTAAGAAATTTATATTAGTTCAAGTTTGCTCTGTGTATATTTATTGTTCTGTTTCAGTGATGTTCTGTGACTAAATCTGAAGGGAAAAGATATCACCTATGGGGTCAAAGCCTGCTCCCCAATGGTTTCTGCTGACCCTTTTGCAAGAGGCATATATAACCCTCGGGTCCCAGCAAGTTTTCACCAAGGTGGTAGGACCCAGCGATCCATTTCGGTCCTTTGCATACCTTGTTTATTCGTGTAACCTGCCTTCCAGATAATCAATATGCACTTGCTTAGCATTTTATCCATTGGGTTATTATGGAATCAAACTAATCAAGAGTTCTAGACTTTGACAGGTTCTTCTTATTTGCTTTCATGTTACTATAGACAACTATGCCAAGGGTCTTGAAGTTCTATCACACCACATGTAGTCACTTACATGTATGCTTACTTGACATATGTAACGCCTTAGGTATTTACAACACCACTGGTCACTATATGATAAAAGTGTGAAAATTAATCGTAAGAAATTTATATTAGTTCAAGTTTGCTCTGTGTAGATTTATTGTTCTGTTTCAGTGATGTTCTGTGATTAAATCTGAAGGGAAAAGATATCACCTATGGGGTCAAAGCCTGCTCCCCAATGGTTTCTGCTGACACTTTTGCAAGAGGCATATATACCCCTCGGGTCCCAGCAAGTTTTCACCAAGGTGGTAGGACCCAGCGATCCATTTCGGCCCTTTGCATACCTTGTTTATTCGTGTAGCCTGCCTTCCAGATAATCAATATGCACTTGCTTAGCATTTTATCCATTGGGTTATTATGGAATCAAACTAATCAAGAGTTCTAGACTTTGACAGGTTCTTCTTATTTGCTTTCATGTTACTATAGACAACTATGCCTAGGGTCTTGAAGTTCTATCACACCACATGTAGTCACTTACATGTATACTTACTTGACATATGTACTCTTTAGGTATTTACAACACCACTAGTCACTATATGATAAAAGCGTGAAAATTAATCGTAAGAAATTTATATTAGTTCAAGTTTGCTCTGTGTGGATTTATTGTTCTGTTTCAGTGATGTTCTGTGACTAAATCTGAAGGGAAAAGATATCACCTATGGGGTCAAAGCCTGCTCCCCAATGGTATCTGCTGACACTTTTGCAAGAGACATATATACCCCTCGGGTCCCAGCAAGTTTTCACCAAGGTGGTAGGACCCAGCGATCCATTTCGGCCCTTTGCATACCTTGTTTATTCGTGTAGCCTTCCCTACAGATAATCAATATGCACTTGCTTAGCATTTTATCCATTGGGTTATTATGGAATTAAACTAATCAAGAGTTCTAGACTTTGACAGGTTCTTCTTATTTGCTTTCATGTTACTATAGACAACTATGCCTAGGGTCTTGAAGTTCTATCACACCACATGTAGTCACTTACATGTATACTAACTTGACATATGTAACGCCTTAGGTATTTACAACACCACTGGTCACTATATGATAAAAGTGTGAAAATTAATCGTAAGAAATTTATATTAGTTCAAGTTTGCTCTGTGTAGATTTATTGTTCTGTTTCAGTGATGTTCTGTGATTAAATCTGAAGGGAAAAGATATCACCTATGGGGTCAAAGCCTGCTCCCCAATGGTTTCTGCTGAAGCTTTTGCAAGAGGCATATATACCCCTCGGGTCCCAGCAAGTTTTCACCAAGGTGGTAGGACCCAGCGATCCATTTCGGCCCTTTGCATACCTTGTTTATTCGTGTAGCCTGCCTTCCAGATAATCAATATGCACTTGCTTAGCATTTTATCCATTGGGTTATTATGGAATCAAACTAATCAAGAGTTCTAGACTTTGACAGGTTCTTCTTATTTGCTTTCATGTTACTATAGACAACTATGCCTATGGTCTTGAAGTTCTATCACACCACATGTAGTCACTTACATGTATACTTACTTACTCTTTAGGTATTTACAACACCACTGGTCACTATATGATAAAAGTGTGAAAATTAATCGTAAGAAATTTATATTAGTTCAAGTTTGCTCTGTGTGGATTTATTGTTTATTGTTCTGTTTCAGTGATGTTCTTTGACATTTTGAATTTTCTTAAGGGAAAATATATCACCTACGGGGTCAAAGCCAGTTCCCCAATGGTATCAGCTGCAGCTTTTGCAAGAGACATATATACCCCTCGGGTCCCAGCAAGTTTTCACCAAGTTAGTAGGACCCAGCGATCCATTTCTCCCCTTTGCATACCTTGTTTATTCGTGTAGCCTTCCCTACAGATAATCAATATGCACTTGCTTAGCATTTCTTCTATTGGGTTATTATGAAATCAAACTAATCAAGAGTTCTAGACTTTGACAGGTTTTTCTTATTTGCTTTCATGTTACTATAGACAACTATGCCTATGGTCTTGAAGTTCTATCACACCACATGTAGTCACTTACATGTATGCTTACTTGGCATATGTAACTCTTAAGGTATTTACAACACCACTGGTCACTATATGATAAAAGCGTGAAAATTAATCGTAAGAAATTTATTTTACTTCAAGTTTGCTCTGTGTGGATGTATTGTTCTGTTCCAGTGATGTTCTTTGACTAAATCTGAAGGGAAAAGATATCACCTACGGGGTCAAAGCCTGTTCCCCAATGGTATCTGCTGAAGCTTTTGCAAGAGGCATATATACCCCTCGGGTCCCAGCAAGTTTTCACCAAGGTGGTAGGACCCAGCGATCCATTTCGGCCCTTTGCATACCTTGTTTATTCGTGTAGCCTGCCTTCCAGATAATCAATATGCACTTGCTTAGCATTTTATCCATTGGGTTATTATGGAATCAAACTAATCAAGAGTTCTACACTTTGACAGGTTCTTCTTATTTGCTTTCATGTTACTATAGACAACTATGCCTAGGGTCTTGAAGTTCTATCACACCACATGTAGTCACTTACATGTATGCTTACTTGACATATGTAACTCCTTAGGTATTTACAACACCACTGGTCACTATATGATAAAAGTGTGAAAATTAATCGTAAGAAATTTATATTAGTTCAAGTTTGCTCTGTGTAGATTTATTGTTCTGTTTCAGTGATGTTCTCTGATTAAATCTGAAGGGAAAAGATATCACCTATGGGGTCAAAGCCTGCTCCCCAATGGTTTCTGCTGACACTTTTGCAAGAGGCATATATACCCCTCGGGTCCCAGCAAGTTTTCACCAAGGTGGTAGTACCCAGCGATCCATTTCGGCCCTTTGCATACCTTGTTTATTCGTGTAGCCTGCCTTCCAGATAATCAATATGCACTTGCTTAGCATTTTATCCATTGGGTTATTATGGAATCAAACTAATCAAGAGTTCTAGACTTTGACAGGTTCTTCTTATTTGCTTTCATGTTACTATAGACAACTATGCCTAGGGTCTTGAAGTTCTATCACACCACATGTAGTCACTTACATGTATGCTTACTTGACATATGTAACTCCTTAGGTATTTACAACACCACTGGTCACTATATGATAAAAGTGTGAAAATTAATCGTAAGAAATTTATATTAGTTCAAGTTTGCTCTGTGTAGATTTATTGTTCTGTTTCAGTGATGTTCTCTGACTAAATCTGAAGGGAAAAGATATCACCTATGGGGTCAAAGCCTGCTCCCCAATGGTTTCTGCTGACACTTTTGCAAGAGGCATATATACCCCTCGGGTCCCAGCAAGTTTTCACCAAGGTGGTAGGACCCAGCGATCCATTTCGGCCCTTTGCATACCTTGTTTATTCGTGTAGCCTGCCTTCCAGATAATCAATATGCACTTGCTTAGCATTTTATCCATTGGGTTATTATGGAATCAAACTAATCAAGAGTTCTAGACTTTGACAGGTTCTTCTTATTTGCTTTCATGTTACTATAGACAACTATGCCTAGGGTCTTGAAGTTCTATCACACCACATGTAGTCACTTACATGTATACTTACTTGACATATGTACTCTTTAGGTATTTACAACACCACTAGTCACTATATGATAAAAGCGTGAAAATTAATCGTAAGAAATTTATATTAGTTCAAGTTTGCTCTGTGTGGATTTATTGTTCTGTTTCAGTGATGTTCTGTGACTAAATCTGAAGGGAAAAGATATCACCTATGGGGTCAAAGCCTGCTCCCCAATGGTATCTGCTGACACTTTTGCAAGAGACATATATACCCCTCGGGTCCCAGCAAGTTTTCACCAAGGTGGTAGGACCCAGCGATCCATTTCGGCCCTTTGCATACCTTGTTTATTCGTGTAGCCTGCCTTCCAGATAATCAATATGCACTTGCTTAGCATTTTATCCATTGGGTTATTATGGAATCAAACTAATCAAGAGTTCTAGACTTTGACAGGTTCTTCTTATTTGCTTTCATGTTACTATAGACAACTATGCCTAGGGTCTTGAAGTTCTATCACACCACATGTAGTCACTTACATGTATGCTTACTTGACATATGTAACGCCTTAGGTATTTACAACACCACTGGTCACTATATGATAAAAGTGTGAAAATTAATCGTAAGAAATTTATATTAGTTCAAGTTTGCTCTGTGTATATTTATTGTTCTGTTTCAGTGATGTTCTGTGACTAAATCTGAAGGGAAAAGATATCACCTATGGGGTCAAAGCCTGCTCCCCAATGGTTTCTGCTGACACTTTTGCAAGAGGCATATATACCCCTCGGGTCCCAGCAAGTTTTCACCAAGGTGGTAGGACCCAGCGATCCATTTCGGCCCTTTGCATACCTTGTTTATTCGTGTAGCCTGCCTTCCAGATAATCAATATGCACTTGCTTAGCATTTTATCCATTGGGTTATTATGGAATCAAACTAATCAAGAGTTCTAGACTTTGACAGGTTCTTCTTATTTGCTTTCATGTTACTATAGACAACTATGCCTATGGTCTTGAAGTTCTATCACACCACATGTAGTCACTTACATGTATACTTACTTACTCTTTAGGTATTTACAACACCACTGGTCACTATATGATAAAAGTGTGAAAATTAATCGTAAGAAATTTATATTAGTTCAAGTTTAATCTGTGTGGATTTATTGTTTATTGTTCTGTTTCAGTGATGTTCTTTGACATTTTGAATTTTCTGAAAGGAAAATATATCACCTACGGGGTCAAAGCCAGTTCCCCAATGGTATCAGCTGCAGCTTTTGCAAGAGACATATATACCCCTCGGGTCCCAGCAAGTTTTCACCAAGGTAGTAGGACCCAGCGATCCATTTCTCCCCTTTGCATACCTTGTTTATTCGTGTAGCCTTCCCTACAGATAATCAATATGCACTTGCTTAGCATTTCTTCTATTGGGTTATTATGAAATCAAACTAATCAAGAGTTCTAGACTTTGACAGGTTTTTCTTATTTGCTTTCATGTTACTATAGACAACTATGCCTATGGTCTTGAAGTTCTATCACACCACATGTAGTCACTTACATGTATGCTTACTTGGCATATGTAACTCTTAAGGTATTTTCAACACCACTGGTCACTATATGATAAAAGCGTGAAAATTAATCGTAAGAAATTTATTTTAGTTCAAGTTTGCTCTGTGTGGATGTATTGTTCTGTTCCAGTGATGTTCTTTGACTAAATCTGAAGGGAAAAGATATCACCTACGGGGTCAAAGCCTGTTCCCCAATGGTATCTGCTGAAGCTTTTGCAAGAGGCATATATACCCCTCGGGTCCCAGCAAGTTTTCACCAAGGTGGTAGGACCCAGCGATCCATTTCGGCCCTTTGCATACCTTGTTTATTCGTGTAGCCTGCCTTCCAGATAATCAATATGCACTTGCTTAGCATTTTATCCATTGGGTTATTATGGAATCAAACTAATCAAGAGTTCTAGACTTTGACAGGTTCTTCTTATTTGCTTTCATGTTACTATAGACAACTATGCCTAGGGTCTTGAAGTTCTATCACACCACATGTTGTCACTTACATGTATGCTTACTTGACATATGTAACGCCTTAGGTATTTACAACACCACTGGTCACTATATGATAAAAGTGTGAAAATTAATCGTAAGAAATTTATATTAGTTCAAGTTTGCTCTGTGTAGATTTATTGTTCTGTTTCAGTGATGTTCTGTGACTAAATCTGAAGGGAAAAGATATCACCTTTGGGGTCAAAGCCTGCTCCCCAATGGTTTCTGCTGACACTTTTGCAAGAGGCATATATACCCCTCGGGTCCCAGCAAGTTTTCACCAAGGTGGTAGGACCCAGCGATCCATTTCGGCCCTTTGCATACCTTGTTTATTCGTGTAGCCTGCCTTCCAGATAATCAATATGCACTTGCTTAGCATTTTATCCATTGGGTTATTATGGAATCAAACTAATCAAGAGTTCTAGACTTTGACAGGTTCTTCTTATTTGCTTTCATGTTACTATAGACAACTATGCCTAGGGTCTTGAAGTTCTATCACACCACATGTTGTCACTTACATGTATGCTTACTTGACATATGTAACGCCTTAGGTATTTACAACACCACTGGTCACTATATGATAAAAGTGTGAAAATTAATCGTAAGAAATTTATATTAGTTCAAGTTTGCTCTGTGTAGATTTATTGTTCTGTTTCAGTGATGTTCTGTGACTAAATCTGAAGGGAAAAGATATCACCTTTGGGGTCAAAGACTGCTCCCCAATGGTTTCTGCTGACACTTTTGCAAGAGGCATATATACCCCTCGGGTCCCAGCAAGTTTTCACCAAGGTGGTAGGACCCAGGGATCCATTTCGGCCCTTTGCATACCTTGTTTATTCGTGTAGCCTGCCTTCCAGATAATCAATATGCACTTGCTTAGCATTTTATCCATTGGGTTATTATGGAATCAAACTAATCAAGAGTTCTAGACTTTGACAGGTTCTTCTTATTTGCTTTCATGTTACTATAGACAACTATGCCTAGGGTCTTGAAGTTCTATCACACCACATGTAGTCACTTACATGTATGCTTACTTGACATATGTACTCTTTAGGTATTTACAACACCACTGGTCACTATATGATAAAAGTGTGAAAATTAATCGTAAGAAATTTATATTAGTTCAAGTTTGCTCTGTGTGGATTTATTGTTTATTGTTCTGTTTCAGGGATGTTCTTTGACATTTTGAATTTTCTGAAGGGAAAATATATCACCTACGGGGTCAAAGCCAGTTCCCCAATGGTATCAGCTGCAGCTTTTGAAAGAGACATATATACCCCTCGGGTCCCAGCAAGTTTTCACCAAGGTGGTAGGACCCAGCGATCCATTTCTCCCCTTTGCATACCTTGTTTATTCGTGTAGCCTTCCCTACAGATAATCAATATGCACTTGCTTAGCATTTTATCCATTGGGTTATTATGGAATCAAACTAATCAAGAGTTCTAGACTTTGACAGGTTCTTCTTATTTGCTTTCATGTTACTATAGACAACTATGCCTAGGGTCTTGAAGTTCTATCACACCACATGTAGTCACTTACATGTATGCTTACTTGACATATGTAACGCCTTAGGTATTTACAACACCACTGGTCACTATATGATAAAAGTGTGAAAATTAATCGTAAGAAATTTATATTAGTTCAAGTTTGCTCTGAGTAGATTTATTATTCTGTTTCAGTGATGTTGTGTGACTAAATCTGAAGGGAAAATATATCACCTATGGGGTCAAAGCCTGCTCCCCAATGGTTTCTGCTGACACTTTTGCAAGAGGCATATATACCCCTCGGGTCCCAGCAAGTTTTCACCAAGGTGGTAGGACCCAGCGATCCATTTCGGCCCTTTGCATACCTTGTTTATTCGTGTAGCCTGCCTTCCAGATAATCAATATGCACTTGCTTAGCATTTTATCCATTGGGTTATTATGGAATCAAACTAATCAAGAGTTCTAGACTTTGACAGGTTCTTCTTATTTGCTTTCATGTTACTATAGACAACTATGCCTAGGGTCTTGAAGTTCTATCACACCACATGTAGTCACTTACATGTATACTTACTTACTCTTTAGGTATTTACAACACCACTGGTCACTATATGATAAAAGTGTGAAAATTAATCGTAAGAAATTTATATTAGTTCAAGTTTGCTCTGTGTGGATTTATTGTTTATTGTTCTGTTTCAGTGATGTTCTTTGACATTTTGAATTTTCTTAAGGGAAAATATATCACCTACGGGGTCAAAGCCAGTTCCCCAATGGTATCAGCTGCAGCTTTTGCAAGAGACATATATACCCCTCGGGTCCCAGCAAGTTTTCACCAAGGTAGTAGGACCCAGCGATCCATTTCTCCCCTTTGCATACCTTGTTTATTCGTGTAGCCTTCCCTACAGATAATCAATATGCACTTGCTTGGCATTTCTTCTATTGGGTTATTATGAAATCAAACTAATCAAGAGTTCTAGACTTTGACAGGTTTTTCTTATTTGCTTTCATGTTACTATAGACAACTATGCCTATGGTCTTGAAGTTCTATCACACCACATGTAGTCACTTACATGTATGCTTACTTGGCATATGTAACTCTTAAGGTATTTACAACACCACTGGTCACTATATGATAAAAGCGTGAAAATTAATCGTAAGAAATTTATTTTAGTTCAAGTTTGCTCTGTGTGGATTTATTGTTCTGTTTCAGTGATGTTCTGTGACTAAATCTGAAGGGAAAAGATATCACCTATGGGGTCAAAGCCTGCTCCCCAATGGTATCTGCTGACACTTTTGCAAGAGGCATATATACCCCTCGGGTCCCAGCAAGTTTTCACCAAGGTGGTAGGACCCAGCGATCCATTTCGGCCCTTTGAATACCTTGTTTATTCGTGTAGCCTGCCTTCCAGATAATCAATATGCACTTGCTTAGCATTTTATCCATTGGGTTATTATGGAATCAAACTAATCAAGAGTTCTAGACTTTGACAGGTTCTTCTTATTTGCTTTCATGTTACTATAGACAACTATGCCTAGGGTCTTGAAGTTCTATCACACCACATGTTGTCACTTACATGTATGCTTACTTGACATATGTAACGCCTTAGGTATTTACAACACCACTGGTCACTATATGATAAAAGTGTGAAAATTAATCGTAAGAAATTTATATTAGTTCAAGTTTGCTCTGTGTAGATTTATTGTTCTGTTTCAGTGATGTTCTGTGACTAAATCTGAAGGGAAAAGATATCACCTTTGGGGTCAAAGCCTGCTCCCCAATGGTTTCTGCTGACACTTTTGCAAGAGGCATATATACCCCTCGGGTCCCAGCAAGTTTTCACCAAGGTGGTAGGACCCAGCGATCCATTTTGGCCCTTTGCATACCTTGTTTATTCGTGTAGCCTGCCTTCCAGATAATCAATATGCACTTGCTTAGCATTTTATCCATTGGGTTATTATGGAATCAAACTAATCAAGAGTTCTAGACTTTGACAGGTTCTTCTTATTTGCTTTCATGTTACTATAGACAACTATGCCTAGGGTCTTGAAGTTCTATCACACCACATGTAGTCACTTACATGTATGCTTACTTGACATATGTACTCTTTAGGTATTTACAACACCACTGGTCACTATATGATAAAAGTGTGAAAATTAATCGTAAGAAATTTATATTAGTTCAAGTTTGCTCTGTGTGGATTTATTGTTTATTGTTCTGTTTCAGTGATGTTCTTTGACATTTTGAATTTTCTGAAGGGAAAATATATCACCTACGGGGTCAAAGCCAGTTCCCCAATGGTATCAGCTGCAGCTTTTGAAAGAGACATATATACCCCTCGGGTCCCAGCAAGTTTTCACCAAGGTGGTAGGACCCAGCGATCCATTTCTCCCCTTTGCATACCTTGTTTATTCGTGTAGCCTTCCCTACAGATAATCAATATGCACTTGCTTAGCATTTCTTCCATTGGGTTATTATGAAATCAAACTAATCAAGAGTTCTAGACTTTGACAGGTTTTTCTTATTTGCTTTCATGTTACTATAGACAACTATGCCTAGGGTCTTGAAGTTCTATCACACCACATGTAGTCACTTACATGTATGCTTACTTGGCATATGTAACTCTTAAGGTATTTACAACACCACTGGTCACTATATGATAAAAGCGTGAAAATTAATTGTAAGAAATTTATTTTAGTTCAAGTTTGCTCTGTGTGGATTTATTGTTCTGTTTCAGTGATGTTGTGTGACTAAATCTGAAGGGAAAAGATATCACCTATGGGGTCAAAGCCTGCTCCCCAATGGTATCTGCTGACACTTTTGCAAGAGGCATATATACCCCTCGGGTCCCAGCAAGTTTTCACCAAGGTGGTAGGACCCAGCGATCCATTTCGGCCCTTTGCATACCTTGTATATTCGTGTAGCCTGCCTTCCAGATAATCAATATGCACTTGCTTAGCATTTTATCCATTGGGTTATTATGGAATCAAACTAATCAAGAGTTCTAGACTTTGACAGGTTCTTCTTATTTGCTTTCATGTTACTATAGACAACTATGCCTAGGGTCTTGAAGTTCTATCACACCACATGTAGTCACTTACATGTATGCTTACTTGACATATGTAACGCCTTAGGTATTTACAACACCACTGGTCACTATATGATAAAAGTGTGAAAATTAATCGTAAGAAATTTATATTAGTTCAAGTTTGCTCTGAGTAGATTTATTATTCTGTTTCAGTGATGTTGTGTGACTAAATCTGAAGGGAAAAGATATCACCTATGGGGTCAAAGCCTGCTCCCCAATGGTTTCTGCTGACACTTTTGCAAGAGGCATTTATACCCCTCGGGTCCCAGCAAGTTTTCACCAAGGTGGTAGGACCCAGCGATCCATTTCGGCCCTTTGCATACCTTGTATATTCGTGTAGCCTGCCTTCCAGATAATCAATATGCACTTGCTTAGCATTTTATCCATTGGGTTATTATGGAATCAAACTAATCAAGAGTTCTAGACTTTGACAGGTTCTTCTTATTTGCTTTCATGTTACTATAGACAACTATGCCTAGGGTCTTGAAGTTCTATCACACCACATGTAGTCACTTACATGTATGCTTACTTGACATATGTAACGCCTTAGGTATTTACAACACCACTGGTCACTATATGATAAAAGTGTGAAAATTAATCGTAAGAAATTTATATTAGTTCAAGTTTGCTCTGTGTGGATTTATTGTTTATTGTTCTGTTTCAGTGATGTTCTTTGACATTTTGAATTTTCTGAAAGGAAAATATATCACCTACGGGGTCAAAGCCAGTTCCCCAATGGTATCAGCTGCAGCTTTTGCAAGAGACATATATACCCCTCGGGTCCCAGCAAGTTTTCACCAAGGTAGTAGGACCCAGCGATCCATTTCTCCCCTTTGCATACCTTGTTTATTTGTGTAGCCTTCCCTACAGATAATCAATATGCACTTGCTTAGCATTTCTTCTATTGGGTTATTATGAAATCAAACTAATCAAGAGTTCTAGACTTTGACAGGTTTTTCTTATTTGCTTTCATGTTACAATAGACAACTATGCCTATGGTCTTGAAGTTCTATCACACCACATGTAGTCACTTACATGTATGCTTACTTGGCATATGTAACTCTTAAGGTATTTTCAACACCACTGGTCACTATATGATAAAAGCGTGAAAATTAATCGTAAGAAATTTATTTTAGTTCAAGTTTGCTCTGTGTGGATGTATTGTTCTGTTCCAGTGATGTTCTTTGACTAAATCTGAAGGGAAAAGATATCACCTACGGGGTCAAAGCCTGTACCCCAATGGTATCTGCTGAAGCTTTTGCAAGAGGCATATATACCCCTCGGGTCCCAGCAAGTTTTCACCAAGGTGGTAGGACCCAGCGATCCATTTCGGCCCTTTGCATACCTTGTTTATTCGTGTAGCCTGCCTTCCAGATAATCAATATGCACTTGCTTAGCATTTTATCCATTGGGTTATTATGGAATCAAACTAATCAAGAGTTCTAGACTTTGACAGGTTCTTCTTATTTGCTTTCATGTTACTATAGACAACTATGCCTAGGGTCTTGAAGTTCTATCACACCACATGTAGTCACTTACATGTATACTTACTTACTCTTTAGGTATTTACAACACCACTGGTCACTATATGATAAAAGTGTGAAAATTAATCGTAAGAAATTTATATTAGTTCAAGTTTGCTCTGTGTGGATTTATTGTTTATGGTTCTGTTTCAGTGATGTTCTTTGACATTTTGAATTTTCTGAAAGGAAAATATATCACCTACGGGGTCAAAGCCAGTTCCCCAATGGTATCAGCTGCAGCTTTTGCAAGAGACATATATACCCCTCGGGTCCCAGCAAGTTTTCACCAAGGTAGTAGGACCCAGCGATCCATTTCTCCCCTTTGCATACCTTGTTTATTTGTGTAGCCTTCCCTACAGATAATCAATATGCACTTGCTTAGCATTTCTTCTATTGGGTTATTATGAAATCAAACTAATCAAGAGTTCTAGACTTTGACAGGTTTTTCTTATTTGCTTTCATGTTACTATAGACAACTATGCCTATGGTCTTGAAGTTCTATCACACCACATGTAGTCACTTACATGTATGTTTACTTGGCATATGTAACTCTTAAGGTATTTTCAACACCACTGGTCACTATATGATAAAAGCGTGAAAATTAATCGTAAGAAATTTATTTTAGTTCAAGTTTGCTCTGTGTGGATGTATTGTTCTGTTCCAGTGATGTTCTTTGACTAAATCTGAAGGGAAAAGATATCACCTATGGGGTCAAAGCCTGCTCCCCAATGGTATCTGCTGACACTTTTGCAAGAGGCATATATACCCCTCGGGTCCCAGCAAGTTTTCACCAAGGTGGTAGGACCCAGCGATCCATTTCGGCCCTTTGCATACCTTATATATTCGTGTAGCCTGCCTTCCAGATAATCAATATGCACTTGCTTAGCATTTTATCCATTGGGTTATTATGGAATCAAACTAATCAAGAGTTCTAGACTTTGACAGGTTCTTCTTATTTGCTTTCATGTTACTATAGACAACTATGCCTAGGGTCTTGAAGTTCTATCACACCACATGTAGTCACTTACATGTATGCTTACTTGACATATGTAACGCCTTAGGTATTTACAACACCACTGGTCACTATATGATAAAAGTGTGAAAATTAATCATAAGAAATTTATATTAGTTCAAGTTTGCTCTGAGTAGATTTATTATTCTGTTTCAGTGATGTTGTGTGACTAAATCTGAAGGGAAAAGATATCACCTATGGGGTCAAAGCCTGCTCCCCAATGGTTTCTGCTGAGACTTTTGCAAGAGGCATATATACCCCTCGGGTCCCAGCAAGTTTTCACCAAGGTGGTAGGACCCAGCGATCCATTTCGGCCCTTTGCATACCTTGTTTATTCGTGTAGCCTGCCTTCCAGATAATCAATATGCACTTGCTTAGCATTTTATCCATTGGGTTATTATGGAATCAAACTAATCAAGAGTTCTAGACTTTGACAGGTTCTTCTTATTTGCTTTCATGTTACTATAGACAACTATGCCTAGGGTCTTGAAGTTCTATCACACCACATGTAGTCACTTACATGTATACTTACTTACTCTTTAGGTATTTACAACACCACTGGTCACTATATGATAAAAGTGTGAAAATTAATCGTAAGAAATTTATATTAGTTCAAGTTTGCTCTGTGTGGATTTATTGTTTATTGTTCTGTTTCAGTGATGTTCTTTGACATTTTGAATTTTCTGAAAGGAAAATATATCACCTACGGGGTCAAAGCCAGTTCCCCAATGGTATCAGCTGCAGCTTTTGCAAGAGACATATATACCCCTCGGGTCCCAGCAAGTTTTCACCAAGGTAGTAGGACCCAGCGATCCATTTCTCCCCTTTGCATACCTTGTTTATTTGTGTAGCCTTCCCTACAGATAATCAATATGCACTTGCTTAGCATTTCTTCTATTGGGTTATTATGAAATCAAACTAATCAAGAGTTCTAGACTTTGACAGGTTTTTCTTATTTGCTTTCATGTTACTATAGACAACTATGCCTATGGTCTTGAAGTTCTATCACACCACATGTAGTCACTTACATGTATGTTTACTTGGCATATGTAACTCTTAAGGTATTTTCAACACCACTGGTCACTATATGATAAAAGCGTGAAAATTAATCGTAAGAAATTTATTTTAGTTCAAGTTTGCTCTGTGTGGATGTATTGTTCTGTTCCAGTGATGTTCTTTGACTAAATCTGAAGGGAAAAGATATCACCTACGGGGTCAAAGCCTGTTCCCCAATGGTATCTGCTGAAGCTTTTGCAAGAGGCATATATACCCCTCGGGTCCCAGCAAGTTTTCACCAAGGTGGTAGGACCCAGCGATCCATTTCGGCCCTTTGCATACCTTGTTTATTCGTGTAGCCTGCCTTCCAGATAATCAATATGCACTTGCTTAGCATTTTATCCATTGGGTTATTATGGAATCAAACTAATCAAGAGTTCTAGACTTTGACAGGTTCTTCTTATTTGCTTTCATGTTACTATAGACAACTATGCCTAGGGTCTTGAAGTTCTATCACACCACATGTAGTCACTTACATGTATGCTTACTTGACATATGTAACTCCTTAGGTATTTACAACACCACTGGTCACTATATGATAAAAGTGTGAAAATTAATCGTAAGAAATTTATATTAGTTCAAGTTTGCTCTGTGTAGATTTATTGTTCTGTTTCCGTGATGTTCTCTGATTAAATCTGAAGGGAAAAGATATCACCTATGGGGTCAAAGCCTGCTCCCCAATGGTTTCTGCTGACACTTTTGCAAGAGGCATATATACCCCTCGGGTCCCAGCAAGTTTTCACCAAGGTGGTAGTACCCAGCGATCCATTTCGGCCCTTTGCATACCTTGTTTATTCGTGTAGCCTGCCTTCCAGATAATCAATATGCACTTGCTTAGCATTTTATCCATTGGGTTATTATGGAATCAAACTAATCAAGAGTTCTAGACTTTGACAGGTTCTTCTTATTTGCTTTCATGTTACTATAGACAACTATGCCTAGGGTCTTGAAGTTCTATCACACCACATGTAGTCACTTACATGTATGCTTACTTGACATATGTAACTCCTTAGGTATTTACAACACCACTGGTCACTATATGATAAAAGTGTGAAAATTAATCGTAAGAAATTTATATTAGTTCAAGTTTGCTCTGTGTAGATTTATTGTTCTGTTTCAGTGATGTTGTGTGACTAAATCTGAAGGGAAAAGATATCACCTATGGGGTCAAAGCCTGCTCCCCAATGGTTTCTGCTGACACTTTTGCAAGAGGCATATATACCCCTCGGGTCCCAGCAAGTTTTCACCAAGGTGGTAGGACCCAGCGATCCATTTCGGCCCTTTGCATACCTTGTTTATTCGTGTAGCCTGCCTTCCAGATAATCAATATGCACTTGCTTAGCATTTTATCCATTGGGTTATTATGGAATCAAACTAATCAAGAGTTCTAGACTTTGACAGGTTCTTCTTATTTGCTTTCATGTTACTATAGACAACTATGCCTAGGGTCTTGAAGTTCTATCACACCACATGTAGTCACTTACATGTATACTTACTTACTCTTTAGGTATTTACAACACCACTGGTCACTATATGATAAAAGTGTGAAAATTAATCGTAAGAAATTTATATTAGTTCAAGTTTGCTCTGTGTGGATTTATTGTTTATTGTTCTGTTTCAGTGATGTTCTTTGACATTTTGAATTTTCTGAAAGGAAAATATATCACCTACGGGGTCAAAGCCAGTTCCCCAATGGTATCAGCTGCAGCTTTTGCAAGAGACATATATACCCCTCGGGTCCCAGCAAGTTTTCACCAAGGTAGTAGGACCCAGCGATCCATTTCTCCCCTTTGCATACCTTGTTTATTTGTGTAGCCTTCCCTACAGATAATCAATATGCACTTGCTTAGCATTTCTTCTATTGGGTTATTATGAAATCAAACTAATCAAGAGTTCTAGACTTTGACAGGTTTTTCTTATTTGCTTTCATGTTACTATAGACAACTATGCCTATGGTCTTGAAGTTCTATCACACCACATGTAGTCACTTACATGTATGCTTACTTGGCATATGTAACTCTTAAGGTATTTTCAACACCACTGGTCACTATATGATAAAAGCGTGAAAATTAATCGTAAGAAATTTATTTTAGTTCAAGTTTGCTCTGTGTGGATTTATTGTTCTGTTTCAGTGATGTTCTGTGACTAAATCTGAAGGGAAAAGATATCACCTATGGGGTCAAAGCCTGCTCCCCAATGGTATCTGCTGACACTTTTGCAAGAGGCATATATACCCCTCGGGTCCCAGCAAGTTTTCACCAAGGTGGTAGGACCCAGCGATCCATTTCGGCCCTTTGCATACCTTATATATTCGTGTAGCCTGCCTTCCAGATAATCAATATGCACTTGCTTAGCATTTTATCCATTGGGTTATTATGGAATCAAACTAATCAAGAGTTCTAGACTTTGACAGGTTCTTCTTATTTGCTTTCATGTTACTATAGACAACTATGCCTAGGGTCTTGAAGTTCTATCACACCACATGTAGTCACTTACATGTATGCTTACTTGACATATGTAACGCCTTAGGTATTTACAACACCACTGGTCACTATATGATAAAAGTGTGAAAATTAATCATAAGAAATTTATATTAGTTCAAGTTTGCTCTGAGTAGATTTATTATTCTGTTTCAGTGATGTTGTGTGACTAAATCTGAAGGGAAAAGATATCACCTATGGGGTCAAAGCCTGCTCACCAATGGTTTCTGCTGAGACTTTTGCAAGAGGCATATATACCCCTCGGGTCCCAGCAAGTTTTCACCAAGGTGGTAGGACCCAGCGATCCATTTCGGCCCTTTGCATACCTTGTTTATTCGTGTAGCCTGCCTTCCAGATAATCAATATGCACTTGCTTAGCATTTTATCCATTGGGTTATTATGGAATCAAACTAATCAAGAGTTCTAGACTTTGACAGGTTCTTCTTATTTGCTTTCATGTTACTATAGACAACTATGCCTAGGGTCTTGAAGTTCTATCACACCACATGTAGTCACT
Source organism: Scardinius erythrophthalmus (assembly GCF_964197995.2). Taxonomy (NCBI): domain Eukaryota; kingdom Metazoa; phylum Chordata; class Actinopteri; order Cypriniformes; family Leuciscidae; genus Scardinius; species Scardinius erythrophthalmus. The sequence continues at coordinate 40,749,556 of NC_138234.1, forward strand.
TACATGTATGCTTACTTGACATATGTAACTCCTTAGGTATTTACAACACCACTGGTCACTATATGATAAAAGTGTGAAAATTAATCGTAAGAAATTTATATTAGTTCAAGTTTGCTCTGAGTAGATTTATTATTCTGTTTCAGTGATGTTGTGTGACTAAATCTGAAGGGAAAAGATATCACCTATGGGGTCAAAGCCTGCTCCCCAATGGTTTCTGCTGACACTTTTGCAAGAGGCATATATACCCCTCGGGTCCCAGCAAGTTTTCACCAAGGTGGTAGGACCCAGCGATCCATTTCGGCCCTTTGCATACCTTATATATTCGTGTAGCCTGCCTTCCAGATAATCAATATGCACTTGCTTAGCATTTTATCCATTGGGTTATTATGGAATCAAACTAATCAAGAGTTCTAGACTTTGACAGGTTCTTCTTATTTGCTTTCATGTTACTATAGACAACTATGCCTAGGGTCTTGAAGTTCTATCACACCACATGTAGTCACTTACATGTATGCTTACTTGACATATGTAACGCCTTAGGTATTTACAACACCACTGGTCACTATATGATAAAAGTGTGAAAATTAATCATAAGAAATTTATATTAGTTCAAGTTTGCTCTGAGTAGATTTATTATTCTGTTTCAGTGATGTTGTGTGACTAAATCTGAAGGGAAAAGATATCACCTATGGGGTCAAAGCCTGCTCCCCAATGGTTTCTGCTGAGACTTTTGCAAGAGGCATATATACCCCTCGGGTCCCAGCAAGTTTTCACCAAGGTGGTAGGACCCAGCGATCCATTTCGGCCCTTTGCATACCTTGTTTATTCGTGTAGCCTGCCTTCCAGATAATCAATATGCACTTGCTTAGCATTTTATCCATTGGGTTATTATGGAATCAAACTAATCAAGAGTTCTAGACTTTGACAGGTTCTTCTTATTTGCTTTCATGTTACTATAGACAACTATGCCTAGGGTCTTGAAGTTCTATCACACCACATGTAGTCACTTACATGTATGCTTACTTGACATATGTAACTCCTTAGGTATTTACAACACCACTGGTCACTATATGATAAAAGTGTGAAAATTAATCGTAAGAAATTTATATTAGTTCAAGTTTGCTCTGAGTAGATTTATTATTCTGTTTCAGTGATGTTGTGTGACTAAATCTGAAGGGAAAAGATATCACCTATGGGGTCAAAGCCTGCTCCCCAATGGTTTCTGCTGACACTTTTGCAAGAGGCATATATACCCCTCGGGTCCCAGCAAGTTTTCACCAAGGTGGTAGGACCCAGCGATCCATTTCGGCCCTTTGCATACCTTATATATTCGTGTAGCCTGCCTTCCAGATAATCAATATGCACTTGCTTAGCATTTTATCCATTGGGTTATTATGGAATCAAACTAATCAAGAGTTCTAGACTTTGACAGGTTCTTCTTATTTGCTTTCATGTTACTATAGACAACTATGCCTAGGGTCTTGAAGTTCTATCACACCACATGTAGTCACTTACATGTATGCTTACTTGACATATGTAACGCCTTAGGTATTTACAACACCACTGGTCACTATATGATAAAAGTGTGAAAATTAATCATAAGAAATTTATATTAGTTCAAGTTTGCTCTGAGTAGATTTATTATTCTGTTTCAGTGATGTTGTGTGACTAAATCTGAAGGGAAAAGATATCACCTATGGGGTCAAAGCCTGCTCCCCAATGGTTTCTGCTGAGACTTTTGCAAGAGGCATATATACCCCTCGGGTCCCAGCAAGTTTTCACCAAGGTGGTAGGACCCAGCGATCCATTTCGGCCCTTTGCATACCTTGTTTATTCGTGTAGCCTGCCTTCCAGATAATCAATATGCACTTGCTTAGCATTTTATCCATTGGGTTATTATGGAATCAAACTAATCAAGAGTTCTAGACTTTGACAGGTTCTTCTTATTTGCTTTCATGTTACTATAGACAACTATGCCTAGGGTCTTGAAGTTCTATCACACCACATGTAGTCACTTACATGTATACTTACTTACTCTTTAGGTATTTACAACACCACTGGTCACTATATGATAAAAGTGTGAAAATTAATCGTAAGAAATTTATATTAGTTCAAGTTTGCTCTGTGTGGATTTATTGTTTATGGTTCTGTTTCAGTGATGTTCTTTGACATTTTGAATTTTCTGAAAGGAAAATATATCACCTACGGGGTCAAAGCCAGTTCCCCAATGGTATCAGCTGCAGCTTTTGCAAGAGACATATATACCCCTCGGGTCCCAGCAAGTTTTCACCAAGGTAGTAGGACCCAGCGATCCATTTCTCCCCTTTGCATACCTTGTTTATTTGTGTAGCCTTCCCTACAGATAATCAATATGCACTTGCTTAGCATTTCTTCTATTGGGTTATTATGAAATCAAACTAATCAAGAGTTCTAGACTTTGACAGGTTTTTCTTATTTGCTTTCATGTTACTATAGACAACTATGCCTATGGTCTTGAAGTTCTATCACACCACATGTAGTCACTTACATGTATGTTTACTTGGCATATGTAACTCTTAAGGTATTTTCAACACCACTGGTCACTATATGATAAAAGCGTGAAAATTAATCGTAAGAAATTTATTTTAGTTCAAGTTTGCTCTGTGTGGATGTATTGTTCTGTTCCAGTGATGTTCTTTGACTAAATCTGAAGGGAAAAGATATCACCTATGGGGTCAAAGCCTGCTCCCCAATGGTATCTGCTGACACTTTTGCAAGAGGCATATATACCCCTCGGGTCCCAGCAAGTTTTCACCAAGGTGGTAGGACCCAGCGATCCATTTCGGCCCTTTGCATACCTTATATATTCGTGTAGCCTGCCTTCCAGATAATCAATATGCACTTGCTTAGCATTTTATCCATTGGGTTATTATGGAATCAAACTAATCAAGAGTTCTAGACTTTGACAGGTTCTTCTTATTTGCTTTCATGTTACTATAGACAACTATGCCTAGGGTCTTGAAGTTCTATCACACCACATGTAGTCACTTACATGTATGCTTACTTGACATATGTAACGCCTTAGGTATTTACAACACCACTGGTCACTATATGATAAAAGTGTGAAAATTAATCATAAGAAATTTATATTAGTTCAAGTTTGCTCTGAGTAGATTTATTATTCTGTTTCAGTGATGTTGTGTGACTAAATCTGAAGGGAAAAGATATCACCTATGGGGTCAAAGCCTGCTCCCCAATGGTTTCTGCTGAGACTTTTGCAAGAGGCATATATACCCCTCGGGTCCCAGCAAGTTTTCACCAAGGTGGTAGGACCCAGCGATCCATTTCGGCCCTTTGCATACCTTGTTTATTCGTGTAGCCTGCCTTCCAGATAATCAATATGCACTTGCTTAGCATTTTATCCATTGGGTTATTATGGAATCAAACTAATCAAGAGTTCTAGACTTTGACAGGTTCTTCTTATTTGCTTTCATGTTACTATAGACAACTATGCCTAGGGTCTTGAAGTTCTATCACACCACATGTAGTCACTTACATGTATACTTACTTACTCTTTAGGTATTTACAACACCACTGGTCACTATATGATAAAAGTGTGAAAATTAATCGTAAGAAATTTATATTAGTTCAAGTTTGCTCTGTGTGGATTTATTGTTTATTGTTCTGTTTCAGTGATGTTCTTTGACATTTTGAATTTTCTGAAAGGAAAATATATCACCTACGGGGTCAAAGCCAGTTCCCCAATGGTATCAGCTGCAGCTTTTGCAAGAGACATATATACCCCTCGGGTCCCAGCAAGTTTTCACCAAGGTAGTAGGACCCAGCGATCCATTTCTCCCCTTTGCATACCTTGTTTATTTGTGTAGCCTTCCCTACAGATAATCAATATGCACTTGCTTAGCATTTCTTCTATTGGGTTATTATGGAATCAAACTAATCAAGAGTTCTAGACTTTGACAGGTTCTTCTTATTTGCTTTCATGTTACTATAGACAACTATGCCTAGGGTCTTGAAGTTCTATCACACCACATGTAGTCACTTACATGTATGCTTACTTGACATATGTAACTCCTTAGGTATTTACAACACCACTGGTCACTATATGATAAAAGTGTAGATTTATTGTTCTGTTTCCGTGATGTTCTCTGATTAAATCTGAAGGGAAAAGATATCACCTATGGGGTCAAAGCCTGCTCCCCAATGGTTTCTGCTGACACTTTTGCAAGAGGCATATATACCCCTCGGGTCCCAGCAAGTTTTCACCAAGGTGGTAGTACCCAGCGATCCATTTCGGCCCTTTGCATACCTTGTTTATTCGTGTAGCCTGCCTTCCAGATAATCAATATGCACTTGCTTAGCATTTTATCCATTGGGTTATTATGGAATCAAACTAATCAAGAGTTCTAGACTTTGACAGGTTCTTCTTATTTGCTTTCATGTTACTATAGACAACTATGCCTAGGGTCTTGAAGTTCTATCACACCACATGTAGTCACTTACATGTATGCTTACTTGACATATGTAACTCCTTAGGTATTTACAACACCACTGGTCACTATATGATAAAAGTGTGAAAATTAATCGTAAGAAATTTATATTAGTTCAAGTTTGCTCTGTGTAGATTTATTGTTCTGTTTCAGTGATGTTGTGTGACTAAATCTGAAGGGAAAAGATATCACCTATGGGGTCAAAGCCTGCTCCCCAATGGTTTCTGCTGACACTTTTGCAAGAGGCATATATACCCCTCGGGTCCCAGCAAGTTTTCACCAAGGTGGTAGGACCCAGCGATCCATTTCGGCCCTTTGCATACCTTGTTTATTCGTGTAGCCTGCCTTCCAGATAATCAATATGCACTTGCTTAGCATTTTATCCATTGGGTTATTATGGAATCAAACTAATCAAGAGTTCTAGACTTTGACAGGTTCTTCTTATTTGCTTTCATGTTACTATAGACAACTATGCCTAGGGTCTTGAAGTTCTATCACACCACATGTAGTCACTTACATGTATACTTACTTACTCTTTAGGTATTTACAACACCACTGGTCACTATATGATAAAAGTGTGAAAATTAATCGTAAGAAATTTATATTAGTTCAAGTTTGCTCTGTGTGGATTTATTGTTTATTGTTCTGTTTCAGTGATGTTCTTTGACATTTTGAATTTTCTGAAAGGAAAATATATCACCTACGGGGTCAAAGCCAGTTCCCCAATGGTATCAGCTGCAGCTTTTGCAAGAGACATATATACCCCTCGGGTCCCAGCAAGTTTTCACCAAGGTAGTAGGACCCAGCGATCCATTTCTCCCCTTTGCATACCTTGTTTATTTGTGTAGCCTTCCCTACAGATAATCAATATGCACTTGCTTAGCATTTCTTCTATTGGGTTATTATGAAATCAAACTAATCAAGAGTTCTAGACTTTGACAGGTTTTTCTTATTTGCTTTCATGTTACTATAGACAACTATGCCTATGGTCTTGAAGTTCTATCACACCACATGTAGTCACTTACATGTATGCTTACTTGGCATATGTAACTCTTAAGGTATTTTCAACACCACTGGTCACTATATGATAAAAGCGTGAAAATTAATCGTAAGAAATTTATTTTAGTTCAAGTTTGCTCTGTGTGGATTTATTGTTCTGTTTCAGTGATGTTCTGTGACTAAATCTGAAGGGAAAAGATATCACCTATGGGGTCAAAGCCTGCTCCCCAATGGTATCTGCTGACACTTTTGCAAGAGGCATATATACCCCTCGGGTCCCAGCAAGTTTTCACCAAGGTGGTAGGACCCAGCGATCCATTTCGGCCCTTTGCATACCTTATATATTCGTGTAGCCTGCCTTCCAGATAATCAATATGCACTTGCTTAGCATTTTATCCATTGGGTTATTATGGAATCAAACTAATCAAGAGTTCTAGACTTTGACAGGTTCTTCTTATTTGCTTTCATGTTACTATAGACAACTATGCCTAGGGTCTTGAAGTTCTATCACACCACATGTAGTCACTTACATGTATGCTTACTTGACATATGTAACGCCTTAGGTATTTACAACACCACTGGTCACTATATGATAAAAGTGTGAAAATTAATCATAAGAAATTTATATTAGTTCAAGTTTGCTCTGAGTAGATTTATTATTCTGTTTCAGTGATGTTGTGTGACTAAATCTGAAGGGAAAAGATATCACCTATGGGGTCAAAGCCTGCTCACCAATGGTTTCTGCTGAGACTTTTGCAAGAGGCATATATACCCCTCGGGTCCCAGCAAGTTTTCACCAAGGTGGTAGGACCCAGCGATCCATTTCGGCCCTTTGCATACCTTGTTTATTCGTGTAGCCTGCCTTCCAGATAATCAATATGCACTTGCTTAGCATTTTATCCATTGGGTTATTATGGAATCAAACTAATCAAGAGTTCTAGACTTTGACAGGTTCTTCTTATTTGCTTTCATGTTACTATAGACAACTATGCCTAGGGTCTTGAAGTTCTATCACACCACATGTAGTCACTTACATGTATACTTACTTACTCTTTAGGTATTTACAACACCACTGGTCACTATATGATAAAAGTGTGAAAATTAATCGTAAGAAATTTATATTAGTTCAAGTTTGCTCTGTGTGGATTTATTGTTTATTGTTCTGTTTCAGTGATGTTCTTTGACATTTTGAATTTTCTGAAAGGAAAATATATCACCTACGGGGTCAAAGCCAGTTCCCCAATGGTATCAGCTGCAGCTTTTGCAAGAGACATATATACCCCTCGGGTCCCAGCAAGTTTTCACCAAGGTAGTAGGACCCAGCGATCCATTTCTCCCCTTTGCATACCTTGTTTATTTGTGTAGCCTTCCCTACAGATAATCAATATGCACTTGCTTAGCATTTCTTCTATTGGGTTATTATGAAATCAAACTAATCAAGAGTTCTAGACTTTGACAGGTTTTTCTTATTTGCTTTCATGTTACTATAGACAACTATGCCTATGGTCTTGAAGTTCTATCACACCACATGTAGTCACTTACATGTATGTTTACTTGGCATATGTAACTCTTAAGGTATTTTCAACACCACTGGTCACTATATGATAAAAGCGTGAAAATGAATCGTAAGAAATTTATTTTAGTTCAAGTTTGCTCTGTGTGGATGTATTGTTCTGTTCCAGTGATGTTCTTTGACTAAATCTGAAGGGAAAAGATATCACCTACGGGGTCAAAGCCTGTTCCCCAATGGTATCTGCTGAAGCTTTTGCAAGAGGCATATATACCCCTCGGGTCCCAGCAAGTTTTCACCAAGGTGGTAGGACCCAGCGATCCATTTCGGCCCTTTGCATACCTTGTTTATTCGTGTAGCCTGCCTTCCAGATAATCAATATGCACTTGCTTAGCATTTTATCCATTGGGTTATTATGGAATCAAACTAATCAAGAGTTCTAGACTTTGACAGGTTCTTCTTATTTGCTTTCATGTTACTATAGACAACTATGCCTAGGGTCTTGAAGTTCTATCACACCACATGTAGTCACTTACATGTATGCTTACTTGACATATGTAACTCCTTAGGTATTTAGAACACCACTGGTCACTATATGATAAAAGTGTGAAAATTAATCGTAAGAAATTTATATTAGTTCAAGTTTGCTCTGTGTAGATTTATTGTTCTGTTTCAGTGATGTTCTCTGATTAAATCTGAAGGGAAAAGATATCACCTATGGGGTCAAAGCCTGCTCCCCAATGGTTTCTGCTGACACTTTTGCAAGAGGCATATATACCCCTCGGGTCCCAGCAAGTTTTCACCAAGGTGGTAGTACCCAGCGATCCATTTCGGCCCTTTGCATACCTTGTTTATTCGTGTAGCCTGCCTTCCAGATAATCAATATGCACTTGCTTAGCATTTTATCCATTGGGTTATTATGGAATCAAACTAATCAAGAGTTCTAGACTTTGACAGGTTCTTCTTATTTGCTTTCATGTTACTATAGACAACTATGCCTAGGGTCTTGAAGTTCTATCACACCACATGTAGTCACTTACATGTATGCTTACTCGCCATATGTAACTCCTTAGGTATTTACAACACCACTGGTCACTATATGATAAAAGTGTGAAAATTAATCGTAAGAAATTTATATTAGTTCAAGTTTGCTCTGTGTGGATTTATTGTTTATTGTTCTGTTTCAGTTATGTTCTTTGACATTTTGAATTTTCTGAAGGGAAAATATATCACCTACGGGGTCAAAGCCAGTTTCCCAATGGTATCAGCTGCAGCTTTTGAAAGAGACATATATACCCCTCGGGTCCCAGCAAGTTTTCACCAAGGTGGTAGGACCCAGCGATCCATTTCTCCCCTTTGCATACCTTGTTTATTCGTGTAGCCTTCCCTACAGATAATCAATATGCACTTGCTTAGCATTTCTTCCATTGGGTTATTATGAAATCAAACTAATCAAGAGTTCTAGACTTTGACAGGTTTTTCTTATTTGCTTTCATGTTACTATAGACAACTATGCCTAGGGTCTTGAAGTTCTATCACACCACATGTAGTCACTTACATGTATGCTTACTTGGCATATGTAACTCTTAAGGTATTTACAACACCACTGGTCACTATATGATAAAAGCGTGAAAATTAATTGTAAGAAATTTATTTTAGTTCAAGTTTGCTCTGTGTGGATTTATTGTTCTGTTTCAGTGATGATCTGTGACTAAATCTGAAGGGAAAAGATATCACCTATGGGGTCAAAGCCTGCTCCCCAATGGTATCTGCTGACACTTTTGCAAGAGGCATATATACCCCTCGGGTCCCAGCAAGTTTTCACCAAGGTGGTAGGACCCAGCGATCCATTTCGGCCCTTTGCATACCTTATATATTCGTGTAGCCTGCCTTCCAGATAATCAATATGCACTTGCTTAGCATTTTATCCATTGGGTTATTATGGAATCAAACTAATCAAGAGTTCTAGACTTTGACAGGTTCTTCTTATTTGCTTTCATGTTACTATAGACAACTATGCCTATGGTCTTGAAGTTCTATCACACCACATGTAGTCACTTACATGTATGTTTACTTGGCATATGTAACTCTTAAGGTATTTTCAACACCACTGGTCACTATATGATAAAAGCGTGAAAATTAATCGTAAGAAATTTATTTTAGTTCAAGTTTGCTCTGTGTGGATGTATTGTTCTGTTCCAGTGATGTTCTTTGACTAAATCTGAAGGGAAAAGATATCACCTATGGGGTCAAAGCCTGCTCCCCAATGGTATCTGCTGACACTTTTGCAAGAGGCATATATACCCCTCGGGTCCCAGCAAGTTTTCACCAAGGTGGTAGGACCCAGCGATCCATTTCGGCCCTTTGCATACCTTATATATTCGTGTAGCCTGCCTTCCAGATAATCAATATGCACTTGCTTAGCATTTTATCCATTGGGTTATTATGGAATCAAACTAATCAAGAGTTCTAGACTTTGACAGGTTCTTCTTATTTGCTTTCATGTTACTATAGACAACTATGCCTAGGGTCTTGAAGTTCTATCACACCACATGTAGTCACTTACATGTATGCTTACTTGACATATGTAACGCCTTAGGTATTTACAACACCACTGGTCACTATATGATAAAAGTGTGAAAATTAATCATAAGAAATTTATATTAGTTCAAGTTTGCTCTGAGTAGATTTATTATTCTGTTTCAGTGATGTTGTGTGACTAAATCTGAAGGGAAAAGATATCACCTATGGGGTCAAAGCCTGCTCACCAATGGTTTCTGCTGAGACTTTTGCAAGAGGCATATATACCCCTCGGGTCCCAGCAAGTTTTCACCAAGGTGGTAGGACCCAGCGATCCATTTCGGCCCTTTGCATACCTTGTTTATTCGTGTAGCCTGCCTTCCAGATAATCAATATGCACTTGCTTAGCATTTTATCCATTGGGTTATTATGGAATCAAACTAATCAAGAGTTCTAGACTTTGACAGGTTCTTCTTATTTGCTTTCATGTTACTATAGACAACTATGCCTAGGGTCTTGAAGTTCTATCACACCACATGTAGTCACTTACATGTATACTTACTTACTCTTTAGGTATTTACAACACCACTGGTCACTATATGATAAAAGTGTGAAAATTAATCGTAAGAAATTTATATTAGTTCAAGTTTGCTCTGTGTGGATTTATTGTTTATTGTTCTGTTTCAGTGATGTTCTTTGACATTTTGAATTTTCTGAAAGGAAAATATATCACCTACGGGGTCAAAGCCAGTTCCCCAATGGTATCAGCTGCAGCTTTTGCAAGAGACATATATACCCCTCGGGTCCCAGCAAGTTTTCACCAAGGTAGTAGGACCCAGCGATCCATTTCTCCCCTTTGCATACCTTGTTTATTTGTGTAGCCTTCCCTACAGATAATCAATATGCACTTGCTTAGCATTTCTTCTATTGGGTTATTATGAAATCAAACTAATCAAGAGTTCTAGACTTTGACAGGTTTTTCTTATTTGCTTTCATGTTACTATAGACAACTATGCCTATGGTCTTGAAGTTCTATCACACCACATGTAGTCACTTACATGTATGTTTACTTGGCATATGTAACTCTTAAGGTATTTTCAACACCACTGGTCACTATATGATAAAAGCGTGAAAATTAATCGTAAGAAATTTATTTTAGTTCAAGTTTGCTCTGTGTGGATGTATTGTTCTGTTCCAGTGATGTTCTTTGACTAAATCTGAAGGGAAAAGATATCACCTACGGGGTCAAAGCCTGTTCCCCAATGGTATCTGCTGAAGCTTTTGCAAGAGGCATATATACCCCTCGGGTCCCAGCAAGTTTTCACCAAGGTGGTAGGACCCAGCGATCCATTTCGGCCCTTTGCATACCTTGTTTATTCGTGTAGCCTGCCTTCCAGATAATCAATATGCACTTGCTTAGCATTTTATCCATTGGGTTATTATGGAATCAAACTAATCAAGAGTTCTAGACTTTGACAGGTTCTTCTTATTTGCTTTCATGTTACTATAGACAACTATGCCTAGGGTCTTGAAGTTCTATCACACTACATGTAGTCACTTACATGTATGCTTACTTGACATATGTAACTCCTTAGGTATTTACAACACCACTGGTCACTATATGATAAAAGTGTGAAAATTAATCGTAAGAAATTTATATTAGTTCAAGTTTGCTCTGTGTAGATTTATTGTTCTGTTTCCGTGATGTTCTCTGATTAAATCTGAAGGGAAAAGATATCACCTATGGGGTCAAAGCCTGCTCCCCAATGGTTTCTGCTGACACTTTTGCAAGAGGCATATATACCCCTCGGGTCCCAGCAAGTTTTCACCAAGGTGGTAGTACCCAGCGATCCATTTCGGCCCTTTGCATACCTTGTTTATTCGTGTAGCCTGCCTTCCAGATAATCAATATGCACTTGCTTAGCATTTTATCCATTGGGTTATTATGGAATCAAACTAATCAAGAGTTCTAGACTTTGACAGGTTCTTCTTATTTGCTTTCATGTTACTATAGACAACTATGCCTAGGGTCTTGAAGTTCTATCACACCACATGTAGTCACTTACATGTATGCTTACTTGACATATGTAACTCCTTAGGTATTTACAACACCACTGGTCACTATATGATAAAAGTGTGAAAATTAATCGTAAGAAATTTATATTAGTTCAAGTTTGCTCTGTGTAGATTTATTGTTCTGTTTCAGTGATGTTGTGTGACTAAATCTGAAGGGAAAAGATATCACCTATGGGGTCAAAGCCTGCTCCCCAATGGTTTCTGCTGACACTTTTGCAAGAGGCATATATACCCCTCGGGTCCCAGCAAGTTTTCACCAAGGTGGTAGGACCCAGCGATCCATTTCGGCCCTTTGCATACCTTGTTTATTCGTGTAGCCTGCCTTCCAGATAATCAATATGCACTTGCTTAGCATTTTATCCATTGGGTTATTATGGAATCAAACTAATCAAGAGTTCTAGACTTTGACAGGTTCTTCTTATTTGCTTTCATGTTACTATAGACAACTATGCCTAGGGTCTTGAAGTTCTATCACACCACATGTAGTCACTTACATGTATACTTACTTACTCTTTAGGTATTTACAACACCACTGGTCACTATATGATAAAAGTGTGAAAATTAATCGTAAGAAATTTATATTAGTTCAAGTTTGCTCTGTGTGGATTTATTGTTTATTGTTCTGTTTCAGTGATGTTCTTTGACATTTTGAATTTTCTGAAAGGAAAATATATCACCTACGGGGTCAAAGCCAGTTCCCCAATGGTATCAGCTGCAGCTTTTGCAAGAGACATATATACCCCTCGGGTCCCAGCAAGTTTTCACCAAGGTAGTAGCACCCAGCGATCCATTTCTCCCCTTTGCATACCTTGTTTATTTGTGTAGCCTTCCCTACAGATAATCAATATGCACTTGCTTAGCATTTCTTCTATTGGGTTATTATGAAATCAAACTAATCAAGAGTTCTAGACTTTGACAGGTTTTTCTTATTTGCTTTCATGTTACTATAGACAACTATGCCTATGGTCTTGAAGTTCTATCACACCACATGTAGTCACTTACATGTATGCTTACTTGGCATATGTAACTCTTAAGGTATTTTCAACACCACTGGTCACTATATGATAAAAGCGTGAAAATTAATCGTAAGAAATTTATTTTAGTTCAAGTTTGCTCTGTGTGGATTTATTGTTCTGTTTCAGTGATGTTCTGTGACTAAATCTGAAGGGAAAAGATATCACCTATGGGGTCAAAGCCTGCTCCCCAATGGTATCTGCTGACACTTTTGCAAGAGGCATATATACCCCTCGGGTCCCAGCAAGTTTTCACCAAGGTGGTAGGACCCAGCGATCCATTTCGGCCCTTTGCATACCTTATATATTCGTGTAGCCTGCCTTCCAGATAATCAATATGCACTTGCTTAGCATTTTATCCATTGGGTTATTATGGAATCAAACTAATCAAGAGTTCTAGACTTTGACAGGTTCTTCTTATTTGCTTTCATGTTACTATAGACAACTATGCCTAGGGTCTTGAAGTTCTATCACACCACATGTAGTCACTTACATGTATGCTTACTTGACATATGTAACGCCTTAGGTATTTACAACACCACTGGTCACTATATGATAAAAGTGTGAAAATTAATCATAAGAAATTTATATTAGTTCAAGTTTGCTCTGAGTAGATTTATTATTCTGTTTCAGTGATGTTGTGTGACTAAATCTGAAGGGAAAAGATATCACCTATGGGGTCAAAGCCTGCTCACCAATGGTTTCTGCTGAGACTTTTGCAAGAGGCATATATACCCCTCGGGTCCCAGCAAGTTTTCACCAAGGTGGTAGGACCCAGCGATCCATTTCGGCCCTTTGCATACCTTGTTTATTCGTGTAGCCTGCCTTCCAGATAATCAATATGCACTTGCTTAGCATTTTATCCATTGGGTTATTATGGAATCAAACTAATCAAGAGTTCTAGACTTTGACAGGTTCTTCTTATTTGCTTTCATGTTACTATAGACAACTATGCCTAGGGTCTTGAAGTTCTATCACACCACATGTAGTCACTTACATGTATACTTACTTACTCTTTAGGTATTTACAACACCACTGGTCACTATATGATAAAAGTGTGAAAATTAATCGTAAGAAATTTATATTAGTTCAAGTTTGCTCTGTGTGGATTTATTGTTTATTGTTCTGTTTCAGTGATGTTCTTTGACATTTTGAATTTTCTGAAAGGAAAATATATCACCTACGGGGTCAAAGCCAGTTCCCCAATGGTATCAGCTGCAGCTTTTGCAAGAGACATATATACCCCTCGGGTCCCAGCAAGTTTTCACCAAGGTAGTAGGACCCAGCGATCCATTTCTCCCCTTTGCATACCTTGTTTATTTGTGTAGCCTTCCCTACAGATAATCAATATGCACTTGCTTAGCATTTCTTCTATTGGGTTATTATGAAATCAAACTAATCAAGAGTTCTAGACTTTGACAGGTTTTTCTTATTTGCTTTCATGTTACTATAGACAACTATGCCTATGGTCTTGAAGTTCTATCACACCACATGTAGTCACTTACATGTATGTTTACTTGGCATATGTAACTCTTAAGGTATTTTCAACACCACTGGTCACTATATGATAAAAGCGTGAAAATGAATCGTAAGAAATTTATTTTAGTTCAAGTTTGCTCTGTGTGGATGTATTGTTCTGTTCCAGTGATGTTCTTTGACTAAATCTGAAGGGAAAAGATATCACCTACGGGGTCAAAGCCTGTTCCCCAATGGTATCTGCTGAAGCTTTTGCAAGAGGCATATATACCCCTCGGGTCCCAGCAAGTTTTCACCAAGGTGGTAGGACCCAGCGATCCATTTCGGCCCTTTGCATACCTTGTTTATTCGTGTAGCCTGCCTTCCAGATAATCAATATGCACTTGCTTAGCATTTTATCCATTGGGTTATTATGGAATCAAACTAATCAAGAGTTCTAGACTTTGACAGGTTCTTCTTATTTGCTTTCATGTTACTATAGACAACTATGCCTAGGGTCTTGAAGTTCTATCACACCACATGTAGTCACTTACATGTATGCTTACTTGACATATGTAACTCCTTAGGTATTTAGAACACCACTGGTCACTATATGATAAAAGTGTGAAAATTAATCGTAAGAAATTTATATTAGTTCAAGTTTGCTCTGTGTAGATTTATTGTTCTGTTTCAGTGATGTTCTCTGATTAAATCTGAAGGGAAAAGATATCACCTATGGGGTCAAAGCCTGCTCCCCAATGGTTTCTGCTGACACTTTTGCAAGAGGCATATATACCCCTCGGGTCCCAGCAAGTTTTCACCAAGGTGGTAGTACCCAGCGATCCATTTCGGCCCTTTGCATACCTTGTTTATTCGTGTAGCCTGCCTTCCAGATAATCAATATGCACTTGCTTAGCATTTTATCCATTGGGTTATTATGGAATCAAACTAATCAAGAGTTCTAGACTTTGACAGGTTCTTCTTATTTGCTTTCATGTTACTATAGACAACTATGCCTAGGGTCTTGAAGTTCTATCACACCACATGTAGTCACTTACATGTATGCTTACTCGCCATATGTAACTCCTTAGGTATTTACAACACCACTGGTCACTATATGATAAAAGTGTGAAAATTAATCGTAAGAAATTTATATTAGTTCAAGTTTGCTCTGTGTGGATTTATTGTTTATTGTTCTGTTTCAGTTATGTTCTTTGACATTTTGAATTTTCTGAAGGGAAAATATATCACCTACGGGGTCAAAGCCAGTTTCCCAATGGTATCAGCTGCAGCTTTTGAAAGAGACATATATACCCCTCGGGTCCCAGCAAGTTTTCACCAAGGTGGTAGGACCCAGCGATCCATTTCTCCCCTTTGCATACCTTGTTTATTCGTGTAGCCTTCCCTACAGATAATCAATATGCACTTGCTTAGCATTTCTTCCATTGGGTTATTATGAAATCAAACTAATCAAGAGTTCTAGACTTTGACAGGTTTTTCTTATTTGCTTTCATGTTACTATAGACAACTATGCCTAGGGTCTTGAAGTTCTATCACACCACATGTAGTCACTTACATGTATGCTTACTTGGCATATGTAACTCTTAAGGTATTTACAACACCACTGGTCACTATATGATAAAAGCGTGAAAATTAATTGTAAGAAATTTATTTTAGTTCAAGTTTGCTCTGTGTGGATTTATTGTTCTGTTTCAGTGATGATCTGTGACTAAATCTGAAGGGAAAAGATATCACCTATGGGGTCAAAGCCTGCTCCCCAATGGTATCTGCTGACACTTTTGCAAGAGGCATATATACCCCTCGGGTCCCAGCAAGTTTTCACCAAGGTGGTAGGACCCAGCGATCCATTTCGGCCCTTTGCATACCTTATATATTCGTGTAGCCTGCCTTCCAGATAATCAATATGCACTTGCTTAGCATTTTATCCATTGGGTTATTATGGAATCAAACTAATCAAGAGTTCTAGACTTTGACAGGTTCTTCTTATTTGCTTTCATGTTACTATAGACAACTATGCCTAGGGTCTTGAAGTTCTATCACACCACATGTAGTCACTTACATGTATGCTTACTTGACATATGTAACGCCTTAGGTATTTACAACACCACTGGTCACTATATGATAAAAGTGTGAAAATTAATCGTAAGAAATTTATATTAGTTCAAGTTTGCTCTGAGTAGATTTATTATTCTGTTTCAGTGATGTTGTGTGACTAAATCTGAAGGGAAAAGATATCACCTATGGGGTCAAAGCCTGCTCCCCAATGGTTTCTGCTGAGACTTTTGCAAGAGGCATATATACCCCTCGGGTCCCAGCAAGTTTTCACCAAGGTGGTAGGACCCAGCGATCCATTTCGGCCCTTTGCATACCTTGTTTATTCGTGTAGCCTGCCTTCCAGATAATCAATATGCACTTGCTTAGCATTTTATCCATTGGGTTATTATGGAATCAAACTAATCAAGAGTTCTAGACTTTGACAGGTTCTTCTTATTTGCTTTCATGTTACTATAGACAACTATGCCTAGGGTCTTGAAGTTCTATCACACCACATGTAGTCACTTACATGTATACTTACTTACTCTTTAGGTATTTACAACACCACTGGTCACTATATGATAAAAGTGTGAAAATTAATCGTAAGAAATTTATATTAGTTCAAGTTTGCTCTGTGTGGATTTATTGTTTATTGTTCTGTTTCAGTGATGTTCTTTGACATTTTGAATTTTCTGAAAGGAAAATATATCACCTACGGGGTCAAAGCCAGTTCCCCAATGGTATCAGCTGCAGCTTTTGCAAGAGACATATATACCCCTCGGGTCCCAGCAAGTTTTCACCAAGGTAGTAGGACCCAGCGATCCATTTCTCCCCTTTGCATACCTTGTTTATTTGTGTAGCCTTCCCTACAGATAATCAATATGCACTTGCTTAGCATTTCTTCTACTGGGTTATTATGAAATCAAACTAATCAAGAGTTCTAGACTTTGACAGGTTTTTCTTATTTGCTTTCATGTTACTATAGACAACTATGCCTATGGTCTTGAAGTTCTATCACACCACATGTAGTCACTTACATGTATGTTTACTTGGCATATGTAACTCTTAAGGTATTTTCAACACCACTGGTCACTATATGATAAAAGCGTGAAAATTAATCGTAAGAAATTTATTTTAGTTCAAGTTTGCTCTGTGTGGATGTATTGTTCTGTTCCAGTGATGTTCTTTGACTAAATCTGAAGGGAAAAGATATCACCTACGGGGTCAAAGCCTGTTCCCCAATGGTATCTGCTGAAGCTTTTGCAAGAGGCATATATACCCCTCGGGTCCCAGCAAGTTTTCACCAAGGTGGTAGGACCCAGCGATCCATTTCGGCCCTTTGCATACCTTGTTTATTCGTGTAGCCTGCCTTCCAGATAATCAATATGCACTTGCTTAGCATTTTATCCATTGGGTTATTATGGAATCAAACTAATCAAGAGTTCTAGACTTTGACAGGTTCTTCTTATTTGCTTTCATGTTACTATAGACAACTATGCCTAGGGTCTTGAAGTTCTATCACACCACATGTAGTCACTTACATGTATGCTTACTTGACATATGTAACTCCTTAGGTATTTACAACACCACTGGTCACTATATGATAAAAGTGTGAAAATTAATCGTAAGAAATTTATATTAGTTCAAGTTTGCTCTGTGTAGATTTATTGTTCTGTTTCAGTGATGTTCTCTGATTAAATCTGAAGGGAAAAGATATCACCTATGGGGTCAAAGCCTGCTCCCCAATGGTTTCTGCTGACACTTTTGCAAGAGGCATATATACCCCTCGGGTCCCAGCAAGTTTTCACCAAGGTGGTAGTACCCAGCGATCCATTTCGGCCCTTTGCATACCTTGTTTATTCGTGTAGCCTGCCTTCCAGATAATCAATATGCACTTGCTTAGCATTTTATCCATTGGGTTATTATGGAATCAAACTAATCAAGAGTTCTAGACTTTGACAGGTTCTTCTTATTTGCTTTCATGTTACTATAGACAACTATGCCTAGGGTCTTGAAGTTCTATCACACCACATGTAGTCACTTACATGTATGCTTACTTGACATATGTAACTCCTTAGGTATTTACAACACCACTGGTCACTATATGATAAAAGTGTGAAAATTAATCGTAAGAAATTTATATTAGTTCAAGTTTGCTCTGTGTGGATTTATTGTTTATTGTTCTGTTTCAGTTATGTTCTTTGACATTTTGAATTTTCTGAAGGGAAAATATATCACCTACGGGGTCAAAGCCAGTTTCCCAATGGTATCAGCTGCAGCTTTTGAAAGAGACATATATACCCCTCGGGTCCCAGCAAGTTTTCACCAAGGTGGTAGGACCCAGCGATCCATTTCTCCCCTTTGCATACCTTGTTTATTCGTGTAGCCTTCCCTACAGATAATCAATATGCACTTGCTTAGCATTTCTTCCATTGGGTTATTATGAAATCAAACTAATCAAGAGTTCTAGACTTTGACAGGTTTTTCTTATTTGCTTTCATGTTACTATAGACAACTATGCCTAGGGTCTTGAAGTTCTATCACACCACATGTAGTCACTTACATGTATGCTTACTTGGCATATGTAACTCTTAAGGTATTTACAACACCACTGGTCACTATATGATAAAAGCGTGAAAATTAATTGTAAGAAATTTATTTTAGTTCAAGTTTGCTCTGTGTGGATTTATTGTTCTGTTTCAGTGATGATCTGTGACTAAATCTGAAGGGAAAAGATATCACCTATGGGGTCAAAGCCTGCTCCCCAATGGTATCTGCTGACACTTTTGCAAGAGGCATATATACCCCTCGGGTCCCAGCAAGTTTTCACCAAGGTGGTAGGACCCAGCGATCCATTTCGGCCCTTTGCATACCTTATATATTCGTGTAGCCTGCCTTCCAGATAATCAATATGCACTTGCTTAGCATTTTATCCATTGGGTTATTATGGAATCAAACTAATCAAGAGTTCTAGACTTTGACAGGTTCTTCTTATTTGCTTTCATGTTACTATAGACAACTATGCCTAGGGTCTTGAAGTTCTATCACACCACATGTAGTCACTTACATGTATGCTTACTTGACATATGTAACGCCTTAGGTATTTACAACACCACTGGTCACTATATGATAAAAGTGTGAAAATTAATCGTAAGAAATTTATATTAGTTCAAGTTTGCTCTGAGTAGATTTATTATTCTGTTTCAGTGATGTTGTGTGACTAAATCTGAAGGGAAAAGATATCACCTATGGGGTCAAAGCCTGCTCCCCAATGGTTTCTGCTGAGACTTTTGCAAGAGGCATATATACCCCTCGGGTCCCAGCAAGTTTTCACCAAGGTGGTAGGACCCAGCGATCCATTTCGGCCCTTTGCATACCTTGTTTATTCGTGTAGCCTGCCTTCCAGATAATCAATATGCACTTGCTTAGCATTTTATCCATTGGGTTATTATGGAATCAAACTAATCAAGAGTTCTAGACTTTGACAGGTTCTTCTTATTTGCTTTCATGTTACTATAGACAACTATGCCTAGGGTCTTGAAGTTCTATCACACCACATGTAGTCACTTACATGTATACTTACTTACTCTTTAGGTATTTACAACACCACTGGTCACTATATGATAAAAGTGTGAAAATTAATCGTAAGAAATTTATATTAGTTCAAGTTTGCTCTGTGTGGATTTATTGTTTATTGTTCTGTTTCAGTGATGTTCTTTGACATTTTGAATTTTCTGAAAGGAAAATATATCACCTACGGGGTCAAAGCCAGTTCCCCAATGGTATCAGCTGCAGCTTTTGCAAGAGACATATATACCCCTCGGGTCCCAGCAAGTTTTCACCAAGGTAGTAGGACCCAGCGATCCATTTCTCCCCTTTGCATACCTTGTTTATTTGTGTAGCCTTCCCTACAGATAATCAATATGCACTTGCTTAGCATTTCTTCTATTGGGTTATTATGAAATCAAACTAATCAAGAGTTCTAGACTTTGACAGGTTTTTCTTATTTGCTTTCATGTTACTATAGACAACTATGCCTATGGTCTTGAAGTTCTATCACACCACATGTAGTCACTTACATGTATGCTTACTTGGCATATGTAACTCTTAAGGTATTTTCAACACCACTGGTCACTATATGATAAAAGCGTGAAAATTAATCGTAAGAAATTTATTTTAGTTCAAGTTTGCTCTGTGTGGATGTATTGTTCTGTTCCAGTGATGTTCTTTGACTAAATCTGAAGGGAAAAGATATCACCTACGGGGTCAAAGCCTGTTCCCCAATGGTATCTGCTGAAGCTTTTGCAAGAGGCATATATACCCCTCGGGTCCCAGCAAGTTTTCACCAAGGTGGTAGGACCCAGCGATCCATTTCGGCCCTTTGCATACCTTGTTTATTCGTGTAGCCTGCCTTCCAGATAATCAATATGCACTTGCTTAGCATTTTATCCATTGGGTTATTATGGAATCAAACTAATCAAGAGTTCTAGACTTTGACAGGTTCTTCTTATTTGCTTTCATGTTACTATAGACAACTATGCCTAGGGTCTTGAAGTTCTATCACACCACATGTAGTCACTTACATGTATGCTTACTTGACATATGTAACTCCTTAGGTATTTACAACACCACTGGTCACTATATGATAAAAGTGTGAAAATTAATCGTAAGAAATTTATATTAGTTCAAGTTTGCTCTGTGTAGATTTATTGTTCTGTTTCAGTGATGTTCTCTGATTAAATCTGAAGGGAAAAGATATCACCTATGGGGTCAAAGCCTGCTCCCCAATGGTTTCTGCTGACACTTTTGCAAGAGGCATATATACCCCTCGGGTCCCAGCAAGTTTTCACCAAGGTGGTAGTACCCAGCGATCCATTTCGGCCCTTTGCATACCTTGTTTATTCGTGTAGTCTGCCTTCCAGATAATCAATATGCACTTGCTTAGCATTTTATCCATTGGGTTATTATGGAATCAAACTAATCAAGAGTTCTAGACTTTGACAGGTTCTTCTTATTTGCTTTCATGTTACTATAGACAACTATGCCTAGGGTCTTGAAGTTCTATCACACCACATGTAGTCACTTACATGTATGCTTACTTGACATATGTAACTCCTTAGGTATTTACAACACCACTGGTCACTATATGATAAAAGTGTGAAAATTAATCGTAAGAAATTTATATTAGTTCAAGTTTGCTCTGTGTAGATTTATTGTTCTGTTTCAGTGATGTTCTCTGACTAAATCTGAAGGGAAAAGATATCACCTATGGGGTCAAAGCCTGCTCCCCAATGGTTTCTGCTGACACTTTTGCAAGAGGCATATATACCCCTCGGGTCCCAGCAAGTTTTCACCAAGGTGGTAGGACCCAGCGATCCATTTCGGCCCTTTGCATACCTTGTTTATTCGTGTAGCCTGCCTTCCAGATAATCAATATGCACTTGCTTAGCATTTTATCCATTGGGTTATTATGGAATCAAACTAATCAAGAGTTCTAGACTTTGACAGGTTCTTCTTATTTGCTTTCATGTTACTATAGACAACTATGCCTAGGGTCTTGAAGTTCTATCACACCACATGTAGTCACTTACATGTATACTTACTTGACATATGTACTCTTTAGGTATTTACAACACCACTGGTCACTATATGATAAAAGCGTGAAAATTAATCGTAAGAAATTTATATTAGTTCAAGTTTGCTCTGTGTGGATTTATTGTTCTGTTTCAGTGATGTTCTGTGACTAAATCTGAAGGGAAAAGATATCACCTATGGGGTCAAAGCCTGCTCCCCAATGGTATCTGCTGACACTTTTGCAAGAGACATATATACCCCTCGGGTCCCAGCAAGTTTTCACCAAGGTGGTAGGACCCAGCGATCCATTTCGGCCCTTTGCATACCTTGTTTATTCGTGTAGCCTGCCTTCCAGATAATCAATATGCACTTGCTTAGCATTTTATCCATTGGGTTATTATGGAATTAAACTAATCAAGAGTTCTAGACTTTGACAGGTTCTTCTTATTTGCTTTCATGTTACTATAGACAACTATGCCTAGGGTCTTGAAGTTCTATCACACCACATGTAGTCACTTACATGTATACTTACTTACTCTTTAGGTATTTACAACACCACTGGTCACTATATGATAAAAGTGTGAAAATTAATCGTAAGAAATTTATATTAGTTCAAGTTTGCTCTGTGTGGATTTATTGTTTATTGTTCTGTTTCAGTGATGTTCTTTGACATTTTGAATTTTCTGAAAGGAAAATATATCACCTACGGGGTCAAAGCCAGTTCCCCAATGGTATCAGCTGCAGCTTTTGCAAGAGACATATATACCCCTCGGGTCCCAGCAAGTTTTCACCAAGGTAGTAGGACCCAGCGATCCATTTCTCCCCTTTGCATACCTTGTTTATTTGTGTAGCCTTCCCTACAGATAATCAATATGCACTTGCTTAGCATTTCTTCTACTGGGTTATTATGAAATCAAACTAATCAAGAGTTCTAGACTTTG
This sequence comes from Scardinius erythrophthalmus, assembly GCF_964197995.2. NCBI lineage: Eukaryota > Metazoa > Chordata > Actinopteri > Cypriniformes > Leuciscidae > Scardinius > Scardinius erythrophthalmus. The sequence continues at coordinate 40,772,186 of NC_138234.1, forward strand.
ACAGGTTTTTCTTATTTGCTTTCATGTTACTATAGACAACTATGCCTATGGTCTTGAAGTTCTATCACACCACATGTAGTCACTTACATGTATGCTTACTTGGCATATGTAACTCTTAAGGTATTTTCAACACCACTGGTCACTATATGATAAAAGCGTGAAAATTAATCGTAAGAAATTTATTTTAGTTCAAGTTTGCTCTGTGTGGATTTATTGTTCTGTTTCAGTGATGTTCTGTGACTAAATCTGAAGGGAAAAGATATCACCTATGGGGTCAAAGCCTGCTCCCCAATGGTATCTGCTGACACTTTTGCAAGAGGCATATATACCCCTCGGGTCCCAGCAAGTTTTCACCAAGGTGGTAGGACCCAGCGATCCATTTCGGCCCTTTGCATACCTTATATATTCGTGTAGCCTGCCTTCCAGATAATCAATATGCACTTGCTTAGCATTTTATCCATTGGGTTATTATGGAATCAAACTAATCAAGAGTTCTAGACTTTGACAGGTTCTTCTTATTTGCTTTCATGTTACTATAGACAACTATGCCTAGGGTCTTGAAGTTCTATCACACCACATGTAGTCACTTACATGTATGCTTACTTGACATATGTAACGCCTTAGGTATTTACAACACCACTGGTCACTATATGATAAAAGTGTGAAAATTAATCATAAGAAATTTATATTAGTTCAAGTTTGCTCTGAGTAGATTTATTATTCTGTTTCAGTGATGTTGTGTGACTAAATCTGAAGGGAAAAGATATCACCTATGGGGTCAAAGCCTGCTCCCCAATGGTTTCTGCTGAGACTTTTGCAAGAGGCATATATACCCCTCGGGTCCCAGCAAGTTTTCACCAAGGTGGTAGGACCCAGCGATCCATTTCGGCCCTTTGCATACCTTGTTTATTCGTGTAGCCTGCCTTCCAGATAATCAATATGCACTTGCTTAGCATTTTATCCATTGGGTTATTATGGAATCAAACTAATCAAGAGTTCTAGACTTTGACAGGTTCTTCTTATTTGCTTTCATGTTACTATAGACAACTATGCCTAGGGTCTTGAAGTTCTATCACACCACATGTAGTCACTTACATGTATACTTACTTACTCTTTAGGTATTTACAACACCACTGGTCACTATATGATAAAAGTGTGAAAATTAATCGTAAGAAATTTATATTAGTTCAAGTTTGCTCTGTGTGGATTTATTGTTTATTGTTCTGTTTCAGTGATGTTCTTTGACATTTTGAATTTTCTGAAAGGAAAATATATCACCTACGGGGTCAAAGCCAGTTCCCCAATGGTATCAGCTGCAGCTTTTGCAAGAGACATATATACCCCTCGGGTCCCAGCAAGTTTTCACCAAGGTAGTAGGACCCAGCGATCCATTTCTCCCCTTTGCATACCTTGTTTATTTGTGTAGCCTTCCCTACAGATAATCAATATGCACTTGCTTAGCATTTCTTCTATTGGGTTATTATGAAATCAAACTAATCAAGAGTTCTAGACTTTGACAGGTTTTTCTTATTTGCTTTCATGTTACTATAGACAACTATGCCTATGGTCTTGAAGTTCTATCACACCACATGTAGTCACTTACATGTATGTTTACTTGGCATATGTAACTCTTAAGGTATTTTCAACACCACTGGTCACTATATGATAAAAGCGTGAAAATTAATCGTAAGAAATTTATTTTAGTTCAAGTTTGCTCTGTGTGGATGTATTGTTCTGTTCCAGTGATGTTCTTTGACTAAATCTGAAGGGAAAAGATATCACCTACGGGGTCAAAGCCTGTTCCCCAATGGTATCTGCTGAAGCTTTTGCAAGAGGCATATATACCCCTCGGGTCCCAGCAAGTTTTCACCAAGGTGGTAGGACCCAGCGATCCATTTCGGCCCTTTGCATACCTTGTTTATTCGTGTAGCCTGCCTTCCAGATAATCAATATGCACTTGCTTAGCATTTTATCCATTGGGTTATTATGGAATCAAACTAATCAAGAGTTCTAGACTTTGACAGGTTCTTCTTATTTGCTTTCATGTTACTATAGACAACTATGCCTAGGGTCTTGAAGTTCTATCACACCACATGTAGTCACTTACATGTATGCTTACTTGACATATGTAACTCCTTAGGTATTTACAACACCACTGGTCACTATATGATAAAAGTGTGAAAATTAATCGTAAGAAATTTATATTAGTTCAAGTTTGCTCTGTGTAGATTTATTGTTCTGTTTCAGTGATGTTCTCTGATTAAATCTGAAGGGAAAAGATATCACCTATGGGGTCAAAGCCTGCTCCCCAATGGTTTCTGCTGACACTTTTGCAAGAGGCATATATACCCCTCGGGTCCCAGCAAGTTTTCACCAAGGTGGTAGTACCCAGCGATCCATTTCGGCCCTTTGCATACCTTGTTTATTCGTGTAGCCTGCCTTCCAGATAATCAATATGCACTTGCTTAGCATTTTATCCATTGGGTTATTATGGAATCAAACTAATCAAGAGTTCTAGACTTTGACAGGTTCTTCTTATTTGCTTTCATGTTACTATAGACAACTATGCCTAGGGTCTTGAAGTTCTATCACACCACATGTAGTCACTTACATGTATGCTTACTTGACATATGTAACTCCTTAGGTATTTACAACACCACTGGTCACTATATGATAAAAGTGTGAAAATTAATCGTAAGAAATTTATATTAGTTCAAGTTTGCTCTGTGTGGATTTATTGTTTATTGTTCTGTTTCAGTTATGTTCTTTGACATTTTGAATTTTCTGAAGGGAAAATATATCACCTACGGGGTCAAAGCCAGTTTCCCAATGGTATCAGCTGCAGCTTTTGAAAGAGACATATATACCCCTCGGGTCCCAGCAAGTTTTCACCAAGGTGGTAGGACCCAGCGATCCATTTCTCCCCTTTGCATACCTTGTTTATTCGTGTAGCCTTCCCTACAGATAATCAATATGCACTTGCTTAGCATTTCTTCCATTGGGTTATTATGAAATCAAACTAATCAAGAGTTCTAGACTTTGACAGGTTTTTCTTATTTGCTTTCATGTTACTATAGACAACTATGCCTAGGGTCTTGAAGTTCTATCACACCACATGTAGTCACTTACATGTATGCTTACTTGGCATATGTAACTCTTAAGGTATTTACAACACCACTGGTCACTATATGATAAAAGCGTGAAAATTAATTGTAAGAAATTTATTTTAGTTCAAGTTTGCTCTGTGTGGATTTATTGTTCTGTTTCAGTGATGATCTGTGACTAAATCTGAAGGGAAAAGATATCACCTATGGGGTCAAAGCCTGCTCCCCAATGGTATCTGCTGACACTTTTGCAAGAGGCATATATACCCCTCGGGTCCCAGCAAGTTTTCACCAAGGTGGTAGGACCCAGCGATCCATTTCGGCCCTTTGCATACCTTATATATTCGTGTAGCCTGCCTTCCAGATAATCAATATGCACTTGCTTAGCATTTTATCCATTGGGTTATTATGGAATCAAACTAATCAAGAGTTCTAGACTTTGACAGGTTCTTCTTATTTGCTTTCATGTTACTATAGACAACTATGCCTAGGGTCTTGAAGTTCTATCACACCACATGTAGTCACTTACATGTATGCTTACTTGACATATGTAACGCCTTAGGTATTTACAACACCACTGGTCACTATATGATAAAAGTGTGAAAATTAATCGTAAGAAATTTATATTAGTTCAAGTTTGCTCTGAGTAGATTTATTATTCTGTTTCAGTGATGTTGTGTGACTAAATCTGAAGGGAAAAGATATCACCTATGGGGTCAAAGCCTGCTCCCCAATGGTTTCTGCTGAGACTTTTGCAAGAGGCATATATACCCCTCGGGTCCCAGCAAGTTTTCACCAAGGTGGTAGGACCCAGCGATCCATTTCGGCCCTTTGCATACCTTGTTTATTCGTGTAGCCTGCCTTCCAGATAATCAATATGCACTTGCTTAGCATTTTATCCATTGGGTTATTATGGAATCAAACTAATCAAGAGTTCTAGACTTTGACAGGTTCTTCTTATTTGCTTTCATGTTACTATAGACAACTATGCCTAGGGTCTTGAAGTTCTATCACACCACATGTAGTCACTTACATGTATACTTACTTACTCTTTAGGTATTTACAACACCACTGGTCACTATATGATAAAAGTGTGAAAATTAATCGTAAGAAATTTATATTAGTTCAAGTTTGCTCTGTGTGGATTTATTGTTTATTGTTCTGTTTCAGTGATGTTCTTTGACATTTTGAATTTTCTGAAAGGAAAATATATCACCTACGGGGTCAAAGCCAGTTCCCCAATGGTATCAGCTGCAGCTTTTGCAAGAGACATATATACCCCTCGGGTCCCAGCAAGTTTTCACCAAGGTAGTAGGACCCAGCGATCCATTTCTCCCCTTTGCATACCTTGTTTATTTGTGTAGCCTTCCCTACAGATAATCAATATGCACTTGCTTAGCATTTCTTCTATTGGGTTATTATGAAATCAAACTAATCAAGAGTTCTAGACTTTGACAGGTTTTTCTTATTTGCTTTCATGTTACTATAGACAACTATGCCTATGGTCTTGAAGTTCTATCACACCACATGTAGTCACTTACATGTATGCTTACTTGGCATATGTAACTCTTAAGGTATTTTCAACACCACTGGTCACTATATGATAAAAGCGTGAAAATTAATCGTAAGAAATTTATTTTAGTTCAAGTTTGCTCTGTGTGGATGTATTGTTCTGTTCCAGTGATGTTCTTTGACTAAATCTGAAGGGAAAAGATATCACCTACGGGGTCAAAGCCTGTTCCCCAATGGTATCTGCTGAAGCTTTTGCAAGAGGCATATATACCCCTCGGGTCCCAGCAAGTTTTCACCAAGGTGGTAGGACCCAGCGATCCATTTCGGCCCTTTGCATACCTTGTTTATTCGTGTAGCCTGCCTTCCAGATAATCAATATGCACTTGCTTAGCATTTTATCCATTGGGTTATTATGGAATCAAACTAATCAAGAGTTCTAGACTTTGACAGGTTCTTCTTATTTGCTTTCATGTTACTATAGACAACTATGCCTAGGGTCTTGAAGTTCTATCACACCACATGTAGTCACTTACATGTATGCTTACTTGACATATGTAACTCCTTAGGTATTTACAACACCACTGGTCACTATATGATAAAAGTGTGAAAATTAATCGTAAGAAATTTATATTAGTTCAAGTTTGCTCTGTGTAGATTTATTGTTCTGTTTCAGTGATGTTCTCTGATTAAATCTGAAGGGAAAAGATATCACCTATGGGGTCAAAGCCTGCTCCCCAATGGTTTCTGCTGACACTTTTGCAAGAGGCATATATACCCCTCGGGTCCCAGCAAGTTTTCACCAAGGTGGTAGTACCCAGCGATCCATTTCGGCCCTTTGCATACCTTGTTTATTCGTGTAGTCTGCCTTCCAGATAATCAATATGCACTTGCTTAGCATTTTATCCATTGGGTTATTATGGAATCAAACTAATCAAGAGTTCTAGACTTTGACAGGTTCTTCTTATTTGCTTTCATGTTACTATAGACAACTATGCCTAGGGTCTTGAAGTTCTATCACACCACATGTAGTCACTTACATGTATGCTTACTTGACATATGTAACTCCTTAGGTATTTACAACACCACTGGTCACTATATGATAAAAGTGTGAAAATTAATCGTAAGAAATTTATATTAGTTCAAGTTTGCTCTGTGTAGATTTATTGTTCTGTTTCAGTGATGTTCTCTGACTAAATCTGAAGGGAAAAGATATCACCTATGGGGTCAAAGCCTGCTCCCCAATGGTTTCTGCTGACACTTTTGCAAGAGGCATATATACCCCTCGGGTCCCAGCAAGTTTTCACCAAGGTGGTAGGACCCAGCGATCCATTTCGGCCCTTTGCATACCTTGTTTATTCGTGTAGCCTGCCTTCCAGATAATCAATATGCACTTGCTTAGCATTTTATCCATTGGGTTATTATGGAATCAAACTAATCAAGAGTTCTAGACTTTGACAGGTTCTTCTTATTTGCTTTCATGTTACTATAGACAACTATGCCTAGGGTCTTGAAGTTCTATCACACCACATGTAGTCACTTACATGTATGCTTACTTGACATATGTAACGCCTTAGGTATTTACAACACCACTGGTCACTATATGATAAAAGTGTGAAAATTAATCGTAAGAAATTTATATTAGTTCAAGTTTGCTCTGAGTAGATTTATTATTCTGTTTCAGTGATGTTGTGTGACTAAATCTGAAGGGAAAAGATATCACCTATGGGGTCAAAGCCTGCTCCCCAATGGTTTCTGCTGAGACTTTTGCAAGAGGCATATATACCCCTCGGGTCCCAGCAAGTTTTCACCAAGGTGGTAGGACCCAGCGATCCATTTCGGCCCTTTGCATACCTTGTTTATTCGTGTAGCCTGCCTTCCAGATAATCAATATGCACTTGCTTAGCATTTTATCCATTGGGTTATTATGGAATCAAACTAATCAAGAGTTCTAGACTTTGACAGGTTCTTCTTATTTGCTTTCATGTTACTATAGACAACTATGCCTAGGGTCTTGAAGTTCTATCACACCACATGTAGTCACTTACATGTATACTTACTTACTCTTTAGGTATTTACAACACCACTGGTCACTATATGATAAAAGTGTGAAAATTAATCGTAAGAAATTTATATTAGTTCAAGTTTGCTCTGTGTGGATTTATTGTTTATTGTTCTGTTTCAGTGATGTTCTTTGACATTTTGAATTTTCTGAAAGGAAAATATATCACCTACGGGGTCAAAGCCAGTTCCCCAATGGTATCAGCTGCAGCTTTTGCAAGAGACATATATACCCCTCGGGTCCCAGCAAGTTTTCACCAAGGTAGTAGGACCCAGCGATCCATTTCTCCCCTTTGCATACCTTGTTTATTTGTGTAGCCTTCCCTACAGATAATCAATATGCACTTGCTTAGCATTTCTTCTATTGGGTTATTATGAAATCAAACTAATCAAGAGTTCTAGACTTTGACAGGTTTTTCTTATTTGCTTTCATGTTACTATAGACAACTATGCCTATGGTCTTGAAGTTCTATCACACCACATGTAGTCACTTACATGTATGCTTACTTGGCATATGTAACTCTTAAGGTATTTTCAACACCACTGGTCACTATATGATAAAAGCGTGAAAATTAATCGTAAGAAATTTATTTTAGTTCAAGTTTGCTCTGTGTGGATGTATTGTTCTGTTCCAGTGATGTTCTTTGACTAAATCTGAAGGGAAAAGATATCACCTACGGGGTCAAAGCCTGTTCCCCAATGGTATCTGCTGAAGCTTTTGCAAGAGGCATATATACCCCTCGGGTCCCAGCAAGTTTTCACCAAGGTGGTAGGACCCAGCGATCCATTTCGGCCCTTTGCATACCTTGTTTATTCGTGTAGCCTGCCTTCCAGATAATCAATATGCACTTGCTTAGCATTTTATCCATTGGGTTATTATGGAATCAAACTAATCAAGAGTTCTAGACTTTGACAGGTTCTTCTTATTTGCTTTCATGTTACTATAGACAACTATGCCTAGGGTCTTGAAGTTCTATCACACCACATGTAGTCACTTACATGTATGCTTACTTGACATATGTAACTCCTTAGGTATTTACAACACCACTGGTCACTATATGATAAAAGTGTGAAAATTAATCGTAAGAAATTTATATTAGTTCAAGTTTGCTCTGTGTAGATTTATTGTTCTGTTTCAGTGATGTTCTCTGATTAAATCTGAAGGGAAAAGATATCACCTATGGGGTCAAAGCCTGCTCCCCAATGGTTTCTGCTGACACTTTTGCAATAGGCATATATACCCCTCGGGTCCCAGCAAGTTTTCACCAAGGTGGTAGGACCCAGCGATCCATTTCGGCCCTTTGCATACCTTGTTTATTCGTGTAGCCTGCCTTCCAGATAATCAATATGCACTTGCTTAGCATTTTATCCATTGGGTTATTATGGAATCAAACTAATCAAGAGTTCTAGACTTTGACAGGTTCTTCTTATTTGCTTTCATGTTACTATAGACAACTATGCCTAGGGTCTTGAAGTTCTATCACACCACATGTAGTCACTTACATGTATGCTTACTTGACATATGTAACTCCTTAGGTATTTACAACACCACTGGTCACTATATGATAAAAGTGTGAAAATTAATCGTAAGAAATTTATATTAGTTCAAGTTTGCTCTGTGTGGATTTATTGTTTATTGTTCTGTTTCAGTTATGTTCTTTGACATTTTGAATTTTCTGAAGGGAAAATATATCACCTACGGGGTCAAAGCCAGTTTCCCAATGGTATCAGCTGCAGCTTTTGAAAGAGACATATATACCCCTCGGGTCCCAGCAAGTTTTCACCAAGGTGGTAGGACCCAGCGATCCATTTCTCCCCTTTGCATACCTTGTTTATTCGTGTAGCCTTCCCTACAGATAATCAATATGCACTTGCTTAGCATTTCTTCCATTGGGTTATTATGAAATCAAACTAATCAAGAGTTCTAGACTTTGACAGGTTTTTCTTATTTGCTTTCATGTTACTATAGACAACTATGCCTAGGGTCTTGAAGTTCTATCACACCACATGTAGTCACTTACATGTATGCTTACTTGGCATATGTAACTCTTAAGGTATTTACAACACCACTGGTCACTATATGATAAAAGCGTGAAAATTAATTGTAAGAAATTTATTTTAGTTCAAGTTTGCTCTGTGTGGATTTATTGTTCTGTTTCAGTGATGATCTGTGACTAAATCTGAAGGGAAAAGATATCACCTATGGGGTCAAAGCCTGCTCCCCAATGGTATCTGCTGACACTTTTGCAAGAGGCATATATACCCCTCGGGTCCCAGCAAGTTTTCACCAAGGTGGTAGGACCCAGCGATCCATTTCGGCCCTTTGCATACCTTATATATTCGTGTAGCCTGCCTTCCAGATAATCAATATGCACTTGCTTAGCATTTTATCCATTGGGTTATTATGGAATCAAACTAATCAAGAGTTCTAGACTTTGACAGGTTCTTCTTATTTGCTTTCATGTTACTATAGACAACTATGCCTAGGGTCTTGAAGTTCTATCACACCACATGTAGTCACTTACATGTATGCTTACTTGACATATGTAACGCCTTAGGTATTTACAACACCACTGGTCACTATATGATAAAAGTGTGAAAATTAATCGTAAGAAATTTATATTAGTTTAAGTTTGCTCTGAGTAGATTTATTATTCTGTTTCAGTGATGTTGTGTGACTAAATCTGAAGGGAAAAGATATCACCTATGGGGTCAAAGCCTGCTCCCCAATGGTTTCTGCTGAGACTTTTGCAAGAGGCATATATACCCCTCGGGTCCCAGCAAGTTTTCACCAAGGTAGTAGGACCCAGCGATCCATTTCTCCCCTTTGCATACCTTGTTTATTTGTGTAGCCTTCCCTACAGATAATCAATATGCACTTGCTTAGCATTTCTTCTATTGGGTTATTATGAAATCAAACTAATCAAGAGTTCTAGACTTTGACAGGTTTTTCTTATTTGCTTTCATGTTACTATAGACAACTATGCCTATGGTCTTGAAGTTCTATCACACCACATGTAGTCACTTACATGTATGCTTACTTGGCATATGTAACTCTTAAGGTATTTTCAACACCACTGGTCACTATATGATAAAAGCGTGAAAATTAATCGTAAGAAATTTATTTTAGTTCAAGTTTGCTCTGTGTGGATTTATTGTTCTGTTTCAGTGATGTTCTGTGACTAAATCTGAAGGGAAAAGATATCACCTATGGGGTCAAAGCCTGCTCCCCAATGGTATCTGCTGACACTTTTGCAAGAGGCATATATACCCCTCGGGTCCCAGCAAGTTTTCACCAAGGTGGTAGGACCCAGCGATCCATTTCGGCCCTTTGCATACCTTATATATTCGTGTAGCCTGCCTTCCAGATAATCAATATGCACTTGCTTAGCATTTTATCCATTGGGTTATTATGGAATCAAACTAATCAAGAGTTCTAGACTTTGACAGGTTCTTCTTATTTGCTTTCATGTTACTATAGACAACTATGCCTAGGGTCTTGAAGTTCTATCACACCACATGTAGTCACTTACATGTATGCTTACTTGACATATGTAACGCCATAGGTATTTACAACACCACTGGTCACTATATGATAAAAGTGTGAAAATTAATCGTAAGAAATTTATATTAGTTCAAGTTTGCTCTGAGTAGATTTATTATTCTGTTTCAGTGATGTTGTGTGACTAAATCTGAAGGGAAAAGATATCACCTATGGGGTCAAAGCCTGCTCCCCAATGGTTTCTGCTGAGACTTTTGCAAGAGGCATATATACCCCTCGGGTCCCAGCAAGTTTTCACCAAGGTGGTAGGACCCAGCGATCCATTTCGGCCCTTTGCATACCTTGTTTATTCGTGTAGCCTGCCTTCCAGATAATCAATATGCACTTGCTTAGCATTTTATCCATTGGGTTATTATGGAATCAAACTAATCAAGAGTTCTAGACTTTGACAGGTTCTTCTTATTTGCTTTCATGTTACTATAGACAACTATGCCTAGGGTCTTGAAGTTCTATCACACCACATGTAGTCACTTACATGTATACTTACTTACTCTTTAGGTATTTACAACACCACTGGTCACTATATGATAAAAGTGTGAAAATTAATCGTAAGAAATTTATATTAGTTCAAGTTTGCTCTGTGTGGATTTATTGTTTATTGTTCTGTTTCAGTGATGTTCTTTGACATTTTGAATTTTCTGAAAGGAAAATATATCACCTACGGGGTCAAAGCCAGTTCTCCAATGGTATCAGCTGCAGCTTTTGCAAGGGACATATATACCCCTCGGGTCCCAGCAAGTTTTCACCAAGGTAGTAGGACCCAGCGATCCATTTCTCCCCTTTGCATACCTTGTTTATTTGTGTAGCCTTCCCTACAGATAATCAATATGCACTTGCTTAGCATTTCTTCTATTGGGTTATTATGAAATCAAACTAATCAAGAGTTCTAGACTTTGACAGGTTTTTCTTATTTGCTTTCATGTTACTATAGACAACTATGCCTATGGTCTTGAAGTTCTATCACACCACATGTAGTCACTTACATGTATGCTTACTTGGCATATGTAACTCTTAAGGTATTTTCAACACCACTGGTCACTATATGATAAAAGCGTGAAAATTAATCGTAAGAAATTTATTTTAGTTCAAGTTTGCTCTGTGTGGATGTATTGTTCTGTTCCAGTGATGTTCTTTGACTAAATCTGAAGGGAAAAGATATCACCTACGGGGTCAAAGCCTGTTCCCCAATGGTATCTGCTGAAGCTTTTGCAAGAGGCATATATACCCCTCGGGTCCCAGCAAGTTTTCACCAAGGTGGTAGGACCCAGCGATCCATTTCGGCCCTTTGCATACCTTGTTTATTCGTGTAGCCTGCCTTCCAGATAATCAATATGCACTTGCTTAGCATTTTATCCATTGGGTTATTATGGAATCAAACTAATCAAGAGTTCTAGACTTTGACAGGTTCTTCTTATTTGCTTTCATGTTACTATAGACAACTATGCCTAGGGTCTTGAAGTTCTATCACACCACATGTAGTCACTTACATGTATGCTTACTTGACATATGTAACTCCTTAGGTATTTACAACACCACTGGTCACTATATGATAAAAGTGTGAAAATTAATCGTAAGAAATTTATATTAGTTCAAGTTTGCTCTGTGTGGATTTATTGTTTATTGTTCTGTTTCAGTTATGTTCTTTGACATTTTGAATTTTCTGAAGGGAAAATATATCACCTACGGGGTCAAAGCCAGTTTCCCAATGGTATCAGCTGCAGCTTTTGAAAGAGACATATATACCCCTCGGGTCCCAGCAAGTTTTCACCAAGGTGGTAGGACCCAGCGATCCATTTCTCCCCTTTGCATACCTTGTTTATTCGTGTAGCCTTCCCTACAGATAATCAATATGCACTTGCTTAGCATTTCTTCCATTGGGTTATTATGAAATCAAACTAATCAAGAGTTCTAGACTTTGACAGGTTTTTCTTATTTGCTTTCATGTTACTATAGACAACTATGCCTAGGGTCTTGAAGTTCTATCACACCACATGTAGTCACTTACATGTATGCTTACTTGGCATATGTAACTCTTAAGGTATTTACAACACCACTGGTCACTATATGATAAAAGCGTGAAAATTAATTGTAAGAAATTTATTTTAGTTCAAGTTTGCTCTGTGTGGATTTATTGTTCTGTTTCAGTGATGATCTGTGACTAAATCTGAAGGGAAAAGATATCACCTATGGGGTCAAAGCCTGCTCCCCAATGGTATCTGCTGACACTTTTGCAAGAGGCATATATACCCCTCGGGTCCCAGCAAGTTTTCACCAAGGTGGTAGGACCCAGCGATCCATTTCGGCCCTTTGCATACCTTATATATTCGTGTAGCCTGCCTTCCAGATAATCAATATGCACTTGCTTAGCATTTTATCCATTGGGTTATTATGGAATCAAACTAATCAAGAGTTCTAGACTTTGACAGGTTCTTCTTATTTGCTTTCATGTTACTATAGACAACTATGCCTAGGGTCTTGAAGTTCTATCACACCACATGTAGTCACTTACATGTATACTTACTTACTCTTTAGGTATTTACAACACCACTGGTCACTATATGATAAAAGTGTGAAAATTAATCGTAAGAAATTTATATTAGTTCAAGTTTGCTCTGTGTGGATTTATTGTTTATTGTTCTGTTTCAGTGATGTTCTTTGACATTTTGAATTTTCTGAAAGGAAAATATATCACCTACGGGGTCAAAGCCAGTTCCCCAATGGTATCAGCTGCAGCTTTTGCAAGAGACATATATACCCCTCGGGTCCCAGCAAGTTTTCACCAAGGTAGTAGGACCCAGCGATCCATTTCTCCCCTTTGCATACCTTGTTTATTTGTGTAGCCTTCCCTACAGATAATCAATATGCACTTGCTTAGCATTTCTTCTATTGGGTTATTATGAAATCAAACTAATCAAGAGTTCTAGACTTTGACAGGTTTTTCTTATTTGCTTTCATGTTACTATAGACAACTATGCCTATGGTCTTGAAGTTCTATCACACCACATGTAGTCACTTACATGTATGCTTACTTGGCATATGTAACTCTTAAGGTATTTTAAACACCACTGGTCACTATATGATAAAAGCGTGAAAATTAATCGTAAGAAATTTATTTTAGTTCAAGTTTGCTCTGTGTGGATTTATTGTTCTGTTTCAGTGATGTTCTGTGACTAAATCTGAAGGGAAAAGATATCACCTATGGGGTCAAAGCCTGCTCCCCAATGGTATCTGCTGACACTTTTGCAAGAGGCATATATACCCCTCGGGTCCCAGCAAGTTTTCACCAAGGTGGTAGGACCCAGCGATCCATTTCGGCCCTTTGCATACCTTATATATTCGTGTAGCCTGCCTTCCAGATAATCAATATGCACTTGCTTAGCATTTTATCCATTGGGTTATTATGGAATCAAACTAATCAAGAGTTCTAGACTTTGACAGGTTCTTCTTATTTGCTTTCATGTTACTATAGACAACTATGCCTAGGGTCTTGAAGTTCTATCACACCACATGTAGTCACTTACATGTATGCTTACTTGACATATGTAACGTCTTAGGTATTTACAACACCACTGGTCACTATATGATAAAAGTGTGAAAATTAATCATAAGAAATTTATATTAGTTCAAGTTTGCTCTGAGTAGATTTATTATTCTGTTTCAGTGATGTTGTGTGACTAAATCTGAAGGGAAAAGATATCACCTATGGGGTCAAAGCCTGCTCCCCAATGGTTTCTGCTGAGACTTTTGCAAGAGGCATATATACCCCTCGGGTCCCAGCAAGTTTTCACCAAGGTGGTAGGACCCAGCGATCCATTTCGGCCCTTTGCATACCTTGTTTATTCGTGTAGCCTGCCTTCCAGATAATCAATATGCACTTGCTTAGCATTTTATCCATTGGGTTATTATGGAATCAAACTAATCAAGAGTTCTAGACTTTGACAGGTTCTTCTTATTTGCTTTCATGTTACTATAGACAACTATGCCTAGGGTCTTGAAGTTCTATCACACCACATGTAGTCACTTACATGTATACTTACTTACTCTTTAGGTATTTACAACACCACTGGTCACTATATGATAAAAGTGTGAAAATTAATCGTAAGAAATTTATATTAGTTCAAGTTTGCTCTGTGTAGATTTATTGTTCTGTTTCCGTGATGTTCTCTGATTAAATCTGAAGGGAAAAGATATCACCTATGGGGTCAAAGCCTGCTCCCCAATGGTTTCTGCTGACACTTTTGCAAGAGGCATATATACCCCTCGGGTCCCAGCAAGTTTTCACCAAGGTGGTAGTACCCAGCGATCCATTTCGGCCCTTTGCATACCTTGTTTATTCGTGTAGCCTGCCTTCCAGATAATCAATATGCACTTGCTTAGCATTTTATCCATTGGGTTATTATGGAATCAAACTAATCAAGAGTTCTAGACTTTGACAGGTTCTTCTTATTTGCTTTCATGTTACTATAGACAACTATGCCTAGGGTCTTGAAGTTCTATCACACCACATGTAGTCACTTACATGTATGCTTACTTGACATATGTAACTCCTTAGGTATTTACAACACCACTGGTCACTATATGATAAAAGTGTGAAAATTAATCGTAAGAAATTTATATTAGTTCAAGTTTGCTCTGTGTAGATTTATTGTTCTGTTTCAGTGATGTTGTGTGACTAAATCTGAAGGGAAAAGATATCACCTATGGGGTCAAAGCCTGCTCCCCAATGGTTTCTGCTGACACTTTTGCAAGAGGCATATATACCCCTCGGGTCCCAGCAAGTTTTCACCAAGGTGGTAGGACCCAGCGATCCATTTCGGCCCTTTGCATACCTTGTTTATTCGTGTAGCCTGCCTTCCAGATAA
Organism: Scardinius erythrophthalmus; assembly: GCF_964197995.2. Classification (NCBI taxonomy): domain Eukaryota; kingdom Metazoa; phylum Chordata; class Actinopteri; order Cypriniformes; family Leuciscidae; genus Scardinius; species Scardinius erythrophthalmus. The sequence continues at coordinate 40,787,284 of NC_138234.1, forward strand.
TCAATATGCACTTGCTTAGCATTTTATCCATTGGGTTATTATGGAATCAAACTAATCAAGAGTTCTAGACTTTGACAGGTTCTTCTTATTTGCTTTCATGTTACTAAAGACAACTATGCCTAGGGTCTTGAAGTTCTATCACACCACATGTAGTCACTTACATGTATACTTACTTACTCTTTAGGTATTTACAACACCACTGGTCACTATATGATAAAAGTGTGAAAATTAATCGTAAGAAATTTATATTAGTTCAAGTTTGCTCTGTGTGGATTTATTGTTTATTGTTCTGTTTCAGTGATGTTCTTTGACATTTTGAATTTTCTGAAAGGAAAATATATCACCTACGGGGTCAAAGCCAGTTCCCCAATGGTATCAGCTGCAGCTTTTGCAAGAGACATATATACCCCTCGGGTCCCAGCAAGTTTTCACCAAGGTAGTAGGACCCAGCGATCCATTTCTCCCCTTTGCATACCTTGTTTATTTGTGTAGCCTTCCCTACAGATAATCAATATGCACTTGCTTAGCATTTCTTCTATTGGGTTATTATGAAATCAAACTAATCAAGAGTTCTAGACTTTGACAGGTTTTTCTTATTTGCTTTCATGTTACTATAGACAACTATGCCTATGGTCTTGAAGTTCTATCACACCACATGTAGTCACTTACATGTATGCTTACTTGGCATATGTAACTCTTAAGGTATTTTCAACACCACTGGTCACTATATGATAAAAGCGTGAAAATTAATCGTAAGAAATTTATTTTAGTTCAAGTTTGCTCTGTGTGGATTTATTGTTCTGTTTCAGTGATGTTCTGTGACTAAATCTGAAGGGAAAAGATATCACCTATGGGGTCAAAGCCTGCTCCCCAATGGTATCTGCTGACACTTTTGCAAGAGGCATATATACCCCTCGGGTCCCAGCAAGTTTTCACCAAGGTGGTAGGACCCAGCGATCCATTTCGGCCCTTTGCATACCTTATATATTCGTGTAGCCTGCCTTCCAGATAATCAATATGCACTTGCTTAGCATTTTATCCATTGGGTTATTATGGAATCAAACTAATCAAGAGTTCTAGACTTTGACAGGTTCTTCTTATTTGCTTTCATGTTACTATAGACAACTATGCCTAGGGTCTTGAAGTTCTATCACACCACATGTAGTCACTTACATGTATGCTTACTTGACATATGTAACGCCTTAGGTATTTACAACACCACTGGTCACTATATGATAAAAGTGTGAAAATTAATCGTAAGAAATTTATATTAGTTCAAGTTTGCTCTGAGTAGATTTATTATTCTGTTTCAGTGATGTTGTGTGACTAAATCTGAAGGGAAAAGATATCACCTATGGGGTCAAAGCCTGCTCCCCAATGGTTTCTGCTGAGACTTTTGCAAGAGGCATATATACCCCTCGGGTCCCAGCAAGTTTTCACCAAGGTGGTAGGACCCAGCGATCCATTTCGGCCCTTTGCATACCTTGTTTATTCGTGTAGCCTGCCTTCCAGATAATCAATATGCACTTGCTTAGCATTTTATCCGTTGGGTTATTATGGAATCAAACTAATCAAGAGTTCTAGACTTTGACAGGTTCTTCTTATTTGCTTTCATGTTACTATAGACAACTATGCCTAGGGTCTTGAAGTTCTATCACACCACATGTAGTCACTTACATGTATACTTACTTACTCTTTAGGTATTTACAACACCACTGGTCACTATATGATAAAAGTGTGAAAATTAATCGTAAGAAATGTATATTAGTTCAAGTTTGCTCTGTGTGGATTTATTGTTTATTGTTCTGTTTCAGTGATGTTCTTTGACATTTTGAATTTTCTGAAAGGAAAATATATCACCTACGGGGTCAAAGCCAGTTCCCCAATGGTATCAGCTGCAGCTTTTGCAAGAGACATATATACCCCTCGGGTCCCAGCAAGTTTTCACCAAGGTAGTAGGACCCAGCGATCCATTTCTCCCCTTTGCATACCTTGTTTATTTGTGTAGCCTTCCCTACAGATAATCAATATGCACTTGCTTAGCATTTCTTCTATTGGGTTATTATGAAATCAAACTAATCAAGAGTTCTAGACTTTGACAGGTTTTTCTTATTTGCTTTCATGTTACTATAGACAACTATGCCTATGGTCTTGAAGTTCTATCACACCACATGTAGTCACTTACATGTATGCTTACTTGGCATATGTAACTCTTAAGGTATTTTCAACACCACTGGTCACTATATGATAAAAGCGTGAAAATTAATCGTAAGAAATTTATTTTAGTTCAAGTTTGCTCTGTGTGGATGTATTGTTCTGTTCCAGTGATGTTCTTTGACTAAATCTGAAGGGAAAAGATATCACCTACGGGGTCAAAGCCTGTTCCCCAATGGTATCTGCTGAAGCTTTTGCAAGAGGCATATATACCCCTCGGGTCCCAGCAAGTTTTCACCAAGGTGGTAGGACCCAGCGATCCATTTCGGCCCTTTGCATACCTTGTTTATTCGTGTAGCCTGCCTTCCAGATAATCAATATGCACTTGCTTAGCATTTTATCCATTGGGTTATTATGGAATCAAACTAATCAAGAGTTCTAGACTTTGACAGGTTCTTCTTATTTGCTTTCATGTTACTATAGACAACTATGCCTAGGGTCTTGAAGTTCTATCACACCACATGTAGTCACTTACATGTATGCTTACTTGACATATGTAACTCCTTAGGTATTTACAACACCACTGGTCACTATATGATAAAAGTGTGAAAATTAATCGTAAGAAATTTATATTAGTTCAAGTTTGCTCTGTGTAGATTTATTGTTCTGTTTCAGTGATGTTCTCTGATTAAATCTGAAGGGAAAAGATATCACCTATGGGGTCAAAGCCTGCTCCCCAATGGTTTCTGCTGACACTTTTGCAAGAGGCATATATACCCCTCGGGTCCCAGCAAGTTTTCACCAAGGTGGTAGTACCCAGCGATCCATTTCGGCCCTTTGCATACCTTGTTTATTCGTGTAGCCTGCCTTCCAGATAATCAATATGCACTTGCTTAGCATTTTATCCATTGGGTTATTATGGAATCAAACTAATCAAGAGTTCTAGACTTTGACAGGTTCTTCTTATTTGCTTTCATGTTACTATAGACAACTATGCCTAGGGTCTTGAAGTTCTATCACACCACATGTAGTCACTTACATGTATGCTTACTTGACATATGTAACTCCTTAGGTATTTACAACACCACTGGTCACTATATGATAAAAGTGTGAAAATTAATCGTAAGAAATTTATATTAGTTCAAGTTTGCTCTGTGTAGATTTATTGTTCTGTTTCAGTGATGTTCTCTGACTAAATCTGAAGGGAAAAGATATCACCTATGGGGTCAAAGCCTGCTCCCCAATGGTTTCTGCTGACACTTTTGCAAGAGGCATATATACCCCTCGGGTCCCAGCAAGTTTTCACCAAGGTGGTAGGACCCAGCGATCCATTTCGGCCCTTTGCATACCTTGTTTATTCGTGTAGCCTGCCTTCCAGATAATCAATATGCACTTGCTTAGCATTTTATCCATTGGGTTATTATGGAATCAAACTAATCAAGAGTTCTAGACTTTGACAGGTTCTTCTTATTTGCTTTCATGTTACTATAGACAACTATGCCTAGGGTCTTGAAGTTCTATCACACCACATGTAGTCACTTACATGTATACTTACTTGACATATGTACTCTTTAGGTATTTACAACACCACTGGTCACTATATGATAAAAGCGTGAAAATTAATCGTAAGAAATTTATATTAGTTCAAGTTTGCTCTGTGTGGATTTATTGTTCTGTTTCAGTGATGTTCTGTGACTAAATCTGAAGGGAAAAGATATCACCTATGGGGTCAAAGCCTGCTCCCCAATGGTATCTGCTGACACTTTTGCAAGAGACATATATACCCCTCGGGTCCCAGCAAGTTTTCACCAAGGTGGTAGGACCCAGCGATCCATTTCGGCCCTTTGCATACCTTGTTTATTCGTGTAGCCTGCCTTCCAGATAATCAATATGCACTTGCTTAGCATTTTATCCATTGGGTTATTATGGAATCAAACTAATCAAGAGTTCTAGACTTTGACAGGTTCTTCTTATTTGCTTTCATGTTACTATAGACAACTATGCCTAGGGTCTTGAAGTTCTATCACACCACATGTAGTCACTTACATGTATGCTTACTTGACATATGTAACGCCTTAGGTATTTACAACACCACTGGTCACTATATGATAAAAGTGTGAAAATTAATCGTAAGAAATTTATATTAGTTCAAGTTTGCTCTGTGTATATTTATTGTTCTGTTTCAGTGATGTTCTGTGACTAAATCTGAAGGGAAAAGATATCACCTATGGGGTCAAAGCCTGCTCCCCAATGGTTTCTGCTGACACTTTTGCAAGAGGCATATATACCCCTCGGGTCCCAGCAAGTTTTCACCAAGGTGGTAGGACCCAGCGATCCATTTCGGTCCTTTGCATACCTTGTTTATTCGTGTAGCCTGCCTTCCAGATAATCAATATGCACTTGCTTAGCATTTTATCCATTGGGTTATTATGGAATCAAACTAATCAAGAGTTCTAGACTTTGACAGGTTCTTCTTATTTGCTTTCATGTTACTATAGACAACTATGCCTAGGGTCTTGAAGTTCTATCACACCACATGTAGTCACTTACATGTATGCTTACTTGACATATGTAACGCCTTAGGTATTTACAACACCACTGGTCACTATATGATAAAAGTGTGAAAATTAATCGTAAGAAATTTATATTAGTTCAAGTTTGCTCTGTGTAGATTTATTGTTCTGTTTCAGTTATGTTCTGTGATTAAATCTGAAGGGAAAAGATATCACCTATGGGGTCAAAGCCTGCTCCCCAATGGTTTCTGCTGAAGCTTTTGCAAGAGGCATATATACCCCTCGGGTCCCAGCAAGTTTTCACCAAGGTGGTAGGACCCAGCGATCCATTTCGGCCCTTTGCATACCTTGTTTATTCGTGTAGCCTGCCTTCCAGATAATCAATATGCACTTGCTTAGCATTTTATCCATTGGGTTATTATGGAATCAAACTAATCAAGAGTTCTAGACTTTGACAGGTTCTTCTTATTTGCTTTCATGTTACTATAGACAACTATGCCTATGGTCTTGAAGTTCTCACACCACATGTAGTCACTTACATGTATACTTACTTACTCTTTAGGTATTTACAACACCACTGGTCACTATATGATAAAAGTGTGAAAATTAATCGTAAGAAATTTATATTAGTTCAAGTTTGCTCTGTGTGGATTTATTGTTTATTGTTCTGTTTCAGTGATGTTCTTTGACATTTTGAATTTTCTGAAAGGAAAATATATCACCTACGGGGTCAAAGCCAGTTCCCCAATGGTATCAGCTGCAGCTTTTGCAAGAGACATATATACCCCTCGGGTCCCAGCAAGTTTTCACCAAGGTAGTAGGACCCAGCGATCCATTTCTCCCCTTTGCATACCTTGTTTATTTGTGTAGCCTTCCCTACAGATAATCAATATGCACTTGCTTAGCATTTCTTCTATTGGGTTATTATGAAATCAAACTAATCAAGAGTTCTAGACTTTGACAGGTTTTTCTTATTTGCTTTCATGTTACTATAGACAACTATGCCTATGGTCTTGAAGTTCTATTACACCACATGTAGTCACTTACATGTATGCTTACTTGGCATATGTAACTCTTAAGGTATTTTCAACACCACTGGTCACTATATGATAAAAGCGTGAAAATTAATCGTAAGAAATTTATTTTAGTTCAAGTTTGCTCTGTGTGGATGTATTGTTCTGTTCCAGTGATGTTCTTTGACTAAATCTGAAGGGAAAAGATATCACCTACGGGGTCAAAGCCTGTTCCCCAATGGTATCTGCTGAAGCTTTTGCAAGAGGCATATATACCCCTCGGGTCCCAGCAAGTTTTCACCAAGGTGGTAGGACCCAGCGATCCATTTCGGCCCTTTGCATACCTTGTTTATTCGTGTAGCCTGCCTTCCAGATAATCAATATGCACTTGCTTAGCATTTTATCCATTGGGTTATTATGGAATCAAACTAATCAAGAGTTCTAGACTTTGACAGGTTCTTCTTATTTGCTTTCATGTTACTATAGACAACTATGCCTAGGGTCTTGAAGTTCTATCACACCACATGTAGTCACTTACATGTATGCTTACTTGACATATGTAACTCCTTAGGTATTTACAACACCACTGGTCACTATATGATAAAAGTGTGAAAATTAATCGTAAGAAATTTATATTAGTTCAAGTTTGCTCTGTGTAGATTTATTGTTCTGTTTCAGTGATGTTCTCTGACTAAATCTGAAGGGAAAAGATATCACCTATGGGGTCAAAGCCTGCTCCCCAATGGTTTCTGCTGACACTTTTGCAAGAGGCATATATACCCCTCGGGTCCCAGCAAGTTTTCACCAAGGTGGTAGGACCCAGCGATCCATTTCGGCCCTTTGCATACCTTGTTTATTCGTGTAGCCTGCCTTCCAGATAATCAATATGCACTTGCTTAGCATTTTATCCATTGGGTTATTATGGAATCAAACTAATCAAGAGTTCTAGACTTTGACAGGTTCTTCTTATTTGCTTTCATGTTACTATAGACAACTATGCCTAGGGTCTTGAAGTTCTATCACACCACATGTAGTCACTTACATGTATACTTACTTGACATATGTACTCTTTAGGTATTTACAACACCACTGGTCACTATATGATAAAAGCGTGAAAATTAATCGTAAGAAATTTATATTAGTTCAAGTTTGCTCTGTGTGGATTTATTGTTCTGTTTCAGTGATGTTCTGTGACTAAATCTGAAGGGAAAAGATATCACCTATGGGGTCAAAGCCTGCTCCCCAATGGTATCTGCTGACACTTTTGCAAGAGACATATATACCCCTCGGGTCCCAGCAAGTTTTCACCAAGGTGGTAGGACCCAGCGATCCATTTCGGCCCTTTGCATACCTTGTTTATTCGTGTAGCCTGCCTTCCAGATAATCAATATGCACTTGCTTAGCATTTTATCCATTGGGTTATTATGGAATCAAACTAATCAAGAGTTCTAGACTTTGACAGGTTCTTCTTATTTGCTTTCATGTTACTATAGACAACTATGCCTAGGGTCTTGAAGTTCTATCACACCACATGTAGTCACTTACATGTATGCTTACTTGACATATGTAACGCCTTAGGTATTTACAACACCACTGGTCACTATATGATAAAAGTGTGAAAATTAATCGTAAGAAATTTATATTAGTTCAAGTTTGCTCTGTGTGGATTTATTGTTCTGTTTCAGTGATGTTCTGTGATTAAATCTGAAGGGAAAAGATATCACCTATGGGGTCAAAGCCTGCTCCCCAATGGTTTCTGCTGAAGCTTTTGCAAGAGGCATATATACCCCTCGGGTCCCAGCAAGTTTTCACCAAGGTGGTAGGACCCAGCGATCCATTTCGGCCCTTTGCATACCTTGTTTATTCGTGTAGCCTGCCTTCCAGATAATCAATATGCACTTGCTTAGCATTTTATCCATTGGGTTATTATGGAATCAAACTAATCAAGAGTTCTAGACTTTGACAGGTTCTTCTTATTTGCTTTCATGTTACTATAGACAACTATGCCTATGGTCTTGAAGTTCTATCACACCACATGTAGTCACTTACATGTATACTTACTTACTCTTTAGGTATTTACAACACCACTGGTCACTATATGATAAAAGTGTGAAAATTAATCGTAAGAAATTTATATTAGTTCAAGTTTGCTCTGTGTGGATTTATTGTTTATTGTTCTGTTTCAGTGATGTTCTTTGACATTTTGAATTTTCTTAAGGGAAAATATATCACCTACGGGGTCAAAGCCAGTTCCCCAATGGTATCAGCTGCAGCTTTTGCAAGAGACATATATACCCCTCGGGTCCCAGCAAGTTTTCACCAAGGTAGTAGGACCCAGCGATCCATTTCTCCCCTTTGCATACCTTGTTTATTCGTGTAGCCTTCCCTACAGATAATCAATATGCACTTGCTTAGCATTTCTTCTATTGGATTATTATGAAATCAAACTAATCAAGAGTTCTAGACTTTGACAGGTTTTTCTTATTTGCTTTCATGTTACTATAGACAACTATGCCTATGGTCTTGAAGTTCTATCACACCACATGTAGTCACTTACATGCATGCTTACTTGGCATATGTAACTCTTAAGGTATTTACAACACCACTGGTCACTATATGATAAAAGCGTGAAAATTAATCGTAAGAAATTTATTTTAGTTCAAGTTTGCTCTGTGTGGATTTATTGTTCTGTTCCAGTGATGTTCTTTGACTAAATCTGAAGGGAAAAGATATCACCTACGGGGTCAAAGCCTGTTCCCCAATGGTATCTGCTGAAGCTTTTGCAAGAGGCATATATACCCCTCGGGTCCCAGCAAGTTTTCACCAAGGTGGTAGGACCCAGCGATCCATTTCGGCCCTTTGCATACCTTGTTTATTCGTGTAGCCTGCCTTCCAGATAATCAATATGCACTTGCTTAGCATTTTATCCATTGGGTTATTATGGAATCAAACTAATCAAGAGTTCTAGACTCTGACAGGTTATTCTTATTTGCTTTCATGTTACTATAGACAACTATGCCTAGGGTCTTGAAGTTCTATCACACCACATGTAGTCACTTACATGTATACTTACTTACTCTTTAGGTATTTACAACACCACTGGTCACTATATGATAAAAGTGTGAAAATTAATCGTAAGAAATTTATATTAGTTCAAGTTTGCTCTGTGTGGATTTATTGTTTATTGTTCTGTTTCAGTGATGTTCTTTGACATTTTGAATTTTCTGAAGGGAAAATATATCACCTACGGGGTCAAAGCCAGTTCCCCAATGGTATCAGCTGCAGCTTTTGCAAGAGACATATATACCCCTCGGGTCCCAGCAAGTTTTCACCAAGGTAGTAGGACCCAGCGATCCATTTCTCCCCTTTGCATACCTTGTTTATTTGTGTAGCCTTCCCTACAGATAATCAATATGCACTTGCTTAGCATTTCTTCTATTGGGTTATTATGAAATCAAACTAATCAAGAGTTCTAGACTTTGACAGGTTTTTCTTATTTGCTTTCATGTTACTATAGACAACTATGCCTATGGTCTTAAAGTTCTATCACACCACATGTAGTCACTTACATGTATGCTTACTTGGCATATGTAACTCTTAAGGTATTTACAACACCACTGGTCACTATATGATAAAAGCGTGAAAATTAATCGTAAGAAATTTATTTTAGTTCAAGTTTGCTCTGTGTGGATTTATTGTTCTGTTTAAGTGATGTTCTTTGACTAAATCTGAAGGGAAAAGATATCACCTATGGGGTCAAAGCCTGTTCCCCAATGGTATCTGCTGCAGCTTTTGCAAGAGGCATATATACCCCTCGGGTCCCAGCAAGTTTTCACCAAGGTGGTCGGACCCAGCGATCCATTTCTCGCCATATGTAACGCCTTAGGTATTTACAACACCACTGGTCACTATATGATAAAAGTGTGAAAATTAATCGTAAGAAATTTATATTAGTTCAAGTTTGCTCTGTGTAGATTTATTGTTCTGTTTCAGTGATGTTCTGTGACTAAATCTGAAGGGAAAAGATATCACCTTTGGGGTCAAAGCCTGCTCCCCAATGGTTTCTGCTGACACTTTTGCAAGAGGCATATATACCCCTCGGGTCCCAGCAAGTTTTCACCAAGGTGGTAGGACCCAGCGATCCATTTCGGCCCTTTGCATACCTTGTTTATTCGTGTAGCCTGCCTTCCAGATAATCAATATGCACTTGCTTAGCATTTTATCCATTGGGTTATTATGGAATCAAACTAATCAAGAGTTCTAGACTTTGACAGGTTCTTCTTATTTGCTTTCATGTTACTATGGACAACTATGCCTAGGGTCTTGAAGTTCTATCACACCATATGTAGTCACTTACATGTATACTTACTTGACATATGTACTCTTTAGGTATTTACAACACCACTGGTCACTATATGATAAAAGTGTGAAAATTAATCGTAAGAAATTTATATTAGTTCAAGTTTGCTCTGTGTAGATTTATTGTTCTGTTTCAGTGATGTTCTCTGATTAAATCTGAAGGGAAAAGATATCACCTATGGGGTCAAAGCCTGCTCCCCAATGGTTTCTGCTGACACTTTTGCAAGAGGCATATATACCCCTCGGGTCCCAGCAAGTTTTCACCAAGGTGGTAGTACCCAGCGATCCATTTCGGCCCTTTGCATACCTTGTTTATTCGTGTAGCCTGCCTTCCAGATAATCAATATGCACTTGCTTAGCATTTCTTCCATTGGGTTATTATGAAATCAAACTAATCAAGAGTTCTAGACTTTGACAGGTTCTTCTTATTTGCTTTCATGTTACTATAGACAACTATGCCTAGGGTCTTGAAGTTCTATCACACCACATGTAGTCACTTACATGTATACTTACTTGACATATGTACTCTTTAGGTATTTACAACACCACTGGTCACTATATGATAAAAGTGTGAAAATTAATCGTAAGAAATTTATATTAGTTCAAGTTTGCTCTGTGTGGATTTATTGTTTATTGTTCTGTTTCAGTGATGTCCTTTGACATTTTGAATTTTCTGAAGGGAAAATATATCACCTACAGGGTCAAAGCCAGTTCCCCAATGGTATCAGCTGCAGCTTTTGAAAGAGACATATATACCCCTCGGGTCCCAGCAAGTTTTCACCAAGGTGGTAGGACCCAGCGATCCATTTCTCCCCTTTGCATACCTTGTTTATTCGTGTACCCTTCCCTACAGATAATCAATATGCACTTGCTTAGCATTTCTTCCATTGGGTTATTATGAAATCAAACTAATCAAGAGTTCTAGACTTTGACAGGTTTTTCTTATTTGCTTTCATGTTACTATAGACAACTATGCCTAGGGTCTTGAAGTTCTATCACACCACATGTAGTCACTTACATGTATGCTTACTTGGCATATGTAACTCTTAAGGTATTTACAACACCACTGGTCACTATATGATAAAAGTGTGAAAATTAATCGTAAGAAATTTATATTAGTTCAAGTTTGCTCTGTGTGGATTTATTGTTTATTGTTCTGTTTCAGTGATGTCCTTTGACATTTTGAATTTTCTGAAGGGAAAATATATCACCTACGGGGTCAAAGCCAGTTCCCCAATGGTATCAGCTGCAGCTTTTGAAAGAGACATATATACCCCTCGGGTCCCAGCAAGTTTTCACCAAGGTGGTAGGACCCAGCGATCCATTTCTCCCCTTTGCATACCTTGTTTATTCGTGTAGCCTTCCCTACAGATAATCAATATGCACTTGCTTAGCATTTCTTCCATTGGGTTATTATGAAATCAAACTAATCAAGAGTTCTAGACTTTGACAGGTTTTTCTTATTTGCTTTCATGTTACTATAGACAACTATGCCTAGGGTCTTGAAGTTCTATCACACCACATGTAGTCACTTACATGTATGCTTACTTGGCATATGTAACTCTTAAGGTATTTACAACACCACTGGTCACTATATGATAAAAGCGTGAAAATTAATTGTAAGAAATTTATTTTAGTTCAAGTTTGCTCTGTGTGGATTTATTGTTCTGTTTCAGTGATGTTCTGTGACTAAATCTGAAGGGAAAAGATATCACCTATGGGGTCAAAGCCTGCTCCCCAATGGTATCTGCTGACACTTTTGCAAGAGGCATATATACCCCTCGGGTCCCAGCAAGTTTTCACCAAGGTGGTAGGACCCAGCGATCCATTTCGGCCCTTTGCATACCTTGTATATTCGTGTAGCCTGCCTTCCAGATAATCAATATGCACTTGCTTAGCATTTTATCCATTGGGTTATTATGGAATCAAACTAATCAAGAGTTCTAGACTTTGACAGGTTCTTCTTATTTGCTTTCATGTTACTATAGACAACTATGCCTAGGGTCTTGAAGTTCTATCACACCACATGTAGTCACTTACATGTATGCTTACTTGACATATGTAACGCCTTAGGTATTTACAACACCACTGGTCACTATATGATAAAAGTGTGAAAATTAATCGTAAGAAATTTATATTAGTTCAAGTTTGCTCTGAGTAGATTTATTATTCTGTTTCAGTGATGTTGTGTGACTAAATCTGAAGGGAAAAGATATCACCTATGGGGTCAAAGCCTGCTCCCCAATGGTTTCTGCTGAGACTTTTGCAAGAGGCATATATACCCCTCGGGTCCCAGCAAGTTTTCACCAAGGTGGTAGGACCCAGCGATCCATTTCGGCCCTTTGCATACCTTGTTTATTCGTGTAGCCTGCCTTCCAGATAATCAATATGCACTTGCTTAGCATTTTATCCATTGGGTTATTATGGAATCAAACTAATCAAGAGTTCTAGACTTTGACAGGTTCTTCTTATTTGCTTTCATGTTACTATAGACAACTATGCCTAGGGTCTTGAAGTTCTATCACACCACATGTAGTCACTTACATGTATACTTACTTACTCTTTAGGTATTTACAACACCACTGGTCACTATATGATAAAAGTGTGAAAATTAATCGTAAGAAATTTATATTAGTTCAAGTTTGCTCTGTGTGGATTTATTGTTTATTGTTCTGTTTCAGTGATGTTCTTTGACATTTTGAATTTTCTGAAAGGAAAATATATCACCTACGGGGTCAAAGCCAGTTCCCCAATGGTATCAGCTGCAGCTTTTGCAAGAGACATATATACCCCTCGGGTCCCAGCAAGTTTTCACCAAGGTAGTAGGACCCAGCGATCCATTTCGGCCCTTTGCATACCTTGTTTATTCGTGTAGCCTGCCTTCCAGATAATCAATATGCACTTGCTTAGCATTTTATCCATTGGGTTATTATGGAATCAAACTAATCAAGAGTTCTAGACTTTGACAGGTTCTTCTTATTTGCTTTCATGTTACTATAGACAACTATGCCTAGGGTCTTGAAGTTCTATCACACCACATGTAGTCACTTACATGTATGCTTACTTGACATATGTAACTCCTTAGGTATTTACAACACCACTGGTCACTATATGATAAAAGTGTGAAAATTAATCGTAAGAAATTTATATTAGTTCAAGTTTGCTCTGAGTAGATTTATTATTCTGTTTCAGTGATGTTGTGTGACTAAATCTGAAGGGAAAAGATATCACCTATGGGGTCAAAGCCTGCTCCCCAATGGTTTCTGCTGAGACTTTTGCAAGAGGCATATATACCCCTCGGGTCCCAGCAAGTTTTCACCAAGGTAGTAGGACCCAGCGATCCATTTCTCCCCTTTGCATACCTTGTTTATTTGTGTAGCCTTCCCTACAGATAATCAATATGCACTTGCTTAGCATTTCTTCTATTGGGTTATTATGAAATCAAACTAATCAAGAGTTCTAGACTTTGACAGGTTTTTCTTATTTGCTTTCATGTTACTATAGACAACTATGCCTATGGTCTTGAAGTTCTATCACACCACATGTAGTCACTTACATGTATGCTTACTTGGCATATGTAACTCTTAAGGTATTTTCAACACCACTGGTCACTATATGATAAAAGCGTGAAAATTAATCGTAAGAAATTTATTTTAGTTCAAGTTTGCTCTGTGTGGATTTATTGTTCTGTTTCAGTGATGTTCTGTGACTAAATCTGAAGGGAAAAGATATCACCTATGGGGTCAAAGCCTGCTCCCCAATGGTATCTGCTGACACTTTTGCAAGAGGCATATATACCCCTCGGGTCCCAGCAAGTTTTCACCAAGGTGGTAGGACCCAGCGATCCATTTCGGCCCTTTGCCTACCTTATATATTCGTGTAGCCTGCCTTCCAGATAATCAATATGCACTTGCTTAGCATTTTATCCATTGGGTTATTATGGAATCAAACTAATCAAGAGTTCTAGACTTTGACAGGTTCTTCTTATTTGCTTTCATGTTACTATAGACAACTATGCCTAGGGTCTTGAAGTTCTATCACACCACATGTAGTCACTTACATGTATGCTTACTTGACATATGTAACGCCTTAGGTATTTACAACACCACTGGTCACTATATGATAAAAGTGTGAAAATTAATCGTAAGAAATTTATATTAGTTCAAGTTTGCTCTGAGTAGATTTATTATTCTGTTTCAGTGATTTTGTGTGACTAAATCTGAAGGGAAAAGATATCACCTATGGGGTCAAAGCCTGCTCCCCAATGGTTTCTGCTGAGACTTTTGCAAGAGGCATATATACCCCTCGGGTCCCAGCAAGTTTTCACCAAGGTGGTAGGACCCAGCGATCCATTTCGGCCCTTTGCATACCTTGTTTATTCGTGTAGCCTGCCTTCCAGATAATCAATATGCACTTGCTTAGCATTTTATCCATTGGGTTATTATGGAATCAAACTAATCAAGAGTTCTAGACTTTGACAGGTTCTTCTTATTTGCTTTCATGTTACTATAGACAACTATGCCTAGGGTCTTGAAGTTCTATCACACCACATGTAGTCACTTACATGTATACTTACTTACTCTTTAGGTATTTACAACACCACTGGTCACTATATGATAAAAGTGTGAAAATTAATCGTAAGAAATTTATATTAGTTCAAGTTTGCTCTGTGTGGATTTATTGTTTATTGTTCTGTTTCAGTGATGTTCTTTGACATTTTGAATTTTCTGAAAGGAAAATATATCACCTACGGGGTCAAAGCCAGTTCTCCAATGGTATCAGCTGCAGCTTTTGCAAGAGACATATATACCCCTCGGGTCCCAGCAAGTTTTCACCAAGGTAGTAGGACCCAGCGATCCATTTCTCCCCTTTGCATACCTTGTTTATTTGTGTAGCCTTCCCTACAGATAATCAATATGCACTTGCTTAGCATTTCTTCTATTGGGTTATTATGAAATCAAACTAATCAAGAGTTCTAGACTTTGACAGGTTTTTCTTATTTGCTTTCATGTTACTATAGACAACTATGCCTATGGTCTTGAAGTTCTATCACACCACATGTAGTCACTTACATGTATGCTTACTTGGCATATGTAACTCTTAAGGTATTTTCAACACCACTGGTCACTATATGATAAAAGCGTGAAAATTAATCGTAAGAAATTTATTTTAGTTCAAGTTTGCTCTGTGTGGATGTATTGTTCTGTTCCAGTGATGTTCTTTGACTAAATCTGAAGGGAAAAGATATCACCTACGGGGTCAAAGCCTGTTCCCCAATGGTATCTGCTGAAGCTTTTGCAAGAGGCATATATACCCCTCGGGTCCCAGCAAGTTTTCACCAAGGTGGTAGGACCCAGCGATCCATTTCGGCCCTTTGCATACCTTGTTTATTCGTGTAGCCTGCCTTCCAGATAATCAATATGCACTTGCTTAGCATTTTATCCATTGGGTTATTATGGAATCAAACTAATCAAGAGTTCTAGACTTTGACAGGTTCTTCTTATTTGCTTTCATGTTACTATAGACAACTATGCCTAGGGTCTTGAAGTTCTATCACACCACATGTAGTCACTTACATGTATACTTACTTGACATATGTACTCTTTAGGTATTTACAACACCACTGGTCACTATATGATAAAAGTGTGAAAATTAATCGTAAGAAATTTATATTAGTTCAAGTTTGCTCTGTGTAGATTTATTGTTCTGTTTCAGTGATGTTCTCTGATTAAATCTGAAGGGAAAAGATATCACCTATGGGGTCAAAGCCTGCTCCCCAATGGTTTCTGCTGACACTTTTGCAAGAGGCATATATACCCCTCGGGTCCCAGCAAGTTTTCACCAAGGTGGTAGTACCCAGCGATCCATTTCGGCCCTTTGCATACCTTGTTTATTCGTGTAGCCTGCCTTCCAGATAATCAATATGCACTTGCTTAGCATTTCTTCCATTGGGTTATTATGAAATCAAACTAATCAAGAGTTCTAGACTTTGACAGGTTTTTCTTATTTGCTTTCATGTTACTATAGACAACTATGCCTAGGGTCTTGAAGTTCTATCACACCACATGTAGTCACTTACATGTATACTTACTTGACATATGTACTCTTTAGGTATTTACAACACCACTGGTCACTATATGATAAAAGTGTGAAAATTAATCGTAAGAAATTTATATTAGTTCAAGTTTGCTCTGTGTGGATTTATTGTTTATTGTTCTGTTTCAGTGATGTCCTTTGACATTTTGAATTTTCTGAAGGGAAAATATATCACCTACGGGGTCAAAGCCAGTTCCCCAATGGTATCAGCTGCAGCTTTTGAAAGAGACATATATACCCCTCGGGTCCCAGCAAGTTTTCACCAAGGTGGTAGGACCCAGCGATCCATTTCTCCCCTTTGCATACCTTGTTTATTCGTGTAGCCTTCCCTACAGATAATCAATATGCACTTGCTTAGCATTTCTTCCATTGGGTTATTATGAAATCAAACTAATCAAGAGTTCTAGACTTTGACAGGTTTTTCTTATTTGCTTTCATGTTACTATAGACAACTATGCCTAGGGTCTTGAAGTTCTATCACACCACATGTAGTCACTTACATGTATGCTTACTTGGCATATGTAACTCTTAAGGTATTTACAACACCACTGGTCACTATATGATAAAAGCGTGAAAATTAATTGTAAGAAATTTATTTTAGTTCAAGTTTGCTCTGTGTGGATTTATTGTTCTGTTTCAGTGATGTTCTGTGACTAAATCTGAAGGGAAAAGATATCACCTATGGGGTCAAAGCCTGCTCCCCAATGGTATCTGCTGACACTTTTGCAAGAGGCATATATACCCCTCGGGTCCCAGCAAGTTTTCACCAAGGTGGTAGGACCCAGCGATCCATTTCGGCCCTTTGCATACCTTGTATATTCGTGTAGCCTGCCTTCCAGATAATCAATATGCACTTGCTTAGCATTTTATCCATTGGGTTATTATGGAATCAAACTAATCAAGAGTTCTAGACTTTGACAGGTTCTTCTTATTTGCTTTCATGTTACTATAGACAACTATGCCTAGGGTCTTGAAGTTCTATCACACCACATGTAGTCACTTACATGTATGCTTACTTGACATATGTAACGCCTTAGGTATTTACAACACCACTGGTCACTATATGATAAAAGTGTGAAAATTAATCGTAAGAAATTTATATTAGTTCAAGTTTGCTCTGAGTAGATTTATTATTCTGTTTCAGTGATGTTGTGTGACTAAATCTGAAGGGAAAAGATATCACCTATGGGGTCAAAGCCTGCTCCCCAATGGTTTCTGCTGAGACTTTTGCAAGAGGCATATATACCCCTCGGGTCCCAGCAAGTTTTCACCAAGGTGGTAGGACCCAGCGATCCATTTCGGCCCTTTGCATACCTTGTTTATTCGTGTAGCCTGCCTTCCAGATAATCAATATGCACTTGCTTAGCATTTTATCCATTGGGTTATTATGGAATCAAACTAATCAAGAGTTCTAGACTTTGACAGGTTCTTCTTATTTGCTTTCATGTTACTATAGACAACTATGCCTAGGGTCTTGAAGTTCTATCACACCACATGTAGTCACTTACATGTATACTTACTTACTCTTTAGGTATTTACAACACCACTGGTCACTATATGATAAAAGTGTGAAAATTAATCGTAAGAAATTTATATTAGTTCAAGTTTGCTCTGTGTGGATTTATTGTTTATTGTTCTGTTTCAGTGATGTTCTTTGACATTTTGAATTTTCTGAAAGGAAAATATATCACCTACGGGGTCAAAGCCAGTTCCCCAATGGTATCAGCTGCAGCTTTTGCAAGAGACATATATACCCCTCGGGTCCCAGCAAGTTTTCACCAAGGTAGTAGGACCCAGCGATCCATTTCTCCCCTTTGCATACCTTGTTTATTTGTGTAGCCTTCCCTACAGATAATCAATATGCACTTGCTTAGCATTTCTTCTATTGGGTTATTATGAAATCAAACTAATCAAGAGTTCTAGACTTTGACAGGTTTTTCTTATTTGCTTTCATGTTACTATAGACAACTATGCCTATGGTCTTGAAGTTCTATCACACCACATGTAGTCACTTACATGTATGCTTACTTGGCATATGTAACTCTTAAGGTATTTTCAACACCACTGGTCACTATATGATAAAAGCGTGAAAATTAATCGTAAGAAATTTATTTTAGTTCAAGTTTGCTCTGTGTGGATGTATTGTTCTGTTCCAGTGATGTTCTTTGACTAAATCTGAAGGGAAAAGATATCACCTACGGGGTCAAAGCCTGTTCCCCAATGATATCTGCTGAAGCTTTTGCAAGAGGCATATATACCCCTCGGGTCCCAGCAAGTTTTCACCAAGGTGGTAGGACCCAGCGATCCATTTCGGCCCTTTGCATACCTTGTTTATTCGTGTAGCCTGCCTTCCAGATAATCAATATGCACTTGCTTAGCATTTTATCCATTGGGTTATTATGGAATCAAACTAATCAAGAGTTCTAGACTTTGTCAGGTTCTTCTTATTTGCTTTCATGTTACTATAGACAACTATGCCTAGGGTCTTGAAGTTCTATCACACCACATGTAGTCACTTACATGTATGCTTACTTGACATATGTAACTCCTTAGGTATTTACAACACCACTGGTCACTATATGATAAAAGTGTGAAAATTAATCATAAGAAATTTATATTAGTTCAAGTTTGCTCTGTGTAGATTTATTGTTCTGTTTCAGTGATGTTCTCTGATTAAATCTGAAGGGAAAAGATATCACCTATGGGGTCAAAGCCTGCTCCCCAATGGTTTCTGCTGACACTTTTGCAAGAGGCATATATACCCCTCGGGTCCCAGCAAGTTTTCACCAAGGTGGTAGTACCCAGCGATCCATTTCGGCCCTTTGCATACCTTGTTTATTCGTGTAGCCTGCCTTCCAGATAATCAATATGCACTTGCTTAGCATTTTATCCATTGGGTTATTATGGAATCAAACTAATCAAGAGTTCTAGACTTTGACAGGTTCTTCTTATTTGCTTTCATGTTACTATAGACAACTATGCCTAGGGTCTTGAAGTTCTATCACACCACATGTAGTCACTTACATGTATGCTTACTTGACATATGTAACTCCTTAGGTATTTACAACACCACTGGTCACTATATGATAAAAGTGTGAAAATTAATCGTAAGAAATTTATATTAGTTCAAGTTTGCTCTGTGTGGATTTATTGTTTATTGTTCTGTTTCAGTTATGTTCTTTGACATTTTGAATTTTCTGAAGGGAAAATATATCACCTACGGGGTCAAAGCCAGTTTCCCAATGGTATCAGCTGCAGCTTTTGAAAGAGACATATATACCCCTCGGGTCCCAGCAAGTTTTCACCAAGGTGGTAGGACCCAGCGATCCATTTCTCCCCTTTGCATACCTTGTTTATTCGTGTAGCCTTCCCTACAGATAATCAATATGCACTTGCTTAGCATTTCTTCCATTGGGTTATTATGAAATCAAACTAATCAAGAGTTCTAGACTTTGACAGGTTTTTCTTATTTGCTTTCATGTTACTATAGACAACTATGCCTAGGGTCTTGAAGTTCTATCACACCACATGTAGTCACTTACATGTATGCTTACTTGGCATATGTAACTCTTAAGGTATTTACAACACCACTGGTCACTATATGATAAAAGCGTGAAAATTAATTGTAAGAAATTTATTTTAGTTCAAGTTTGCTCTGTGTGGATTTATTGTTCTGTTTCAGTGATGATCTGTGACTAAATCTGAAGGGAAAAGATATCACCTATGGGGTCAAAGCCTGCTCCCCAATGGTATCTGCTGACACTTTTGCAAGAGGCATATATACCCCTCGGGTCCCAGCAAGTTTTCACCAAGGTGGTAGTACCCAGCGATCCATTTCGGCCCTTTGCATACCTTATATATTCGTGTAGCCTGCCTTCCAGATAATCAATATGCACTTGCTTAGCATTTTATCCATTGGGTTATTATGGAATCAAACTAATCAAGAGTTCTAGACTTTGACAGGTTCTTCTTATTTGCTTTCATGTTACTATAGACAACTATGCCTAGGGTCTTGAAGTTCTATCACACCACATGTAGTCACTTACATGTATGCTTACTTGACATATGTAACTCCTTAGGTATTTACAACACCACTGGTCACTATATGATAAAAGTGTGAAAATTAATCGTAAGAAATTTATATTAGTTCAAGTTTGCTCTGTGTGGATTTATTGTTTATTGTTCTGTTTCAGTTATGTTCTTTGACATTTTGAATTTTCTGAAGGGAAAATATATCACCTACGGGGTCAAAGCCAGTTTCCCAATGGTATCAGCTGCAGCTTTTGAAAGAGACATATATACCCCTCGGGTCCCAGCAAGTTTTCACCAAGGTGGTAGGACCCAGCGATCCATTTCTCCCCTTTGCATACCTTGTTTATTCGTGTAGCCTTCCCTACAGATAATCAATATGCACTTGCTTAGCATTTCTTCCATTGGGTTATTATGAAATCAAACTAATCAAGAGTTCTAGACTTTGACAGGTTTTTCTTATTTGCTTTCATGTTACTATAGACAACTATGCCTAGGGTCTTGAAGTTCTATCACACCACATGTAGTCACTTACATGTATGCTTACTTGGCATATGTAACTCTTAAGGTATTTACAACACCACTGGTCACTATATGATAAAAGCGTGAAAATTAATTGTAAGAAATTTATTTTAGTTCAAGTTTGCTCTGTGTGGATTTATTGTTCTGTTTCAGTGATGATCTGTGACTAAATCTGAAGGGAAAAGATATCACCTATGGGGTCAAAGCCTGCTCCCCAATGGTATCTGCTGACACTTTTGCAAGAGGCATATATACCCCTCGGGTCCCAGCAAGTTTTCACCAAGGTGGTAGGACCCAGCGATCCATTTCGGCCCTTTGCATACCTTATATATTCGTGTAGCCTGCCTTCCAGATAATCAATATGCACTTGCTTAGCATTTTATCCATTGGGTTATTATGGAATCAAACTAATCAAGAGTTCTAGACTTTGACAGGTTCTTCTTATTTGCTTTCATGTTACTATAGACAACTATGCCTAGGGTCTTGAAGTTCTATCACACCACATGTAGTCACTTACATGTATGCTTACTTGACATATGTAACGCCTTAGGTATTTACAACACCACTGGTCACTATATGATAAAAGTGTGAAAATTAATCGTAAGAAATTTATATTAGTTCAAGTTTGCTCTGAGTAGATTTATTATTCTGTTTCAGTGATGTTGTGTGACTAAATCTGAAGGGAAAAGATATCACCTATGGGGTCAAAGCCTGCTCCCCAATGGTTTCTGCTGAGACTTTTGCAAGAGGCATATATACCCCTCGGGTCCCAGCAAGTTTTCACCAAGGTAGTAGGACCCAGCGATCCATTTCTCCCCTTTGCATACCTTGTTTATTTGTGTAGCCTTCCCTACAGATAATCAATATGCACTTGCTTAGCATTTCTTCTATTGGGTTATTATGAAATCAAACTAATCAAGAGTTCTAGACTTTGACAGGTTTTTCTTATTTGCTTTCATGTTACTATAGACAACTATGCCTATGGTCTTGAAGTTCTATCACACCACATGTAGTCACTTACATGTATGCTTACTTGGCATATGTAACTCTTAAGGTATTTTCAACACCACTGGTCACTATATGATAAAAGCGTGAAAATTAATCGTAAGAAATTTATTTTAGTTCAAGTTTGCTCTGTGTGGATTTATTGTTCTGTTTCAGTGATGTTCTGTGACTAAATCTGAAGGGAAAAGATATCACCTATGGGGTCAAAGCCTGCTCCCCAATGGTATCTGCTGACACTTTTGCAAGAGGCATATATACCCCTCGGGTCCCAGCAAGTTTTCACCAAGGTGGTAGGACCCAGCGATCCATTTCGGCCCTTTGCATACCTTATATATTCGTGTAGCCTGCCTTCCAGATAATCAATATGCACTTGCTTAGCATTTTATCCATTGGGTTATTATGGAATCAAACTAATCAAGAGTTCTAGACTTTGACAGGTTCTTCTTATTTGCTTTCATGTTACTATAGACAACTATGCCTAGGGTCTTGAAGTTCTATCACACCACATGTAGTCACTTACATGTATGCTTACTTGACATATGTAACGCCTTAGGTATTTACAACACCACTGGTCACTATATGATAAAAGTGTGAAAATTAATCGTAAGAAATTTATATTAGTTCAAGTTTGCTCTGAGTAGATTTATTATTCTGTTTCAGTGATGTTGTGTGACTAAATCTGAAGGGAAAAGATATCACCTATGGGGTCAAAGCCTGCTCCCCAATGGTTTCTGCTGAGACTTTTGCAAGAGGCATATATACCCCTCGGGTCCCAGCAAGTTTTCACCAAGGTGGTAGGACCCAGCGATCCATTTCGGCCCTTTGCATACCTTGTTTATTCGTGTAGCCTGCCTTCAAGATAATCAATATGCACTTGCTTAGCATTTTATCCATTGGGTTATTATGGAATCAAACTAATCAAGAGTTCTAGACTTTGACAGGTTCTTCTTATTTGCTTTCATGTTACTATAGACAACTATGCCTAGGGTCTTGAAGTTCTATCACACCACATGTAGTCACTTACATGTATACTTACTTACTCTTTAGGTATTTACAACACCACTGGTCACTATATGATAAAAGTGTGAAAATTAATCGTAAGAAATTTATATTAGTTCAAGTTTGCTCTGTGTGGATTTATTGTTTATTGTTCTGTTTCAGTGATGTTCTTTGACATTTTGAATTTTCTGAAAGGAAAATATATCACCTACGGGGTCAAAGCCAGTTCTCCAATGGTATCAGCTGCAGCTTTTGCAAGAGACATATATACCCCTCGGGTCCCAGCAAGTTTTCACCAAGGTAGTAGGACCCAGCGATCCATTTCTCCCCTTTGCATACCTTGTTTATTTGTGTAGCCTTCCCTACAGATAATCAATATGCACTTGCTTAGCATTTCTTCTATTGGGTTATTATGAAATCAAACTAATCAAGAGTTCTAGACTTTGACAGGTTTTTCTTATTTGCTTTCATGTTACTATAGACAACTATGCCTATGGTCTTGAAGTTCTATCACACCACATGTAGTCACTTACATGTATGCTTACTTGGCATATGTAACTCTTAAGGTATTTACAACACCACTGGTCACTATATGATAAAAGTGTGAAAATTAATCGTAAGAAATTTATATTAGTTCAAGTTTGCTCTGTGTAGATTTATTGTTCTGTTTCAGTGATGTTCTCTGATTAAATCTGAAGGGAAAAGATATCACCTATGGGGTCAAAGCCTGCTCCCCAATGGTTTCTGCTGACACTTTTGAAAGAGGCATATATACCCCTCGGGTCCCAGCAAGTTTTCACCAAGGTGGTAGTACCCAGCGATCCATTTCGGCCCTTTGCATACCTTGTTTATTCGTGTAGCCTGCCTTCCAGATAATCAATATGCACTTGCTTAGCATTTTATCCATTGGGTTATTATGGAATCAAACTAATCAAGAGTTCTAGACTTTGACAGGTTCTTCTTATTTGCTTTCATGTTACTATAGACAACTATGCCTAGGGTCTTGAAGTTCTATCACACCACATGTAGTCACTTACATGTATGCTTACTTGACATATGTAACTCCTTAGGTATTTACAACACCACTGGTCACTATTTGATAAAAGTGTGAAAATTAATCGTAAGAAATTTATATTAGTTCAAGTTTGCTCTGTGTGGATTTATTGTTTATTGTTCTGTTTCAGTTATGTTCTTTGACATTTTGAATTTTCTGAAGGGAAAATATATCACCTACGGGGTCAAAGCCAGTTTCCCAATGGTATCAGCTGCAGCTTTTGAAAGAGACATATATACCCCTCGGGTCCCAGCAAGTTTTCACCAAGGTGGTAGGACCCAGCGATCCATTTCTCCCCTTTGCATACCTTGTTTATTCGTGTAGCCTTCCCTACAGATAATCAATATGCACTTGCTTAGCATTTCTTCCATTGGGTTATTATGAAATCAAACTAATCAAGAGTTCTAGACTTTGACAGGTTTTTCTTATTTGCTTTCATGTTACTATAGACAACTATGCCTAGGGTCTTGAAGTTCTATCACACCACATGTAGTCACTTACATGTATGCTTACTTGGCATATGTAACTCTTAAGGTATTTACAACACCACTGGTCACTATATGATAAAAGCGTGAAAATTAATTGTAAGAAATTTATTTTAGTTCAAGTTTGCTCTGTGTGGATTTATTGTTCTGTTTCAGTGATGATCTGTGACTAAATCTGAAGGGAAAAGATATCACCTATGGGGTCAAAGCCTGCTCCCCAATGGTATCTGCTGACACTTTTGCAAGAGGCATATATACCCCTCGGGTCCCAGCAAGTTTTCACCAAGGTGGTAGGACCCAGCGATCCATTTCGGCCCTTTGCATACCTTATATATTCGTGTAGCCTGCCTTCCAGATAATCAATATGCACTTGCTTAGCATTTTATCCATTGGGTTATTATGGAATCAAACTAATCAAGAGTTCTAGACTTTGACAGGTTCTTCTTATTTGCTTTCATGTTACTATAGACAACTATGCCTAGGGTCTTGAAGTTCTATCACACCACATGTAGTCACTTACATGTATACTTACTTACTCTTTAGGTATTTACAACACCACTGGTCACTATATGATAAAAGTGTGAAAATTAATCGTAAGAAATTTATATTAGTTCAAGTTTGCTCTGTGTGGATTTATTGTTTATTGTTCTGTTTCAGTGATGTTCTTTGACATTTTGAATTTTCTGAAAGGAAAATATATCACCTACGGGGTCAAAGCCAGTTCCCCAATGGTATCAGCTGCAGCTTTTGCAAGAGACATATATACCCCTCGGGTCCCAGCAAGTTTTCACCAAGGTAGTAGGACCCAGCGATCCATTTCTCCCCTTTGCATACCTTGTTTATTTGTGTAGCCTTCCCTACAGATAATCAATATGCACTTGCTTAGCATTTCTTCTATTGGGTTATTATGAAATCAAACTAATCAAGAGTTCTAGACTTTGACAGGTTTTTCTTATTTGCTTTCATGTTACTATAGACAACTATGCCTATGGTCTTGAAGTTCTATCACACCACATGTAGTCACTTACATGTATGCTTACTTGGCATATGTAACTCTTAAGGTATTTTAAACACCACTGGTCACTATATGATAAAAGCGTGAAAATTAATCGTAAGAAATTTATTTTAGTTCAAGTTTGCTCTGTGTGGATTTATTGTTCTGTTTCAGTGATGTTCTGTGACTAAATCTGAAGGGAAAAGATATCACCTATGGGGTCAAAGCCTGCTCCCCAATGGTATCTGCTGACACTTTTGCAAGAGGCATATATACCCCTCGGGTCCCAGCAAGTTTTCACCAAGGTGGTAGGACCCAGCGATCCATTTCGGCCCTTTGCATACCTTATATATTCGTGTAGCCTGCCTTCCAGATAATCAATATGCACTTGCTTAGCATTTTATCCATTGGGTTATTATGGAATCAAACTAATCAAGAGTTCTAGACTTTGACAGGTTCTTCTTATTTGCTTTCATGTTACTATAGACAACAATGCCTAGGGTCTTGAAGTTCTATCACACCACATGTAGTCACTTACATGTATGCTTACTTGACATATGTAACGCCTTAGGTATTTACAACACCACTGGTCACTATATGATAAAAGTGTGAAAATTAATCATAAGAAATTTATATTAGTTCAAGTTTGCTCTGAGTAGATTTATTATTCTGTTTCAGTGATGTTGTGTGACTAAATCTGAAGGGAAAAGATATCACCTATGGGGTCAAAGCCTGCTCCCCAATGGTTTCTGCTGAGACTTTTGCAAGAGGCATATATACCCCTCGGGTCCCAGCAAGTTTTCACCAAGGTGGTAGGACCCAGCGATCCATTTCGGCCCTTTGCATACCTTGTTTATTCGTGTAGCCTGCCTTCCAGATAATCAATATGCACTTGCTTAGCATTTTATCCATTGGGTTATTATGGAATCAAACTAATCAAGAGTTCTAGACTTTGACAGGTTCTTCTTATTTGCTTTCATGTTACTATAGACAACTATGCCTAGGGTCTTGAAGTTCTATCACACCACATGTAGTCACTTACATGTATACTTACTTACTCTTTAGGTATTTACAACACCACTGGTCACTATATGATAAAAGTGTGAAAATTAATCGTAAGAAATTTATATTAGTTCAAGTTTGCTCTGTGTGGATTTATTGTTTATTGTTCTGTTTCAGTGATGTTCTTTGACATTTTGAATTTTCTGAAAGGAAAATATATCACCTACGGGGTCAAAGCCAGTTCCCCAATGGTATCAGCTGCAGCTTTTGCAAGAGACATATATACCCCTCGGGTCCCAGCAAGTTTTCACCAAGGTAGTAGGACCCAGCGATCCATTTCTCCCCTTTGCATACCTTGTTTATTTGTGTAGCCTTCCCTACAGATAATCAATATGCACTTGCTTAGCATTTCTTCTATTGGGTTATTATGAAATCAAACTAATCAAGAGTTCTAGACTTTGACAGGTTTTTCTTATTTGCTTTCATGTTACTATAGACAACTATGCCTATGGTCTTGAAGTTCTATCACACCACATGTAGTCACTTACATGTATGTTTACTTGGCATATGTAACTCTTAAGGTATTTTCAACACCACTGGTCACTATATGATAAAAGCGTGAAAATTAATCGTAAGAAATTTATTTTAGTTCAAGTTTGCTCTGTGTGGATGTATTGTTCTGTTCCAGTGATGTTCTTTGACTAAATCTGAAGGGAAAAGATATCACCTACGGGGTCAAAGCCTGTTCCCCAATGGTATCTGCTGAAGCTTTTGCAAGAGGCATATATACCCCTCGGGTCCCAGCAAGTTTTCACCAAGGTGGTAGGACCCAGCGATCCATTTCGGCCCTTTGCATACCTTGTTTATTCGTGTAGCCTGCCTTCCAGATAATCAATATGCACTTGCTTAGCATTTTATCCATTGGGTTATTATGGAATCAAACTAATCAAGAGTTCTAGACTTTGACAGGTTCTTCTTATTTGCTTTCATGTTACTATAGACAACTATGCCTAGGGTCTTGAAGTTCTATCACACCACATGTAGTCACTTACATGTATGCTTACTTGACATATGTAACTCCTTAGGTATTTACAACACCACTGGTCACTATATGATACAAGTGTGAAAATTAATCGTAAGAAATTTATATTAGTTCAAGTTTGCTCTGTGTAGATTTATTGTTCTGTTTCAGTGATGTTCTCTGATTAAATCTGAAGGGAAAAGATATCACCTATGGGGTCAAAGCCTGCTCCCCAATGGTTTCTGCTGACACTTTTGCAAGAGGCATATATACCCCTCGGGTCCCAGCAAGTTTTCACCAAGGTGGTAGTACCCAGCGATCCATTTCGGCCCTTTGCATACCTTGTTTATTCGTGTAGCCTGCCTTCCAGATAATCAATATGCACTTGCTTAGCATTTTATCCATTGGGTTATTATGGAATTAAACTAATCAAGAGTTCTAGACTTTGACAGGTTCTTCTTATTTGCTTTCATGTTACTATAGACAACTATGCCTAGGGTCTTGAAGTTCTATCACACCACATGTAGTCACTTACATGTATGCTTACTTGACATATGTAACGCCTTAGGTATTTACAACACCACTGGTCACTATATGATAAAAGTGTGAAAATTAATCGTAAGAAATTTATATTAGTTCAAGTTTGCTCTGTGTATATTTATTGTTCTGTTTCAGTGATGTTCTGTGACTAAATCTGAAGGGAAAAGATATCACCTATGGGGTCAAAGCCTGCTCCCCAATGGTTTCTGCTGACACTTTTGCAAGAGGCATATATACCCCTCGGGTCCCAGCAAGTTTTCACCAAGGTGGTAGGACCCAGCGATCCATTTCGGTCCTTTGCATACCTTGTTTATTCGTGTAGCCTGCCTTCCAGATAATCAATATGCACTTGCTTAGCATTTTATCCATTGGGTTATTATGGAATCAAACTAATCAAGAGTTCTAGACTTTGACAGGTTCTTCTTATTTGCTTTCATGTTACTATAGACAACTATGCCTAGGGTCTTGAAGTTCTATCACACCACATGTAGTCACTTACATGTATGCTTACTTGACATATGTAACGCCTTAGGTATTTACAACACCACTGGTCACTATATGATAAAAGTGTGAAAATTAATCGTAAGAAATTTATATTAGTTCAAGTTTGCTCTGTGTAGATTTATTGTTCTGTTTCAGTTATGTTCTGTGATTAAATCTGAAGGGAAAAGATATCACCTATGGGGTCAAAGCCTGCTCCCCAATGGTTTCTGCTGAAGCTTTTGCAAGAGGCATATATACCCCTCGGGTCCCAGCAAGTTTTCACCAAGGTGGTAGGACCCAGCGATCCATTTCGGCCCTTTGCATACCTTGTTTATTCGTGTAGCCTGCCTTCCAGATAATCAATATGCACTTGCTTAGCATTTTATCCATTGGGTTATTATGGAATCAAACTAATCAAGAGTTCTAGACTTTGACAGGTTCTTCTTATTTGCTTTCATGTTACTATAGACAACTATGCATATGGTCTTGAAGTTCTATCACACCACATGTAGTCACTTACATGTATACTTACTTACTCTTTAGGTATTTACAACACCACTGGTCACTATATGATAAAAGTGTGAAAATTAATCGTAAGAAATTTATATTAGTTCAAGTTTGCTCTGTGTGGATTTATTGTTTATTGTTCTGTTTCAGTGATGTTCTTTGACATTTTGAATTTTCTTAAGGGAAAATATATCACCTACGGGGTCAAAGCCAGTTCCCCAATGGTATCAGCTGCAGCTTTTGCAAGAGACATATGTACCCCTCGGGTCCCAGCAAGTTTTCACCAAGGTAGTAGGACCCAGCGATCCATTTCTCCCCTTTGCATACCTTGTTTATTCGTGTAGCCTTCCCTACAGATAATCAATATGCACTTGCTTAGCATTTCTTCTATTGGGTTATTATGAAATCAAACTAATCAAGAGTTCTAGACTTTGACAGGTTTTTCTTATTTGCTTTCATGTTACTATAGACAACTATGCCTATGGTCTTGAAGTTCTATCACACCACATGTAGTCACTTACATGTATGCTTACTTGGCATATGTAACTCTTAAGGTATTTACAACACCACTGGTCACTATATGATAAAAGCGTGAAAATTAATCGTAAGAAATTTATTTTAGTTCAAGTTTGCTCTGTGTGGATTTATTGTTCTGTTCCAGTGATGTTCTTTGACTAAATCTGAAGGGAAAAGATATCACCTACGGGGTCAAAGCCTGTTCCCCAATGGTATCTGCTGAAGCTTTTGCAAGAGGCATATATACCCCTCGGGTCCCAGCAAGTTTTCACCAAGGTGGTAGGACCCAGCGATCCATTTCGGCCCTTTGCATACCTTGTTTATTCGTGTAGCCTGCCTTCCAGATAATCAATATGCACTTGCTTAGCATTTTATCCATTGGGTTATTATGGAATCAAACTAATCAAGAGTTCTAGACTCTGACAGGTTATTCTTATTTGCTTTCATGTTACTATAGACAACTATGCCTAGGGTCTTGAAGTTCTATCACACCACATGTAGTCACTTACATGTATACTTACTTACTCTTTAGGTATTTACAACACCACTGGTCACTATATGATAAAAGTGTGAAAATTTATCGTAAGAAATTTATATTAGTTCAAGTTTGCTCTGTGTGGATTTATTGTTTATTGCTCTGTTTCAGTGATGTTCTTTGACATTTTGAATTTTCTGAAGGGAAAATATATCACCTACGGGGTCAAAGCCAGTTCCCCAATGGTATCAGCTGCAGCTTTTGCAAGAGACATATATACCCCCCGGGTCCCAGCAAGTTTTCACCAAGGTGGTAGGACCCAGCGATCCATTTCTCCCCTTTGCATACCTTGTTTATTCGTGTAGCCTTCCCTACAGATAATCAATATGCACTTGCTTAGCATTTCTTCCATTGGGTTATTATGAAATCAAACTAATCAAGAGTTCTAGACTTTGACAGGTTTTTCTTATTTGCTTTCATGTTACTATAGACAACTATGCCTATGGTCTTGAAGTTCTATCACACCACATGTAGTCACTTACATGTATGCTTACTTGACATATGTAACGCCTTAGGTATTTACAACACCATTGGTCACTATATGATAAAAGTGTGAAAATTAATCATAAGAAATTTATATTAGTTCAAGTTTGCTCTGAGTAGATTTATTATTCTGTTTCAGTGATGTTGTGTGACTAAATCTGAAGGGAAAAGATATCACCTATGGGGTCAAAGCCTGCTCCCCAATGGTTTCTGCTGAGACTTTTGCAAGAGGCATATATACCCCTCGGGTCCCAGCAAGTTTTCACCAAGGTGGTAGGACCCAGCGATCCATTTCGGCCCTTTGCATACCTTGTTTATTCGTGTAGCCTGCCTTCCAGATAATCAATATGCACTTGCTTAGCATTTTATCCATTGGGTTATTATGGAATCAAACTAATCAAGAGTTCTAGACTTTGACAGGTTCTTCTTATTTGCTTTCATGTTACTATAGACAACTATGCCTAGGGTCTTGAAGTTCTATCACACCACATGTAGTCACTTACATGTATACTTACTTACTCTTTAGGTATTTACAACACCACTGGTCACTATATGATAAAAGTGTGAAAATTAATCGTAAGAAATTTATATTAGTTCAAGTTTGCTCTGTGTGGATTTATTGTTTATTGTTCTGTTTCAGTGATGTTCTTTGACATTTTGAATTTTCTGAAAGGAAAATATATCACCTACGGGGTCAAAGCCAGTTCCCCAATGGTTTCAGCTGCAGCTTTTGCAAGAGACATATATACCCCTCGGGTCCCAGCAAGTTTTCACCAAGGTAGTAGGACCCAGCGATCCATTTCTCCCCTTTGCATACCTTGTTTATTTGTGTAGCCTTCCCTACAGATAATCAATATGCACTTGCTTAGCATTTCTTCTATTGGGTTATTATGAAATCAAACTAATCAAGAGTTCTAGACTTTGACAGGTTTTTCTTATTTGCTTTCATGTTACTATAGACAACTATGCCTATGGTCTTGAAGTTCTATCACACCACATGTAGTCACTTACATGTATGTTTACTTGGCATATGTAACTCTTAAGGTATTTTCAACACCACTGGTCACTATATGATAAAAGCGTGAAAATTAATCGTAAGAAATTTATTTTAGTTCAAGTTTGCTCTGTGTGGATGTATTGTTCTGTTCCAGTGATGTTCTTTGACTAAATCTGAAGGGAAAAGATATCACCTACGGGGTCAAAGCCTGTTCCCCAATGGTATCTGCTGAAGCTTTTGCAAGAGGCATATATACCCCTCGGGTCCCAGCAAGTTTTCACCAAGGTGGTAGGACCCAGCGATCCATTTCGGCCCTTTGCATACCTTGTTTATTCGTGTAGCCTGCCTTCCAGATAATCAATATGCACTTGCTTAGCATTTTATCCATTGGGTTATTATGGAATCAAACTAATCAAGAGTTCTAGACTTTGACAGGTTCTTCTTATTTGCTTTCATGTTACTATAGACAACTATGCCTAGGGTCTTGAAGTTCTATCACACCACATGTAGTCACTTACATGTATGCTTACTTGACATATGTAACTCCTTAGGTATTTACAACACCACTGGTCACTATATGATACAAGTGTGAAAATTAATCGTAAGAAATTTATATTAGTTCAAGTTTGCTCTGTGTAGATTTATTGTTCTGTTTCAGTGATGTTCTCTGATTAAATCTGAAGGGAAAAGATATCACCTATGGGGTCAAAGCCTGCTCCCCAATGGTTTCTGCTGACACTTTTGCAAGAGGCATATATACCCCTCGGGTCCCAGCAAGTTTTCACCAAGGTGGTAGTACCCAGCGATCCATTTCGGCCCTTTGCATACCTTGTTTATTCGTGTAGCCTGCCTTCCAGATAATCAATATGCACTTGCTTAGCATTTTATCCATTGGGTTATTATGGAATTAAACTAATCAAGAGTTCTAGACTTTGACAGGTTCTTCTTATTTGCTTTCATGTTACTATAGACAACTATGCCTAGGGTCTTGAAGTTCTATCACACCACATGTAGTCACTTACATGTATGCTTACTTGACATATGTAACGCCTTAGGTATTTACAACACCACTGGTCACTATATGATAAAAGTGTGAAAATTAATCGTAAGAAATTTATATTAGTTCAAGTTTGCTCTGTGTATATTTATTGTTCTGTTTCAGTGATGTTCTGTGACTAAATCTGAAGGGAAAAGATATCACCTATGGGGTCAAAGCCTGCTCCCCAATGGTTTCTGCTGACACTTTTGCAAGAGGCATATATACCCCTCGGGTCCCAGCAAGTTTTCACCAAGGTGGTAGGACCCAGCGATCCATTTCGGTCCTTTGCATACCTTGTTTATTCGTGTAGCCTGCCTTCCAGATAATCAATATGCACTTGCTTAGCATTTTATCCATTGGGTTATTATGGAATCAAACTAATCAAGAGTTCTAGACTTTGACAGGTTCTTCTTATTTGCTTTCATGTTACTATAGACAACTATGCCTAGGGTCTTGAAGTTCTATCACACCACATGTAGTCACTTACATGTATGCTTACTTGACATATGTAACGCCTTAGGTATTTACAACACCACTGGTCACTATATGATAAAAGTGTGAAAATTAATCGTAAGAAATTTATATTAGTTCAAGTTTGCTCTGTGTAGATTTATTGTTCTGTTTCAGTTATGTTCTGTGATTAAATCTGAAGGGAAAAGATATCACCTATGGGGTCAAAGCCTGCTCCCCAATGGTTTCTGCTGAAGCTTTTGCAAGAGGCATATATACCCCTCGGGTCCCAGCAAGTTTTCACCAAGGTGGTAGGACCCAGCGATCCATTTCGGCCCTTTGCATACCTTGTTTATTCGTGTAGCCTGCCTTCCAGATAATCAATATGCACTTGCTTAGCATTTTATCCATTGGGTTATTATGGAATCAAACTAATCAAGAGTTCTAGACTTTGACAGGTTCTTCTTATTTGCTTTCATGTTACTATAGACAACTATGCATATGGTCTTGAAGTTCTATCACACCACATGTAGTCACTTACATGTATACTTACTTACTCTTTAGGTATTTACAACACCACTGGTCACTATATGATAAAAGTGTGAAAATTAATCGTAAGAAATTTATATTAGTTCAAGTTTGCTCTGTGTGGATTTATTGTTTATTGTTCTGTTTCAGTGATGTTCTTTGACATTTTGAATTTTCTTAAGGGAAAATATATCACCTACGGGGTCAAAGCCAGTTCCCCAATGGTATCAGCTGCAGCTTTTGCAAGAGACATATGTACCCCTCGGGTCCCAGCAAGTTTTCACCAAGGTAGTAGGACCCAGCGATCCATTTCTCCCCTTTGCATACCTTGTTTATTCGTGTAGCCTTCCCTACAGATAATCAATATGCACTTGCTTAGCATTTCTTCTATTGGGTTATTATGAAATCAAACTAATCAAGAGTTCTAGACTTTGACAGGTTTTTCTTATTTGCTTTCATGTTACTATAGACAACTATGCCTATGGTCTTGAAGTTCTATCACACCACATGTAGTCACTTACATGTATGCTTACTTGGCATATGTAACGCCTTAGGTATTTACAACACCACTGGTCACTATATGATAAAAGTGTGAAAATTAATCGTAAGAAATTTATATTAGTTCAAGTTTGCTCTGTGTAGATTTATTGTTCTGTTTCAGTGAGGTTGTGTGACTAAATCTGAAGGGAAAAGATATCACCTACGGGGTCAAAGCCTGTTCCCCAATGGTATCTGCTGAAGCTTTTGCAAGAGGCATATATACCCCTCGGGTCCCAGCAAGTTTTCACCAAGGTGGTAGGACCCAGCGATCCATTTCGGCCCTTTGCATACCTTGTTTATTCGTGTAGCCTTCCCTACAGATAATCAATATGCACTTGCTTAGCATTTCTTCCATTGGGTTATTATGAAATCAAACTAATCAAGAGTTCTAGACTTTGACAGGTTTTTCTTATTTGCTTTCATGTTACTATAGACAACTATGCCTATGGTCTTGAAGTTCTATCACACCACATGTAGTCACTTACATGTATGCTTACTTGACATATGTAACGCCTTAGGTATTTACAACACCACTGGTCACTATATGATAAAAGTGTGAAAATTAATCGTAAGAAATTTATATTAGTTCAAGTTTGCTCTGTGTAGATTTATTGTTCTGTTTCAGTGATGTTGTGTGACTAAATCTGAAGGGAAAAGATATCACCTATGGGGTCAAAGCCTGCTTCCCAATGGTTTCTGCTGACACTTTTGCAAGAGGCATATATACCCCTCGGGTCCCAGCAAGTTTTCACCAAGGTGGTAGGACCCAGCGATCCATTTCGGCCCTTTGCATACCTTGTTTATTCGTGTAGCCTGCCTTCCAGATAATCAATATGCACTTGCTTAGCATTTTATCCATTGGGTTATTATGGAATCAAACTAATCAAGAGTTCTAGACTTTGACAGGTTCTTCTTATTTGCTTTCATGTTACTATAGACAACTATGCCTAGGGTCTTGAAGTTCTATCACACCACATGTAGTCACTTACATGTATACTTACTTGACATATGTACTCTTTAGGTATTTACAACACCACTGGTCACTATATGATAAAAGTGTGAAAATTAATCGTAAGAAATTTATATTAGTTCAAGTTTGCTCTGTGTGGATTTATTGTTTATTGTTCTGTTTCAGTGATGTTCTTTGACATTTTGAATTTTCTGAAGGGAAAATTTATCACCTACGGGGTCAAAGCCAGTTCCCCAATGGTATCAGCTGCAGCTTTTGAAAGAGACATATATACCCCTCGGGTCCCAGCAAGTTTTCACCAAGGTGGTAGGACCCAGCGATCCATTTCTCCCCTTTGCATACCTTGTTTATTCGTGTAGCCTTCCCTACAGATAATCAATATGCACTTGCTTAGCATTTCTTCCATTGGGTTATTATGAAATCAAACTAATCAAGAGTTCTAGACTTTGACAGGTTTTTCTTATTTGCTCTCATGTTACTATAGACAACTATGCCTATGGTCTTGAAGTTCTATCACACCACATGTAGTCACTTACATGTATGCTTACTTGGCATATGTAACTCTTAAGGTATTTACAACACCACTGGTCACTATATGATAAAAGCGTGAAAATTAATCGTAAGAAATTTATTTTAGTTCAAGTTTGCTCTGTGTGGATTTATTGTTCTGTTTAAGTGATGTTCTTTGACTAAATCTGAAGGGAAAAGATATCACCTATGGGGTCAAATCCTGTTCCCCAATGGTATCTGCTGCAGCTTTTGCAAGAGGCATATATACCCCTCGGGTCCCAGCAAGTTTTCACCAAGGTGGTCGGACCCAGCGATCCATTTCTCGCCATATGTAACGCCTTAGGTATTTACAACACCACTGGTCACTATATGATAAAAGTGTGAAAATTAATCGTAAGAAATTTATATTAGTTCAAGTTTGCTCTGTGTAGATTTATTGTTCTGTTTCAGTGATGTTCTGTGACTAAATCTGAAGGGAAAAGATATCACCTTTGGGGTCAAAGCCTGCTCCCCAATGGTTTCTGCTGACACTTTTGCAAGAGGCATATATACCCCTCGGGTCCTAGCAAGTTTTCACCAAGGTGGTAGGACCCAGCGATC
This sequence comes from Scardinius erythrophthalmus, assembly GCF_964197995.2. NCBI lineage: Eukaryota > Metazoa > Chordata > Actinopteri > Cypriniformes > Leuciscidae > Scardinius > Scardinius erythrophthalmus. Next base: position 40,823,228 of record NC_138234.1, read on the forward strand.
CATTTCGGCCCTTTGCATACCTTGTTTATTCGTGTAGCCTGCCTTCCAGATAATCAATATGCACTTGCTTAGCATTTTATCCATTGGGTTATTATGGAATCAAACTAATCAAGAGTTCTAGACTTTGACAGGTTCTTCTTATTTGCTTTCATGTTACTATAGACAACTATGCCTAGGGTCTTGAAGTTCTATCACACCACATGTAGTCACTTACATGTATACTTACTTGACATATGTACTCTTTAGGTATTTACAACACCACTGGTCACTATATGATAAAAGTGTGAAAATTAATCGTAAGAAATTTATATTAGTTCAAGTTTGCTCTGTGTAGATTTATTGTTCTGTTTCAGTGATGTTCTCTGATTAAATCTGAAGGGAAAAGATATCACCTATGGGGTCAAAGCCTGCTCCCCAATGGTTTCTGCTGACACTTTTGCAAGAGGCATATATACCCCTCGGGTCCCAGCAAGTTTTCACCAAGGTGGTAGTACCCAGCGATCCATTTCGGCCCTTTGCATACCTTGTTTATTCGTGTAGCCTGCCTTCCAGATAATCAATATGCACTTGCTTAGCATTTCTTCCATTGGGTTATTATGAAATCAAACTAATCAAGAGTTCTAGACTTTGACAGGTTTTTCTTATTTGCTTTCATGTTACTATAGACAACTATGCCTAGGGTCTTGAAGTTCTATCACACCACATGTAGTCACTTACATGTATACTTACTTGACATATGTACTCTTTAGGTATTTACAACACCACTGGTCACTATATGATAAAAGTGTGAAAATTAATCGTAAGAAATTTATATTAGTTCAAGTTTGCTCTGTGTGGATTTATTGTTTATTGTTCTGTTTCAGTGATGTCCTTTGACATTTTGAATTTTCTGAAGGGAAAATATATCACCTACGGGGTTAAAGCCAGTTCCCCAATGGTATCAGCTGCAGCTTTTGAAAGAGACATATATACCCCTCGGGTCCCAGCAAGTTTTCACCAAGGTGGTAGGACCCAGCGATCCATTTCTCCCCTTTGCATACCTTGTTTATTCGTGTAGCCTTCCCTACAGATAATCAATATGCACTTGCTTAGCATTTCTTCCATTGGGTTATTATGAAATCAAACTAATCAAGAGTTCTAGACTTTGACAGGTTTTTCTTATTTGCTTTCATGTTACTATAGACAACTATGCCTAGGGTCTTGAAGTTCTATCACACCACATGTAGTCACTTACATGTATGCTTACTTGGCATATGTAACTCTTAAGGTATTTACAACACCACTGGTCACTATATGATAAAAGCGTGAAAATTAATTGTAAGAAATTTATTTTAGTTCAAGTTTGCTCTGTGTGGATTTATTGTTCTGTTTCAGTGATGTTCTGTGACTAAATCTGAAGGGAAAAGATATCACCTATGGGGTCAAAGCCTGCTCCCCAATGGTATCTGCTGACACTTTTGCAAGAGGCATATATACCCCTCGGGTCCCAGCAAGTTTTCACCAAGGTGGTAGGACCCAGCGATCCATTTCGGCCCTTTGCATACCTTGTATATTCGTGTAGCCTGCCTTCCAGATAATCAATATGCACTTGCTTAGCATTTTATCCATTGGGTTATTATGGAATCAAACTAATCAAGAGTTCTAGACTTTGACAGGTTCTTCTTATTTGCTTTCATGTTACTATAGACAACTATGCCTAGGGTCTTGAAGTTCTATCACACCACATGTAGTCACTTACATGTATGCTTACTTGACATATGTAACGCCTTAGGTATTTACAACACCACTGGTCACTATATGATAAAAGTGTGAAAATTAATCGTAAGAAATTTATATTAGTTCAAGTTTGCTCTGAGTAGATTTATTATTCTGTTTCAGTGATGTTGTGTGACTAAATCTGAAGGGAAAAGATATCACCTATGGGGTCAAAGCCTGCTCCCCAATGGTTTCTGCTGAGACTTTTGCAAGAGGCATATATACCCCTCGGGTCCCAGCAAGTTTTCACCAAGGTGGTAGGACCCAGCGATCCATTCCGGCCCTTTGCATACCTTGTTTATTCGTGTAGCCTGCCTTCCAGATAATCAATATGCACTTGCTTAGCATTTTATCCATTGGGTTATTATGGAATCAAACTAATCAAGAGTTCTAGACTTTGACAGGTTCTTCTTATTTGCTTTCATGTTACTATAGACAACTATGCCTAGGGTCTTGAAGTTCTATCACACCACATGTAGTCACTTACATGTATGCTTACTTGACATATGTAACTCCTTAGGTATTTACAACACCACTGGTCACTATATGATAAAAGTGTGAAAATTAATCGTAAGAAATTTATATTAGTTCAAGTTTGCTCTGTGTAGATTTATTGTTCTGTTTCAGTGATGTTCTCTGATTAAATCTGAAGGGAAAAGATATCACCTATGGGGTCAAAGCCTGCTCCCCAATGGTTTCTGCTGACACTTTTGCAAGAGGCATATATACCCCTCGGGTCCCAGCAAGTTTTCACCAAGGTGGTAGTACCCAGCGATCCATTTCGGCCCTTTGCATACCTTGTTTATTCGTGTAGCCTGCCTTCCAGATAATCAATATGCACTTGCTTAGCATTTTATCCATTGGGTTATTATGGAATCAAACTAATCAAGAGTTCTAGACTTTGACAGGTTCTTCTTATTTGCTTTCATGTTACTATAGACAACTATGCCTAGGGTCTTGAAGTTCTATCACACCACATGTAGTCACTTACATGTATGCTTACTTGACATATGTAACTCCTTAGGTATTTACAACACCACTGGTCACTATATGATAAAAGTGTGAAAATTAATCGTAAGAAATTTATATTAGTTCAAGTTTGCTCTGTGTGGATTTATTGTTTATTGTTCTGTTTCAGTTATGTTCTTTGACATTTTGAATTTTCTGAAGGGAAAATATATCACCTACGGGGTCAAAGCCAGTTTCCCAATGGTATCAGTTGCAGCTTTTGAAAGAGACATATATACCCCTCGGGTCCCAGCAAGTTTTCACCAAGGTGGTAGGACCCAGCGATCCATTTCTCCCCTTTGCATACCTTGTTTATTCGTGTAGCCTTCCCTACAGATAATCAATATGCACTTGCTTAGCATTTCTTCCATTGGGTTATTATGAAATCAAACTAATCAAGAGTTCTAGACTTTGACAGGTTTTTCTTATTTGCTTTCATGTTACTATAGACAACTATGCCTATGGTCTTGAAGTTCTATCACACCACATGTAGTCACTTACATGTATGCTTACTTGGCATATGTAACTCTTAAGGTATTTTCAACACCACTGGTCACTATATGATAAAAGCGTGAAAATTAATCGTAAGAAATTTATTTTAGTTCAAGTTTGCTCTGTGTGGATGTATTGTTCTGTTCCAGTGATGTTCTTTGACTAAATCTGAAGGGAAAAGATATCACCTACGGGGTCAAAGCCTGTTCCCCAATGGTATCTGCTGAAGCTTTTGCAAGAGGCATATATACCCCTCGGGTCCCAGCAAGTTTTCACCAAGGTGGTAGGACCCAGCGATCCATTTCGGCCCTTTGCATACCTTGTTTATTCGTGTAGCCTGCCTTCCAGATAATCAATATGCACTTGCTTAGCATTTTATCCATTGGGTTATTATGGAATCAAACTAATCAAGAGTTCTAGACTTTGACAGGTTCTTCTTATTTGCTTTCATGTTACTATAGACAACTATGCCTAGGGTCTTGAAGTTCTATCACACCACATGTAGTCACTTACATGTATGCTTACTTGACATATGTAACTCCTTAGGTATTTACAACACCACTGGTCACTATATGATAAAAGTGTGAAAATTAATCGTAAGAAATTTATATTAGTTCAAGTTTGCTCTGTGTAGATTTATTGTTCTGTTTCAGTGATGTTCTCTGATTAAATCTGAAGGAAAAAGATATCACCTATGGGGTCAAAGCCTGCTCCCCAATGGTTTCTGCTGACACTTTTGCAAGAGGCATATATACCCCACGGGTCCCAGCAAGTTTTCACCAAGGTGGTAGTACCCAGCGATCCATTTCGGCCCTTTGCATACCTTGTTTATTCGTGTAGCCTGCCTTCCAGATAATCAATATGCACTTGCTTAGCATTTTAACCATTGGGTTATTATGGAATCAAACTAATCAAGAGTTCTAGACTTTGACAGGTTCTTCTTATTTGCTTTCATGTTACTATAGACAACTATGCCTAGGGTCTTGAAGTTCTATCACACCACATGTAGTCACTTACATGTATGCTTACTTGACATATGTAACTCCTTAGGTATTTACAACACCACTGGTCACTATATGATAAAAGTGTGAAAATTAATCGTAAGAAATTTATATTAGTTCAAGTTTGCTCTGTGTGGATTTATTGTTTATTGTTCTGTTTCAGTTATGTTCTTTGACATTTTGAATTTTCTGAAGGGAAAATATATCACCTACGGGGTCAAAGCCAGTTTCCCAATGGTATCAGCTGCAGCTTTTGAAAGAGACATATATACCCCTCGGGTCCCAGCAAGTTTTCACCAAGGTGGTAGGACCCAGCGATCCATTTCTCCCCTTTGCATACCTTGTTTATTCGTGTAGCCTTCCCTACAGATAATCAATATGCACTTGCTTAGCATTTCTTCCATTGGGTTATTATGAAATCAAACTAATCAAGAGTTCTAGACTTTGACAGGTTTTTCTTATTTGCTTTCATGTTACTATAGACAACTATGCCTAGGGTCTTGAAGTTCTATCACACCACATGTAGTCACTTACATGTATGCTTACTTGGCATATGTAACTCTTAAGGTATTTACAACACCACTGGTCACTATATGATAAAAGCGTGAAAATTAATTGTAAGAAATTTATTTTAGTTCAAGTTTGCTCTGTGTGGATTTATTGTTCTGTTTCAGTGATGATCTGTGACTAAATCTGAAGGGAAAAGATATCACCTATGGGGTCAAAGCCTGCTCCCCAATGGTTTCTGCTGAGACTTTTGCAAGAGGCATATATACCCCTCGGGTCCCAGCAAGTTTTCACCAAGGTGGTAGGACCCAGCGATCCATTTCGGCCCTTTGCATACCTTGTTTATTCGTGTAGCCTGCCTTCCAGATAATCAATATGCACTTGCTTAGCATTTTATCCATTGGGTTATTATGGAATCAAACTAATCAAGAGTTCTAGACTTTGACAGGTTCTTCTTATTTGCTTTCATGTTACTATAGACAACTATGCCTAGGGTCTTGAAGTTCTATCACACCACATGTAGTCACTTACATGTATACTTACTTACTCTTTAGGTATTTACAACACCACTGGTCACTATATGATAAAAGTGTGAAAATTAATCGTAAGAAATTTATATTAGTTCAAGTTTGCTCTGTGTGGATTTATTGTTTATTGTTCTGTTTCAGTGATGTTCTTTGACATTTTGAATTTTCTGAAAGGAAAATATATCACCTACGGGGTCAAAGCCAGTTCCCCAATGGTATCAGCTGCAGCTTTTGCAAGAGACATATATACCCCTCGGGTCCCAGCAAGTTTTCACCAAGGTAGTAGGACCCAGCGATCCATTTCTCCCCTTTGCATACCTTGTTTATTTGTGTAGCCTTCCCTACAGATAATCAATATGCACTTGCTTAGCATTTCTTCTATTGGGTTATTATGAAATCAAACTAATCAAGAGTTCTAGACTTTGACAGGTTTTTCTTATTTGCTTTCATGTTACTATAGACAACTATGCCTATGGTCTTGAAGTTCTATCACACCACATGTAGTCACTTACATGTATGCTTACTTGGCATATGTAACTCTTAAGGTATTTTCAACACCACTGGTCACTATATGATAAAAGCGTGAAAATTAATCGTAAGAAATTTATTTTAGTTCAAGTTTGCTCTGTGTGGATTTATTGTTCTGTTTCAGTGATGTTCTGTGACTAAATCTGAAGGGAAAAGATATCACCTATGGGGTCAAAGCCTGCTCCCCAATGGTATCTGCTGACACTTTTGCAAGAGGCATATATACCCCTCGGGTCCCAGCAAGTTTTCACCAAGGTGGTAGGACCCAGCGATCCATTTCGGCCCTTTGCATACCTTATATATTCGTGTAGCCTGCCTTCCAGATAATCAATATGCACTTGCTTAGCATTTTATCCATTGGGTTATTATGGAATCAAACTAATCAAGAGTTCTAGACTTTGACAGGTTCTTCTTATTTGCTTTCATGTTACTATAGACAACTATGCCTAGGGTCTTGAAGTTCTATCACACCACATGTAGTCACTTACATGTATGCTTACTTGACATATGTAACGCCTTAGGTATTTACAACACCACTGGTCACTATATGATAAAAGTGTGAAAATTAATCATAAGAAATTTATATTAGTTCAAGTTTGCTCTGAGTAGATTTATTATTCTGTTTCAGTGATGTTGTGTGACTAAATCTGAAGGGAAAAGATATCACCTATGGGGTCAAAGCCTGCTCCCCAATGGTTTCTGCTGAGACTTTTGCAAGAGGCATATATACCCCTCGGGTCCCAGCAAGTTTTCACCAAGGTGGTAGGACCCAGCGATCCATTTCGGCCCTTTGCATACCTTGTTTATTCGTGTAGCCTGCCTTCCAGATAATCAATATGCACTTGCTTAGCATTTTATCCATTGGGTTATTATGGAATCAAACTAATCAAGAGTTCTAGACTTTGACAGGTTCTTCTTATTTGCTTTCATGTTACTATAGACAACTATGCCTAGGGTCTTGAAGTTCTATCACACCACATGTAGTCACTTACATGTATGCTTACTTGACATATGTAACTCCTTAGGTATTTACAACACCACTGGTCACTATATGATAAAAGTGTGAAAATTAATCGTAAGAAATTTATATTAGTTCAAGTTTGCTCTGTGTAGATTTATTGTTCTGTTTCCGTGATGTTCTCTGATTAAATCTGAAGGGAAAAGATATCACCTATGGGGTCAAAGCCTGCTCCCCAATGGTTTCTGCTGACACTTTTGCAAGAGGCATATATACCCCTCGGGTCCCAGCAAGTTTTCACCAAGGTGGTAGTACCCAGCGATCCATTTCGGCCCTTTGCATACCTTGTTTATTCGTGTAGCCTGCCTTCCAGATAATCAATATGCACTTGCTTAGCATTTTATCCATTGGGTTATTATGGAATCAAACTAATCAAGAGTTCTAGACTTTGACAGGTTCTTCTTATTTGCTTTCATGTTACTATAGACAACTATGCCTAGGGTCTTGAAGTTCTATCACACCACATGTAGTCACTTACATGTATGCTTACTTGACATATGTAACTCCTTAGGCATTTACAACACCACTGGTCACTATATGATAAAAGTGTGAAAATTAATCGTAAGAAATTTATATTAGTTCAAGTTTGCTCTGTGTAGATTTATTGTTCTGTTTCAGTGATGTTGTGTGACTAAATCTGAAGGGAAAAGATATCACCTATGGGGTCAAAGCCTGCTCCCCAATGGTTTCTGCTGACACTTTTGCAAGAGGCATATATACCCCTCGGGTCCCAGCAAGTTTTCACCAAGGTGGTAGGACCCAGCGATCCATTTCGGCCCTTTGCATACCTTGTTTATTCGTGTAGCCTGCCTTCCAGATAATCAATATGCACTTGCTTAGCATTTTATCCATTGGGTTATTATGGAATCAAACTAATCAAGAGTTCTAGACTTTGACAGGTTCTTCTTATTTGCTTTCATGTTACTATAGACAACTATGCCTAGGGTCTTGAAGTTCTATCACACCACATGTAGTCACTTACATGTATACTTACTTACTCTTTAGGTATTTACAACACCACTGGTCACTATATGATAAAAGTGTGAAAATTAATCGTAAGAAATTTATATTAGTTCAAGTTTGCTCTGTGTGGATTTATTGTTTATTGTTCTGTTTCAGTGATGTTCTTTGACATTTTGAATTTTCTGAAAGGAAAATATATCACCTACGGGGTCAAAGCCAGTTCCCCAATGGTATCAGCTGCAGCTTTTGCAAGAGACATATATACCCCTCGGGTCCCAGCAAGTTTTCACCAAGGTAGTAGGACCCAGCGATCCATTTCTCCCCTTTGCATACCTTGTTTATTTGTGTAGCCTTCCCTACAGATAATCAATATGCACTTGCTTAGCATTTCTTCTATTGGGTTATTATGAAATCAAACTAATCAAGAGTTCTAGACTTTGACAGGTTTTTCTTATTTGCTTTCATGTTACTATAGACAACTATGCCTATGGTCTTGAAGTTCTATCACACCACATGTAGTCACTTACATGTATGCTTACTTGGCATATGTAACTCTTAAGGTATTTTCAACACCACTGGTCACTATATGATAAAAGCGTGAAAATTAATCGTAAGAAATTTATTTTAGTTCAAGTTTGCTCTGTGTGGATTTATTGTTCTGTTTCAGTGATGTTCTGTGACTAAATCTGAAGGGAAAAGATATCACCTATGGGGTCAAAGCCTGCTCCCCAATGGTATCTGCTGACACTTTTGCAAGAGGCATATATACCCCTCGGGTCCCAGCAAGTTTTCACCAAGGTGGTAGGACCCAGCGATCCATTTCGGCCCTTTGCATACCTTATATATTCGTGTAGCCTGCCTTCCAGATAATCAATATGCACTTGCTTAGCATTTTATCCATTGGGTTATTATGGAATCAAACTAATCAAGAGTTCTAGACTTTGACAGGTTCTTCTTATTTGCTTTCATGTTACTATAGACAACTATGCCTAGGGTCTTGAAGTTCTATCACACCACATGTAGTCACTTACATGTATGCTTACTTGACATATGTAACGCCTTAGGTATTTACAACACCACTGGTCACTATATGATAAAAGTGTGAAAATTAATCGTAAGAAATTTATATTAGTTCAAGTTTGCTCTGAGTAGATTTATTATTCTGTTTCAGTGATGTTGTGTGACTAAATCTGAAGGGAAAAGATATCACCTATGGGGTCAAAGCCTGCTCCCCAATGGTTTCTGCTGAGACTTTTGCAAGAGGCATATATACCCCTCGGGTCCCAGCAAGTTTTCACCAAGGTGGTAGGACCCAGCGATCCATTTCGGCCCTTTGCATACCTTGTTTATTCGTGTAGCCTGCCTTCCAGATAATCAATATGCACTTGCTTAGCATTTTATCCATTGGGTTATTATGGAATCAAACTAATCAAGAGTTCTAGACTTTGACAGGTTCTTCTTATTTGCTTTCATGTTACTATAGACAACTATGCCTAGGGTCTTGAAGTTCTATCACACCACATGTAGTCACTTACATGTATACTTACTTACTCTTTAGGTATTTACAACACCACTGGTCACTATATGATAAAAGTGTGAAAATTAATCGAAAGAAATTTATATTAGTTCAAGTTTGCTCTGTGTGGATTTATTGTTTATTGTTCTGTTTCAGTGATGTTCTTTGACATTTTGAATTTTCTGAAAGGAAAATATATCACCTACGGGGTCAAAGCCAGTTCCCCAATGGTATCAGCTGCAGCTTTTGCAAGAGACATATATACCCCTCGGGTCCCAGCAAGTTTTCACCAAGGTAGTAGGACCCAGCGATCCATTTCTCCCCTTTGCATACCTTGTTTATTTGTGTAGCCTTCCCTACAGATAATCAATATGCACTTGCTTAGCATTTCTTCTATTGGGTTATTATGAAATCAAACTAATCAAGAGTTCTAGACTTTGACAGGTTTTTCTTATTTGCTTTCATGTTACTATAGACAACTATGCCTATGGTCTTGAAGTTCTATCACACCACATGTAGTCACTTACATGTATGCTTACTTGGCATATGTAACTCTTAAGGTATTTACAACACCACTGGTCACTATATGATAAAAGCGTGAAAATTAATCGTAAGAAAATTATTTTAGTTCAAGTTTGCTCTGTGTGGATGTATTGTTCTGTTCCAGTGATGTTCTTTGACTAAATCTGAAGGGAAAAGATATCACCTACGGGGTCAAAGCCTGTTCCCCAATGGTATCTGCTGAAGCTTTTGCAAGAGGCATATATACCCCTCGGGTCCCAGCAAGTTTTCACCAAGGTGGTAGGACCCAGCGATCCATTTCGGCCCTTTGCATACCTTGTTTATTCGTGTAGCCTGCCTTCCAGATAATCAATATGCACTTGCTTAGCATTTTATCCATTGGGTTATTATGGAATCAAACTAATCAAGAGTTCTAGACTTTGACAGGTTCTTCTTATTTGCTTTCATGTTACTATAGACAACTATGCCTAGGGTCTTGAAGTTCTATCACACCACATGTAGTCACTTACATGTATGCTTACTTGACATATGTAACTCCTTAGGTATTTACAACACCACTGGTCACTATATGATAAAAGTGTGAAAATTAATCGTAAGAAATTTATATTAGTTCAAGTTTGCTCTGTGTAGATTTATTGTTCTGTTTCAGTGATGTTCTCTGATTAAATCTGAAGGGAAAAGATATCACCTATGGGGTCAAAGCCTGCTCCCCAATGGTTTCTGCTGACACTTTTGCAAGAGGCATATATACCCCTCGGGTCCCAGCAAGTTTTCACCAAGGTGGTAGTACCCAGCGATCCATTTCGGCCCTTTGCATACCTTGTTTATTCGTGTAGCCTGCCTTCCAGATAATCAATATGCACTTGCTTAGCATTTTATCCATTGGGTTATTATGGAATCAAACTAATCAAGAGTTCTAGACTTTGACAGGTTCTTCTTATTTGCTTTCATGTTACTATAGACAACTATGCCTAGGGTCTTGAAGTTCTATCACACCACATGTAGTCACTTACATGTATGCTTACTTGATATATGTAACTCCTTAGGTATTTACAACACCACTGGTCACTATATGATAAAAGTGTGAAAATTAATCGTAAGAAATTTATATTAGTTCAAGTTTGCTCTGTGTAGATTTATTGTTCTGTTTCAGTGATGTTCTCTGACTAAATCTGAAGGGAAAAGATATCACCTATGGGGTCAAAGCCTGCTCCCCAATGGTTTCTGCTGACACTTTTGCAAGAGGCATATATACCCCTCGGGTCCCAGCAAGTTTTCACCAAGGTGGTAGGACCCAGCGATCCATCTCGGCCCTTTGCATACCTTGTTTATTCGTGTAGCCTGCCTTCCAGATAATCAATATGCACTTGCTTAGCATTTTATCCATTGGGTTATTATGGAATCAAACTAATCAAGAGTTCTAGACTTTGACAGGTTCTTCTTATTTGCTTTCATGTTACTATAGACAACTATGCCTAGGGTCTTGAAGTTCTATCACACCACATGTAGTCACTTACATGTATACTTACTTGACATATGTACTCTTTAGGTATTTACAACACCACTGGTCACTATATGATAAAAGCGTGAAAATTAATCGTAAGAAATTTATATTAGTTCAAGTTTGCTCTGTGTGGATTTATTGTTCTGTTTCAGTGATGTTCTGTGACTAAATCTGAAGGGAAAAGATATCACCTATGGGGTCAAAGCCTGCTCCCCAATGGTATCTGCTGACACTTTTGCAAGAGACATATATACCCCTCGGGTCCCAGCAAGTTTTCACCAAGGTGGTAGGACCCAGCGATCCATTTCGGCCCTTTGCATACCTTGTTTATTCGTGTAGCCTGCCTTCCAGATAATCAATATGCACTTGCTTAGCATTTTATCCATTGGGTTATTATGGAATTAAACTAATCAAGAGTTCTAGACTTTGACAGGTTCTTCTTATTTGCTTTCATGTTACTATAGACAACTATGCCTAGGGTCTTGAAGTTCTATCACACCACATGTAGTCACTTACATGTATGCTTACTTGACATATGTAACGCCTTAGGTATTTACAACACCACTGGTCACTATATGATAAAAGTGTGAAAATTAATCGTAAGAAATTTATATTAGTTCAAGTTTGCTCTGTGTATATTTATTGTTCTGTTTCAGTGATGTTCTGTGACTAAATCTGAAGGGAAAAGATATCACCTACGGGGTCAAAGCCTGCTCCCCAATGGTTTCTGCTGACACTTTTGCAAGAGGCATATATACCCCTCGGGTCCCAGCAAGTTTTCACCAAGGTGGTAGGACCCAGCGATCCATTTCGGTCCTTTGCATACCTTGTTTATTCGTGTAGCCTGCCTTCCAGATAATCAATATGCACTTGCTTAGCATTTTATCCATTGGGTTATTATGGAATCAAACTAATCAAGAGTTCTAGACTTTGACAGGTTCTTCTTATTTGCTTTCATGTTACTATAGACAACTATGCCTAGGGTCTTGAAGTTCTATCACACCACATGTAGTCACTTACATGTATGCTTACTTGACATATGTAACGCCTTAGGTATTTACAACACCACTGGTCACTATATGATAAAAGTGTGAAAATTAATCGTAAGAAATTTATATTAGTTCAAGTTTGCTCTGTGTAGATTTATTGTTCTGTTTCAGTTATGTTCTGTGATTAAATCTGAAGGGAAAAGATATCACCTATGGGGTCAAAGCCTGCTCCCCAATGGTTTCTGCTGAAGCTTTTGCAAGAGGCATATATACCCCTCGGGTCCCAGCAAGTTTTCACCAAGGTGGTAGGACCCAGCGATCCATTTCGGCCCTTTGCATACCTTGTTTATTCGTGTAGCCTGCCTTCCAGATAATCAATATGCACTTGCTTAGCATTTTATCCATTGGGTTATTATGGAATCAAACTAATCAAGAGTTCTAGACTTTGACAGGTTCTTCTTATTTGCTTTCATGTTACTATAGACAACTATGCCTATGGTCTTGAAGTTCTATCACACCACATGTAGTCACTTACATGTATACTTACTTACTCTTTAGGTATTTACAACACCACTGGTCACTATATGATAAAAGTGTGAAAATTAATCGTAAGAAATTTATATTAGTTCAAGTTTGCTCTGTGTGGATTTATTGTTTATTGTTCTGTTTCAGTGATGTTCTTTGACATTTTGAATTTTCTTAAGGGAAAATATATCACCTACGGGGTCAAAGCCAGTTCCCCAATGGTATCAGCTGCAGCTTTTGCAAGAGACATATATACCCCTCGGGTCCCAGCAAGTTTTCACCAAGGTAGTAGGACCCAGCGATCCATTTCTCCCCTTTGCATACCTTGTTTATTCGTGTAGCCTTCCCTACAGATAATCAATATGCACTTGCTTAGCATTTCTTCTATTGGGTTATTATGAAATCAAACTAATCAAGAGTTCTAGACTTTGACAGGTTTTTCTTATTTGCTTTCATGTTACTATAGACAACTATGCCTATGGTCTTGAAGTTCTATCACACCACATGTAGTCACTTACATGTATGCTTACTTGGCATATGTAACTCTTAAGGTATTTACAACACCACTGGTCACTATATGATAAAAGCGTGAAAATTAATCGTAAGAAATTTATTTTAGTTCAAGTTTGCTCTGTGTGGATTTATTGTTCTGTTCCAGTGATGTTCTTTGACTAAATCTGAAGGGAAAAGATATCACCTACGGGGTCAAAGCCTGTTCCCCAATGGTATCTGCTGAAGCTTTTGCAAGAGGCATATATACCCCTCGGGTCCCAGCAAGTTTTCACCAAGGTGGTAGGACCCAGCGATCCATTTCGGCCCTTTGCATACCTTGTTTATTCGTGTAGCCTGCCTTCCAGATAATCAATATGCACTTGCTTAGCATTTTATCCATTGGGTTATTATGGAATCAAACTAATCAAGAGTTCTAGACTCTGACAGGTTATTCTTATTTGCTTTCATGTTACTATAGACAACTATGCCTAGGGTCTTGAAGTTCTATCACACCACATGTAGTCACTTACATGTATGCTTACTTGACATATGTAACTCCTTAGGTATTTACAACACCACTGGTCACTATATGATAAAAGTGTGAAAATTAATCGTAAGAAATTTATATTAGTTCAAGTTTGCTCTGTGTAGATTTATTGTTCTGTTTCAGTGATGTTCTCTGATTAAATCTGAAGGGAAAAGATATCACCTATGGGGTCAAAGCCTGCTCCCCAATGGTTTCTGCTGACACTTTTGCAAGAGGCATATATACCCCTCGGGTCCCAGCAAGTTTTCACCAAGGTGGTAGTACCCAGCGATCCATTTCGGCCCTTTGCATACCTTGTTTATTCGTGTAGCCTGCCTTCCAGATAATCAATATGCACTTGCTTAGCATTTTATCCATTGGGTTATTATGGAATCAAACTAATCAAGAGTTCTAGACTTTGACAGGTTCTTCTTATTTGCTTTCATGTTACTATAGACAACTATGCCTAGGGTCTTGAAGTTCTATCACACCACATGTAGTCACTTACATGTATGCTTACTTGACATATGTAACTCCTTAGGTATTTACAACACCACTGGTCACTATATGATAAAAGTGTGAAAATTAATCGTAAGAAATTTATATTAGTTCAAGTTTGCTCTGTGTGGATTTATTGTTTATTGTTCTGTTTCAGTTATGTTCTTTGACATTTTGAATTTTCTGAAGGGAAAATATATCACCTACGGGGTCAAAGCCAGTTTCCCAATGGTATCAGCTGCAGCTTTTGAAAGAGACATATATACCCCTCGGGTCCCAGCAAGTTTTCACCAAGGTGGTAGGACCCAGCGATCCATTTCTCCCCTTTGCATACCTTGTTTATTCGTGTAGCCTTCCCTACAGATAATCAATATGCACTTGCTTAGCATTTCTTCCATTGGGTTATTATGAAATCAAACTAATCAAGAGTTCTAGACTTTGACAGGTTTTTCTTATTTGCTTTCATGTTACTATAGACAACTATGCCTATGGTCTTGAAGTTCTATCACACCACATGTAGTCACTTACATGTATGCTTACTTGGCATATGTAACTCTTAAGGTATTTTCAACACCACTGGTCACTATATGATAAAAGCGTGAAAATTAATCGTAAGAAATTTATTTTAGTTCAAGTTTGCTCTGTGTGGATGTATTGTTCTGTTCCAGTGATGTTCTTTGACTAAATCTGAAGGGAAAAGATATCACCTACGGGGTCAAAGCCTGTTCCCCAATGGTATCTGCTGAAGCTTTTGCAAGAGGCATATATACCCCTCGGGTCCCAGCAAGTTTTCACCAAGGTGGTAGGACCCAGCGATCCATTTCGGCCCTTTGCATACCTTGTTTATTCGTGTAGCCTGCCTTCCAGATAATCAATATGCACTTGCTTAGCATTTTATCCATTGGGTTATTATGGAATCAAACTAATCAAGAGTTCTAGACTTTGACAGGTTCTTCTTATTTGCTTTCATGTTACTATAGACAACTATGCCTAGGGTCTTGAAGTTCTATCACACCACATGTAGTCACTTACATGTATGCTTACTTGACATATGTAACTCCTTAGGTATTTACAACACCACTGGTCACTATATGATAAAAGTGTGAAAATTAATCGTAAGAAATTTATATTAGTTCAAGTTTGCTCTGTGTAGATTTATTGTTCTGTTTCAGTGATGTTCTCTGATTAAATCTGAAGGGAAAAGATATCACCTATGGGGTCAAAGCCTGCTCCCCAATGGTTTCTGCTGACACTTTTGCAAGAGGCATATATACCCCTCGGGTCCCAGCAAGTTTTCACCAAGGTGGTAGTACCCAGCGATCCATTTCGGCCCTTTGCATACCTTGTTTATTCGTGTAGCCTGCCTTCCAGATAATCAATATGCACTTGCTTAGCATTTTAACCATTGGGTTATTATGGAATCAAACTAATCAAGAGTTCTAGACTTTGACAGGTTCTTCTTATTTGCTTTCATGTTACTATAGACAACTATGCCTAGGGTCTTGAAGTTCTATCACACCACATGTAGTCACTTACATGTATGCTTACTTGACATATGTAACTCCTTAGGTATTTACAACACCACTGGTCACTATATGATAAAAGTGTGAAAATTAATCGTAAGAAATTTATATTAGTTCAAGTTTGCTCTGTGTGGATTTATTGTTTATTGTTCTGTTTCAGTTATGTTCTTTGACATTTTGAATTTTCTGAAGGGAAAATATATCACCTACGGGGTCAAAGCCAGTTTCCCAATGGTATCAGCTGCAGCTTTTGAAAGAGACATATATACCCCTCGGGTCCCAGCAAGTTTTCACCAAGGTGGTAGGACCCAGCGATCCATTTCTCCCCTTTGCATACCTTGTTTATTCGTGTAGCCTTCCCTACAGATAATCAATATGCACTTGCTTAGCATTTCTTCCATTGGGTTATTATGAAATCAAACTAATCAAGAGTTCTAGACTTTGACAGGTTTTTCTTATTTGCTTTCATGTTACTATAGACAACTATGCCTAGGGTCTTGAAGTTCTATCACACCACATGTAGTCACTTACATGTATGCTTACTTGGCATATGTAACTCTTAAGGTATTTACAACACCACTGGTCACTATATGATAAAAGCGTGAAAATTAATTGTAAGAAATTTATTTTAGTTCAAGTTTGCTCTGTGTGGATTTATTGTTCTGTTTCAGTGATGATCTGTGACTAAATCTGAAGGGAAAAGATATCACCTATGGGGTCAAAGCCTGCTCCCCAATGGTATCTGCTGACACTTTTGCAAGAGGCATATATACCCCTCGGGTCCCAGCAAGTTTTCACCAAGGTGGTAGGACCCAGCGATCCATTTCGGCCCTTTGCATACCTTATATATTCGTGTAGCCTGCCTTCCAGATAATCAATATGCACTTGCTTAGCATTTTATCCATTGGGTTATTATGGAATCAAACTAATCAAGAGTTCTAGACTTTGACAGGTTCTTCTTATTTGCTTTCATGTTACTATAGACAACTATGCCTAGGGTCTTGAAGTTCTATCACACCACATGTAGTCACTTACATGTATGCTTACTTGACATATGTAACGCCTTAGGTATTTACAACACCACTGGTCACTATATGATAAAAGTGTGAAAATTAATCGTAAGAAATTTATATTAGTTCAAGTTTGCTCTGAGTAGATTTATTATTCTGTTTCAGTGATGTTGTGTGACTAAATCTGAAGGGAAAAGATATCACCTATGGGGTCAAAGCCTGCTCCCCAATGGTTTCTGCTGAGACTTTTGCAAGAGGCATATATACCCCTCGGGTCCCAGCAAGTTTTCACCAAGGTGGTAGGACCCAGCGATCCATTTCGGCCCTTTGCATACCTTGTTTATTCGTGTAGCCTGCCTTCCAGATAATCAATATGCACTTGCTTAGCATTTTATCCATTGGGTTATTATGGAATCAAACTAATCAAGAGTTCTAGACTTTGACAGGTTCTTCTTATTTGCTTTCATGTTACTATAGACAACTATGCCTAGGGTCTTGAAGTTCTATCACACCACATGTAGTCACTTACATGTATACTTACTTACTCTTTAGGTATTTACAACACCACTGGTCACTATATGATAAAAGTGTGAAAATTAATCGTAAGAAATTTATATTAGTTCAAGTTTGCTCTGTGTGGATTTATTGTTTATTGTTCTGTTTCAGTGATGTTCTTTGACATTTTGAATTTTCTGAAAGGAAAATATATCACCTACGGGGTCAAAGCCAGTTCCCCAATGGTATCAGCTGCAGCTTTTGCAAGAGACATATATACCCCTCGGGTCCCAGCAAGTTTTCACCAAGGTAGTAGGACCCAGCGATCCATTTCTCCCCTTTGCATACCTTGTTTATTTGTGTAGCCTTCCCTACAGATAATCAATATGCACTTGCTTAGCATTTCTTCTATTGGGTTATTATGAAATCAAACTAATCAAGAGTTCTAGACTTTGACAGGTTTTTCTTATTTGCTTTCATGTTACTATAGACAACTATGCCTATGGTCTTGAAGTTCTATCACACCACATGTAGTCACTTACATGTATGCTTACTTGGCATATGTAACTCTTAAGGTATTTTCAACACCACTGGTCACTATATGATAAAAGCGTGAAAATTAATCGTAAGAAATTTATTTTAGTTCAAGTTTGCTCTGTGTGGATTTATTGTTCTGTTTCAGTGATGTTCTGTGACTAAATCTGAAGGAAAAAGATATCACCTATGGGGTCAAAGCCTGCTCCCCAATGGTATCTGCTGACACTTTTGCAAGAGGCATATATACCCCTCAGGTCCCAGCAAGTTTTCACCAAGGTGGTAGGACCCAGCGATCCATTTCGGCCCTTTGCATACCTTATATATTCGTGTAGCCTGCCTTCCAGATAATCAATATGCACTTGCTTAGCATTTTATCCATTGGGTTATTATGGAATCAAACTAATCAAGAGTTCTAGACTTTGACAGGTTCTTCTTATTTGCTTTCATGTTACTATAGACAACTATGCCTAGGGTCTTGAAGTTCTATCACACCACATGTAGTCACTTACATGTATGCTTACTTGACATATGTAACGCCTTAGGTATTTACAACACCACTGGTCACTATATGATAAAAGTGTGAAAATTAATCGTAAGAAATTTATATTAGTTCAAGTTTGCTCTGAGTAGATTTATTATTCTGTTTCAGTGATGTTGTGTGACTAAATCTGAAGGGAAAAGATATCACCTATGGGGTCAAAGCCTGCTCCCCAATGGTTTCTGCTGAGACTTTTGCAAGAGGCATATATACCCCTCGGGTCCCAGCAAGTTTTCACCAAGGTGGTAGGACCCAGCGATCCATTTCGGCCCTTTGCATACCTTGTTTATTCGTGTAGCCTGCCTTCCAGATAATCAATATGCACTTGCTTAGCATTTTATCCATTGGGTTATTATGGAATCAAACTAATCAAGAGTTCTAGACTTTGACAGGTTCTTCTTATTTGCTTTCATGTTACTATAGACAACTATGCCTAGGGTCTTGAAGTTCTATCACACCACATGTAGTCACTTACATGTATGCTTACTTGACATATGTAACTCCTTAGGTATTTACAACACCACTGGTCACTATATGATAAAAGTGTGAAAATTAATCGTAAGAAATTTATATTAGTTCAAGTTTGCTCTGTGTAGATTTATTGTTCTGTTTCAGTGATGTTCTCTGATTAAATCTGAAGGGAAAAGATATCACCTATGGGGTCAAAGCCTGCTCCCCAATGGTTTCTGCTGACACTTTTGCAAGAGGCATATATACCCCTCGGGTCCCAGCAAGTTTTCACCAAGGTGGTAGTACCCAGCGATCCATTTCGGCCCTTTGCATACCTTGTTTATTCGTGTAGCCTGCCTTCCAGATAATCAATATGCACTTGCTTAGCATTTTATCCATTGGGTTATTATGGAATCAAACTAATCAAGAGTTCTAGACTTTGACAGGTTCTTCTTATTTGCTTTCATGTTACTATAGACAACTATGCCTAGGGTCTTGAAGTTCTATCACACCACATGTAGTCACTTACATGTATGCTTACTTGACATATGTAACTCCTTAGGTATTTACAACACCACTGGTCACTATATGATAAAAGTGTGAAAATTAATTGTAAGAAATTTATATTAGTTCAAGTTTGCTCTGTGTGGATTTATTGTTTATTGTTCTGTTTCAGTTATGTTCTTTGACATTTTGAATTTTCTGAAGGGAAAATATATCACCTACGGGGTCAAAGCCAGTTTCCCAATGGTATCAGCTGCAGCTTTTGAAAGAGACATATATACCCCTCGGGTCCCAGCAAGTTTTCACCAAGGTGGTAGGACCCAGCGATCCATTTCTCCCCTTTGCATACCTTGTTTATTCGTGTAGCCTTCCCTACAGATAATCAATATGCACTTGCTTAGCATTTCTTCCATTGGGTTATTATGAAATCAAACTAATCAAGAGTTCTAGACTTTGACAGGTTTTTCTTATTTGCTTTCATGTTACTATAGACAACTATGCCTAGGGTCTTGAAGTTCTATCACACCACATGTAGTCACTTACATGTATGCTTACTTGGCATATGTAACTCTTAAGGTATTTACAACACCACTGGTCACTATATGATAAAAGCGTGAAAATTAATTGTAAGAAATTTATTTTAGTTCAAGTTTGCTCTGTGTGGATTTATTGTTCTGTTTCAGTGATGATCTGTGACTAAATCTGAAGGGAAAAGATATCACCTATGGGGTCAAAGCCTGCTCCCCAATGGTTTCTGCTGAGACTTTTGCAAGAGGCATATATACCCCTCGGGTCCCAGCAAGTTTTCACCAAGGTGGTAGGACCCAGCGATCCATTTCGGCCCTTTGCATACCTTGTTTATTCGTGTAGCCTGCCTTCCAGATAATCAATATGCACTTGCTTAGCATTTTATCCATTGGGTTATTATGGAATCAAACTAATCAAGAGTTCTAGACTTTGACAGGTTCTTCTTATTTGCTTTCATGTTACTATAGACAACTATGCCTAGGGTCTTGAAGTTCTATCACACCACATGTAGTCACTTACATGTATACTTACTTACTCTTTAGGTATTTACAACACCACTGGTCACTATATGATAAAAGTGTGAAAATTAATCGTAAGAAATTTATATTAGTTCAAGTTTGCTCTGTGTGGATTTATTGTTTATTGTTCTGTTTCAGTGATGTTCTTTGACATTTTGAATTTTCTTAAGGGAAA
Source organism: Scardinius erythrophthalmus (assembly GCF_964197995.2). Classification (NCBI taxonomy): domain Eukaryota; kingdom Metazoa; phylum Chordata; class Actinopteri; order Cypriniformes; family Leuciscidae; genus Scardinius; species Scardinius erythrophthalmus. The sequence continues at coordinate 40,843,877 of NC_138234.1, forward strand.
ATATATCACCTACGGGGTCAAAGCCAGTTCCCCAATGGTATCAGCTGCAGCTTTTGCAAGAGACATATATACCCCTCGGGTCCCAGCAAGTTTTCACCAAGGTAGTAGGACCCAGCGATCCATTTCTCCCCTTTGCATACCTTGTTTATTCGTGTAGCCTTCCCTACAGATAATCAATATGCACTTGCTTAGCATTTCTTCTATTGGGTTATTATGAAATCAAACTAATCAAGAGTTCTAGACTTTGACAGGTTTTTCTTATTTGCTTTCATGTTACTATAGACAACTATGCCTATGGTCTTGAAGTTCTATCACACCACATGTAGTCACTTACATGTATGCTTACTTGGCATATGTAACTCTTAAGGTATTTACAACACCACTGGTCACTATATGATAGAAGCGTGAAAATTAATCGTAAGAAATTTATTTTAGTTCAAGTTTGCTCTGTGTGGATGTATTGTTCTTTTCCAGTGATGTTCTTTGACTAAATCTGAAGGGAAAAGATATCACCTACGGGGTCAAAGCCTGTTCCCCAATGGTATCTGCTGAAGCTTTTGCAAGAGGCATATATACCCCTCGGGTCCCAGCAAGTTTTCACCAAGGTGGTAGGACCCAGCGATCCATTTCGGCCCTTTGCATACCTTGTTTATTCGTGTAGCCTGCCTTCCAGATAATCAATATGCACTTGCTTAGCATTTTATCCATTGGGTTATTATGGAATCAAACTAATCAAGAGTTCTAGACTTTGACAGGTTCTTCTTATTTGCTTTCATGTTACTATAGACAACTATGCCTAGGGTCTTGAAGTTCTATCACACCACATGTAGTCACTTACATGTATGCTTACTTGACATATGTAACTCCTTAGGTATTTACAACACCACTGGTCACTATATGATAAAAGTGTGAAAATTAATCGTAAGAAATTTATATTAGTTCAAGTTTGCTCTGTGTAGATTTATTGTTCTGTTTCCGTGATGTTCTCTGATTAAATCTGAAGGGAAAAGATATCACCTATGGGGTCAAAGCCTGCTCCCCAATGGTTTCTGCTGACACTTTTGCAAGAGGCATATATACCCCTCGGGTCCCAGCAAGTTTTCACCAAGGTGGTAGTACCCAGCGATCCATTTCGGCCCTTTGCATACCTTATATATTCGTGTAGCCTGCCTTCCAGATAATCAATATGCACTTGCTTAGCATTTTATCCATTGGGTTATTATGGAATCAAACTAATCAAGAGTTCTAGACTTTGACAGGTTCTTCTTATTTGCTTTCATGTTACTATAGACAACTATGCCTAGGGTCTTGAAGTTCTATCACACCACATGTAGTCACTTACATGTATGCTTACTTGACATATGTAACGCCTTAGGTATTTACAACACCACTGGTCACTATATGATAAAAGTGTGAAAATTAATCGTAAGAAATTTATATTAGTTCAAGTTTGCTCTGAGTAGATTTATTATTCTGTTTCAGTGATGTTGTGTGACTAAATCTGAAGGGAAAAGATATCACCTATGGGGTCAAAGCCTGCTCCCCAATGGTTTCTGCTGAGACTTTTGCAAGAGGCATATATACCCCTCGGGTCCCAGCAAGTTTTCACCAAGGTGGTAGTACCCAGCGATCCATTTCGGCCCTTTGCATACCTTGTTTATTCGTGTAGCCTGCCTTCCAGATAATCAATATGCACTTGCTTAGCATTTTATCCATTGGGTTATTATGGAATCAAACTAATCAAGAGTTCTAGACTTTGACAGGTTCTTCTTATTTGCTTTCATGTTACTATAGACAACTATGCCTAGGGTCTTGAAGTTCTATCACACCACATGTAGTCACTTACATGTATACTTACTTACTCTTTAGGTATTTACAACACCACTGGTCACTATATGATAAAAGTGTGAAAATTAATCGTAAGAAATTTATATTAGTTCAAGTTTGCTCTGTGTGGATTTATTGTTTATTGTTCTGTTTCAGTGATGTTCTTTGACATTTTGAATTTTCTGAAAGGAAAATATATCACCTACGGGGTCAAAGCCAGTTCCCCAATGGTATCAGCTGCAGCTTTTGCAAGAGACATATATACCCCTCGGGTCCCAGCAAGTTTTCACCAAGGTAGTAGGACCCAGCGATCCATTTCTCCCCTTTGCATACCTTGTTTATTTGTGTAGCCTTCCCTACAGATAATCAATATGCACTTGCTTAGCATTTCTTCTATTGGGTTATTATGAAATCAAACTAATCAAGAGTTCTAGACTTTGACAGGTTTTTCTTATTTGCTTTCATGTTACTATAGACAACTATGCCTATGGTCTTGAAGTTCTATCACACCACATGTAGTCACTTACATGTATGTTTACTTGGCATATGTAACTCTTAAGGTATTTTCAACACCACTGGTCACTATATGATAAAAGCGTGAAAATTAATCGTAAGAAATTTATTTTAGTTCAAGTTTGCTCTGTGTGGATGTATTGTTCTGTTCCAGTGATGTTCTTTGACTAAATCTGAAGGCAAAAGATATCACCTACGGGGTCAAAGCCTGTTCCCCAATGGTATCTGCTGAAGCTTTTGCAAGAGGCATATATACCCCTCGGGTCCCAGCAAGTTTTCACCAAGGTGGTAGGACCCAGCGATCCATTTCGGCCCTTTGCATACCTTGTTTATTCGTGTAGCCTGCCTTCCAGATAATCAATATGCACTTGCTTAGCATTTTATCCATTGGGTTATTATGGAATCAAACTAATCAAGAGTTCTAGACTTTGACAGGTTCTTCTTATTTGCTTTCATGTTACTATAGACAACTATGCCTAGGGTCTTGAAGTTCTATCACACCACATGTAGTCACTTACATGTATGCTTACTTGACATATGTAACTCCTTAGGTATTTACAACACCACTGGTCACTATATGATAAAAGTGTGAAAATTAATCGTAAGAAATTTATATTAGTTCAAGTTTGCTCTGTGTAGATTTATTGTTCTGTTTCCGTGATGTTCTCTGATTAAATCTGAAGGGAAAAGATATCACCTATGGGGTCAAAGCCTGCTCCCCAATGGTTTCTGCTGACACTTTTGCAAGAGGCATATATACCCCTCGGGTCCCAGCAAGTTTTCACCAAGGTGGTAGTACCCAGCGATCCATTTCGGCCCTTTGCATACCTTATATATTCGTGTAGCCTGCCTTCCAGATAATCAATATGCACTTGCTTAGCATTTTATCCATTGGGTTATTATGGAATCAAACTAATCAAGAGTTCTAGACTTTGACAGGTTCTTCTTATTTGCTTTCATGTTACTATAGACAACTATGCCTAGGGTCTTGAAGTTCTATCACACCACATGTAGTCACTTACATGTATGCTTACTTGACATATGTAACGCCTTAGGTATTTACAACACCACTGGTCACTATATGATAAAAGTGTGAAAATTAATCGTAAGAAATTTATATTAGTTCAAGTTTGCTCTGAGTAGATTTATTATTCTGTTTCAGTGATGTTGTGTGACTAAATCTGAAGGGAAAAGATATCACCTATGGGGTCAAAGCCTGCTCCCCAATGGTTTCTGCTGAGACTTTTGCAAGAGGCATATATACCCCTCGGGTCCCAGCAAGTTTTCACCAAGGTGGTAGGACCCAGCGATCCATTTCGGCCCTTTGCATACCTTGTTTATTCGTGTAGCCTGCCTTCCAGATAATCAATATGCACTTGCTTAGCATTTTATCCATTGGGTTATTATGGAATCAAACTAATCAAGAGTTCTAGACTTTGACAGGTTCTTCTTATTTGCTTTCATGTTACTATAGACAACTATGCCTAGGGTCTTGAAGTTCTATCACACCACATGTAGTCACTTACATGTATACTTACTTACTCTTTAGGTATTTACAACACCACTGGTCACTATATGATAAAAGTGTGAAAATTAATCGTAAGAAATTTATATTAGTTCAAGTTTGCTCTGTGTGGATTTATTGTTTATTGTTCTGTTTCAGTGATGTTCTTTGACATTTTGAATTTTCTGAAAGGAAAATATATCACCTACGGGGTCAAAGCCAGTTCCCCAATGGTATCAGCTGCAGCTTTTGCAAGAGACATATATACCCCTCGGGTCCCAGCAAGTTTTCACCAAGGTAGTAGGACCCAGCGATCCATTTCTCCCCTTTGCATACCTTGTTTATTTGTGTAGCCTTCCCTACAGATAATCAATATGCACTTGCTTAGCATTTCTTCTATTGGGTTATTATGAAATCAAACTAATCAAGAGTTCTAGACTTTGACAGGTTTTTCTTATTTGCTTTCATGTTACTATAGACAACTATGCCTATGGTCTTGAAGTTCTATCACACCACATGTAGTCACTTACATGTATGCTTACTTGGCATATGTAACTCTTAAGGTATTTTCAACACCACTGGTCACTATATGATAAAAGCGTGAAAATTAATCGTAAGAAATTTATTTTAGTTCAAGTTTGCTCTGTGTGGATGTATTGTTCTGTTCCAGTGATGTTCTTTGACTAAATCTGAAGGGAAAAGATATCACCTACGGGGTCAAAGCCTGTTCCCCAATGGTATCTGCTGAAGCTTTTGCAAGAGGCATATATACCCCTCGGGTCCCAGCAAGTTTTCACCAAGGTGGTAGGACCCAGCGATCCATTTCGGCCCTTTGCATACCTTGTTTATTCGTGTAGCCTGCCTTCCAGATAATCAATATGCACTTGCTTAGCATTTTATCCATTGGGTTATTATGGAATCAAACTAATCAAGAGTTCTAGACTTTGACAGGTTCTTCTTATTTGCTTTCATGTTACTATAGACAACTATGCCTAGGGTCTTGAAGTTCTATCACACCACATGTAGTCACTTACATGTATGCTTACTTGACATATGTAACTCCTTAGGTATTTACAACACCACTGGTCACTATATGATAAAAGTGTGAAAATTAATCGTAAGAAATTTATATTAGTTCAAGTTTGCTCTGTGTAGATTTATTGTTCTGTTTCAGTGATGTTCTCTGATTAAATCTGAAGGGAAAAGATATCACCTATGGGGTCAAAGCCTGCTCCCCAATGGTTTCTGCTGACACTTTTGCAAGAGGCATATATACCCCTCGGGTCCCAGCAAGTTTTCACCAAGGTGGTAGTACCCAGCGATCCATTTCGGCCCTTTGCATACCTTGTTTATTCGTGTAGCCTGCCTTCCAGATAATCAATATGCACTTGCTTAGCATTTTATCCATTGGGTTATTATGGAATCAAACTAATCAAGAGTTCTAGACTTTGACAGGTTCTTCTTATTTGCTTTCATGTTACTATAGACAACTATGCCTAGGGTCTTGAAGTTCTATCACACCACATGTAGTCACTTACATGTATGCTTACTTGATATATGTAACTCCTTAGGTATTTACAACACCACTGGTCACTATATGATAAAAGTGTGAAAATTAATCGTAAGAAATTTATATTAGTTCAAGTTTGCTCTGTGTAGATTTATTGTTCTGTTTCAGTGATGTTCTCTGACTAAATCTGAAGGGAAAAGATATCACCTATGGGGTCAAAGCCTGCTCCCCAATGGTTTCTGCTGACACTTTTGCAAGAGGCATATATACCCCTCGGGTCCCAGCAAGTTTTCACCAAGGTGGTAGGACCCAGCGATCCATTTCGGCCCTTTGCATACCTTGTTTATTCGTGTAGCCTGCCTTCCAGATAATCAATATGCACTTGCTTAGCATTTTATCCATTGGGTTATTATGGAATCAAACTAATCAAGAGTTCTAGACTTTGACAGGTTCTTCTTATTTGCTTTCATGTTACTATAGACAACTATGCCTAGGGTCTTGAAGTTCTATCACACCACATGTAGTCACTTACATGTATACTTACTTGACATATGTACTCTTTAGGTATTTACAACACCACTGGTCACTATATGATAAAAGCGTGAAAATTAATCGTAAGAAATTTATATTAGTTCAAGTTTGCTCTGTGTGGATTTATTGTTCTGTTTCAGTGATGTTCTGTGACTAAATCTGAAGGGAAAAGATATCACCTATGGGGTCAAAGCCTGCTCCCCAATGGTATCTGCTGACACTTTTGCAAGAGACATATATACCCCTCGGGTCCCAGCAAGTTTTCACCAAGGTGGTAGGACCCAGCGATCCATTTCGGCCCTTTGCATACCTTGTTTATTCGTGTAGCCTGCCTTCCAGATAATCAATATGCACTTGCTTAGCATTTTATCCATTGGGTTATTATGGAATTAAACTAATCAAGAGTTCTAGACTTTGACAGGTTCTTCTTATTTGCTTTCATGTTACTATAGACAACTATGCCTAGGGTCTTGAAGTTCTATCACACCACATGTAGTTACTTACATGTATGCTTACTTGACATATGTAACGCCTTAGGTATTTACAACACCACTGGTCACTATATGATAAAAGTGTGAAAATTAATCGTAAGAAATTTATATTAGTTCAAGTTTGCTCTGTGTATATTTATTGTTCTGTTTCAGTGATGTTCTGTGACTAAATCTGAAGGGAAAAGATATCACCTACGGGGTCAAAGCCTGCTCCCCAATAGTTTCTGCTGACACTTTTGCAAGAGGCATATATACCCCTCGGGTCCCAGCAAGTTTTCACCAAGGTGGTAGGACCCAGCGATCCATTTCGGTCCTTTGCATACCTTGTTTATTCGTGTAGCCTGCCTTCCAGATAATCAATATGCACTTGCTTAGCATTTTATCCATTGGGTTATTATGGAATCAAACTAATCAAGAGTTCTAGACTTTGACAGGTTCTTCTTATTTGCTTTCATGTTACTATAGACAACTATGCCTAGGGTCTTGAAGTTCTATCACACCACATGTAGTCACTTACATGTATGCTTACTTGACATATGTAACGCCTTAGGTATTTACAACACCACTGGTCACTATATGATAAAAGTGTGAAAATTAATCGTAAGAAATTTATATTAGTTCAAGTTTGCTCTGTGTAGATTTATTGTTCTGTTTCAGTTATGTTCTGTGATTAAATCTGAAGGGAAAAGATATCACCTATGGGGTCAAAGCCTGCTCCCCAATGGTTTCTGCTGAAGCTTTTGCAAGAGGCATATATACCCCTCGGGTCCCAGCAAGTTTTCACCAAGGTGGTAGGACCCAGCGATCCATTTCGGCCCTTTGCATACCTTGTTTATTCGTGTAGCCTGCCTTCCAGATAATCAATATGCACTTGCTTAGCATTTTATCCATTGGGTTATTATGGAATCAAACTAATCAAGAGTTCTAGACTTTGACAGGTTCTTCTTATTTGCTTTCATGTTACTATAGACAACTATGCCTATGGTCTTGAAGTTCTATCACACCACATGTAGTCACTTACATGTATACTTACTTACTCTTTAGGTATTTACAACACCACTGGTCACTATATGATAAAAGTGTGAAAATTAATCGTAAGAAATTTATATTAGTTCAAGTTTGCTCTGTGTGGATTTATTGTTTATTGTTCTGTTTCAGTGATGTTCTTTGACATTTTGAATTTTCTTAAGGGAAAATATATCACCTACGGGGTCAAAGCCAGTTCCCCAATGGTATCAGCTGCAGCTTTTGCAAGAGACATATATACCCCTCGGGTCCCAGCAAGTTTTCACCAAGGTAGTAGGACCCAGCGATCCATTTCTCCCCTTTGCATACCTTGTTTATTCGTGTAGCCTTCCCTACAGATAATCAATATGCACTTGCTTAGCATTTCTTCTATTGGATTATTATGAAATCAAACTAATCAAGAGTTCTAGACTTTGACAGGTTTTTCTTATTTGCTTTCATGTTACTATAGACAACTATGCCTATGGTCTTGAAGTTCTATCACACCACATGTAGTCACTTACATGTATGCTTACTTGGCATATGTAACTCTTAAGGTATTTACAACACCACTGGTCACTATATGATAAAAGCGTGAAAATTAATCGTAAGAAATTTATTTTAGTTCAAGTTTGCTCTGTGTGGATTTATTGTTCTGTTCCAGTGATGTTCTTTGACTAAATCTGAAGGGAAAAGATATCACCTACGGGGTCAAAGCCTGTTCCCCAATGGTATCTGCTGAAGCTTTTGCAAGAGGCATATATACCCCTCGGGTCCCAGCAAGTTTTCACCAAGGTGGTAGGACCCAGCGATCCATTTCGGCCCTTTGCATACCTTGTTTATTCGTGTAGCCTGCCTTCCAGATAATCAATATGCACTTGCTTAGCATTTTATCCATTGGGTTATTATGGAATCAAACTAATCAAGAGTTCTAGACTCTGACAGGTTATTCTTATTTGCTTTCATGTTACTATAGACAACTATGCCTAGGGTCTTGAAGTTCTATCACACCACATGTAGTCACTTACATGTATACTTACTTACTCTTTAGGTATTTACAACACCACTGGTCACTATATGATAAAAGTGTGAAAATTAATCGTAAGAAATTTATATTAGTTCAAGTTTGCTCTGTGTGGATTTATTGTTTATTGTTCTGTTTCAGTGATGTTCTTTGACATTTTGAATTTTCTGAAGGGAAAATATATCACCTACGGGGTCAAAGCCAGTTCCCCAATGGTATCAGCTGCAGCTTTTGCAAGAGACATATATACCCCTCGGGTCCCAGCAAGTTTTCACCAAGGTAGTAGGACCCAGCGATCCATTTCTCCCCTTTGCATACCTTGTTTATTTGTGTAGCCTTCCCTACAGATAATCAATATGCACTTGCTTAGCATTTCTTCTATTGGGTTATTATGAAATCAAACTAATCAAGAGTTCTAGACTTTGACAGGTTTTTCTTATTTGCTTTCATGTTACTATAGACAACTATGCCTATGGTCTTAAAGTTCTATCACACCACATGTAGTCACTTACATGTATGCTTATTTGGCATATGTAACTCTTAAGGTATTTACAACACCACTGGTCACTATATGATAAAAGCGTGAAAATTAATCGTAAGAAATTTATTTTAGTTCAAGTTTGCTCTGTGTGGATTTATTGTTCTGTTTAAGTGATGTTCTTTGACTAAATCTGAAGGGAAAAGATATCACCTATGGGGTCAAAGCCTGCTCCCCAATGGTATCTGCTGACACTTTTTCAAGAGGCATATATACCCCTCGGGTCCCAGCAAGTTTTCACCAAGGTGGTAGGACCCAGCGATCCATCTCGGCCCTTTGCATACCTTGTTTATTCGTGTAGCCTGCCTTCCAGATAATCAATATGCACTTGCTTAGCATTTTATCCATTGGGTTATTATGGAATCAAACTAATCAAGAGTTCTAGACTTTGACAGGTTCTTCTTATTTGCTTTCATGTTACTATAGACAACTATGCCTAGGGTCTTGAAGTTCTATCACACCACATGTAGTCACTTACATGTATACTTACTTGACATATGTAACTCTTTAGGTATTTACAACACCACTGGTCACTATATGATAAAAGTGTGAAAATTTATCGTAAGAAATTTATATTAGTTCAAGTTTGCTCTGTGTGGATTTATTGTTTATTGCTCTGTTTCAGTGATGTTCTTTGACATTTTGAATTTTCTGAAGGGAAAATATATCACCTACGGGGTCAAAGCCAGTTCCCCAATGGTATCAGCTGCAGCTTTTGCAAGAGACATATATACCCCCCGGGTCCCAGCAAGTTTTCACCAAGGTGGTAGGACCCAGCGATCCATTTCTCCCCTTTGCATACCTTGTTTATTCGTGTAGCCTTCCCTACAGATAATCAATATGCACTTGCTTAGCATTTCTTCTATTGGATTATTATGAAATCAAACTAATCAAGAGTTCTAGACTTTGACAGGTTTTTCTTATTTGCTTTCATGTTACTATAGACAACTATGCCTATGGTCTTGAAGTTCTATCACACCACATGTAGTCACTTACATGTATGCTTACTTGGCATATGTAACTCTTAAGGTATTTACAACACCACTGGTCACTATATGATAAAAGCGTGAAAATTAATCGTAAGAAATTTATTTTAGTTCAAGTTTGCTCTGTGTGGATTTATTGTTCTGTTCCAGTGATGTTCTTTGACTAAATCTGAAGGGAAAAGATATCACCTACGGGGTCAAAGCCTGTTCCCCAATGGTATCTGCTGAAGCTTTTGCAAGAGGCATATATACCCCTCGGGTCCCAGCAAGTTTTCACCAAGGTGGTAGGACCCAGCGATCCATTTCGGCCCTTTGCATACCTTGTTTATTCGTGTAGCCTGCCTTCCAGATAATCAATATGCACTTGCTTAGCATTTTATCCATTGGGTTATTATGGAATCAAACTAATCAAGAGTTCTAGACTCTGACAGGTTATTCTTATTTGCTTTCATGTTACTATAGACAACTATGCCTAGGGTCTTGAAGTTCTATCACACCACATGTAGTCACTTACTTGTATACTTACTTACTCTTTAGGTATTTACAACACCACTGGTCACTATATGATAAAAGTGTGAAAATTAATCGTAAGAAATTTATATTAGTTCAAGTTTGCTCTGTGTGGATTTATTGTTTATTGTTCTGTTTCAGTGATGTTCTTTGACATTTTGAATTTTCTGAAGGGAAAATATATCACCTACGGGGTCAAAGCCAGTTCCCCAATGGTATCAGCTGCAGCTTTTGCAAGAGACATATATACCCCTCGGGTCCCAGCAAGTTTTCACCAAGGTAGTAGGACCCAGCGATCCATTTCTCCCCTTTGCATACCTTGTTTATTTGTGTAGCCTTCCCTACAGATAATCAATATGCACTTGCTTAGCATTTCTTCTATTGGGTTATTATGAAATCAAACTAATCAAGAGTTCTAGACTTTGACAGGTTTTTCTTATTTGCTTTCATGTTACTATAGACAACTATGCCTATGGTCTTAAAGTTCTATCACACCACATGTAGTCACTTACATGTATGCTTACTTGGCATATGTAACTCTTAAGGTATTTACAACACCACTGGTCACTATATGATAAAAGCGTGAAAATTAATCGTAAGAAATTTATTTTAGTTCAAGTTTGCTCTGTGTGGATTTATTGTTCTGTTTAAGTGATGTTCTTTGACTAAATCTGAAGGGAAAAGATATCACCTATGGGGTCAAAGCCTGCTCCCCAATGGTATCTGCTGACACTTTTGCAAGAGGCATATATACCCCTCGGGTCCCAGCAAGTTTTCACCAAGGTGGTAGGACCCAGCGATCCATCTCGGCCCTTTGCATACCTTGTTTATTCGTGTAGCCTGCCTTCCAGATAATCAATATGCACTTGCTTAGCATTTTATCCATTGGGTTATTATGGAATCAAACTAATCAAGAGTTCTAGACTTTGACAGGTTCTTCTTATTTGCTTTCATGTTACTATAGACAACTATGCCTAGGGTCTTGAAGTTCTATCACACCACATGTAGTCACTTACATGTATACTTACTTGACATATGTAACTCTTTAGGTATTTACAACACCACTGGTCACTATATGATAAAAGTGTGAAAATTTATCGTAAGAAATTTATATTAGTTCAAGTTTGCTCTGTGTGGATTTATTGTTTATTGCTCTGTTTCAGTGATGTTCTTTGACATTTTGAATTTTCTGAAGGGAAAATATATCACCTACGGGGTCAAAGCCAGTTCCCCAATGGTATCAGCTGCAGCTTTTGCAAGAGACATATATACCCCCCGGGTCCCAGCAAGTTTTCACCAAGGTGGTAGGACCCAGCGATCCATTTCTCCCCTTTGCATACCTTGTTTATTCGTGTAGCCTTCCCTACAGATAATCAATATGCACTTGCTTAGCATTTCTTCCATTGGGTTATTATGAAATCAAACTAATCAAGAGTTCTAGACTTTGACAGGTTTTTCTTATTTGCTTTCATGTTACTATAGACAACTATGCCTATGGTCTTGAAGTTCTATCACACCACATGTAGTCACTTACATGTATGCTTACTTGACATATGTAACGCCTTAGGTATTTACAACACCACTGGTCACTATATGATAAAAGTGTGAAAATTAATCGTAAGAAATTTATATTAGTTCAAGTTTGCTCTGTGTAGATTTATTGTTCTGTTTCAGTGAGGTTGTGTGACTAAATCTGAAGGGAAAAGATATCACCTATGGGGTCAAAGCCTGCTCCCCAATGGTTTCTGCTGACACTTTTGCAAGAGGCATATATACCCCTCGGGTCCCAGCAAGTTTTCACCAAGGTGGTAGGACCCAGCGATCCATTTCGGCCCTTTGCATACCTTGTTTATTCGTGTAGCCTGCCTTCCAGATAATCAATATGCACTTGCTTAGCATTTTATCCATTGGGTTATTATGGAATCAAACTAATCAAGAGTTCTAGACTTTGACAGGTTCTTCTTATTTGCTTTCATGTTACTATAGACAACTATGCCTAGGGTCTTGAAGTTCTATCACACCACATGTAGTCACTTACATGTATACTTACTTGACATATGTACTCTTTAGGTATTTACAACACCACTGGTCACTATATGATAAAAGTGTGAAAATTAATCGTAAGAAATTTATATTAGTTCAAGTTTGCTCTGTGTGGATTTATTGTTTATTGTTCTGTTTCAGTGATGTTCTTTGACATTTTGAATTTTCTGAAGGGAAAATTTATCACCTACGGGGTCAAAGCCAGTTCCCCAATGGTATCAGCTGCAGCTTTTGAAAGAGACATATATACCCCTCGGGTCCCAGCAAGTTTTCACCAAGGTGGTAGGACCCAGCGATCCATTTCTCCCCTTTGCATACCTTGTTTATTCGTGTAGCCTTCCCTACAGATAATCAATATGCACTTGCTTAGCATTTCTTCCATTGGGTTATTATGAAATCAAACTAATCAAGAGTTCTAGACTTTGACAGGTTTTTCTTATTTGCTCTCATGTTACTATAGACAACTATGCCTATGGTCTTGAAGTTCTATCACACCACATGTAGTCACTTACATGTATGCTTACTTGGCATATGTAACTCTTAAGGTATTTACAACACCACTGGTCACTATATGATAAAAGCGTGAAAATTAATCGTAAGAAATTTATTTTAGTTCAAGTTTGCTCTGTGTGGATTTATTGTTCTGTTTAAGTGATGTTCTTTGACTAAATCTGAAGGGAAAAGATATCACCTATGGGGTCAAAGCCTGTTCCCCAATGGTATCTGCTGCAGCTTTTGCAAGAGGCATATATACCCCTCGGGTCCCAGCAAGTTTTCACCAAGGTGGTCGGACCCAGCGATCCATTTCTCGCCATATGTAACGCCTTAGGTATTTACAACACCACTGGTCACTATATGATAAAAGTGTGAAAATTAATCGTAAGAAATTTATATTAGTTCAAGTTTGCTCTGTGTAGATTTATTGTTCTGTTTCAGTGATGTTCTGTGACTAAATCTGAAGGGAAAAGATATCACCTTTGGGGTCAAAGCCTGCTCCCCAATGGTTTCTGCTGACACTTTTGCAAGAGGCATATATACCCCTCGGGTCCCAGCAAGTTTTCACCAAGGTGGTAGGACCCAGCGATCCATTTCGGCCCTTTGCATACCTTGTTTATTCGTGTAGCCTGCCTTCCAGATAATCAATATGCACTTGCTTAGCATTTTATCCATTGGGTTATTATGGAATCAAACTAATCAAGAGTTCTAGACTTTGACAGGTTCTTCTTATTTGCTTTCATGTTACTATGGACAACTATGCCTAGGGTCTTGAAGTTCTATCACACCACATGTAGTCACTTACATGTATACTTACTTGACATATGTACTCTTTAGGTATTTACAACACCACTGGTCACTTTATGATAAAAGTGTGAAAATTAATCGTAAGAAATTTATATTAGTTCAAGTTTGCTCTGTGTGGATTTATTGTTTATTGTTCTGTTTCAGTTATGTTTTTTGACATTTTGAATTTTCTGAAGGGAAAATATATCACCTACGGGGTCAAAGCCAGTTTCCCAATGGTATCAGCTGCAGCTTTTGAAAGAGACATATATACCCCTCGGGTCCCAGCAAGTTTTCACCAAGGTGGTAGGACCCAGCGATCCATTTCTCCCCTTTGCATACCTTGTTTATTCGTGTAGCCTTCCCTACAGATAATCAATATGCACTTGCTTAGCATTTCTTCCATTGGGTTATTATGAAATCAAACTAATCAAGAGTTCTAGACTTTGACAGGTTTTTCTTATTTGCTTTCATGTTACTATAGACAACTATGCCTAGGGTCTTGAAGTTCTATCACACCACATGTAGTCACTTACATGTATACTTACTTGACATATGTACTCTTTAGGTATTTACAACACCACTGGTCACTATATGATAAAAGTGTGAAAATTAATCGTAAGAAATTTATATTAGTTCAAGTTTGCTCTGTGTGGATTTATTGTTTATTGTTCTGTTTCAGTGATGTCCTTTGACATTTTGAATTTTCTGAAGGGAAAATATATCACCTACGGGGTCAAAGCCAGTTCCCCAATGGTATCAGCTGCAGCTTTTGAAAGAGACATATATACCCCTCGGGTCCCAGCAAGTTTTCACCAAGGTGGTAGGACCCAGCGATCCATTTCTCCCCTTTGCATACCTTGTTTATTCGTGTAGCCTTCCCTACAGATAATCAATATGCACTTGCTTAGCATTTCTTCCATTGGGTTATTATGAAATCAAACTAATCAAGAGTTCTAGACTTTGACAGGTTTTTCTTATTTGCTTTCATGTTACTATAGACAACTATGCCTAGGGTCTTGAAGTTCTATCACACCACATGTAGTCACTTACATGTATGCTTACTTGGCATATGTAACTCTTAAGGTATTTACAACACCACTGGTCACTATATGATAAAAGCGTGAAAATTAATTGTAAGAAATTTATTTTAGTTCAAGTTTGCTCTGTGTGGATTTATTGTTCTGTTTCAGTGATGTTCTGTGACTAAATCTGAAGGGAAAAGATATCACCTATGGGGTCAAAGCCTGCTCCCCAATGGTATCTGCTGACACTTTTGCAAGAGGCATATATACCCCTCGGGTCCCAGCAAGTTTTCACCAAGGTGGTAGGACCCAGCGATCCATTTCGGCCCTTTGCATACCTTGTATATTCGTGTAGCCTGCCTTCCAGATAATCAATATGCACTTGCTTAGCATTTTATCCATTGGGTTATTATGGAATCAAACTAATCAAGAGTTCTAGACTTTGACAGGTTCTTCTTATTTGCTTTCATGTTACTATAGACAACTATGCCTATGGTCTTGAAGTTCTATCACACCACATGTAGTCACTTACATGTATGCTTACTTGGCATATGTAACTCTTAAGGTATTTACAACACCACTGGTCACTATATGATAAAAGCGTGAAAATTAATCGTAAGAAATTTATTTTAGTTCAAGTTTGCTCTGTGTGGATTTATTGTTCTGTTTAAGTGATGTTCTTTGACTAAATCTGAAGGGAAAAGATATCACCTATGGGGTCAAAGCCTGTTCCCCAATGGTATCTGCTGCAGCTTTTGCAAGAGGCATATATACCCCTCGGGTCCCAGCAAGTTTTCACCAAGGTGGTCGGACCCAGCGATCCATTTCTCGCCATATGTAACGCCTTAGGTATTTACAACACCACTGGTCACTATATGATAAAAGTGTGAAAATTAATCGTAAGAAATTTATATTAGTTCAAGTTTGCTCTGTGTAGATTTATTGTTCTGTTTCAGTGATGTTCTGTGACTAAATCTGAAGGGAAAAGATATCACCTTTGGGGTCAAAGCCTGCTCCCCAATGGTTTCTGCTGACACTTTTGCAAGAGGCATATATACCCCTCGGGTCCCAGCAAGTTTTCACCAAGGTGGTAGGACCCAGCGATCCATTTCGGCCCTTTGCATACCTTGTTTATTCGTGTAGCCTGCCTTCCAGATAATCAATATGCACTTGCTTAGCATTTTATCCATTGGGTTATTATGGAATCAAACTAATCAAGAGTTCTAGACTTTGACAGGTTCTTCTTATTTGCTTTCATGTTACTATGGACAACTATGCCTAGGGTCTTGAAGTTCTATCACACCACATGTAGTCACTTACATGTATACTTACTTGACATATGTACTCTTTAGGTATTTACAACACCACTGGTCACTTTATGATAAAAGTGTGAAAATTAATCGTAAGAAATTTATATTAGTTCAAGTTTGCTCTGTGTGGATTTATTGTTTATTGTTCTGTTTCAGTTATGTTTTTTGACATTTTGAATTTTCTGAAGGGAAAATATATCACCTACGGGGTCAAAGCCAGTTTCCCAATGGTATCAGCTGCAGCTTTTGAAAGAGACATATATACCCCTCGGGTCCCAGCAAGTTTTCACCAAGGTGGTAGGACCCAGCGATCCATTTCTCCCCTTTGCATACCTTGTTTATTCGTGTAGCCTTCCCTACAGATAATCAATATGCACTTGCTTAGCATTTCTTCCATTGGGTTATTATGAAATCAAACTAATCAAGAGTTCTAGACTTTGACAGGTTTTTCTTATTTGCTTTCATGTTACTATAGACAACTATGCCTAGGGTCTTGAAGTTCTATCACACCACATGTAGTCACTTACATGTATACTTACTTGACATATGTACTCTTTAGGTATTTACAACACCACTGGTCACTATATGATAAAAGTGTGAAAATTAATCGTAAGAAATTTATATTAGTTCAAGTTTGCTCTGTGTGGATTTATTGTTTATTGTTCTGTTTCAGTGATGTCCTTTGACATTTTGAATTTTCTGAAGGGAAAATATATCACCTACGGGGTCAAAGCCAGTTCCCCAATGGTATCAGCTGCAGCTTTTGAAAGAGACATATATACCCCTCGGGTCCCAGCAAGTTTTCACCAAGGTGGTAGGACCCAGCGATCCATTTCTCCCCTTTGCATACCTTGTTTATTCGTGTAGCCTTCCCTACAGATAATCAATATGCACTTGCTTAGCATTTCTTCCATTGGGTTATTATGAAATCAAACTAATCAAGAGTTCTAGACTTTGACAGGTTTTTCTTATTTGCTTTCATGTTACTATAGACAACTATGCCTAGGGTCTTGAAGTTCTATCACACCACATGTAGTCACTTACATGTATGCTTACTTGGCATATGTAACTCTTAAGGTATTTACAACACCACTGGTCACTATATGATAAAAGCGTGAAAATTAATTGTAAGAAATTTATTTTAGTTCAAGTTTGCTCTGTGTGGATTTATTGTTCTGTTTCAGTGATGTTCTGTGACTAAATCTGAAGGGAAAAGATATCACCTATGGGGTCAAAGCCTGCTCCCCAATGGTATCTGCTGACACTTTTGCAAGAGGCATATATACCCCTCGGGTCCCAGCAAGTTTTCACCAAGGTGGTAGGACCCAGCGATCCATTTCGGCCCTTTGCATACCTTGTATATTCGTGTAGCCTGCCTTCCAGATAATCAATATGCACTTGCTTAGCATTTTATCCATTGGGTTATTATGGAATCAAACTAATCAAGAGTTCTAGACTTTGACAGGTTCTTCTTATTTGCTTTCATGTTACTATAGACAACTATGCCTAGGGTCTTGAAGTTCTATCACACCACATGTAGTCACTTACATGTATGCTTACTTGACATATGTAACGCCTTAGGTATTTACAACACCACTGGTCACTATATGATAAAAGTGTGAAAATTAATCGTAAGAAATTTATATTAGTTCAAGTTTGCTCTGAGTAGATTTATTATTCTGTTTCAGTGATGTTGTGTGACTAAATCTGAAGGGAAAAGATATCACCTATGGGGTCAAAGCCTGCTCCCCAATGGTTTCTGCTGAGACTTTTGCAAGAGGCATATATACCCCTCGGGTCCCAGCAAGTTTTCACCAAGGTGGTAGGACCCAGCGATCCATTTCGGCCCTTTGCATACCTTGTTTATTCGTGTAGCCTGCCTTCCAGATAATCAATATGCACTTGCTTAGCATTTTATCCATTGGGTTATTATGGAATCAAACTAATCAAGAGTTCTAGACTTTGACAGGTTCTTCTTATTTGCTTTCATGTTACTATAGACAACTATGCCTAGGGTCTTGAAGTTCTATCACACCACATGTAGTCACTTACATGTATACTTACTTACTCTTTAGGTATTTACAACACCACTGGTCACTATATGATAAAAGTGTGAAAATTAATCGTAAGAAATTTATATTAGTTCAAGTTTGCTCTGTGTGGATTTATTGTTTATTGTTCTGTTTCAGTGATGTTCTTTGACATTTTGAATTTTCTGAAAGGAAAATATATCACCTACGGGGTCAAAGCCAGTTCCCCAATGGTATCAGCTGCAGCTTTTGCAAGAGACATATATACCCCTCGGGTCCCAGCAAGTTTTCACCAAGGTAGTAGGACCCAGCGATCCATTTCTCCCCTTTGCATACCTTGTTTATTTGTGTAGCCTTCCCTACAGATAATCAATATGCACTTGCTTAGCATTTCTTCTATTGGGTTATTATGAAATCAAACTAATCAAGAGTTCTAGACTTTGACAGGTTTTTCTTATTTGCTTTCATGTTACTATAGACAACTATGCCTATGGTCTTGAAGTTCTATCACACCACATGTAGTCACTTACATGTATGCTTACTTGGCATATGTAACTCTTAAGGTATTTTCAACACCACTGGTCACTATATGATAAAAGCGTGAAAATTAATCGTAAGAAATTTATTTTAGTTCAAGTTTGCTCTGTGTGGATTTATTGTTCTGTTTCAGTGATGTTCTGTGACTAAATCTGAAGGGAAAAGATATCACCTATGGGGTCAAAGCCTGCTCCCCAATGGTATCTGCTGACACTTTTGCAAGAGGCATATATACCCCTCGGGTCCCAGCAAGTTTTCACCAAGGTGGTAGGACCCAGCGATCCATTTCGGCCCTTTGCATACCTTATATATTCGTGTAGCCTGCCTTCCAGATAATCAATATGCACTTGCTTAGCATTTTATCCATTGGGTTATTATGGAATCAAACTAATCAAGAGTTCTAGACTTTGACAGGTTCTTCTTATTTGCTTTCATGTTACTATAGACAACTATGCCTAGGGTCTTGAAGTTCTATCACACCACATGTAGTCACTTACATGTATGCTTACTTGACATATGTAACGCCTTAGGTATTTACAACACCACTGGTCACTATATGATAAAAGTGTGAAAATTAATCGTAAGAAATTTATATTAGTTCAAGTTTGCTCTGAGTAGATTTATTATTCTGTTTCAGTGATGTTGTGTGACTAAATCTGAAGGGAAAAGATATCACCTATGGGGTCAAAGCCTGCTCCCCAATGGTTTCTGCTGAGACTTTTGCAAGAGGCATATATACCCCTCGGGTCCCAGCAAGTTTTCACCAAGGTGGTAGGACCCAGCGATCCATTTCGGCCCTTTGCATACCTTGTTTATTCGTGTAGCCTGCCTTCCAGATAATCAATATGCACTTGCTTAGCATTTTATCCATTGGGTTATTATGGAATCAAACTAATCAAGAGTTCTAGACTTTGACAGGTTCTTCTTATTTGCTTTCATGTTACTATAGACAACTATGCCTAGGGTCTTGAAGTTCTATCACACCACATGTAGTCACTTACATGTATACTTACTTACTCTTTAGGTATTTACAACACCACTGGTCACTATATGATAAAAGTGTGAAAATTAATCGTAAGAAATTTATATTAGTTCAAGTTTGCTCTGTGTGGATTTATTGTTTATTGTTCTGTTTCAGTGATGTTCTTTGACATTTTGAATTTTCTGAAAGGAAAATATATCACCTACGGGGTCAAAGCCAGTTCTCCAATGGTATCAGCTGCAGCTTTTGCAAGAGACATATATACCCCTCGGGTCCCAGCAAGTTTTCACCAAGGTAGTAGGACCCAGCGATCCATTTCTCCCCTTTGCATACCTTGTTTATTTGTGTAGCCTTCCCTACAGATAATCAATATGCACTTGCTTAGCATTTCTTCTATTGGGTTATTATGAAATCAAACTAATCAAGAGTTCTAGACTTTGACAGGTTTTTCTTATTTGCTTTCATGTTACTATAGACAACTATGCCTATGGTCTTGAAGTTCTATCACACCACATGTAGTCACTTACATGTATGCTTACTTGGCATATGTAACTCTTAAGGTATTTTCAACACCACTGGTCACTATATGATAAAAGCGTGAAAATTAATCGTAAGAAATTTATTTTAGTTCAAGTTTGCTCTGTGTGGATGTATTGTTCTGTTCCAGTGATGTTCTTTGACTAAATCTGAAGGGAAAAGATATCACCTACGGGGTCAAAGCCTGTTCCCCAATGGTATCTGCTGAAGCTTTTGCAAGAGGCATATATACCCCTCGGGTCCCAGCAAGTTTTCACCAAGGTGGTAGGACCCAGCGATCCATTTCGGCCCTTTGCATACCTTGTTTATTCGTGTAGCCTGCCTTCCAGATAATCAATATGCACTTGCTTAGCATTTTATCCATTGGGTTATTATGGAATCAAACTAATCAAGAGTTCTAGACTTTGACAGGTTCTTCTTATTTGCTTTCATGTTACTATAGACAACTATGCCTAGGGTCTTGAAGTTCTATCACACCACATGTAGTCACTTACATGTATGCTTACTTGACATATGTAACTCCTTAGGTATTTACAACACCACTGGTCACTATATGATAAAAGTGTGAAAATTAATCGTAAGAAATTTATATTAGTTCAAGTTTGCTCTGTGTAGATTTATTGTTCTGTTTCAGTGATGTTCTCTGATTAAATCTGAAGGGAAAAGATATCACCTATGGGGTCAAAGCCTGCTCCCCAATGGTTTCTGCTGACACTTTTGCAAGAGGCATATATACCCCTCGGGTCCCAGCAAGTTTTCACCAAGGTGGTAGTACCCAGCGATCCATTTCGGCCCTTTGCATACCTTGTTTATTCGTGTAGCCTGCCTTCCAGATAATCAATATGCACTTGCTTAGCATTTTATCCATTGGGTTATTATGGAATCAAACTAATCAAGAGTTCTAGACTTTGACAGGTTCTTCTTATTTGCTTTCATGTTACTATAGACAACTATGCCTAGGGTCTTGAAGTTCTATCACACCACATGTAGTCACTTACATGTATGCTTACTTGACATATGTAACTCCTTAGGTATTTACAACACCACTGGTCACTATATGATAAAAGTGTGAAAATTAATCGTAAGAAATTTATATTAGTTCAAGTTTGCTCTGTGTGGATTTATTGTTTATTGTTCTGTTTCAGTGATGTTCTTTGACATTTTGAATTTTCTGAAGGGAAAATATATCACCTACGGGGTCAAAGCCAGTTTCCCAATGGTATCAGCTGCAGCTTTTGAAAGAGACATATATACCCTTCGGGTCCCAGCAAGTTTTCACCAAGGTGGTAGGACCCAGCGATCCATTTCTCCCCTTTGCATACCTTGTTTATTCGTGTAGCCTTCCCTACAGATAATCAATATGCACTTGCTTAGCATTTCTTCCATTGGGTTATTATGAAATCAAACTAATCAAGAGTTCTAGACTTTGACAGGTTTTTCTTATTTGCTTTCATGTTACTATAGACAACTATGCCTAGGGTCTTGAAGTTCTATCACACCACATGTAGTCACTTACATGTATGCTTACTTGGCATATGTAACTCTTAAGGTATTTACAACACCACTGGTCACTATATGATAAAAGCGTGAAAATTAATTGTAAGAAATTTATTTTAGTTCAAGTTTGCTCTGTGTGGATTTATTGTTCTGTTTCAGTGATGATCTGTGACTAAATCTGAAGGGAAAAGATATCACCTATGGGGTCAAAGCCTGCTCCCCAATGGTATCTGCTGACACTTTTGCAAGAGGCATATATACCCCTCGGGTCCCAGCAAGTTTTCACCAAGGTGGTAGGACCCAGCGATCCATTTCGGCCCTTTGCATACCTTATATATTCGTGTAGCCTGCCTTCCAGATAATCAATATGCACTTGCTTAGCATTTTATCCATTGGGTTATTATGGAATCAAACTAATCAAGAGTTCTAGACTTTGACAGGTTCTTCTTATTTGCTTTCATGTTACTATAGACAACTATGCCTAGGGTCTTGAAGTTCTATCACACCACATGTAGTCACTTACATGTATGCTTACTTGACATATGTAACGCCTTAGGTATTTACAACACCACTGGTCACTATATGATAAAAGTGTGAAAATTAATCGTAAGAAATTTATATTAGTTCAAGTTTGCTCTGAGTAGATTTATTATTCTGTTTCAGTGATGTTGTGTGACTAAATCTGAAGGGAAAAGATATCACCTATGGGGTCAAAGCCTGCTCCCCAATGGTTTCTGCTGAGACTTTTGCAAGAGGCATATATACCCCTCGGGTCCCAGCAAGTTTTCACCAAGGTAGTAGGACCCAGCGATCCATTTCTCCCCTTTGCATACCTTGTTTATTTGTGTAGCCTTCCCTACAGATAATCAATATGCACTTGCTTAGCATTTCTTCTATTGGGTTATTATGAAATCAAACTAATCAAGAGTTCTAGACTTTGACAGGTTTTTCTTATTTGCTTTCATGTTACTATAGACAACTATGCCTATGGTCTTGAAGTTCTATCACACCACATGTAGTCACTTACATGTATGCTTACTTGGCATATGTAACTCTTAAGGTATTTTCAACACCACTGGTCACTATATGATAAAAGCGTGAAAATTAATCGTAAGAAATTTATTTTAGTTCAAGTTTGCTCTGTGTGGATTTATTGTTCTGTTTCAGTGATGTTCTGTGACTAAATCTGAAGGGAAAAGATATCACCTATGGGGTCAAAGCCTGCTCCCCAATGGTATCTGCTGACACTTTTGCAAGAGGCATATATACCCCTCGGGTCCCAGCAAGTTTTCACCAAGGTGGTAGGACCCAGCGATCCATTTCGGCCCTTTGCATACCTTATATATTCGTGTAGCCTGCCTTCCAGATAATCAATATGCACTTGCTTAGCATTTTATCCATTGGGTTATTATGGAATCAAACTAATCAAGAGTTCTAGACTTTGACAGGTTCTTCTTATTTGCTTTCATGTTACTATAGACAACTATGCCTAGGGTCTTGAAGTTCTATCACACCACATGTAGTCACTTACATGTATGCTTACTTGACATATGTAACGCCTTAGGTATTTACAACACCACTGGTCACTATATGATAAAAGTGTGAAAATTAATCGTAAGAAATTTATATTAGTTCAAGTTTGCTCTGAGTAGATTTATTATTCTGTTTCAGTGATGTTGTGTGACTAAATCTGAAGGGAAAAGATATCACCTATGGGGTCAAAGCCTGCTCCCCAATGGTTTCTGCTGAGACTTTTGCAAGAGGCATATATACCCCTCGGGTCCCAGCAAGTTTTCACCAAGGTGGTAGGACCCAGCGATCCATTTCGGCCCTTTGCATACCTTGTTTATTCGTGTAGCCTGCCTTCCAGATAATCAATATGCACTTGCTTAGCATTTTATCCATTGGGTTATTATGGAATCAAACTAATCAAGAGTTCTAGACTTTGACAGGTTCTTCTTATTTGCTTTCATGTTACTATAGACAACTATGCCTAGGGTCTTGAAGTTCTATCACACCACATGTAGTCACTTACATGTATACTTACTTACTCTTTAGGTATTTACAACACCACTGGTCACTATATGATAAAAGTGTGAAAATTAATCGTAAGAAATTTATATTAGTTCAAGTTTGCTCTGTGTGGATTTATTGTTTATTGTTCTGTTTCAGTGATGTTCTTTGACATTTTGAATTTTCTGAAAGGAAAATATATCACCTACGGGGTCAAAGCCAGTTCTCCAATGGTATCAGCTGCAGCTTTTGCAAGAGACATATATACCCCTCGGGTCCCAGCAAGTTTTCACCAAGGTAGTAGGACCCAGCGATCCATTTCTCCCCTTTGCATACCTTGTTTATTTGTGTAGCCTTCCCTACAGATAATCAATATGCACTTGCTTAGCATTTCTTCTATTGGGTTATTATGAAATCAAACTAATCAAGAGTTCTAGACTTTGACAGGTTTTTCTTATTTGCTTTCATGTTACTATAGACAACTATGCCTATGGTCTTGAAGTTCTATCACACCACATGTAGTCACTTACATGTATGCTTACTTGGCATATGTAACTCTTAAGGTATTTTCAACACCACTGGTCACTATATGATAAAAGCGTGAAAATTAATCGTAAGAAATTTATTTTAGTTCAAGTTTGCTCTGTGTGGATGTATTGTTCTGTTCCAGTGATGTTCTTTGACTAAATCTGAAGGGAAAAGATATCACCTACGGGGTCAAAGCCTGTTCCCCAATGGTATCTGCTGAAGCTTTTGCAAGAGGCATATATACCCCTCGGGTCCCAGCAAGTTTTCACCAAGGTGGTAGGACCCAGCGATCCATTTCGGCCCTTTGCATACCTTGTTTATTCGTGTAGCCTGCCTTCCAGATAATCAATATGCACTTGCTTAGCATTTTATCCATTGGGTTATTATGGAATCAAACTAATCAAGAGTTCTAGACTTTGACAGGTTCTTCTTATTTGCTTTCATGTTACTATAGACAACTATGCCTAGGGTCTTGAAGTTCTATCACACCACATGTAGTCACTTACATGTATGCTTACTTGACATATGTAACTCCTTAGGTATTTACAACACCACTGGTCACTATATGATAAAAGTGTGAAAATTAATCGTAAGAAATTTATATTAGTTCAAGTTTGCTCTGTGTAGATTTATTGTTCTGTTTCAGTGATGTTCTCTGATTAAATCTGAAGGGAAAAGATATCACCTATGGGGTCAAAGCCTGCTCCCCAATGGTTTCTGCTGACACTTTTGAAAGAGGCATATATACCCCTCGGGTCCCAGCAAGTTTTCACCAAGGTGGTAGTACCCAGCGATCCATTTCGGCCCTTTGCATACCTTGTTTATTCGTGTAGCCTGCCTTCCAGATAATCAATATGCACTTGCTTAGCATTTTATCCATTGGGTTATTATGGAATCAAACTAATCAAGAGTTCTAGACTTTGACAGGTTCTTCTTATTTGCTTTCATGTTACTATAGACAACTATGCCTAGGGTCTTGAAGTTCTATCACACCACATGTAGTCACTTACATGTATGCTTACTTCACATATGTAACTCCTTAGGTATTTACAACACCACTGGTCACTATATGATAAAAGTGTGAAAATTAATCGTAAGAAATTTATATTAGTTCAAGTTTGCTCTGTGTGGATTTATTGTTTATTGTTCTGTTTCAGTTATGTTCTTTGACATTTTGAATTTTCTGAAGGGAAAATATATCACCTACGGGGTCAAAGCCAGTTTCCCAATGGTATCAGCTGCAGCTTTTGAAAGAGACATATATACCCCTCGGGTCCCAGCAAGTTTTCACCAAGGTGGTAGGACCCAGCGATCCATTTCTCCCCTTTGCATACCTTGTTTATTCGTGTAGCCTTCCCTACAGATAATCAATATGCACTTGCTTAGCATTTCTTCCATTGGGTTATTATGAAATCAAACTAATCAAGAGTTCTAGACTTTGACAGGTTTTTCTTATTTGCTTTCATGTTACTATAGACAACTATGCCTAGGGTCTTGAAGTTCTATCACACCACATGTAGTCACTTACATGTATGCTTACTTGGCATATGTAACTCTTAAGGTATTTACAACACCACTGGTCACTATATGATAAAAGCGTGAAAATTAATTGTAAGAAATTTATTTTAGTTCAAGTTTGCTCTGTGTGGATTTATTGTTCTGTTTCAGTGATGATCTGTGACTAAATCTGAAGGGAAAAGATATCACCTATGGGGTCAAAGCCTGCTCCCCAATGGTATCTGCTGACACTTTTGCAAGAGGCATATATACCCCTCGGGTCCCAGCAAGTTTTCACCAAGGTGGTAGGACCCAGCGATCCATTTCGGCCCTTTGCATACCTTATATATTCGTGTAGCCTGCCTTCCAGATAATCAATATGCACTTGCTTAGCATTTTATCCATTGGGTTATTATGGAATCAAACTAATCAAGAGTTCTAGACTTTGACAGGTTCTTCTTATTTGCTTTCATGTTACTATAGACAACTATGCCTAGGGTCTTGAAGTTCTATCACACCACATGTAGTCACTTACATGTATGCTTACTTGACATATGTAACGCCTTAGGTATTTACAACACCACTGGTCACTATATGATAAAAGTGTGAAAATTAATCGTAAGAAATTTATATTAGTTCAAGTTTGCTCTGAGTAGATTTATTATTCTGTTTCAGTGATGTTGTGTGACTAAATCTGAAGGGAAAAGATATCACCTATGGGGTCAAAGCCTGCTCCCCAATGGTTTCTGCTGACACTTTTGCAAGAGGCATATATACCCCTCGGGTCCCAGCAAGTTTTCACCAAGGTGGTAGGACCCAGCGATCCATTTCGGCCCTTTGCATACCTTGTTTATTCGTGTAGCCTGCCTTCCAGATAATCAATATGCACTTGCTTAGCATTTTATCCATTGGGTTATTATGGAATCAAACTAATCAAGAGTTCTAGACTTTGACAGGTTCTTCTTATTTGCTTTCATGTTACTATAGACAACTATGCCTAGGGTCTTGAAGTTCTATCACACCACATGTAGTCACTTACATGTATACTTACTTACTCTTTAGGTATTTACAACACCACTGGTCACTATATGATAAAAGTGTGAAAATTAATCGTAAGAAATTTATATTAGTTCAAGTTTGCTCTGTGTGGATTTATTGTTTATTGTTCTGTTTCAGTGATGTTCTTTGACATTTTGAATTTTCTGAAAGGAAAATATATCACCTACGGGGTCAAAGCCAGTTCCCCAATGGTATCAGCTGCAGCTTTTGCAAGAGACATATATACCCCTCGGGTCCCAGCAAGTTTTCACCAAGGTAGTAGGACCCAGCGATCCATTTCTCCCCTTTGCATACCTTGTTTATTTGTGTAGCCTTCCCTACAGATAATCAATATGCACTTGCTTAGCATTTCTTCTATTGGGTTATTATGAAATCAAACTAATCAAGAGTTCTAGACTTTGACAGGTTTTTCTTATTTGCTTTCATGTTACTATAGACAACTATGCCTATGGTCTTGAAGTTCTATCACACCACATGTAGTCACTTACATGTATGTTTACTTGGCATATGTAACTCTTAAGGTATTTTCAACACCACTGGTCACTATATGATAAAAGCGTGAAAATTAATCGTAAGAAATTTATTTTAGTTCAAGTTTGCTCTGTGTGGATGTATTGTTCTGTTCCAGTGATGTTCTTTGACTAAATCTGAAGGGAAAAGATATCACCTACGGGGTCAAAGCCTGTTCCCCAATGGTATCTGCTGAAGCTTTTGCAAGAGGCATATATACCCCTCGGGTCCCAGCAAGTTTTCACCAAGGTGGTAGGACCCAGCGATCCATTTCGGCCCTTTGCATACCTTGTTTATTCGTGTAGCCTGCCTTCCAGATAATCAATATGCACTTGCTTAGCATTTTATCCATTGGGTTATTATGGAATCAAACTAATCAAGAGTTCTAGACTTTGACAGGTTCTTCTTATTTGCTTTCATGTTACTATAGACAACTATGCCTAGGGTCTTGAAGTTCTATCACACCACATGTAGTCACTTACATGTATGCTTACTTGACATATGTAACTCCTTAGGTATTTACAACACCACTGGTCACTATATGATAAAAGTGTGAAAATTAATCGTAAGAAATTTATATTAGTTCAAGTTTGCTCTGTGTAGATTTATTGTTCTGTTTCAGTGATGTTCTCTGATTAAATCTGAAGGGAAAAGATATCACCTATGGGGTCAAAGCCTGCTCCCCAATGGTTTCTGCTGACACTTTTGCAAGAGGCATATATACCCCTCGGGTCCCAGCAAGTTTTCACCAAGGTGGTAGTACCCAGCGATCCATTTCGGCCCTTTGCATACCTTGTTTATTCGTGTAGCCTGCCTTCCAGATAATCAATATGCACTTGCTTAGCATTTTATCCATTGGGTTATTATGGAATCAAACTAATCAAGAGTTCTAGACTTTGACAGGTTCTTCTTATTTGCTTTCATGTTACTATAGACAACTATGCCTAGGGTCTTGAAGTTCTATCACACCACATGTAGTCACTTACATGTATGCTTACTTGACATATGTAACTCCTTAGGTATTTACAACACCACTGGTCACTATATGATAAAAGTGTGAAAATTAATCGTAAGAAATTTATATTAGTTCAAGTTTGCTCTGTGTAGATTTATTGTTCTGTTTCAGTGATGTTCTCTGACTAAATCTGAAGGGAAAAGATATCACCTATGGGGTCAAAGCCTGCTCCCCAATGGTTTCTGCTGACACTTTTGCAAGAGGCATATATACCCCTCGGGTCCCAGCAAGTTTTCACCAAGGTGGTAGGACCCAGCGATCCATTTCGGCCCTTTGCATACCTTGTTTATTCGTGTAGCCTGCCTTCCAGATAATCAATATGCACTTGCTTAGCATTTTATCCATTGGGTTATTATGGAATCAAACTAATCAAGAGTTCTAGACTTTGACAGGTTCTTCTTATTTGCTTTCATGTTACTATAGACAACTATGCCTAGGGTCTTGAAGTTCTATCACACCACATGTAGTCACTTACATGTATACTTACTTGACATATGTACTCTTTAGGTATTTACAACACCACTGGTCACTATATGATAAAAGCGTGAAAATTAATCGTAAGAAATTTATATTAGTTCAAGTTTGCTCTGTGTGGATTTATTGTTCTGTTTCAGTGATGTTCTGTGACTAAATCTGAAGGGAAAAGATATCACCTATGGGGTCAAAGCCTGCTCCCCAATGGTATCTGCTGACACTTTTGCAAGAGACATATATACCCCTCGGGTCCCAGCAAGTTTTCACCAAGGTGGTAGGACCCAGCGATCCATTTCGGCCCTTTGCATACCTTGTTTATTCGTGTAGCCTGCCTTCCAGATAATCAATATGCACTTGCTTAGCATTTTATCCATTGGGTTATTATGGAATTAAACTAATCAAGAGTTCTAGACTTTGACAGGTTCTTCTTATTTGCTTTCATGTTACTATAGACAACTATGCCTAGGGTCTTGAAGTTCTATCACACCACATGTAGTCACTTACATGTATGCTTACTTGACATATGTAACGCCTTAGGTATTTACAACACCACTGGTCACTATATGATAAAAGTGTGAAAATTAATCGTAAGAAATTTATATTAGTTCAAGTTTGCTCTGTGTATATTTATTGTTCTGTTTCAGTGATGTTCTGTGACTAAATCTGAAGGGAAAAGATATCACCTAGGGGGTCAAAGCCTGCTCCCCAATGGTTTCTGCTGACACTTTTGCAAGAGGCATATATACCCCTCGGGTCCCA
Source organism: Scardinius erythrophthalmus (assembly GCF_964197995.2). Taxonomy (NCBI): domain Eukaryota; kingdom Metazoa; phylum Chordata; class Actinopteri; order Cypriniformes; family Leuciscidae; genus Scardinius; species Scardinius erythrophthalmus. Next base: position 40,873,413 of record NC_138234.1, read on the forward strand.
GCAAGTTTTCACCAAGGTGGTAGGACCCAGCGATCCATTTCGGTCCTTTGCATACCTTGTTTATTCGTGTAGCCTGCCTTCCAGATAATCAATATGCACTTGCTTAGCATTTTATCCATTGGGTTATTATGGAATCAAACTAATCAAGAGTTCTAGACTTTGACAGGTTCTTCTTATTTGCTTTCATGTTACTATAGACAACTATGCCTAGGGTCTTGAAGTTCTATCACACCACATGTAGTCACTTACATGTATGCTTACTTGACATATGTAACGCCTTAGGTATTTACAACACCACTGGTCACTATATGATAAAAGTGTGAAAATTAATCGTAAGAAATTTATATTAGTTCAAGTTTGCTCTGTGTAGATTTATTGTTCTGTTTCAGTGATGTTCTGTGATTAAATCTGAAGGGAAAAGATATCACCTATGGGGTCAAAGCCTGCTCCCCAATGGTTTCTGCCGAAGCTTTTGCAAGAGGCATATATACCCCTCGGGTCCCAGCAAGTTTTCACCAAGGTGGTAGGACCCAGCGATCCATTTCGGCCCTTTGCATACCTTGTTTATTCGTGTAGCCTGCCTTCCAGATAATCAATATGCACTTGCTTAGCATTTTATCCATTGGGTTATTATGGAATCAAACTAATCAAGAGTTCTAGACTTTGACAGGTTCTTCTTATTTGCTTTCATGTTACTATAGACAACTATGCCTATGGTCTTGAAGTTCTATCACACCACATGTAGTCACTTACATGTATACTTACTTACTCTTTAGGTATTTACAACACCACTGGTCACTATATGATAAAAGTGTGAAAATTAATCGTAAGAAATTTATATTAGTTCAAGTTTGCTCTGTGTGGATTTATTGTTTATTGTTCTGTTTCAGTGATGTTCTTTGACATTTTGAATTTTCTTAAGGGAAAATATATCACCTACGGGGTCAAAGCCAGTTCCCCAATGGTATCAGCTGCAGCTTTTGCAAGAGACATATATACCCCTCGGGTCCCAGCAAGTTTTCACCAAGGTAGTAGGACCCAGCGATCCATTTCTCCCCTTTGCATACCTTGTTTATTCGTGTAGCCTTCCCTACAGATAATCAATATGCACTTGCTTAGCATTTCTTCTATTGGATTATTATGAAATCAAACTAATCAAGAGTTCTAGACTTTGACAGGTTTTTCTTATTTGCTTTCATGTTACTATAGACAACTATGCCTATGGTCTTGAAGTTCTATCACACCACATGTAGTCACTTACATGTATGCTTACTTGGCATATGTAACTCTTAAGGTATTTACAACACCACTGGTCACTATATGATAAAAGCGTGAAAATTAATCGTAAGAAATTTATTTTAGTTCAAGTTTGCTCTGTGTGGATTTATTGTTCTGTTCCAGTGATGTTCTTTGACTAAATCTGAAGGGAAAAGATATCACCTACGGGGTCAAAGCCTGTTCCCCAATGGTATCTGCTGAAGCTTTTGCAAGAGGCATATATACCCCTCGGGTCCCAGCAAGTTTTCACCAAGGTGGTAGGACCCAGCGATCCATTTCGGCCCTTTGCATACCTTGTTTATTCGTGTAGCCTGCCTTCCAGATAATCAATATGCACTTGCTTAGCATTTTATCCATTGGGTTATTATGGAATCAAACTAATCAAGAGTTCTAGACTCTGACAGGTTATTCTTATTTGCTTTCATGTTACTATAGACAACTATGCCTAGGGTCTTGAAGTTCTATCACACCACATGTAGTCACTTACATGTATACTTACTTACTCTTTAGGTATTTACAACACCACTGGTCACTATATGATAAAAGTGTGAAAATTAATCGTAAGAAATTTATATTAGTTCAAGTTTGCTCTGTGTGGATTTATTGTTTATTGTTCTGTTTCAGTGATGTTCTTTGACATTTTGAATTTTCTGAAGGGAAAATATATCACCTACGGGGTCAAAGCCAGTTCCCCAATGGTATCAGCTGCAGCTTTTGCAAGAGACATATATACCCCTCGGGTCCCAGCAAGTTTTCACCAAGGTAGTAGGACCCAGCGATCCATTTCTCCCCTTTGCATACCTTGTTTATTTGTGTAGCCTTCCCTACAGATAATCAATATGCACTTGCTTAGCATTTCTTCTATTGGGTTATTATGAAATCAAACTAATCAAGAGTTCTAGACTTTGACAGGTTTTTCTTATTTGCTTTCATGTTACTATAGACAACTATGCCTATGGTCTTAAAGTTCTATCACACCACATGTAGTCACTTACATGTATGCTTACTTGGCATATGTAACTCTTAAGGTATTTACAACACCACTGGTCACTATATGATAAAAGCGTGAAAATTAATCGTAAGAAATTTATTTTAGTTCAAGTTTGCTCTGTGTGGATTTATTGTTCTGTTTAAGTGATGTTCTTTGACTAAATCTGAAGGGAAAAGATATCACCTATGGGGTCAAAGCCTGCTCCCCAATGGTATCTGCTGACACTTTTGCAAGAGGCATATATACCCCTCGGGTCCCAGCAAGTTTTCACCAAGGTGGTAGGACCCAGCGATCCATCTCGGCCCTTTGCATACCTTGTTTATTCGTGTAGCCTGCCTTCCAGATAATCAATATGCACTTGCTTAGCATTTTATCCATTGGGTTATTATGGAATCAAACTAATCAAGAGTTCTAGACTTTGACAGGTTCTTCTTATTTGCTTTCATGTTACTATAGACAACTATGCCTAGGGTCTTGAAGTTCTATCACACCACATGTAGTCACTTACATGTATACTTACTTGACATATGTAACTCTTTAGGTATTTACAACACCACTGGTCACTATATGATAAAAGTGTGAAAATTTATCGTAAGAAATTTATATTAGTTCAAGTTTGCTCTGTGTGGATTTATTGTTTATTGCTCTGTTTCAGTGATGTTCTTTGACATTTTGAATTTTCTGAAGGGAAAATATATCACCTACGGGGTCAAAGCCAGTTCCCCAATGGTATCAGCTGCAGCTTTTGCAAGAGACATATATACCCCCCGGGTCCCAGCAAGTTTTCACCAAGGTGGTAGGACCCAGCGATCCATTTCTCCCCTTTGCATACCTTGTTTATTCGTGTAGCCTTCCCTACAGATAATCAATATGCACTTGCTTAGCATTTCTTCGATTGGGTTATTATGAAATCAAACTAATCAAGAGTTCTAGACTTTGACAGGTTTTTCTTATTTGCTTTCATGTTACTATAGACAACTATGCCTATGGTCTTGAAGTTCTATCACACCACATGTAGTCACTTACATGTATGCTTACTTGACATATGTAACGCCTTAGGTATTTACAACACCACTGGTCACTATATGATAAAAGTGTGAAAATTAATCGTAAGAAATTTATATTAGTTCAAGTTTGCTCTGTGTAGATTTATTGTTCTGTTTCAGTGAGGTTGTGTGACTAAATCTGAAGGGAAAAGATATCACCTATGGGGTCAAAGCCTGCTCCCCAATGGTTTCTGCTGACACTTTTGCAAGAGGCATATATACCCCTCGGGTCCCAGCAAGTTTTCACCAAGGTGGTAGGACCCAGCGATCCATTTCGGCCCTTTGCATACCTTGTTTATTCGTGTAGCCTGCCTTCCAGATAATCAATATGCACTTGCTTAGCATTTTATCCATTGGGTTATTATGGAATCAAACTAATCAAGAGTTCTAGACTTTGACAGGTTCTTCTTATTTGCTTTCATGTTACTATAGACAACTATGCCTAGGGTCTTGAAGTTCTATCACACCACATGTAGTCACTTACATGTATACTTACTTGACATATGTACTCTTTAGGTATTTACAACACCACTGGTCACTATATGATAAAAGTGTGAAAATTAATCGTAAGAAATTTATATTAGTTCAAGTTTGCTCTGTGTGGATTTATTGTTTATTGTTCTGTTTCAGTGATGTTCTTTGACATTTTGAATTTTCTGAAGGGAAAATTTATCACCTACGGGGTCAAAGCCAGTTCCCCAATGGTATCAGCTGCAGCTTTTGAAAGAGACATATATACCCCTCGGGTCCCAGCAAGTTTTCACCAAGGTGGTAGGACCCAGCGATCCATTTCTCCCCTTTGCATACCTTGTTTATTCGTGTAGCCTTCCCTACAGATAATCAATATGCACTTGCTTAGCATTTCTTCCATTGGGTTATTATGAAATCAAACTAATCAAGAGTTCTAGACTTTGACAGGTTTTTCTTATTTGCTCTCATGTTACTATAGACAACTATGCCTATGGTCTTGAAGTTCTATCACACCACATGTAGTCACTTACATGTATGCTTACTTGGCATATGTAACTCTTAAGGTATTTACAACACCACTGGTCACTATATGATAAAAGCGTGAAAATTAATCGTAAGAAATTTATTTTAGTTCAAGTTTGCTCTGTGTGGATTTATTGTTCTGTTTAAGTGATGTTCTTTGACTAAATCTGAAGGGAAAAGATATCACCTATGGGGTCAAAGCCTGTTCCCCAATGGTATCTGCTGCAGCTTTTGCAAGAGGCATATATACCCCTCGGGTCCCAGCAAGTTTTCACCAAGGTGGTCGGACCCAGCGATCCATTTCTCGCCATATGTAACGCCTTAGGTATTTACAACACCACTGGTCACTATATGATAAAAGTGTGAAAATTAATCGTAAGAAATTTATATTAGTTCAAGTTTGCTCTGTGTAGATTTATTGTTCTGTTTCAGTGATGTTCTGTGACTAAATCTGAAGGGAAAAGATATCACCTTTGGGGTCAAAGCCTGCTCCCCAATGGTTTCTGCTGACACTTTTGCAAGAGGCATATATACCCCTCGGGTCCCAGCAAGTTTTCACCAAGGTGGTAGGACCCAGCGATCCATTTCGGCCCTTTGCATACCTTGTTTATTCGTGTAGCCTGCCTTCCAGATAATCAATATGCACTTGCTTAGCATTTTATCCATTGGGTTATTATGGAATCAAACTAATCAAGAGTTCTAGACTTTGACAGGTTCTTCTTATTTGCTTTCATGTTACTATGGACAACTATGCCTAGGGTCTTGAAGTTCTATCACACCACATGTAGTCACTTACATGTATACTTACTTGACATATGTACTCTTTAGGTATTTACAACACCACTGGTCACTATATGATAAAAGTGTGAAAATTAATCGTAAGAAATTTATATTAGTTCAAGTTTGCTCTGTGTGGATTTATTGTTTATTGTTCTGTTTCAGTTATGTTTTTTGACATTTTGAATTTTCTGAAGGGAAAATATATCACCTACGGGGTCAAAGCCAGTTTCCCAATGGTATCAGCTGCAGCTTTTGAAAGAGACATATATACCCCTCGGGTCCCAGCAAGTTTTCACCAAGGTGGTAGGACCCAGCGATCCATTTCTCCCCTTTGCATACCTTGTTTATTCGTGTAGCCTTCCCTACAGATAATCAATATGCACTTGCTTAGCATTTCTTCCATTGGGTTATTATGAAATCAAACTAATCAAGAGTTCTAGACTTTGACAGGTTTTTCTTATTTGCTTTCATGTTACTATAGACAACTATGCCTAGGGTCTTGAAGTTCTATCACACCACATGTAGTCACTTACATGTATACTTACTTGACATATGTACTCTTTAGGTATTTACAACACCACTGGTCACTATATGATAAAAGTGTGAAAATTAATCGTAAGAAATTTATATTAGTTCAAGTTTGCTCTGTGTGGATTTATTGTTTATTGTTCTGTTTCAGTGATGTCCTTTGACATTTTGAATTTTCTGAAGGGAAAATATATCACCTACGGGGTCAAAGCCAGTTCCCCAATGGTATCAGCTGCAGCTTTTGAAAGAGACATATATACCCCTCGGGTCCCAGCAAGTTTTCACCAAGGTGGTAGGACCCAGCGATCCATTTCTCCCCTTTGCATACCTTGTTTATTCGTGTAGCCTTCCCTACAGATAATCAATATGCACTTGCTTAGCATTTCTTCCATTGGGTTATTATGAAATCAAACTAATCAAGAGTTCTAGACTTTGACAGGTTTTTCTTATTTGCTTTCATGTTACTATAGACAACTATGCCTAGGGTCTTGAAGTTCTATCACACCACATGTAGTCACTTACATGTATGCTTACTTGGCATATGTAACTCTTAAGGTATTTACAACACCACTGGTCACTATATGATAAAAGCGTGAAAATTAATTGTAAGAAATTTATTTTAGTTCAAGTTTGCTCTGTGTGGATTTATTGTTCTGTTTCAGTGATGTTCTGTGACTAAATCTGAAGGGAAAAGATATCACCTATGGGGTCAAAGCCTGCTCCCCAATGGTATCTGCTGACACTTTTGCAAGAGGCATATATACCCCTCGGTTCCCAGCAAGTTTTCACCAAGGTGGTAGGACCCAGCGATCCATTTCGGCCCTTTGCATACCTTGTATATTCGTGTAGCCTGCCTTCCAGATAATCAATATGCACTTGCTTAGCATTTTATCCATTGGGTTATTATGGAATCAAACTAATCAAGAGTTCTAGACTTTGACAGGTTCTTCTTATTTGCTTTCATGTTACTATAGACAACTATGCCTAGGGTCTTGAAGTTCTATCACACCACATGTAGTCTCTTACATGTATGCTTACTTGACATATGTAACGCCTTAGGTATTTACAACACCACTGGTCACTATATGATAAAAGTGTGAAAATTAATCGTAAGAAATTTATATTAGTTCAAGTTTGCTCTGAGTAGATTTATTATTCTGTTTCAGTGATGTTGTGTGACTAAATCTGAAGGGAAAAGATATCACCTATGGGGTCAAAGCCTGCTCCCCAATGGTTTCTGCTGAGACTTTTGCAAGAGGCATATATACCCCTCGGGTCCCAGCAAGTTTTCACCAAGGTGGTAGGACCCAGCGATCCATTTCGGCCCTTTGCATACCTTGTTTATTCGTGTAGCCTGCCTTCCAGATAATCAATATGCACTTGCTTAGCATTTTATCCATTGGGTTATTATGGAATCAAACTAATCAAGAGTTCTAGACTTTGACAGGTTCTTCTTATTTGCTTTCATGTTACTATAGACAACTATGCCTAGGGTCTTGAAGTTCTATCACACCACATGTAGTCACTTACATGTATACTTACTTACTCTTTAGGTATTTACAACACCACTGGTCACTATATGATAAAAGTGTGAAAATTAATCGTAAGAAATTTATATTAGTTCAAGTTTGCTCTGTGTGGATTTATTGTTTATTGTTCTGTTTCAGTGATGTTCTTTGACATTTTGAATTTTCTGAAAGGAAAATATATCACCTACGGGGTCAAAGCCAGTTCCCCAATGGTATCAGCTGCAGCTTTTGCAAGAGACATATATACCCCTCGGGTCCCAGCAAGTTTTCACCAAGGTAGTAGGACCCAGCGATCCATTTCTCCCCTTTGCATACCTTGTTTATTTGTGTAGCCTTCCCTACAGATAATCAATATGCACTTGCTTAGCATTTCTTCTATTGGGTTATTATGAAATCAAACTAATCAAGAGTTCTAGACTTTGACAGGTTCTTCTTATTTGCTTTCATGTTACTATAGACAACTATGCCTAGGGTCTTGAAGTTCTATCACACCACATGTAGTCACTTACATGTATGCTTACTTGACATATGTAACGCCTTAGGTATTTACAACACCACTGGTCACTATATGATAAAAGTGTGAAAATTAATCGTAAGAAATTTATATTAGTTCAAGTTTGCTCTGAGTAGATTTATTATTCTGTTTCAGTGATGTTGTGTGACTAAATCTGAAGGGAAAAGATATCACCTATGGGGTCAAAGCCTGCTCCCCAATGGTTTCTGCTGAGACTTTTGCAAGAGGCATATATACCCCTCGGGTCCCAGCAAGTTTTCACCAAGGTGGTAGGACCCAGCGATCCATTTCGGCCCTTTGCATACCTTGTTTATTCGTGTAGCCTGCCTTCCAGATAATCAATATGCACTTGCTTAGCATTTTATCCATTGGGTTATTATGGAATCAAACTAATCAAGAGTTCTAGACTTTGACAGGTTCTTCTTATTTGCTTTCATGTTACTATAGACAACTATGCCTAGGGTCTTGAAGTTCTATCACACCACATGTAGTCACTTACATGTATACTTACTTACTCTTTAGGTATTTACAACACCACTGGTCACTATATGATAAAAGTGTGAAAATTAATCGTAAGAAATTTATATTAGTTCAAGTTTGCTCTGTGTGGATTTATTGTTTATTGTTCTGTTTCAGTGATGTTCTTTGACATTTTGAATTTTCTGAAAGGAAAATATATCACCTACGGGGTCAAAGCCAGTTCCCCAATGGTATCAGCTGCAGCTTTTGCAAGAGACATATATACCCCTCGGGTCCCAGCAAGTTTTCACCAAGGTAGTAGGACCCAGCGATCCATTTCTCCCCTTTGCATACCTTGTTTATTTGTGTAGCCTTCCCTACAGATAATCAATATGCACTTGCTTAGCATTTCTTCTATTGGGTTATTATGAAATCAAACTAATCAAGAGTTCTAGACTTTGACAGGTTTTTCTTATTTGCTTTCATGTTACTATAGACAACTATGCCTATGGTCTTGAAGTTCTATCACACCACATGTAGTCACTTACATGTATGCTTACTTGGCATATGTAACTCTTAAGGTATTTTCAACACCACTGGTCACTATATGATAAAAGCGTGAAAATTAATCGTAAGAAATTTATTTTAGTTCAAGTTTGCTCTGTGTGGATGTATTTTTCTGTTCCAGTGATGTTCTTTGACTAAATCTGAAGGGAAAAGATATCACCTACGGGGTCAAAGCCTGTTCCCCAATGGTATCTGCTGAAGCTTTTGCAAGAGGCATATATACCCCTCGGGTCCCAGCAAGTTTTCACCAAGGTGGTAGGACCCAGCGATCCATTTCGGCCCTTTGCATACCTTGTTTATTCGTGTAGCCTGCCTTCCAGATAATCAATATGCACTTGCTTAGCATTTTATCCATTGGGTTATTATGGAATCAAACTAATCAAGAGTTCTAGACTTTGACAGGTTCTTCTTATTTGCTTTCATGTTACTATAGACAACTATGCCTAGGGTCTTGAAGTTCTATCACACCACATGTAGTCACTTACATGTATGCTTACTTGACATATGTAACTCCTTAGGTATTTACAACACCACTGGTCACTATATGATAAAAGTGTGAAAATTAATCGTAAGAAATTTATATTAGTTCAAGTTTGCTCTGTGTAGATTTATTGTTCTGTTTCAGTGATGTTCTCTGATTAAATCTGAAGGGAAAAGATATCACCTATGGGGTCAAAGCCTGCTCCCCAATGGTTTCTGCTGACACTTTTGCAAGAGGCATATATACCCCTCGGGTCCCAGCAAGTTTTCACCAAGGTGGTAGTACCCAGCGATCCATTTCGGCCCTTTGCATACCTTGTTTATTCGTGTAGCCTGCCTTCCAGATAATCAATATGCACTTGCTTAGCATTTTATCCATTGGGTTATTATGGAATCAAACTAATCAAGAGTTCTAGACTTTGACAGGTTCTTCTTATTTGCTTTCATGTTACTATAGACAACTATGCCTAGGGTCTTGAAGTTCTATCACACCACATGTAGTCACTTACATGTATGCTTACTTGACATATGTAACTCCTTAGGTATTTACAACACCACTGGTCACTATATGATAAAAGTGTGAAAATTAATCGTAAGAAATTTATATTAGTTCAAGTTTGCTCTGTGTGGATTTATTGTTTATTGTTCTGTTTCAGTTATGTTCTTTGACATTTTGAATTTTCTGAAGGGAAAATATATCACCTACGGGGTCAAAGCCAGTTTCCCAATGGTATCAGCTGCAGCTTTTGAAAGAGACATATATACCCCTCGGGTCCCAGCAAGTTTTCACCAAGGTGGTAGGACCCAGCGATCCATTTCTCCCCTTTGCATACCTTGTTTATTCGTGTAGCCTTCCCTACAGATAATCAATATGCACTTGCTTAGCATTTCTTCCATTGGGTTATTATGAAATCAAACTAATCAAGAGTTCTAGACTTTGACAGGTTTTTCTTATTTGCTTTCATGTTACTATAGACAACTATGCCTAGGGTCTTGAAGTTCTATCACACCACATGTAGTCACTTACATGTATGCTTACTTGGCATATGTAACTCTTAAGGTATTTACAACACCACTGGTCACTATATGATAAAAGCGTGAAAATTAATTGTAAGAAATTTATTTTAGTTCAAGTTTGCTCTGTGTGGATTTATTGTTCTGTTTCAGTGATGATCTGTGACTAAATCTGAAGGGAAAAGATATCACCTATGGGGTCAAAGCCTGCTCCCCAATGGTATCTGCTGACACTTTTGCAAGAGGCATATATACCCCTCGGGTCCCAGCAAGTTTTCACCAAGGTGGTAGGACCCAGCGATCCATTTCGGCCCTTTGCATACCTTATATATTCGTGTAGCCTGCCTTCCAGATAATCAATATGCACTTGCTTAGCATTTTATCCATTGGGTTATTATGGAATCAAACTAATCAAGAGTTCTAGACTTTGACAGGTTCTTCTTATTTGCTTTCATGTTACTATAGACAACTATGCCTAGGGTCTTGAAGTTCTATCACACCACATGTAGTCACTTACATGTATGCTTACTTGATATATGTAACGCCTTAGGTATTTACAACACCACTGGTCACTATATGATAAAAGTGTGAAAATTAATCGTAAGAAATTTATATTAGTTCAAGTTTGCTCTGAGTAGATTTATTATTCTGTTTCAGTGATGTTGTGTGACTAAATCTGAAGGGAAAAGATATCACCTATGGGGTCAAAGCCTGCTCCCCAATGGTTTCTGCTGAGACTTTTGCAAGAGGCATATATACCCCTCGGGTCCCAGCAAGTTTTCACCAAGGTGGTAGGACCCAGCGATCCATTTCGGCCCTTTGCATACCTTGTTTATTCGTGTAGCCTGCCTTCCAGATAATCAATATGCACTTGCTTAGCATTTTATCCATTGGGTTATTATGGAATCAAACTAATCAAGAGTTCTAGACTTTGACAGGTTCTTCTTATTTGCTTTCATGTTACTATAGACAACTATGCCTAGGGTCTTGAAGTTCTATCACACCACATGTAGTCACTTACATGTATACTTACTTACTCTTTAGGTATTTACAACACCACTGGTCACTATATGATAAAAGTGTGAAAATTAATCGTAAGAAATTTATATTAGTTCAAGTTTGCTCTGTGTGGATTTATTGTTTATTGTTCTGTTTCAGTGATGTTCTTTGACATTTTGAATTTTCTGAAAGGAAAATATATCACCTACGGGGTCAAAGCCAGTTCCCCAATGGTATCAGCTGCAGCTTTTGCAAGAGACATATATACCCCTCGGGTCCCAGCAAGTTTTCACCAAGGTAGTAGGACCCAGCGATCCATTTCTCCCCTTTGCATACCTTGTTTATTTGTGTAGCCTTCCCTACAGATAATCAATATGCACTTGCTTAGCATTTCTTCTATTGGGTTATTATGAAATCAAACTAATCAAGAGTTCTAGACTTTGACAGGTTTTTCTTATTTGCTTTCATGTTACTATAGACAACTATGCCTATGGTCTTGAAGTTCTATCACACCACATGTAGTCACTTACATGTATGCTTACTTGGCATATGTAACTCTTAAGGTATTTTCAACACCACTGGTCACTATATGATAAAAGCGTGAAAATTAATCGTAAGAAATTTATTTTAGTTCAAGTTTGCTCTGTGTGGATTTATTGTTCTGTTTCAGTGATGTTCTGTGACTAAATCTGAAGGGAAAAGATATCACCTATGGGGTCAAAGCCTGCTCCCCAATGGTATCTGCTGACACTTTTGCAAGAGGCATATATACCCCTCGGGTCCCAGCAAGTTTTCACCAAGGTGGTAGGACCCAGCGATCCATTTCGGCCCTTTGCATACCTTATATATTCGTGTAGCCTGCCTTCCAGATAATCAATATGCACTTGCTTAGCATTTTATCCATTGGGTTATTATGGAATCAAACTAATCAAGAGTTCTAGACTTTGACAGGTTCTTCTTATTTGCTTTCATGTTACTATAGACAACTATGCCTAGGGTCTTGAAGTTCTATCACACCACATGTAGTCACTTACATGTATGCTTACTTGACATATGTAACGCCTTAGGTATTTACAACACCACTGGTCACTATATGATAAAAGTGTGAAAATTAATCGTAAGAAATTTATATTAGTTCAAGTTTGCTCTGAGTAGATTTATTATTCTGTTTCAGTGATGTTGTTTGACTAAATCTGAAGGGAAAAGATATCACCTATGGGGTCAAAGCCTGCTCCCCAATGGTTTCTGCTGAGACTTTTGCAAGAGGCATATATACCCCTCGGGTCCCAGCAAGTTTTCACCAAGGTGGTAGGACCCAGCGATCCATTTCGGCCCTTTGCATACCTTGTTTATTCGTGTAGCCTGCCTTCCAGATAATCAATATGCACTTGCTTAGCATTTTATCCATTGGGTTATTATGGAATCAAACTAATCAAGAGTTCTAGACTTTGACAGGTTCTTCTTATTTGCTTTCATGTTACTATAGACAACTATGCCTAGGGTCTTGAAGTTCTATCACACCACATGTAGTCACTTACATGTATACATACTTACTCTTTAGGTATTTACAACACCACTGGTCACTATATGATAAAAGTGTGAAAATTAATCGTAAGAAATTTATATTAGTTCAAGTTTGCTCTGTGTGGATTTATTGTTTATTGTTCTGTTTCAGTGATGTTCTTTGACATTTTGAATTTTCTGAAAGGAAAATATATCACCTACGGGGTCAAAGCCAGTTCTCCAATGGTATCAGCTGCAGCTTTTGCAAGAGACATATATACCCCTCGGGTCCCAGCAAGTTTTCACCAAGGTAGTAGGACCCAGCGATCCATTTCTCCCCTTTGCATACCTTGTTTATTTGTGTAGCCTTCCCTACAGATAATCAATATGCACTTGCTTAGCATTTCTTCTATTGGGTTATTATGAAATCAAACTAATCAAGAGTTCTAGACTTTGACAGGTTTTTCTTATTTGCTTTCATGTTACTATAGACAACTATGCCTATGGTCTTGAAGTTCTATCACACCACATGTAGTCACTTACATGTATGCTTACTTGGCATATGTAACTCTTAAGGTATTTTCAACACCACTGGTCACTATATGATAAAAGCGTGAAAATTAATCGTAAGAAATTTATTTTAGTTCAAGTTTGCTCTGTGTGGATGTATTGTTCTGTTCCAGTGATGTTCTTTGACTAAATCTGAAGGGAAAAGATATCACCTACGGGGTCAAAGCCTGTTCCCCAATGGTATCTGCTGAAGCTTTTGCAAGAGGCATATATACCCCTCGGGTCCCAGCAAGTTTTCACCAAGGTGGTAGGACCCAGCGATCCATTTCGGCCCTTTGCATACCTTGTTTATTCGTGTAGCCTGCCTTCCAGATAATCAATATGCACTTGCTTAGCATTTTATCCATTGGGTTATTATGGAATCAAACTAATCAAGAGTTCTAGACTTTGACAGGTTCTTCTTATTTGCTTTCATGTTACTATAGACAACTATGCCTAGGGTCTTGAAGTTCTATCACACCACATGTAGTCACTTACATGTATGCTTACTTGACATATGTAACTCCTTAGGTATTTACAACACCACTGGTCACTATATGATAAAAGTGTGAAAATTAATCGTAAGAAATTTATATTAGTTCAAGTTTGCTCTGTGTAGATTTATTGTTCTGTTTCAGTGATGTTCTCTGATTAAATCTGAAGGGAAAAGATATCACCTATGGGGTCAAAGCCTGCTCCCCAATGGTTTCTGCTGACACTTTTGCAAGAGGCATATATACCCCTCGGGTCCCAGCAAGTTTTCACCAAGGTGGTAGTACCCAGCGATCCATTTCGGCCCTTTGCATACCTTGTTTATTCGTGTAGCCTGCCTTCCAGATAATCAATATGCACTTGCTTAGCATTTTATCCATTGGGTTATTATGGAATCAAACTAATCAAGAGTTCTAGACTTTGACAGGTTCTTCTTATTTGCTTTCATGTTACTATAGACAACTATGCCTAGGGTCTTGAAGTTCTATCACACCACATGTAGTCACTTACATGTATGCTTACTTGACATATGTAACTCCTTAGGTATTTACAACACCACTGGTCACTATATGATAAAAGTGTGAAAATTAATCGTAAGAAATTTATATTAGTTCAAGTTTGCTCTGTGTAGATTTATTGTTCTGTTTCAGTGATGTTCTCTGACTAAATCTGAAGGGAAAAGATATCACCCATGGGGTCAAAGCCTGCTCCCCAATGGTTTCTGCTGACACTTTTGCAAGAGGCATATATACCCCTCGGGTCCCAGCAAGTTTTCACCAAGGTGGTAGGACCCAGCGATCCATTTCGGCCCTTTGCATACCTTGTTTATTCGTGTAGCCTGCCTTCCAGATAATCAATATGCACTTGCTTAGCATTTTATCCATTGGGTTATTATGGAATCAAACTAATCAAGAGTTCTAGACTTTGACAGGTTCTTCTTATTTGCTTTCATGTTACTATAGACAACTATGCCTAGGGTCTTGAAGTTCTATCACACCACATGTAGTCACTTACATGTATGCTTACTTGACATATGTAACGCCTTAGGTATTTACAACACCACTGGTCACTATATGATAAAAGTGTGAAAATTAATCGTAAGAAATTTATATTAGTTCAAGTTTGCTCTGTGTAGATTTATTGTTCTGTTTCAGTGATGTTCTGTGACTAAATCTGAAGGGAAAAGATATCACCTATGGGGTCAAAGCCTGCTCCCCAATGGTTTCTGCTGAGACTTTTGCAAGAGGCATATATACCCCTCGGGTCCCAGCAAGTTTTCACCAAGGTGGTAGGACCCAGCGATCCATTTCGGCCCTTTGCATACCTTGTTTATTCGTGTAGCCTGCCTTCCAGATAATCAATATGCACTTGCTTAGCATTTTATCCATTGGGTTATTATGGAATCAAACTAATCAAGAGTTCTAGACTTTGACAGGTTCTTCTTATTTGCTTTCATGTTACTATAGACAACTATGCCTAGGGTCTTGAAGTTCTATCACACCACATGTAGTCACTTACATGTATACTTACTTACTCTTTAGGTATTTACAACACCACTGGTCACTATATGATAAAAGTGTGAAAATTAATCGTAAGAAATTTATATTAGTTCAAGTTTGCTCTGTGTGGATTTATTGTTTATTGTTCTGTTTCAGTGATGTTCTTTGACATTTTGAATTTTCTGAAAGGAAAATATATCACCTACGGGGTCAAAGCCAGTTCCCCAATGGTATCAGCTGCAGCTTTTGCAAGAGACATATATACCCCTCGGGTCCCAGCAAGTTTTCACCAAGGTAGTAGGACCCAGCGATCCATTTCTCCCCTTTGCATACCTTGTTTATTTGTGTAGCCTTCCCTACAGATAATCAATATGCACTTGCTTAGCATTTCTTCTATTGGGTTATTATGAAATCAAACTAATCAAGAGTTCTAGACTTTGACAGGTTTTTCTTATTTGCTTTCATGTTACTATAGACAACTATGCCTATGGTCTTGAAGTTCTATCACACCACATGTAGTCACTTACATGTATGCTTACTTGGCATATGTAACTCTTAAGGTATTTTCAACACCACTGGTCACTATATGATAAAAGCGTGAAAATTAATCGTAAGAAATTTATTTTAGTTCAAGTTTGCTCTGTGTGGATTTATTGTTCTGTTTCAGTGATGTTCTGTGACTAAATCTGAAGGGAAAAGATATCACCTATGGGGTCAAAGCCTGCTCCCCAATGGTATCTGCTGACACTTTTGCAAGAGGCATATATACCCCTCGGGTCCCAGCAAGTTTTCACCAAGGTGGTAGGACCCAGCGATCCATTTCGGCCCTTTGCATACCTTATATATTCGTGTAGCCTGCCTTCCAGATAATCAATATGCACTTGCTTAGCATTTTATCCATTGGGTTATTATGGAATCAAACTAATCAAGAGTTCTAGACTTTGACAGGTTCTTCTTATTTGCTTTCATGTTACTATAGACAACTATGCCTAGGGTCTTGAAGTTCTATCACACCACATGTAGTCACTTACATGTATGCTTACTTGACATATGTAACGCCTTAGGTATTTACAACACCACTGGTCACTATATGATAAAAGTGTGAAAATTAATCGTAAGAAATTTATATTAGTTCAAGTTTGCTCTGAGTAGATTTATTATTCTGTTTCAGTGATGTTGTTTGACTAAATCTGAAGGGAAAAGATATCACCTATGGGGTCAAAGCCTGCTCCCCAATGGTTTCTGCTGAGACTTTTGCAAGAGGCATATATACCCCTCGGGTCCCAGCAAGTTTTCACCAAGGTGGTAGGACCCAGCGATCCATTTCGGCCCTTTGCATACCTTGTTTATTCGTGTAGCCTGCCTTCCAGATAATCAATATGCACTTGCTTAGCATTTTATCCATTGGGTTATTATGGAATCAAACTAATCAAGAGTTCTAGACTTTGACAGGTTCTTCTTATTTGCTTTCATGTTACTATAGACAACTATGCCTAGGGTCTTGAAGTTCTATCACACCACATGTAGTCACTTACATGTATACATACTTACTCTTTAGGTATTTACAACACCACTGGTCACTATATGATAAAAGTGTGAAAATTAATCGTAAGAAATTTATATTAGTTCAAGTTTGCTCTGTGTGGATTTATTGTTTATTGTTCTGTTTCAGTGATGTTCTTTGACATTTTGAATTTTCTGAAAGGAAAATATATCACCTACGGGGTCAAAGCCAGTTCTCCAATGGTATCAGCTGCAGCTTTTGCAAGAGACATATATACCCCTCGGGTCCCAGCAAGTTTTCACCAAGGTAGTAGGACCCAGCGATCCATTTCTCCCCTTTGCATACCTTGTTTATTTGTGTAGCCTTCCCTACAGATAATCAATATGCACTTGCTTAGCATTTCTTCTATTGGGTTATTATGAAATCAAACTAATCAAGAGTTCTAGACTTTGACAGGTTTTTCTTATTTGCTTTCATGTTACTATAGACAACTATGCCTATGGTCTTGAAGTTCTATCACACCACATGTAGTCACTTACATGTATGCTTACTTGGCATATGTAACTCTTAAGGTATTTTCAACACCACTGGTCACTATATGATAAAAGCGTGAAAATTAATCGTAAGAAATTTATTTTAGTTCAAGTTTGCTCTGTGTGGATGTATTGTTCTGTTCCAGTGATGTTCTTTGACTAAATCTGAAGGGAAAAGATATCACCTACGGGGTCAAAGCCTGTTCCCCAATGGTATCTGCTGAAGCTTTTGCAAGAGGCATATATACCCCTCGGGTCCCAGCAAGTTTTCACCAAGGTGGTAGGACCCAGCGATCCATTTCGGCCCTTTGCATACCTTGTTTATTCGTGTAGCCTGCCTTCCAGATAATCAATATGCACTTGCTTAGCATTTTATCCATTGGGTTATTATGGAATCAAACTAATCAAGAGTTCTAGACTTTGACAGGTTCTTCTTATTTGCTTTCATGTTACTATAGACAACTATGCCTAGGGTCTTGAAGTTCTATCACACCACATGTAGTCACTTACATGTATGCTTACTTGACATATGTAACTCCTTAGGTATTTACAACACCACTGGTCACTATATGATAAAAGTGTGAAAATTAATCGTAAGAAATTTATATTAGTTCAAGTTTGCTCTGTGTAGATTTATTGTTCTGTTTCAGTGATGTTCTCTGATTAAATCTGAAGGGAAAAGATATCACCTATGGGGTCAAAGCCTGCTCCCCAATGGTTTCTGCTGACACTTTTGCAAGAGGCATATATACCCCTCGGGTCCCAGCAAGTTTTCACCAAGGTGGTAGTACCCAGCGATCCATTTCGGCCCTTTGCATACCTTGTTTATTCGTGTAGCCTGCCTTCCAGATAATCAATATGCACTTGCTTAGCATTTTATCCATTGGGTTATTATGGAATCAAACTAATCAAGAGTTCTAGACTTTGACAGGTTCTTCTTATTTGCTTTCATGTTACTATAGACAACTATGCCTAGGGTCTTGAAGTTCTATCACACCACATGTAGTCACTTACATGTATGCTTACTTGACATATGTAACTCCTTAGGTATTTACAACACCACTGGTCACTATATGATAAAAGTGTGAAAATTAATCGTAAGAAATTTATATTAGTTCAAGTTTGCTCTGTGTAGATTTATTGTTCTGTTTCAGTGATGTTCTCTGACTAAATCTGAAGGGAAAAGATATCACCCATGGGGTCAAAGCCTGCTCCCCAATGGTTTCTGCTGACACTTTTGCAAGAGGCATATATACCCCTCGGGTCCCAGCAAGTTTTCACCAAGGTGGTAGGACCCAGCGATCCATTTCGGCCCTTTGCATACCTTGTTTATTCGTGTAGCCTGCCTTCCAGATAATCAATATGCACTTGCTTAGCATTTTATCCATTGGGTTATTATGGAATCAAACTAATCAAGAGTTCTAGACTTTGACAGGTTCTTCTTATTTGCTTTCATGTTACTATAGACAACTATGCCTAGGGTCTTGAAGTTCTATCACACCACATGTAGTCACTTACATGTATGCTTACTTGACATATGTAACGCCTTAGGTATTTACAACACCACTGGTCACTATATGATAAAAGTGTGAAAATTAATCGTAAGAAATTTATATTAGTTCAAGTTTGCTCTGTGTAGATTTATTGTTCTGTTTCAGTGATGTTCTGTGACTAAATCTGAAGGGAAAAGATATCACCTATGGGGTCAAAGCCTGCTCCTCAATGGTTTCTGCTGAAGCTTTTGCAAGAGGCATATATACCCCTCGGGTCCCAGCAAGTTTTCACCAAGGTGGTAGGACCCAGCGATCCATTTGGGCCCTTTGCATACCTTGTTTATTCGTGTAGCCTGCCTTCCAGATAATCAATATGCACTTGCTTAGCATTTTATCCATTGGGTTATTATGGAATCAAACTAATCAAGAGTTCTAGACTTTGACAGATTCTTCTTATTTGCTTTCATGTTACTATAGACAACTATGCCTATGGTCTTGAAGTTCTATCACACCACATGTAGTCACTTACATGTATACTTACTTACTCTTTAGGTATTTACAACACCACTGGTCACTATATGATAAAAGTGTGAAAATTAATCGTAAGAAATTTATATTAGTTCAAGTTTGCTCTGTGTGGATTTATTGTTTATTGTTCTGTTTCAGTGATGTTCTTTGACATTTTGAATTTTCTTAAGGGAAAATATATCACCTACGGGGTCAAAGCCAGTTCCCCAATGGTATCAGCTGCAGCTTTTGCAAGAGACATATATACCCCTCGGGTCCCAGCAAGTTTTCACCAAGGTACTAGGACCCAGCGATCCATTTCTCCCCTTTGCATACCTTGTTTATTCGTGTAGCCTTCCCTACAGATAATCAATATGCACTTGCTTAGCATTTCTTCTATTGGATTATTATGAAATCAAACTAATCAAGAGTTCTAGACTTTGACAGGTTTTTCTTATTTGCTTTCATGTTACTATAGACAACTATGCCTATGGTCTTGAAGTTCTATCACACCACATGTAGTCACTTACATGTATGCTTACTTGGCATATGTAACTCTTAAGGTATTTACAACACCACTGGTCACTATATGATAAAAGCGTGAAAATTAATCGTAAGAAATTTATTTTAGTTCAAGTTTGCTCTGTGTGGATGTATTGTTCTGTTCCAGTGATGTTCTTTGACTAAATCTGAAGGGAAAAGATATCACCTACGGGGTCAAAGCCTGCTCCCCAATGGTATCTGCTGAAGCTTTTGCAAGAGGCATATATACCCCTCGGGTCCCAGCAAGTTTTCACCAAGGTGGTAGGACCCAGCGATCCATTTCGGCCCTTTGCATACCTTGTTTATTCGTGTAGCCTGCCTTCCAGATAATCAATATGCACTTGCTTAGCATTTTATCCATTGGGTTATTATGGAATCAAACTAATCAAGAGTTCTACACTTTGACAGGTTCTTCTTATTTGCTTTCATGTTACTATAGACAACTATGCCTAGGGTCTTGAAGTTCTATCACACCACATGTAGTCACTTACATGTATGCTTACTTGACATATGTAACTCCTTAGGTATTTACAACACCACTGGTCACTATATGATAAAAGTGTGAAAATTAATCGTAAGAAATTTATATTAGTTCAAGTTTGCTCTGTGTAGATTTATTGTTCTGTTTCAGTGATGTTCTCTGATTAAATCTGAAGGGAAAAGATATCACCTATGGGGTCAAAGCCTGCTCCCCAATGGTTTCTGCTGACACTTTTGCAAGAGGCATATATACCCCTCAGGTCCCAGCAAGTTTTCACCAAGGTGGTAGTACCCAGCGATCCATTTCGGCCCTTTGCATACCTTGTTTATTCGTGTAGCCTGCCTTCCAGATAATCAATATGCACTTGCTTAGCATTTTATCCATTGGGTTATTATGGAATCAAACTAATCAAGAGTTCTAGACTTTGACAGGTTCTTCTTATTTGCTTTCATGTTACTATAGACAACTATGCCTAGGGTCTTGAAGTTCTATCACACCACATGTAGTCACTTACATGTATGCTTACTTGACATATGTAACTCCTTAGGTATTTACAACACCACTGGTCACTATATGATAAAAGTGTGAAAATTAATCGTAAGAAATTTATATTAGTTCAAGTTTGCTCTGTGTAGATTTATTGTTCTGTTTCAGTGATGTTCTGTGACTAAATCTGAAGGGAAAAGATATCACCTATGGGGTCAAAGCCTGCTCCCCAATGGTATCTGCTGACACTTTTGCAAGAGACATATATACCCCTCGGGTCCCAGCAAGTTTTCACCAAGGTGGTAGGACCCAGCGATCCATTTCGGCCCTTTGCATACCTTGTTTATTCGTGTAGCCTGCCTTCCAGATAATCAATATGCACTTGCTTAGCATTTTATCCATTGGGTTATTATGGAATTAAACTAATCAAGAGTTCTAGACTTTGACAGGTTCTTCTTATTTGCTTTCATGTTACTATAGACAACTATGCCTAGGGTCTTGAAGTTCTATCACACCACATGTAGTCACTTACATGTATGCTTACTTGACATATGTAACTCCTTAGGTATTTACAACACCACTGGTCACTATATGATAAAAGTGTGAAAATTAATCGTAAGAAATTTATATTAGTTCAAGTTTGCTCTGTGTATATTTATTGTTCTGTTTCAGTGATGTTCTGTGACTAAATCTGAAGGGAAAAGATATCACCTATGGGGTCAAAGCCTGCTCCCCAATGGTTTCTGCTGACACTTTTGCAAGAGGCATATATACCCCTCGGGTCCCAGCAAGTTTTCACCAAGGTGGTAGGACCCAGCGATCCATTTCGGTCCTTTGCATACCTTGTTTATTCGTGTAGCCTGCCTTCCAGATAATCAATATGCACTTGCTTAGCATTTTATCCATTGGGTTATTATGGAATCAAACTAATCAAGAGTTCTAGACTTTGACAGGTTCTTCTTATTTGCTTTCATGTTACTATAGACAACTATGCCTAGGGTCTTGAAGTTCTATCACACCACATGTAGTCACTTACATGTATGCTTACTTGACATATGTAACGCCTTAGGTATTTACAACACCACTGGTCACTATATGATAAAAGTGTGAAAATTAATCGTAAGAAATTTATATTAGTTCAAGTTTGCTCTGTGTAGATTTATTGTTCTGTTTCAGTGATGTTCTCTGACTAAATCTGAAGGGAAAAGATATCACCTATGGGGTCAAAGCCTGCTCCCCAATGGTTTCTGCTGACACTTTTGCAAGAGGCATATATACCCCTCGGGTCCCAGCAAGTTTTCACCAAGGTGGTAGGACCCAGCGATCCATTTCGGCCCTTTGCATACCTTGTATATTCGTGTAGCCTGCCTTCCAGATAATCAATATGCACTTGCTTAGCATTTTATCCATTGGGTTATTATGGAATCAAACTAATCAAGAGTTCTAGACTTTGACAGGTTCTTCTTATTTGCTTTCATGTTACTATAGACAACTATGCCTAGGGTCTTGAAGTTCTATCACACCACATGTAGTCACTTACATGTATACTTACTTGACATATGTACTCTTTAGGTATTTACAACACCACTGGTCACTATATGATAAAAGCGTGAAAATTAATCGTAAGAAATTTATATTAGTTCAAGTTTGCTCTGTGTGGATTTATTGTTCTGTTTCAGTGATGTTCTGTGACTAAATCTGAAGGGAAAAGATATCACCTATGGGGTCAAAGCCTGCTCCCCAATGGTATCTGCTGACACTTTTGCAAGAGGCATATATACCCCTCGGGTCCCAGCAAGTTTTCACCAAGGTGGTAGGACCCAGCGATCCATTTCGGCCCTTTGCATACCTTGTTTATTCGTGTAGCCTGCCTTCCAGATAATCAATATGCACTTGCTTAGCATTTTATCCATTGGGTTATTATGGAATCAAACTAATCAAGAGTTCTAGACTTTGACAGGTTCTTCTTATTTGCTTTCATGTTACTATAGAAAACTATGCCTAGGGTCTTGAAGTTCTATCACACCACATGTTGTCACTTACATGTATGCTTACTTGACATATGTAACGCCTTAGGTATTTACAACACCACTGGTCACTATATGATAAAAGTGTGAAAATTAATCGTAAGAAATTTATATTAGTTCAAGTTTGCTCTGTGTGGATTTATTGTTTATTGTTCTGTTTCAGTTATGTTCTTTGACATTTTGAATTTTCTGAAGGGAAAATATATCACCTACGGGGTCAAAGCCAGTTCCCCAATGGTATCAGCTGCAGCTTTTGAAAGAGACATATATACCCCTCGGGTCCCAGCAAGTTTTCACCAAGGTGGTAGGACCCAGCGATCCATTTCTCCCCTTTGCATACCTTGTTTATTCGTGTAGCCTTCCCTACAGATAATCAATATGCACTTGCTTAGCATTTCTTCCATTGGGTTATTATGAAATCAAACTAATCAAGAGTTCTAGACTTTGACAGGTTTTTCTTATTTGCTTTCATGTTACTATAGACAACTATGCCTAGGGTCTTGAAGTTCTATCACACCACATGTAGTCACTTACATGTATGCTTACTTGGCATATGTAACTCTTAAGGTATTTACAACACCACTGGTCACTATATGATAAAAGCGTGAAAATTAATTGTAAGAAATTTATTTTAGTTCAAGTTTGCTCTGTGTGGATTTATTGTTCTGTTTCAGTGATGTTCTGTGACTAAATCTGAAGGGAAAAGATATCACCTATGGGGTCAAAGCCTACTCCCCAATGGTATCTGCTGACACTTTTGCAAGAGGCATATATACCCCTCGGGTCCCAGCAAGTTTTCACCAAGGTGGTAGGACCCAGCGATCCATTTCGGCCCTTTGCATACCTTGTATATTCGTGTAGCCTGCCTTCCAGATAATCAATATGCACTTGCTTAGCATTCTATCCATTGGGTTATTATGGAATCAAACTAATCAAGAGTTCTAGACTTTGACAGGTTCTTCTTATTTGCTTTCATGTTACTATAGACAACTATGCCTAGGGTCTTGAAGTTCTATCACACCACATGTAGTCACTTACATGTATGCTTACTTGACATATGTACTCTTTAGGTATTTACAACACCACTGGTCACTATATGATAAAAGTGTGAAAATTAATCGTAAGAAATTTATATTAGTTCAAGTTTGCTCTGTGTGGATTTATTGTTTATTGTTCTGTTTCAGTGATGTTCTTTGACATTTTGAATTTTCTGAAGGGAAAATATATCACCTACGGGGTCAAAGCCAGTTCCCCAATGGTATCAGCTGCAGCTTTTGAAAGAGACATATATACCCCTCGGGTCCCAGCAAGTTTTCACCAAGGTGGTAGGACCCAGCGATCCATTTCTCCCCTTTGCATACCTTGTTTATTCGTGTAGCCTTCCCTACAGATAATCAATATGCACTTGCTTAGCATTTCTTCCATTGGGTTATTATGAAATCAAACTAATCAAGAGTTCTAGACTTTGACAGGTTTTTCTTATTTGCTTTCATGTTACTATAGACAACTATGCCTAGGGTCTTGAAGTTCTATCACACCACATGTAGTCACTTACATGTATGCTTACTTGGCATATGTAACTCTTAAGGTATTTACAACACCACTGGTCACTATATGATAAAAGCGTGAAAATTAATTGTAAGAAATTTATTTTAGTTCAAGTTTGCTCTGTGTGGATTTATTGTTCTGTTTCAGTGATGTTCTGTGACTAAATCTGAAGGGAAAAGATATCACCTATGGGGTCAAAGCCTGCTCCCCAATGGTATCTGCTGACACTTTTGCAAGAGGCATATATACCCCTCGGGTCCCAGCAAGTTTTCACCAAGGTGGTAGGACCCAGCGATCCATTTCGGCCCTTTGCATACCTTGTATATTCGTGTAGCCTGCCTTCCAGATAATCAATATGCACTTGCTTAGCATTTTATCCATTGGGTTATTATGGAATCAAACTAATCAAGAGTTCTAGACTTTGACAGGTTCTTCTTATTTGCTTTCATGTTACTATAGACAACTATGCCTAGGGTCTTGAAGTTCTATCACACCACATGTAGTCACTTACATGTATGCTTACTTGACATATGTAACGCCTTAGGTATTTACAACACCACTGGTCACTATATGATAAAAGTGTGAAAATTAATCGTAAGAAATTTATATTAGTTCAAGTTTGCTCTGAGTAGATTTATTATTCTGTTTCAGTGATGTTGTGTGACTAAATCTGAAGGGAAAAGATATCACCTATGGGGTCAAAGCCTGCTCCCCAATGGTTTCTGCTGACACTTTTGCAAGAGGCATATATACCCCTCGGGTCCCAGCAAGTTTTCACCAAGGTGGTAGGACCCAGCGATCCATTTCGGCCCTTTGCATACCTTGTTTATTCGTGTAGCCTGCCTTCCAGATAATCAATATGCACTTGCTTAGCATTTTATCCATTGGGTTATTATGGAATCAAACTAATCAAGAGTTCTAGACTTTGACAGGTTCTTCTTATTTGCTTTCATGTTACTATAGACAACTATGCCTAGGGTCTTGAAGTTCTATCACACCACATGTAGTCACTTACATGTATACTTACTTACTCTTTAGGTATTTACAACACCACTGGTCACTATATGATAAAAGTGTGAAAATTAATCGTAAGAAATTTATATTAGTTCAAGTTTGCTCTGTGTGGATTTATTGTTTATTGTTCTGTTTCAGTGATGTTCTTTGACATTTTGAATTTTCTTAAGGGAAAATATATCACCTACGGGGTCAAAGCCAGTTCCCCAATGGTATCAGCTGCAGCTTTTGCAAGAGGCATATATACCCCTCGGGTCCCAGCAAGTTTTCACCAAGGTAGTAGGACCCAGCGATCCATTTCTCCCCTTTGCATACCTTGTTTATTCGTGTAGCCTTCCCTACAGATAATCAATATGCACTTGCTTGGCATTTCTTCTATTGGGTTATTATGAAATCAAACTAATCAAGAGTTCTAGACTTTGACAGGTTTTTCTTATTTGCTTTCATGTTACTATAGACAACTATGCCTATGGTCTTGAAGTTCTATCACACCACATGTAGTCACTTACATGTATGCTTACTTGGCATATGTAACTCTTAAGGTATTTACAACACCACTGGTCACTATATGATAAAAGCGTGAAAATTAATCGTAAGAAATTTATTTTAGTTCAAGTTTGCTCTGTGTGGATGTATTGTTCTGTTCCAGTGATGTTCTTTGACTAAATCTGAAGGGAAAAGATATCACCTACGGGGTCAAAGCCTGTTCCCCAATGGTATCTGCTGAAGCTTTTGCAAGAGGCATATATACCCCTCGGGTCCCAGCAAGTTTTCACCAAGGTGGTAGGACCCAGCGATCCATTTCGGCCCTTTGCATACCTTGTTTATTCGTGTAGCCTGCCTTCCAGATAATCAATATGCACTTGCTTAGCATTTTATCCATTGGGTTATTATGGAATCAAACTAATCAAGAGTTCTACACTTTGACAGGTTCTTCTTATTTGCTTTCATGTTACTATAGACAACTATGCCTAGGGTCTTGAAGTTCTATCACACCACATGTTGTCACTTACATGTATGCTTACTTGACATATGTAACGCCTTAGGTATTTACAACACCACTGGTCACTATATGATAAAAGTGTGAAAATTAATCGTAAGAAATTTATATTAGTTCAAGTTTGCTCTGTGTAGATTTATTGTTCTGTTTCAGTGATGTTCTGTGACTAAATCTGAAGGGAGAAGATATCACCTTTGGGGTCAAAGCCTGTTCCCCAATGGTTTCTGCTGACACTTTTGCAAGAGGCATATATACCCCTCGGGTCCCAGCAAGTTTTCACCAAGGTGGTAGGACCCAGCGATCCATTTCGGCCCTTTGCATACCTTGTTTATTCGTGTAGCCTGCCTTCCAGATAATCAATATGCACTTGCTTAGCATTTTATCCATTGGGTTATTATGGAATCAAACTAATCAAGAGTTCTAGACTTTGACAGGTTCTTCTTATTTGCTTTCATGTTACTATGGACAACTATGCCTAGGGTCTTGAAGTTCTATCACACCACATGTAGTCACTTACATGTATACTTACTTGACATATGTACTCTTTAGGTATTTACAACACCACTGGTCACTATATGATAAAAGTGTGAAAATTAATCGTAAGAAATTTATATTAGTTCAAGTTTGCTCTGTGTGGATTTATTGTTTATTGTTCTGTTTCAGTTATGTTCTTTGACATTTTGAATTTTCTGAAGGGAAAATATATCACCTACGGGGTCAAAGCCAGTTCCCCAATGGTATCAGCTGCAGCTTTTGAAAGAGACATATATACCCCTCGGGTCCCAGCAAGTTTTCACCAAGGTGGTAGGACCCAGCGATCCATTTCTCCCCTTTGCATACCTTGTTTATTCGTGTAGCCTTCCCTACAGATAATCAATATGCACTTGCTTAGCATTTCTTCCATTGGGTTATTATGAAATCAAACTAATCAAGAGTTCTAGACTTTGACAGGTTTTTCTTATTTGCTTTCATGTTACTATAGACAACTATGCCTAGGGTCTTGAAGTTCTATCACACAACATGTAGTCACTTACATGTATGCTTACTTGGCATATGTAACTCTTAAGGTATTTACAACACCACTGGTCACTATATGATAAAAGCGTGAAAATTAATTGTAAGAAATTTATTTTAGTTCAAGTTTGCTCTGTGTGGATTTATTGTTCTGTTTCAGTGATGTTCTGTGACTAAATCTGAAGGGAAAAGATATCACCTATGGGGTCAAAGCCTGCTCCCCAATGGTATCTGCTGACACTTTTGCAAGAGGCATATATACCCCTCGGGTCCCAGCAAGTTTTCACCAAGGTGGTAGGACCCAGCGATCCATTTCGGCCCTTTGCATACCTTGTATATTCGTGTAGCCTGCCTTCCAGATAATCAATATGCACTTGCTTAGCATTTTATCCATTGGGTTATTATGGAATCAAACTAATCAAGAGTTCTAGACTTTGACAGGTTCTTCTTATTTGCTTTCATGTTACTATAGACAACTATGCCTAGGGTCTTGAAGTTCTATCACACCACATGTAGTCACTTACATGTATGCTTACTTGACATATGTAACGCCTTAGGTATTTACAACACCACTGGTCACTATATGATAAAAGTGTGAAAATTAATCGTAAGAAATTTATATTAGTTCAAGTTTGCTCTGAGTAGATTTATTATTCTGTTTCAGTGATGTTGTGTGACTAAATCTGAAGGGAAAAGATATCACCTATGGGGTCAAAGCCTGCTCCCCAATGGTTTCTGCTGAGACTTTTGCAAGAGGCATATATACCCCTCGGGTCCCAGCAAGTTTTCACCAAGGTGGTAGGACCCAGCGATCCATTTCGGCCCTTTGCATACCTTGTTTATTCGTGTAGCCTGCCTTCCAGATAATCAATATGCACTTGCTTAGCATTTTATCCATTGGGTTATTATGGAATCAAACTAATCAAGAGTTCTAGACTTTGACAGGTTCTTCTTATTTGCTTTCATGTTACTATAGACAACTATGCCTAGGGTCTTGAAGTTCTATCACACCACATGTAGTCACTTACATGTATGCTTACTTGGCATATGTAACTCTTAAGGTATTTTCAACACCACTGGTCACTATATGATAAAAGCGTGAAAATTAATCGTAAGAAATTTATTTTAGTTCAAGTTTGCTCTGTGTGGATGTATTGTTCTGTTCCAGTGATGTTCTTTGACTAAATCTGAAGGGAAAAGATATCACCTACGGTTCAAAGCCTGTTCCCCAATGGTATCTGCTGAAGCTTTTGCAAGAGGCATATATACCCCTCGGGTCCCAGCAAGTTTTCACCAAGGTGGTAGGACCCAGCGATCCATTTCGGCCCTTTGCATACCTTGTTTATTCGTGTAGCCTGCCTTCCAGATAATCAATATGCACTTGCTTAGCATTTTATCCATTGGGTTATTATGGAATCAAACTAATCAAGAGTTCTAGACTTTGACAGGTTCTTCTTATTTGCTTTCATGTTACTATAGACAACTATGCCTAGGGTCTTGAAGTTCTATCACACCACATGTAGTCACTTACATGTATGCTTACTTGACATATGTAACTCCTTAGGTATTTACAACACCACTGGTCACTATATTATAAAAGTGTGAAAATTAATCGTAAGAAATTTATATTAGTTCAAGTTTGCTCTGTGTAGATTTATTGTTCTGTTTCAGTGATGTTCTCTGATTAAATCTGAAGGGAAAAGATATCACCTATGGGGTCAAAGCCTGCTCCCCAATGGTTTCTGCTGACACTTTTGCAAGAGGCATATATACCCCTCGGGTCCCAGCAAGTTTTCACCAAGGTGGTAGGACCCAGCGATCCATTTCGGCCCTTTGCATACCTTGTTTATTCGTGTAGCCTGCCTTCCAGATAATCAATATGCACTTGCTTAGCATTTTATCCATTGGGTTATTATGGAATCAAACTAATCAAGAGTTCTAGACTTTGACAGGTTCTTCTTATTTGCTTTCATGTTACTATAGACAACTATGCCTAGGGTCTTGAAGTTCTATCACACCACATGTAGTCACTTACATGTATGCTTACTTGACATATGTAACGCCTTAGGTATTTACAACACCACTGGTCACTATATGATAAAAGTGTGAAAATTAATCGTAAGAAATTTATATTAGTTCAAGTTTGCTCTGTGTAGATTTATTGTTCTGTTTCAGTGATGTTCTCTGACCAAATCTGAAGGGAAAAGATATCACCTATGGGGTCAAAGCCTGCTCCCCAATGGTTTCTGCTGACACTTTTGCAAGAGGCATATATACCCCTCGGGTCCCAGCAAGTTTTCACCAAGGTGGTAGGACCCAGCGATCCATTTCGGCCCTTTGCATACCTTGTATATTCGTGTAGCCTGCCTTCCAGATAATCAATATGCACTTGCTTAGCATTTTATCCATTGGGTTATTATGGAATCAAACTAATCAAGAGTTCTAGACTTTGACAGGTTCTTCTTATTTGCTTTCATGTTACTATAGACAACTATGCCTAGGGTCTTGAAGTTCTATCACACCACATGTAGTCACTTACATGTATACTTACTTGACATATGTACTCTTTAGGTATTTACAACACCACTGGTCACTATATGATAAAAGCGTGAAAATTAATCGTAAGAAATTTATATTAGTTCAAGTTTGCTCTGTGTGGATTTATTGTTCTGTTTCAGTGATGTTCTGTGACTAAATCTGAAGGGAAAAGATATCACCTATGGGGTCAAAGCCTGCTCCCCAATGGTATCTGCTGACACTTTTGCAAGAGGCATATATACCCCTCGGGTCCCAGCAAGTTTTCACCAAGGTGGTAGGACCCAGCGATCCATTTCGGCCCTTTGCATACCTTGTTTATTCGTGTAGCCTGCCTTCCAGATAATCAATATGCACTTGCTTAGCATTTTATCCATTGGGTTATTATGGAATCAAACTAATCAAGAGTTCTAGACTTTGACAGGTTCTTCTTATTTGCTTTCATGTTACTATAGAAAACTATGCCTAGGGTCTTGAAGTTCTATCACACCACATGTTGTCACTTACATGTATGCTTACTTGACATATGTAACGCCTTAGGTATTTACAACACCACTGGTCACTATATGATAAAAGTGTGAAAATTAATCGTAAGAAATTTATATTAGTTCAAGTTTGCTCTGTGTGGATTTATTGTTTATTGTTCTGTTTCAGTTATGTTCTTTGACATTTTGAATTTTCTGAAGGGAAAATATATCACCTACGGGGTCAAAGCCAGTTCCCCAATGGTATCAGCTGCAGCTTTTGAAAGAGACATATATACCCCTCGGGTCCCAGCAAGTTTTCACCAAGGTGGTAGGACCCAGCGATCCATTTCTCCCCTTTGCATACCTTGTTTATTCGTGTAGCCTTCCCTACAGATAATCAATATGCACTTGCTTAGCATTTCTTCCATTGGGTTATTATGAAATCAAACTAATCAAGAGTTCTAGACTTTGACAGGTTTTTCTTATTTGCTTTCATGTTACTATAGACAACTATGCCTAGGGTCTTGAAGTTCTATCACACCACATGTAGTCACTTACATGTATGCTTACTTGGCATATGTAACTCTTAAGGTATTTACAACACCACTGGTCACTATATGATAAAAGCGTGAAAATTAATTGTAAGAAATTTATTTTAGTTCAAGTTTGCTCTGTGTGGATTTATTGTTCTGTTTCAGTGATGTTCTGTGACTAAATCTGAAGGGAAAAGATATCACCTATGGGGTCAAAGCCTACTCCCCAATGGTATCTGCTGACACTTTTGCAAGAGGCATATATACCCCTCGGGTCCCAGCAAGTTTTCACCAAGGTGGTAGGACCCAGCGATCCATTTCGGCCCTTTGCATACCTTGTATATTCGTGTAGCCTGCCTTCCAGATAATCAATATGCACTTGCTTAGCATTCTATCCATTGGGTTATTATGGAATCAAACTAATCAAGAGTTCTAGACTTTGACAGGTTCTTCTTATTTGCTTTCATGTTACTATAGACAACTATGCCTAGGGTCTTGAAGTTCTATCACACCACATGTAGTCACTTACATGTATGCTTACTTGACATATGTACTCTTTAGGTATTTACAACACCACTGGTCACTATATGATAAAAGTGTGAAAATTAATCGTAAGAAATTTATATTAGTTCAAGTTTGCTCTGTGTGGATTTATTGTTTATTGTTCTGTTTCAGTGATGTTCTTTGACATTTGGAATTTTCTGAAGGGAAAATATATCACCTACGGGGTCAAAGCCAGTTCCCCAATGGTATCAGCTGCAGCTTTTGAAAGAGGCATATATACCCCTCGGGTCCCAGCAAGTTTTCACCAAGGTGGTAGGACCCAGCGATCCATTTCTCCCCTTTGCATACCTTGTTTATTCGTGTAGCCTTCCCTACAGATAATCAATATGCACTTGCTTAGCATTTCTTCCATTGGGTTATTATGAAATCAAACTAATCAAGAGTTCTAGACTTTGACAGGTTTTTCTTATTTGCTTTCATGTTACTATAGACAACTATGCCTAGGGTCTTGAAGTTCTATCACACCACATGTAGTCACTTACATGTATGCTTACTTGGCATATGTAACTCTTAAGGTATTTACAACACCACTGGTCACTATATGATAAAAGCGTGAAAATTAATTGTAAGAAATTTATTTTAGTTCAAGTTTGCTCTGTGTGGATTTATTGTTCTGTTTCAGTGATGTTCTGTGACTAAATCTGAAGGGAAAAGATATCACCTATGGGGTCAAAGCCTGCTCCCCAATGGTATCTGCTGACACTTTTGCAAGAGGCATATATACCCCTCGGGTCCCAGCAAGTTTTCACCAAGGTGGTAGGACCCAGCGATCCATTTCGGCCCTTTGCATACCTTGTATATTCGTGTAGCCTGCCTTCCAGATAATCAATATGCACTTGCTTAGCATTTTATCCATTGGGTTATTATGGAATCAAACTAATCAAGAGTTCTAGACTTTGACAGGTTCTTCTTATTTGCTTTCATGTTACTATAGACAACTATGCCTAGGGTCTTGAAGTTCTATCACACCACATGTAGTCACTTACATGTATGCTTACTTGACATATGTAACGCCTTAGGTATTTACAACACCACTGGTCACTATATGATAAAAGTGTGAAAATTAATCGTAAGAAATTTATATTAGTTCAAGTTTGCTCTGAGTAGATTTATTATTCTGTTTCAGTGATGTTGTGTGACTAAATCTGAAGGGAAAAGATATCACCTATGGGGTCAAAGCCTGCTCCCCAATGGTTTCTGCTGACACTTTTGCAAGAGGCATATATACCCCTCGGGTCCCAGCAAGTTTTCACCAAGGTGGTAGGACCCAGCGATCCATTTCGGCCCTTTGCATACCTTGTTTATTCGTGTAGCCTGCCTTCCAGATAATCAATATGCACTTGCTTAGCATTTTATCCATTGGGTTATTATGGAATCAAACTAATCAAGAGTTCTAGACTTTGACAGGTTCTTCTTATTTGCTTTCATGTTACTATAGACAACTATGCCTAGGGTCTTGAAGTTCTATCACACCACATGTAGTCACTTACATGTATACTTACTTACTCTTTAGGTATTTACAACACCACTGGTCACTATATGATAAAAGTGTGAAAATTAATCGTAAGAAATTTATATTAGTTCAAGTTTGCTCTGTGTGGATTTATTGTTTATTGTTCTGTTTCAGTGATGTTCTTTGACATTTTGAATTTTCTTAAGGGAAAATATATCACCTACGGGGTCAAAGCCAGTTCCCCAATGGTATCAGCTGCAGCTTTTGCAAGAGGCATATATACCCCTCGGGTCCCAGCAAGTTTTCACCAAGGTAGTAGGACCCAGCGATCCATTTCTCCCCTTTGCATACCTTGTTTATTCGTGTAGCCTTCCCTACAGATAATCAATATGCACTTGCTTGGCATTTCTTCTATTGGGTTATTATGAAATCAAACTAATCAAGAGTTCTAGACTTTGACAGGTTTTTCTTATTTGCTTTCATGTTACTATAGACAACTATGCCTATGGTCTTGAAGTTCTATCACACCACATGTAGTCACTTACATGTATGCTTACTTGGCATATGTAACTCTTAAGGTATTTACAACACCACTGGTCACTATATGATAAAAGCGTGAAAATTAATCGTAAGAAATTTATTTTAGTTCAAGTTTGCTCTGTGTGGATGTATTGTTCTGTTCCAGTGATGTTCTTTGACTAAATCTGAAGGGAAAAGATATCACCTACGGGGTCAAAGCCTGTTCCCCAATGGTATCTGCTGAAGCTTTTGCAAGAGGCATATATACCCCTCGGGTCCCAGCAAGTTTTCACCAAGGTGGTAGGACCCAGCGATCCATTTCGGCCCTTTGCATACCTTGTTTATTCGTGTAGCCTGCCTTCCAGATAATCAATATGCACTTGCTTAGCATTTTATCCATTGGGTTATTATGGAATCAAACTAATCAAGAGTTCTACACTTTGACAGGTTCTTCTTATTTGCTTTCATGTTACTATAGACAACTATGCCTAGGGTCTTGAAGTTCTATCACACCACATGTTGTCACTTACATGTATGCTTACTTGACATATGTAACGCCTTAGGTATTTACAACACCACTGGTCACTATATGATAAAAGTGTGAAAATTAATCGTAAGAAATTTATATTAGTTCAAGTTTGCTCTGTGTAGATTTATTGTTCTGTTTCAGTGATGTTCTGTGACTAAATCTGAAGGGAGAAGATATCACCTTTGGGGTCAAAGCCTGTTCCCCAATGGTTTCTGCTGACACTTTTGCAAGAGGCATATATACCCCTCGGGTCCCAGCAAGTTTTCACCAAGGTGGTAGGACCCAGCGATCCATTTCGGCCCTTTGCATACCTTGTTTATTCGTGTAGCCTGCCTTCCAGATAATCAATATGCACTTGCTTAGCATTTTATCCATTGGGTTATTATGGAATCAAACTAATCAAGAGTTCTAGACTTTGACAGGTTCTTCTTATTTGCTTTCATGTTACTATGGACAACTATGCCTAGGGTCTTGAAGTTCTATCACACCACATGTAGTCACTTACATGTATACTTACTTGACATATGTACTCTTTAGGTATTTACAACACCACTGGTCACTATATGATAAAAGTGTGAAAATTAATCGTAAGAAATTTATATTAGTTCAAGTTTGCTCTGTGTGGATTTATTGTTTATTGTTCTGTTTCAGTTATGTTCTTTGACATTTTGAATTTTCTGAAGGGAAAATATATCACCTACGGGGTCAAAGCCAGTTCCCCAATGGTATCAGCTGCAGCTTTTGAAAGAGACATATATACCCCTCGGGTCCCAGCAAGTTTTCACCAAGGTGGTAGGACCCAGCGATCCATTTCTCCCCTTTGCATACCTTGTTTATTCGTGTAGCCTTCCCTACAGATAATCAATATGCACTTGCTTAGCATTTCTTCCATTGGGTTATTATGAAATCAAACTAATCAAGAGTTCTAGACTTTGACAGGTTTTTCTTATTTGCTTTCATGTTACTATAGACAACTATGCCTAGGGTCTTGAAGTTCTATCACACCACATGTAGTCACTTACATGTATGCTTACTTGGCATATGTAACTCTTAAGGTATTTACAACACCACTGGTCACTATATGATAAAAGCGTGAAAATTAATTGTAAGAAATTTATTTTAGTTCAAGTTTGCTCTGTGTGGATTTATTGTTCTGTTTCAGTGATGTTCTGTGACTAAATCTGAAGGGAAAAGATATCACCTATGGGGTCAAAGCCTGCTCCCCAATGGTATCTGCTGACACTTTTGCAAGAGGCATATATACCCCTCGGGTCCCAGCAAGTTTTCACCAAGGTGGTAGGACCCAGCGATCCATTTCGGCCCTTTGCATACCTTGTATATTCGTGTAGCCTGCCTTCCAGATAATCAATATGCACTTGCTTAGCATTTTATCCATTGGGTTATTATGGAATCAAACTAATCAAGAGTTCTAGACTTTGACAGGTTCTTCTTATTTGCTTTCATGTTACTATAGACAACTATGCCTAGGGTCTTGAAGTTCTATCACACCACATGTAGTCACTTACATGTATGCTTACTTGACATATGTAACGCCTTAGGTATTTACAACACCACTGGTCACTATATGATAAAAGTGTGAAAATTAATCGTAAGAAATTTATATTAGTTCAAGTTTGCTCTGAGTAGATTTATTATTCTGTTTCAGTGATGTTGTGTGACTAAATCTGAAGGGAAAAGATATCACCTATGGGGTCAAAGCCTGCTCCCCAATGGTTTCTGCTGAGACTTTTGCAAGAGGCATATATACCCCTCGGGTCCCAGCAAGTTTTCACCAAGGTGGTAGGACCCAGCGATCCATTTCGGCCCTTTGCATACCTTGTTTATTCGTGTAGCCTGCCTTCCAGATAATCAATATGCACTTGCTTAGCATTTTATCCATTGGGTTATTATGGAATCAAACTAATCAAGAGTTCTAGACTTTGACAGGTTCTTCTTATTTGCTTTCATGTTACTATAGACAACTATGCCTAGGGTCTTGAAGTTCTATCACACCACATGTAGTCACTTACATGTATGCTTACTTGGCATATGTAACTCTTAAGGTATTTTCAACACCACTGGTCACTATATGATAAAAGCGTGAAAATTAATCGTAAGAAATTTATTTTAGTTCAAGTTTGCTCTGTGTGGATGTATTGTTCTGTTCCAGTGATGTTCTTTGACTAAATCTGAAGGGAAAAGATATCACCTACGGGGTCAAAGCCTGTTCCCCAATGGTATCTGCTGAAGCTTTTGCAAGAGGCATATATACCCCTCGGGTCCCAGCAAGTTTTCACCAAGGTGGTAGGACCCAGCGATCCATTTCGGCCCTTTGCATACCTTGTTTATTCGTGTAGCCTGCCTTCCAGATAATCAATATGCACTTGCTTAGCATTTTATCCATTGGGTTATTATGGAATCAAACTAATCAAGAGTTCTAGACTTTGACAGGTTCTTCTTATTTGCTTTCATGTTACTATAGACAACTATGCCTAGGGTCTTGAAGTTCTATCACACCACATGTAGTCACTTACATGTATGCTTACTTGACATATGTAACTCCTTAGGTATTTACAACACCACTGGTCACTATATTATAAAAGTGTGAAAATTAATCGTAAGAAATTTATATTAGTTCAAGTTTGCTCTGTGTAGATTTATTGTTCTGTTTCAGTGATGTTCTCTGATTAAATCTGAAGGGAAAAGATATCACCTATGGGGTCAAAGCCTGCTCCCCAATGGTTTCTGCTGACACTTTTGCAAGAGGCATATATACCCCTCGGGTCCCAGCAAGTTTTCACCAAGGTGGTAGTACCCAGCGATCCATTTCGGCCCTTTGCATACCTTGTTTATTCGTGTAGCCTGCCTTCCAGATAATCAATATGCACTTGCTTAGCATTTTATCCATTGGGTTATTATGGAATCAAACTAATCAAGAGTTCTAGACTTTGACAGGTTCTTCTTATTTGCTTTCATGTTACTATAGACAACTATGCCTAGGGTCTTGAAGTTCTATCACACCACATGTAGTCACTTACATGTATGCTTACTTGACATATGTAACTCCTTAGGTATTTACAACACCACTGGTCACTATATGATAAAAGTGTGAAAATTAATCGTAAGAAATTTATATTAGTTCAAGTTTGCTCTGTGTAGATTTATTGTTCTGTTTCAGTGATGTTCTGTGACTAAATCTGAAGGGAAAAGATATCACCTATGGGGTCAAAGCCTGCTCCCCAATGGTATCTGCTGACACTTTTGCAAGAGACATATATACCCCTCGGGTCCCAGCAAGTTTTCACCAAGGTGGTAGGACCCAGCGATCCATTTCGGCCCTTTGCATACCTTGTTTATTCGTGTAGCCTGCCTTCCAGATAATCAATATGCACTTGCTTAGCATTTTATCCATTGGGTTATTATGGAATTAAACTAATCAAGAGTTCTAGACTTTGACAGGTTCTTCTTATTTGCTTTCATGTTACTATAGACAACTATGCCTAGGGTCTTGAAGTTCTATCACACCACATGTAGTCACTTACATGTATGCTTACTTGACATATGTAACTCCTTAGGTATTTACAACACCACTGGTCACTATATGATAAAAGTGTGAAAATTAATCGTAAGAAATTTATATTAGTTCAAGTTTGCTCTGTGTATATTTATTGTTCTGTTTCAGTGATGTTCTGTGACTAAATCTGAAGGGAAAAGATATCACCTATGGGGTCAAAGCCTGCTCCCCAATGGTTTCTGCTGACACTTTTGCAAGAGGCATATATACCCCTCGGGTCCCAGCAAGTTTTCACCAAGGTGGTAGGACCCAGCGATCCATTTCGGTCCTTTGCATACCTTGTTTATTCGTGTAGCCTGCCTTCCAGATAATCAATATGCACTTGCTTAGCATTTTATCCATTGGGTTATTATGGAATCAAACTAATCAAGAGTTCTAGACTTTGACAGGTTCTTCTTATTTGCTTTCATGTTACTATAGACAACTATGCCTAGGGTCTTGAAGTTCTATCACACCACATGTAGTCACTTACATGTATGCTTACTTGACATATGTAACGCCTTAGGTATTTACAACACCACTGGTCACTATATGATAAAAGTGTGAAAATTAATCGTAAGAAATTTATATTAGTTCAAGTTTGCTCTGTGTAGATTTATTGTTCTGTTTCAGTGATGTTCTCTGACTAAATCTGAAGGGAAAAGATATCACCTATGGGGTCAAAGCCTGCTCCCCAATGGTTTCTGCTGACACTTTTGCAAGAGGCATATATACCCCTCGGGTCCCAGCAAGTTTTCACCAAGGTGGTAGGACCCAGCGATCCATTTCGGCCCTTTGCATACCTTGTATATTCGTGTAGCCTGCCTTCCAGATAATCAATATGCACTTGCTTAGCATTTTATCCATTGGGTTATTATGGAATCAAACTAATCAAGAGTTCTAGACTTTGACAGGTTCTTCTTATTTGCTTTCATGTTACTATAGACAACTATGCCTAGGGTCTTGAAGTTCTATCACACCACATGTAGTCACTTACATGTATACTTACTTGACATATGTACTCTTTAGGTATTTACAACACCACTGGTCACTATATGATAAAAGCGTGAAAATTAATCGTAAGAAATTTATATTAGTTCAAGTTTGCTCTGTGTGGATTTATTGTTTATTGTTCTGTTTCAGTGATGTTCTTTGACATTTTGAATTTTCTGAAAGGAAAATATATCACCTACGGGGTCAAAGCCAGTTCCCCAATGGTATCAGCTGCAGCTTTTGCAAGAGACATATATACCCCTCGGGTCCCAGCAAGTTTTCACCAAGGTAGTAGGACCCAGCGATCCATTTCTCCCCTTTGCATACCTTGTTTATTTGTGTAGCCTTCCCTACAGATAATCAATATGCACTTGCTTAGCATTTCTTCTATTGGGTTATTATGAAATCAAACTAATCAAGAGGTCTAGACTTTGACAGGTTTTTCTTATTTGCTTTCATGTTACTATAGACAACTATGCCTATGGTCTTGAAGTTCTATCACACCACATGTAGTCACTTACATGTATGCTTACTTGGCATATGTAACTCTTAAGGTATTTTCAACACCACTGGTCACTATATGATAAAAGCGTGAAAATTAATCGTAAGAAATTTATTTTAGTTCAAGTTTGCTCTGTGTGGATGTATTGTTCTGTTCCAGTGATGTTCTTTGACTAAATCTGAAGGGAAAAGATATCACCTACGGGGTCAAAGCCTGTTCCCCAATGGTATCTGCTGAAGCTTTTGCAAGAGGCATATATACCCCTCGGGTCCCAGCAAGTTTTCACCAAGGTGGTAGGACCCAGCGATCCATTTCGGCCCTTTGCATACCTTGTTTATTCGTGTAGCCTGCCTTCCAGATAATCAATATGCACTTGCTTAGCATTTTATCCATTGGGTTATTATGGAATCAAACTAATCAAGAGTTCTAGACTTTGACAGGTTCTTCTTATTTGCTTTCATGTTACTATAGACAACTATGCCTAGGGTCTTGAAGTTCTATCACACCACATGTAGTCACTTACATGTATGCTTACTTGACATATGTAACTCCTTAGGTATTTACAACACCACTGGTCACTATATGATAAAAGTGTGAAAATTAATCGTAAGAAATTTATATTAGTTCAAGTTTGCTCTGTGTAGATTTATTGTTCTGTTTCAGTGATGTTCTGTGACTAAATCTGAAGGGAAAAGATATCACCTATGGGGTCAAAGCCTGCTCCCCAATGGTATCTGCTGACACTTTTGCAAGAGGCATATATACCCCTCGGGTCCCAGCAAGTTTTCACCAAGGTGGTAGGACCCAGCGATCCATTTCGGCCCTTTGCATACCTTGTTTATTCGTGTAGCCTGCCTTCCAGATAATCAATATGCACTTGCTTAGCATTTTATCCATTGGGTTATTATGGAATCAAACTAATCAAGAGTTCTAGACTTTGACAGGTTCTTCTTATTTGCTTTCATGTTACTATAGACAACTATGCCTAGGGTCTTGAAGTTCTATCACACCACATGTTGTCACTTACATGTATGCTTACTTGACATATGTAACGCCTTAGGTATTTACAACACCACTGGTCACTATATGATAAAAGTGTGAAAATTAATCGTAAAAAATTTATATTAGTTCAAGTTTGCTCTGTGTAGATTTATTGTTCTGTTTCAGTGATGTTCTGTGACTAAATCTGAAGGGAAAAGATATCACCTTTGGGGTCAAAGCCTGCTCCCCAATGGTTTCTGCTGACACTTTTGCAAGAGGCATATATACCCCTCGGGTCCCAGCAAGTTTTCACCAAGGTGGTAGGACCCAGCGATCCATTTCGGCCCTTTGCATACCTTGTTTATTCGTGTAGCCTGCCTTCCAGATAATCAATATGCACTTGCTTAGCATTTTATCCATTGGGTTATTATGGAATCAAACTAATCAAGAGTTCTAGACTTTGACAGGTTCTTCTTATTTGCTTTCATGTTACTATAGACAACTATGCCTAGGGTCTTGAAGTTCTATCACACCACATGTAGTCACTTACATGTATGCTTACTTGACATATGTACTCTTTAGGTATTTACAACACCACTGGTCACTATATGATAAAAGTGTGAAAATTAATCGTAAGAAATTTATATTAGTTCAAGTTTGCTCTGTGTGGATTTATTGTTTATTGTTCTGTTTCAGTGATGTTCTTTGACATTTTGAATTTTCTGAAGGGAAAATATATCACCTACGGGGTCAAAGCCAGTTCCCCAATGGTATCAGCTGCAGCTTTTGAAAGAGACATATATACCCCTCGGGTCCCAGCAAGTTTTCACCAAGGTGGTAAGACCCAGCGATCCATTTCTCCCCTTTGCATACCTTGTTTATTCGTGTAGCCTTCCCTACAGATAATCAATATGCACTTGCTTAGCATTTCTTCCATTGGGTTATTATGAAATCAAACTAATCAAGAGTTCTAGACTTTGACAGGTTTTTCTTATTTGCTTTCATGTTACTATAGACAACTATGCCTAGGGTCTTGAAGTTCTATCACACCACATGTAGTCACTTACATGTATGCTTACTTGGCATATGTAACTCTTAAGGTATTTACAACACCACTGGTCACTATATGATAAAAGCGTGAAAATTAATTGTAAGAAATTTATTTTAGTTCAAGTTTGCTCTGTGTGGATTTATTGTTCTGTTTCAGTGATGTTCTGTGACTAAATCTGAAGGGAAAAGATATCACCTATGGGGTCAAAGCCTGCTCCCCAATGGTATCTGCTGACACTTTTGCAAGAGGCATATATACCCCTCGGGTCCCAGCAAGTTTTCACCTAGGTGGTAGGACCCAGCGATCCATTTCGGCCCTTTGCATACCTTGTTTATTCGTGTAGCCTGCCTTCCAGATAATCAATATGCACTTGCTTAGCATTTTATCCATTGGGTTATTATGGAATCAAACTAATCAAGAGTTCTAGACTTTGACAGGTTCTTCTTATTTGCTTTCATGTTACTATAGACAACTATGCCTAGGGTCTTGAAGTTCTATCACACCACATGTAGTCACTTACATGTATGCTTACTTGACATATGTAACGCCTTAGGTATTTACAACACCACTGGTCACTATATGATAAAAGTGTGAAAATTAATCGTAAGAAATTTATATTAGTTCAAGTTTGCTCTGTGTAGATTTATTGTTCTGTTTCAGTGATGTTCTGTGACTAAATCTGAAGGGAAAAGATATCACCTATGGGGTCAAAGCCTGCTCCTCAATGGTTTCTGCTGAAGCTTTTGCAAGAGGCATATATACCCCTCGGGTCCCAGCAAGTTTTCACCAAGGTGGTAGGACCCAGCGATCCATTTCGGCCCTTTGCATACCTTGTTTATTCGTGTAGCCTGCCTTCCAGATAATCAATATGCACTTGCTTAGCATTTTATCCATTGGGTTATTATGGAATCAAACTAATCAAGAGTTCTAGACTTTGACAGATTCTTCTTATTTGCTTTCATGTTACTATAGACAACTATGCCTATGGTCTTGAAGTTCTATCACACCACATGTAGTCACTTACATGTATACTTACTTACTCTTTAGGTATTTACAACACCACTGGTCACTATATGATAAAAGTGTGAAAATTAAACGTAAGAAATTTATATTAGTTCAAGTTTGCTCTGTGTGGATTTATTGTTTATTGTTCTGTTTCAGTGATGTTCTTTGACATTTTGAATTTTCTTAAGGGAAAATATATCACCTACGGGGTCAAAGCCAGTTCCCCAATGGTATCAGCTGCAGCTTTTGCAAGAGACATATATACCCCTCGGGTCCCAGCAAGTTTTCACCAAGGTACTAGGACCCAGCGATCCATTTCTCCCCTTTGCATACCTTGTTTATTCGTGTAGCCTTCCCTACAGATAATCAATATGCACTTGCTTAGCATTTCTTCTATTAGATTATTATGAAATCAAACTAATCAAGAGTTCTAGACTTTGACAGGTTTTTCTTATTTGCTTTCATGTTACTATAGACAACTATGCCTATGGTCTTGAAGTTCTATCACACCACATGTAGTCACTTACATGTATGCTTACTTGGCATATGTAACTCTTAAGGTATTTACAACACCACTGGTCACTATATGATAAAAGCGTGAAAATTAATCGTAAGAAATTTATTTTAGTTCAAGTTTGCTCTGTGTGGATGTATTGTTCTGTTCCAGTGATGTTCTTTGACTAAATCTGAAGGGAAAAGATATCACCTACGGGGTCAAAGCCTGCTCCCCAATGGTATCTGCTGAAGCTTTTGCAAGAGGCATATATACCCCTCGGGTCCCAGCAAGTTTTCACCAAGGTGGTAGGACCCAGCGATCCATTTCGGCCCTTTGCATACCTTGTTTATTCGTGTAGCCTGCCTTCCAGATAATCAATATGCACTTGCTTAGCATTTTATCCATTGGGTTATTATGGAATCAAACTAATCAAGAGTTCTACACTTTGACAGGTTCTTCTTATTTGCTTTCATGTTACTATAGACAACTATGCCTAGGGTCTTGAAGTTCTATCACACCACATGTAGTCACTTACATGTATGCTTACTTGACATATGTAACTCCTTAGGTATTTACAACACCACTGGTCACTATATGATAAAAGTGTGAAAATTAATCGTAAGAAATTTATATTAGTTCAAGTTTGCTCTGTGTAGATTTATTGTTCTGTTTCAGTGATGTTCTCTGATTAAATCTGAAGGGAAAAGATATCACCTATGGGGTCAAAGCCTGCTCCCCAATGGTTTCTGCTGACACTTTTGCAAGAGGCATATATACCCCTCAGGTCCCAGCAAGTTTTCACCAAGGTGGTAGTACCCAGCGATCCATTTCGGCCCTTTGCATACCTTGTTTATTCGTGTAGCCTGCCTTCCAGATAATCAATATGCACTTGCTTAGCATTTTATCCATTGGGTTATTATGGAATCAAACTAATCAAGAGTTCTAGA
Source organism: Scardinius erythrophthalmus (assembly GCF_964197995.2). Taxonomy (NCBI): domain Eukaryota; kingdom Metazoa; phylum Chordata; class Actinopteri; order Cypriniformes; family Leuciscidae; genus Scardinius; species Scardinius erythrophthalmus. The sequence goes on from NC_138234.1 coordinate 40,916,912, forward strand.
CTTTGACAGGTTCTTCTTATTTGCTTTCATGTTACTATAGACAACTATGCCTAGGGTCTTGAAGTTCTATCACACCACATGTAGTCACTTACATGTATGCTTACTTGACATATGTAACTCCTTAGGTATTTACAACACCACTGGTCACTATATGATAAAAGTGTGAAAATTAATCGTAAGAAATTTATATTAGTTCAAGTTTGCTCTGTGTAGATTTATTGTTCTGTTTCAGTGATGTTCTGTGACTAAATCTGAAGGGAAAAGATATCACCTATGGGGTCAAAGCCTGCTCCCCAATGGTATCTGCTGACACTTTTGCAAGAGACATATATACCCCTCGGGTCCCAGCAAGTTTTCACCAAGGTGGTAGGACCCAGCGATCCATTTCGGCCCTTTGCATACCTTGTTTATTCGTGTAGCCTGCCTTCCAGATAATCAATATGCACTTGCTTAGCATTTTATCCATTGGGTTATTATGGAATTAAACTAATCAAGAGTTCTAGACTTTGACAGGTTCTTCTTATTTGCTTTCATGTTACTATAGACAACTATGCCTAGGGTCTTGAAGTTCTATCACACCACATGTAGTCACTTACATGTATGCTTACTTGACATATGTAACTCCTTAGGTATTTACAACACCACTGGTCACTATATGATAAAAGTGTGAAAATTAATCGTAAGAAATTTATATTAGTTCAAGTTTGCTCTGTGTATATTTATTGTTCTGTTTCAGTGATGTTCTGTGACTAAATCTGAAGGGAAAAGATATCACCTATGGGGTCAAAGCCTGCTCCCCAATGGTTTCTGCTGACACTTTTGCAAGAGGCATATATACCCCTCGGGTCCCAGCAAGTTTTCACCAAGGTGGTAGGACCCAGCGATCCATTTCGGTCCTTTGCATACCTTGTTTATTCGTGTAGCCTGCCTTCCAGATAATCAATATGCACTTGCTTAGCATTTTATCCATTGGGTTATTATGGAATCAAACTAATCAAGAGTTCTAGACTTTGACAGGTTCTTCTTATTTGCTTTCATGTTACTATAGACAACTATGCCTAGGGTCTTGAAGTTCTATCACACCACATGTAGTCACTTACATGTATGCTTACTTGACATATGTAACGCCTTAGGTATTTACAACACCACTGGTCACTATATGATAAAAGTGTGAAAATTAATCGTAAGAAATTTATATTAGTTCAAGTTTGCTCTGTGTAGATTTATTGTTCTGTTTCAGTGATGTTCTCTGACTAAATCTGAAGGGAAAAGATATCACCTATGGGGTCAAAGCCTGCTCCCCAATGGTTTCTGCTGACACTTTTGCAAGAGGCATATATACCCCTCGGGTCCCAGCAAGTTTTCACCAAGGTGGTAGGACCCAGCGATCCATTTCGGCCCTTTGCATACCTTGTATATTCGTGTAGCCTGCCTTCCAGATAATCAATATGCACTTGCTTAGCATTTTATCCATTGGGTTATTATGGAATCAAACTAATCAAGAGTTCTAGACTTTGACAGGTTCTTCTTATTTGCTTTCATGTTACTATAGACAACTATGCCTAGGGTCTTGAAGTTCTATCACACCACATGTAGTCACTTACATGTATACTTACTTGACATATGTACTCTTTAGGTATTTACAACACCACTGGTCACTATATGATAAAAGCGTGAAAATTAATCGTAAGAAATTTATATTAGTTTAAGTTTGCTCTGTGTGGATTTATTGTTTATTGTTCTGTTTCAGTGATGTTCTTTGACATTTTGAATTTTCTGAAAGGAAAATATATCACCTACGGGGTCAAAGCCAGTTCCCCAATGGTATCAGCTGCAGCTTTTGCAAGAGACATATATACCCCTCGGGTCCCAGCAAGTTTTCACCAAGGTAGTAGGACCCAGCGATCCATTTCTCCCCTTTGCATACCTTGTTTATTTGTGTAGCCTTCCCTACAGATAATCAATATGCACTTGCTTAGCATTTCTTCTATTGGGTTATTATGAAATCAAACTAATCAAGAGGTCTAGACTTTGACAGGTTTTTCTTATTTGCTTTCATGTTACTATAGACAACTATGCCTATGGTCTTGAAGTTCTATCACACCACATGTAGTCACTTACATGTATGCTTACTTGGCATATGTAACTCTTAAGGTATTTTCAACACCACTGGTCACTATATGATAAAAGCGTGAAAATTAATCGTAAGAAATTTATTTTAGTTCAAGTTTGCTCTGTGTGGATGTATTGTTCTGTTCCAGTGATGTTCTTTGACTAAATCTGAAGGGAAAAGATATCACCTACGGGGTCAAAGCCTGTTCCCCAATGGTATCTGCTGAAGCTTTTGCAAGAGGCATATATACCCCTCGGGTCCCAGCAAGTTTTCACCAAGGTGGTAGGACCCAGCGATCCATTTCGGCCCTTTGCATACCTTGTTTATTCGTGTAGCCTGCCTTCCAGATAATCAATATGCACTTGCTTAGCATTTTATCCATTGGGTTATTATGGAATCAAACTAATCAAGAGTTCTAGACTTTGACAGGTTCTTCTTATTTGCTTTCATGTTACTATAGACAACTATGCCTAGGGTCTTGAAGTTCTATCACACCACATGTAGTCACTTACATGTATGCTTACTTGACATATGTAACTCCTTAGGTATTTACAACACCACTGGTCACTATATGATAAAAGTGTGAAAATTAATCGTAAGAAATTTATATTAGTTCAAGTTTGCTCTGTGTAGATTTATTGTTCTGTTTCAGTGATGTTCTGTGACTAAATCTGAAGGGAAAAGATATCACCTATGGGGTCAAAGCCTGCTCCCCAATGGTATCTGCTGACACTTTTGCAAGAGGCATATATACCCCTCGGGTCCCAGCAAGTTTTCACCAAGGTGGTAGGACCCAGCGATCCATTTCGGCCCTTTGCATACCTTGTTTATTCGTGTAGCCTGCCTTCCAGATAATCAATATGCACTTGCTTAGCATTTTATCCATTGGGTTATTATGGAATCAAACTAATCAAGAGTTCTAGACTTTGACAGGTTCTTCTTATTTGCTTTCATGTTACTATAGACAACTATGCCTAGGGTCTTGAAGTTCTATCACACCACATGTTGTCACTTACATGTATGCTTACTTGACATATGTAACGCCTTAGGTATTTACAACACCACTGGTCACTATATGATAAAAGTGTGAAAATTAATCGTAAGAAATTTATATTAGTTCAAGTTTGCTCTGTGTAGATTTATTGTTCTGTTTCAGTGATGTTCTGTGACTAAATCTGAAGGGAAAAGATATCACCTTTGGGGTCAAAGCCTGCTCCCCAATGGTTTCTGCTGACACTTTTGCAAGAGGCATATATACCCCTCGGGTCCCAGCAAGTTTTCACCAAGGTGGTAGGACCCAGCGATCCATTTCGGCCCTTTGCATACCTTGTTTATTCGTGTAGCCTGCCTTCCAGATAATCAATATGCACTTGCTTAGCATTTTATCCATTGGGTTATTATGGAATCAAACTAATCAAGAGTTCTAGACTTTGACAGGTTCTTCTTATTTGCTTTCATGTTACTATAGACAACTATGCCTAGGGTCTTGAAGTTCTATCACACCACATGTAGTCACTTACATGTATGCTTACTTGACATATGTACTCTTTAGGTATTTACAACACCACTGGTCACTATATGATAAAAGTGTGAAAATTAATCGTAAGAAATTTATATTAGTTCAAGTTTGCTCTGTGTGGATTTATTGTTTATTGTTCTGTTTCAGTGATGTTCTTTGACATTTTGAATTTTCTGAAGGGAAAATATATCACCTACGGGGTCAAAGCCAGTTCCCCAATGGTATCAGCTGCAGCTTTTGAAAGAGACATATATACCCCTCGGGTCCCAGCAAGTTTTCACCAAGGTGGTAAGACCCAGCGATCCATTTCTCCCCTTTGCATACCTTGTTTATTCGTGTAGCCTTCCCTACAGATAATCAATATGCACTTGCTTAGCATTTCTTCCATTGGGTTATTATGAAATCAAACTAATCAAGAGTTCTAGACTTTGACAGGTTTTTCTTATTTGCTTTCATGTTACTATAGACAACTATGCCTAGGGTCTTGAAGTTCTATCACACCACATGTAGTCACTTACATGTATGCTTACTTGGCATATGTAACTCTTAAGGTATTTACAACACCACTGGTCACTATATGATAAAAGCGTGAAAATTAATTGTAAGAAATTTATTTTAGTTCAAGTTTGCTCTGTGTGGATTTATTGTTCTGTTTCAGTGATGTTCTGTGACTAAATCTGAAGGGAAAAGATATCACCTATGGGGTCAAAGCCTGCTCCCCAATGGTATCTGCTGACACTTTTGCAAGAGGCATATATACCCCTCGGGTCCCAGCAAGTTTTCACCTAGGTGGTAGGACCCAGCGATCCATTTCGGCCCTTTGCATACCTTGTATATTCGTGTAGCCTGCCTTCCAGATAATCAATATGCACTTGCTTAGCATTTTATCCATTGGGTTATTATGGAATCAAACTAATCAAGAGTTCTAGACTTTGACAGGTTCTTCTTATTTGCTTTCATGTTACTATAGACAACTATGCCTAGGGTCTTGAAGTTCTATCACACCACATGTAGTCACTTACATGTATGCTTACTTGACATATGTAACGCCTTAGGTATTTACAACACCACTGGTCACTATATGATAAAAGTGTGAAAATTAATCGTAAGAAATTTATATTAGTTCAAGTTTGCTCTGAGTAGATTTATTATTCTGTTTCAGTGATGTTGTGTGACTAAATCTGAAGGGAAAAGATATCACCTATGGGGTCAAAGCCTGCTCCCCAATGGTTTCTGCTGACACTTTTGCAAGAGGCATATATACCCCTCGGGTCCCAGCAAGTTTTCACCAAGGTGGTAGGACCCAGCGATCCATTTCGGCCCTTTGCATACCTTGTTTATTCGTGTAGCCTGCCTTCCAGATAATCAATATGCACTTGCTTAGCATTTTATCCATTGGGTTATTATGGAATCAAACTAATCAAGAGTTCTAGACTTTGACAGGTTCTTCTTATTTGCTTTCATGTTACTATAGACAACTATGCCTAGGGTCTTGAAGTTCTATCACACCACATGTAGTCACTTACATGTATACTTACTTACTCTTTAGGTATTTACAACACCACTGGTCACTATATGATAAAAGTGTGAAAATTAAACGTAAGAAATTTATATTAGTTCAAGTTTGCTCTGTGTGGATTTATTGTTTATTGTTCTGTTTCAGTGATGTTCTTTGACATTTTGAATTTTCTTAAGGGAAAATATATCACCTACGGCAGGGAACGGCAACTGGCGGCCCGCGGGCCAAAACTGGCCCGCCAGCAATATTTTCTGGCCCGCCGGATTATTATGGAAGTCCTAAATGCTGCACAAAACTCTTCCAATACTTGAGAAAAGCCGTAGTCGCGCGGCGATTTCACCGCCGCATACTGTGTGAAACACATATAGGGAATCATGCGGCGCGGGATTACATTTTAAAGTATAACTGTACGTTCAAACTGGACGCGAATAGCGCGTCAAATTCGCGCCTGCCACGTCTAGTTACGCTTGACCACTTTGTGTCCATTCGCGCGTCAAAAGACTGTAGCGGTCAGAACTCTGGTGTACTTTGGACGGAGCGGGCGGTCTGACTGACAATAGCCCATTCCAACACCTTTTGACAGCGTATCCGCACTTAATTCGGACCACCTGTAGGCTACACCTAGCTCTGAGGAGCTGTTTGGTACTGAAACCATTGTCAGCCAACAACATTCTTTTTTTGCAAGGATGTTTGAAATAGTTCGGCAGAAAATAGCCTACTTCATTTGTCAGTAGGGCAATATGATTTTCGTTTAGGTTGCTTAGAAATTTGAGTGATAGGCTGCTTTTGTCCTATTTAATTTATGTTATTTATATTTCATAATTTTTTTCTTTGGCATTTTTTTCTCTGCTGACAGTAGGCCTACAATGTTAAAATAGCGTAATATTTATATTGACAGACCTCCTTAAACCTTAGGTGTGTATGTGTGTGTCCCGAATAAATAATAATAATAAAAAAGGAATAAAGTTCGAAAAAAGTGGGACTGTAAGCGAATGAGGCATGATTCACACCTTTATTAAAATGGCTGTAATCTGTTACCACAATAGTACTTGATCTGTTTTAAATTATTTCCTTGATATATGCTTAAGGTGTTAAATTCAAAATAAAAAATCAAAATTAAAATTAGTCTAATCCAGTAATAAATTTTTTCTATTTTTGATCTGAGTACAATCAGAAAACCCGTCGTTATTTGTTTTTTCATTTTAGTTCAGGAAATAAATAATGGAAAAACAAGTAGTTTTTCATCTTTTTATTTTTGGTTTTAATTTGAAAAAACGATTGAACGAATGATCCACGGACAGTGACGGACCCATCATATTCTGCGATTATAGGCCTATATAAGAGTATTTAATTTGTATCCATAGGCCTACTCTGTGTAGCTGGCCCGCCACCTACTGGCAAAAAAAATATTGGCCCTCGGCCAAAGTTACTTGCCGACCCCTGACCTACGGGGTCAAAGCCAGTTCCCCAATGGTATCAGCTGCAGCTTTTGCAAGAGACATATATACCCCTCGGGTCCCAGCAAGTTTTCACCAAGGTAGTAGGACCCAGCGATCCATTTCTCCCCTTTGCATACCTTGTTTATTCGTGTAGCCTTCCCTACAGATAATCAATATGCACTTGCTTGGCATTTCTTCTATTGGTTTATTATGAAATCAAACTAATCAAGAGTTCTAGACTTTGACAGGTTTTTCTTATTTGCTTTCATGTTACTATAGACAACTATGCCTATGGTCTTGAAGTTCTATCACACCACATGTAGTCACTTACATGTATGCTTACTTGGCATATGTAACTCTTAAGGTATTTACAACACCACTGGTCACTATATGATAAAAGCGTGAAAATTAATCGTAAGAAATTTATTTTAGTTCAAGTTTGCTCTGTGTGGATGTATTGTTCTGTTCCAGTGATGTTCTTTGACTAAATCTGAAGGGAAAAGATATCACCTACGGGGTCAAAGCCTGTTCCCCAATGGTATCTGCTGAAGCTTTTGTAAGAGGCATATATACCCCTCGGGTCCCAGCAAGTTTTCACCAAGGTGGTAGGACCCAGCGATCCATTTCGGCCCTTTGCATACCTTGTATATTCGTGTAGCCTGCCTTCCAGATAATCAATATGCACTTGCTTAGCATTTTATCCATTGGGTTATTATGGAATCAAACTAATCAAGAGTTCTAGACTTTGACAGGTTCTTCTTATTTGCTTTCATGTTACTATAGACAACTATGCCTAGGGTCTTGAAGTTCTATCACACCACATGTAGTCACTTACATGTATACTTACTTACTCTTTAGGTATTTACAACACCACTGGTCACTATATGATAAAAGTGTGAAAATTAATCGTAAGAAATTTATATTAGTTCAAGTTTGCTCTGTGTGGATTTATTGTTTATTGTTCTGTTTCAGTGATGTTCTTTGACATTTTGAATTTTCTTAAGGGAAAATATATCACCTACGGGGTCAAAGCCAGTTCCCCAATGGTATCAGCTGCAGCTTTTGCAAGAGACATATATACCCCTCGGGTCCCAGCAAGTTTTCACCAAGGTAGTAGGACCCAGCGATCCATTTCTCCCCTTTGCATACCTTGTTTATTCGTGTAGCCTTCCCTACAGATAATCAATATGCACTTGCTTGGCATTTCTTCTATTGGTTTATTATGAAATCAAACTAATCAAGAGTTCTAGACTTTGACAGGTTTTTCTTATTTGCTTTCATGTTACTATAGACAACTATGCCTATGGTCTTGAAGTTCTATCACACCACATGTAGTCACTTACATGTATGCTTACTTGGCATATGTAACTCTTAAGGTATTTACAACACCACTGGTCACTATATGATAAAAGCGTGAAAATTAATCGTAAGAAATTTATTTTAGTTCAAGTTTGCTCTGTGTGGATGTATTGTTCTGTTCCAGTGATGTTCTTTGACTAAATCTGAAGGGAAAAGATATCACCTACGGGGTCAAAGCCTGTTCCCCAATGGTATCTGCTGAAGCTTTTGCAAGAGGCATATATACCCCTCGGGTCCCAGCAAGTTTTCACCAAGGTGGTAGGACCCAGCGATCCATTTCGGCCCTTTGCATACCTTGTTTATTCGTGTAGCCTGCCTTCCAGATAATCAATATGCACTTGCTTAGCATTTTATCCATTGGGTTATTATGGAATCAAACTAATCAAGAGTTCTAGACTTTGACAGGTTCTTCTTATTTGCTTTCATGTTACTATAGACAACTATGCCTAGGGTCTTGAAGTTCTATCACACCACATGTTGTCACTTACATGTATGCTTACTTGACATATGTAACGCCTTAGGTATTTACAACACCACTGGTCACTATATGATAAAAGTGTGAAAATTAATCGTAAGAAATTTATATTAGTTCAAGTTTGCTCTGTGTAGATTTATTGTTCTGTTTCAGTGATGTTCTGTGACTAAATCTGAAGGGAAAAGATATCACCTTTGGGGTCAAAGCCTGCTCCCCAATGGTTTCTGCTGACACTTTTGCAAGAGGCATATATACCCCTCGGGTCCCAGCAAGTTTTCACCAAGGTGGTAGGACCCAGCGATCCATTTCGGCCCTTTGCATACCTTGTTTATTCGTGTAGCCTGCCTTCCAGATAATCAATATGCACTTGCTTAGCATTTTATCCATTGGGTTATTATGGAATCAAACTAATCAAGAGTTCTAGACTTTGACAGGTTCTTCTTATTTGCTTTCATGTTACTATAGACAACTATGCCTAGGGTCTTGAAGTTCTATCACACCACATGTAGTCACTTACATGTATACTTACTTGACATATGTACTCTTTAGGTATTTACAACACCACTGGTCACTATATGATAAAAGTGTGAAAATTAATCGTAAGAAATTTATATTAGTTCAAGTTTGCTCTGTGTGGATTTATTGTTTATTGTTCTGTTTCAGTGATGTTCTTTGACATTTTGAATTTTCTGAAGGGAAAATATATCACCTACGGGGTCAAAGCCAGTTCCCCAATGGTATCAGCTGCAGCTTTTGAAAGAGACATATATACCCCTCGGGTCCCAGCAAGTTTTCACCAAGGTGGTAGGACCCAGCGATCCATTTCTCCCCTTTGCATACCTTGTTTATTCGTGTAGCCTTCCCTACAGATAATCAATATGCACTTGCTTAGCATTTCTTCCATTGGGTTATTATGAAATCAAACTAATCAAGAGTTCTAGACTTTGACAGGTTTTTCTTATTTGCTTTCATGTTACTATAGACAACTATGCCTAGGGTCTTGAAGTTCTATCACACCACATGTAGTCACTTACATGTATGCTTACTTGGCATATGTAACTCTTAAGGTATTTACAACACCACTGGTCACTATATGATAAAAGCGTGAAAATTAATTGTAAGAAATTTATTTTAGTTCAAGTTTGCTCTGTGTGGATTTATTGTTCTGTTTCAGTGATGTTCTGTGACTAAATCTGAAGGGAAAAGATATCACCTATGGGGTCAAAGCCTGCTCCCCAATGGTATCTGCTGACACTTTTGCAAGAGGCATATATACCCCTCGGGTCCCAGCAAGTTTTCACCAAGGTGGTAGGACCCAGCGATCCATTTCGGCCCTTTGCATACCTTGTATATTCGTGTAGCCTGCCTTCCAGATAATCAATATGCACTTGCTTAGCATTTTATCCATTGGGTTATTATGGAATCAAACTAATCAAGAGTTCTAGACTTTGACAGGTTCTTCTTATTTGCTTTCATGTTACTATAGACAACTATGCCTAGGGTCTTGAAGTTCTATCACACCACATGTAGTCACTTACATGTATGCTTACTTGACATATGTAACTCCTTAGGTATTTACAACACCACTGGTCACTATATGATAAAAGTGTGAAAATTAATCGTAAGAAATTTATATTAGTTCAAGTTTGCTCTGTGTAGATTTATTGTTCTGTTTCAGTGATGTTCTCTGACTAAATCTGAAGGGAAAAGATATCACCTATGGGGTCAAAGCCTGCTCCCCAGTGGTTTCTGCTGACACTTTTGCAAGAGGCATATATACCCCTCGGGTTCCAGCAAGTTTTCACCAAGGTGGTAGGACCCAGCGATCCATTTCGGCCCTTTGCATACCTTGTTTATTCGTGTAGCCTGCCTTCCAGATAATCAATATGCACTTGCTTAGCATTTTATCCATTGGGTTATTATGGAATCAAACTAATCAAGAGTTCTAGACTTTGACAGGTTCTTCTTATTTGCTTTCATGTTACTATAGACAACTATGCCTAGGGTCTTGAAGTTCTATCACACCACATGTAGTCACTTACATGTATGCTTACTTGACATATGTAACGCCTTAGGTATTTACAACACCACTGGTCACTATATGATAAAAGTGTGAAAATTAATCGTAAGAAATTTATATTAGTTCAAGTTTGCTCTGTGTATATTTATTGTTCTGTTTCAGTGATGTTCTGTGACTAAATCTGAAGGGAAAAGATATCACCTATGGGGTCAAAGCCTGCTCCCCAATGGTTTCTGCTGACACTTTTGCAAGAGGCATATTTACCCCTCGGGTCCCAGCAAGTTTTCACCAAGGTGGTAGGACCCAGCGATCCATTTCGGTCCTTTGCATACCTTGTTTATTCGTGTAGCCTGCCTTCCAGATAATCAATATGCACTTGCTTAGCATTTTATCCATTGGGTTATTATGGAATCAAACTAATCAAGAGTTCTAGACTTTGACAGGTTCTTCTTATTTGCTTTCATGTTACTATAGACAACTATGCCTAGGGTCTTGAAGTTCTATCACACCACATGTAGTCACTTACATGTATGCTTACTTGACATATGTAACGCCTTAGGTATTTACAACACCACTGGTCACTATATGATAAAAGTGTGAAAATTAATCGTAAGAAATTTATATTAGTTCAAGTTTGCTCTGTGTAGATTTATTGTTCTGTTTCAGTGATGTTCTGTGATTAAATCTGAAGGGAAAAGATATCACCTATGGGGTCAAAGCCTGCTCCCCAATGGTTTCTGCTGAAGCTTTTGCAAGAGGCATATATACCCCTCGGGTCCCAGCAAGTTTTCACCAAGGTGGTAGGACCCAGCGATCCATTTCGGCCCTTTGCATACCTTGTTTATTCGTGTAGCCTGCCTTCCAGATAATCAATATGCACTTGCTTAGCATTTTATCCATTGGGTTATTATGGAATCAAACTAATCAAGAGTTCTAGACTTTGACAGGTTCTTCTTATTTGCTTTCATGTTACTATAGACAACTATGCCTATGGTCTTGAAGTTCTATCACACCACATGTAGTCACTTACATGTATACTTACTTACTCTTTAGGTATTTACAACACCACTGGTCACTATATGATAAAAGTGTGAAAATTAATCGTAAGAAATTTATATTAGTTCAAGTTTGCTCTGTGTGGATTTATTGTTTATTGTTCTGTTTCAGTGATGTTCTTTGACATTTTGAATTTTCTGAAAGGAAAATATATCACCTACGGGGTCAAAGCCAGTTCCCCAATGGTATCAGCTGCAGCTTTTGCAAGAGACATATATACCCCTCGGGTCCCAGCAAGTTTTCACCAAGGTAGTAGGACCCAGCGATCCATTTCTCCCCTTTGCATACCTTGTTTATTTGTGTAGCCTTCCCTACAGATAATCAATATGCACTTGCTTAGCATTTCTTCTATTGGGTTATTATGAAATCAAACTAATCAAGAGTTCTAGACTTTGACAGGTTTTTCTTATTTGCTTTCATGTTACTATAGACAACTATGCCTATGGTCTTGAAGTTCTATCACACCACATGTAGTCACTTACATGTATGCTTACTTGGCATATGTAACTCTTAAGGTATTTTCAACACCACTGGTCACTATATGATAAAAGCGTGAAAATTAATCGTAAGAAATTTATTTTAGTTCAAGTTTGCTCTGTGTGGATGTATTGTTCTGTTCCAGTGATGTTCTTTGACTAAATCTGAAGGGAAAAGATATCACCTACGGGGTCAAAGCCTGTTCCCCAATGGTATCTGCTGAAGCTTTTGCAAGAGGCATATATACCCCTCGGGTCCCAGCAAGTTTTCACCAAGGTGGTAGGACCCAGCGATCCATTTCGGCCCTTTGCATACCTTGTTTATTCGTGTAGCCTGCCTTCCAGATAATCAATATGCACTTGCTTAGCATTTTATCCATTGGGTTATTATGGAATCAAACTAATCAAGAGTTCTAGACTTTGACAGGTTCTTCTTATTTGCTTTCATGTTACTATAGACAACTATGCCTAGGGTCTTGAAGTTCTATCACACCACATGTAGTCACTTACATGTATACTTACTTACTCTTTAGGTATTTACAACACCACTGGTCACTATATGATAAAAGTGTGAAAATTAATCGTAAGAAATTTATATTAGTTCAAGTTTGCTCTGTGTGGATTTATTGTTTATTGTTCTGTTTCAGTGATGTTCTTTGACATTTTGAATTTTCTGAAAGGAAAATATATCACCTACGGGGTCAAAGCCAGTTCCCCAATGGTATCAGCTGCAGCTTTTGCAAGAGACATATATACCCCTCGGGTCCCAGCAAGTTTTCACCAAGGTAGTAGGACCCAGCGATCCATTTCTCCCCTTTGCATACCTTGTTTATTTGTGTAGCCTTCCCTACAGATAATCAATATGCACTTGCTTAGCATTTCTTCTATTGGGTTATTATGAAATCAAACTAATCAAGAGTTCTAGACTTTGACAGGTTTTTCTTATTTGCTTTCATGTTACTATAGACAACTATGCCTATGGTCTTGAAGTTCTATCACACCACATGTAGTCACTTACATGTATGCTTACTTGGCATATGTAACTCTTAAGGTATTTTCAACACCACTGGTCACTATATGATAAAAGCGTGAAAATTAATCGTAAGAAATTTATTTTAGTTCAAGTTTGCTCTGTGTGGATTTATTGTTCTGTTTCAGTGATGTTCTGTGACTAAATCTGAAGGGAAAAGATATCACCTATGGGGTCAAAGCCTGCTCCCCAATGGTATCTGCTGACACTTTTGCAAGAGGCATATATACCCCTCGGGTCCCAGCAAGTTTTCACCAAGGTGGTAGGACCCAGCGATCCATTTCGGCCCTTTGCATACCTTATATATTCGTGTAGCCTGCCTTCCAGATAATCAATATGCACTTGCTTAGCATTTTATCCATTGGGTTATTATGGAATCAAACTAATCAAGAGTTCTAGACTTTGACAGGTTCTTCTTATTTGCTTTCATGTTACTATAGACAACTATGCCTAGGGTCTTGAAGTTCTATCACACCACATGTAGTCACTTACATGTATGCTTACTTGACATATGTAACGCCTTAGGTATTTACAACACCACTGGTCACTATATGATAAAAGTGTGAAAATTAATCATAAGAAATTTATATTAGTTCAAGTTTGCTCTGAGTAGATTTATTATTCTGTTTCAGTGATGTTGTGTGACTAAATCTGAAGGGAAAAGATATCACCTATGGGGTCAAAGCCTGCTCCCCAATGGTTTCTGCTGAGACTTTTGCAAGAGGCATATATACCCCTCGGGTCCCAGCAAGTTTTCACCAAGGTGGTAGGACCCAGCGATCCATTTCGGCCCTTTGCATACCTTGTTTATTCGTGTAGCCTGCCTTCCAGATAATCAATATGCACTTGCTTAGCATTTTATCCATTGGGTTATTATGGAATCAAACTAATCAAGAGTTCTAGACTTTGACAGGTTCTTCTTATTTGCTTTCATGTTACAATAGACAACTATGCCTAGGGTCTTGAAGTTCTATCACACCACATGTAGTCACTTACATGTATACTTACTTACTCTTTAGGTATTTACAACACCACTGGTCACTATATGATAAAAGTGTGAAAATTAATCGTAAGAAATTTATATTAGTTCAAGTTTGCTCTGTGTGGATTTATTGTTTATTGTTCTGTTTCAGTGATGTTCTTTGACATTTTGAATTTTCTGAAAGGAAAATATATCACCTACGGGGTCAAAGCCAGTTCCCCAATGGTATCAGCTGCAGCTTTTGCAAGAGACATATATACCCCTCGGGTCCCAGCAAGTTTTCACCAAGGTAGTAGGACCCAGCGATCCATTTCTCCCCTTTGCATACCTTGTTTATTTGTGTAGCCTTCCCTACAGATAATCAATATGCACTTGCTTAGCATTTCTTCTATTGGGTTATTATGAAATCAAACTAATCAAGAGTTCTAGACTTTGACAGGTTTTTCTTATTTGCTTTCATGTTACTATAGACAACTATGCCTATGGTCTTGAAGTTCTATCACACCACATGTAGTCACTTACATGTATGCTTACTTGGCATATGTAACTCTTAAGGTATTTTCAACACCACTGGTCACTATATGATAAAAGCGTGAAAATTAATCGTAAGAAATTTATTTTAGTTCAAGTTTGCTCTGTGTGGATGTATTGTTCTGTTCCAGTGATGTTCTTTGACTAAATCTGAAGGGAAAAGATATCACCTACGGGGTCAAAGCCTGTTCCCCAATGGTATCTGCTGAAGCTTTTGCAAGAGGCATATATACCCCTCGGGTCCCAGCAAGTTTTCACCAAGGTGGTAGGACCCAGCGATCCATTTCGGCCCTTTGCATACCTTGTTTATTCGTGTAGCCTGCCTTCCAGATAATCAATATGCACTTGCTTAGCATTTTATCCATTGGGTTATTATGGAATCAAACTAATCAAGAGTTCTAGACTTTGACAGGTTCTTCTTATTTGCTTTCATGTTACTATAGACAACTATGCCTAGGGTCTTGAAGTTCTATCACACCACATGTAGTCACTTACATGTATGCTTACTTGACATATGTACTCTTTAGGTATTTACAACACCACTGGTCACTATATGATAAAAGTGTGAAAATTAATCGTAAGAAATTTATATTAGTTCAAGTTTGCTCTGTGTGGATTTATTGTTTATTGTTCTGTTTCAGTGATGTTCTTTGACATTTTGAATTTTCTGAAGGGAAAATATATCACCTACGGGGTCAAAGCCAGTTCCCCAATGGTATCAGCTGCAGCTTTTGAAAGAGACATATATACCCCTCGGGTCCCAGCAAGTTTTCACCAAGGTGGTAGGACCCAGCGATCCATTTCTCCCCTTTGCATACCTTGTTTATTCGTGTAGCCTTCCCTACAGATAATCAATATGCACTTCCTTAGCATTTCTTCCATTGGGTTATTATGAAATCAAACTAATCAAGAGTTCTAGACTTTGACAGGTTTTTCTTATTTGCTTTCATGTTACTATAGACAACTATGCCTAGGGTCTTGAAGTTCTATCACACCACATGTAGTCACTTACATGTATGCTTACTTGACATATGTAA
Organism: Scardinius erythrophthalmus; assembly: GCF_964197995.2. Classification (NCBI taxonomy): domain Eukaryota; kingdom Metazoa; phylum Chordata; class Actinopteri; order Cypriniformes; family Leuciscidae; genus Scardinius; species Scardinius erythrophthalmus. The sequence continues at coordinate 40,932,468 of NC_138234.1, forward strand.
CGCCTTAGGTATTTACAACACCACTGGTCACTATATGATAAAAGTGTGAAAATTAATCGTAAGAAATTTATATTAGTTCAAGTTTGCTCTGTGTGGATTTATTGTTCTGTTTCAGTGATGTTCTGTGACTAAATCTGAAGGGAAAAGATATCACCTATGGGGTCAAAGCCTGCTCCCCAATGGTATCTGCTGACACTTTTGCAAGAGACATATATACCCCTCGGGTCCCAGCAAGTTTTCACCAAGGTGGTAGGACCCAGCGATCCATTTCGGCCCTTTGCATACCTTGTTTATTCGTGTAGCCTGCCTTCCAGATAATCAATATGCACTTGCTTAGCATTTTATCCATTGGGTTATTATGGAATTAAACTAATCAAGAGTTCTAGACTTTGACAGGTTCTTCTTATTTGCTTTCATGTTACTATAGACAACTATGCCTAGGGTCTTGAAGTTCTATCACACCACATGTAGTCACTTACATGTATGCTTACTTGACATATGTAACGCCTTAGGTATTTACAACACCACTGGTCACTATATGATAAAAGTGTGAAAATTAATCGTAAGAAATTTATATTAGTTCAAGTTTGCTCTGTGTATATTTATTGTTCTGTTTCAGTGATGTTCTGTGACTAAATCTGAAGGGAAAAGATATCACCTATGGGGTCAAAGCCTGCTCCCCAATGGTTTCTGCTGAAGCTTTTGCAAGAGGCATATATACCCCTCGGGTCCCAGCAAGTTTTCACCAAGGTGGTAGGACCCAGCGATCCATTTCGGCCCTTTGCATACCTTGTTTATTCGTGTAGCCTGCCTTCCAGATAATCAATATGCACTTGCTTAGCATTTTATCCATTGGGTTATTATGGAATCAAACTAATCAAGAGTTCTAGACTTTGACAGGTTCTTCTTATTTGCTTTCATGTTACTATAGACAACTATGCCTATGGTCTTGAAGTTCTATCACACCACATGTAGTCACTTACATGTATACTTACTTACTCTTTAGGTATTTACAACACCACTGGTCACTATATGATAAAAGTGTGAAAATTAATCGTAAGAAATTTATATTAGTTCAAGTTTGCTCTGTGTGGATTTATTGTTTATTGTTCTGTTTCAGTGATGTTCTTTGACATTTTGAATTTTCTGAAAGGAAAATATATCACCTACGGGGTCAAAGCCAGTTCCCCAATGGTATCAGCTGCAGCTTTTGCAAGAGACATATATACCCCTCGGGTCCCAGCAAGTTTTCACCAAGGTAGTAGGACCCAGCGATCCATTTCTCCCCTTTGCATACCTTGTTTATTTGTGTAGCCTTCCCTACAGATAATCAATATGCACTTGCTTAGCATTTCTTCTATTGGGTTATTATGAAATCAAACTAATCAAGAGTTCTAGACTTTGACAGGTTTTTCTTATTTGCTTTCATGTTACTATAGACAACTATGCCTATGGTCTTGAAGTTCTATCACACCACATGTAGTCACTTACATGTATGCTTACTTGGCATATGTAACTCTTAAGGTATTTTCAACACCACTGGTCACTATATGATAAAAGCGTGAAAATTAATCGTAAGAAATTTATTTTAGTTCAAGTTTGCTCTGTGTGGATGTATTGTTCTGTTCCAGTGATGTTCTTTGACTAAATCTGAAGGGAAAAGATATCACCTACGGGGTCAAAGCCTGTTCCCCAATGGTATCTGCTGAAGCTTTTGCAAGAGGCATATATACCCCTCGGGTCCCAGCAAGTTTTCACCAAGGTGGTAGGACCCAGCGATCCATTTCGGCCCTTTGCATACCTTGTTTATTCGTGTAGCCTGCCTTCCAGATAATCAATATGCACTTGCTTAGCATTTTATCCATTGGGTTATTATGGAATCAAACTAATCAAGAGTTCTAGACTTTGACAGGTTCTTCTTATTTGCTTTCATGTTACTATAGACAACTATGCCTAGGGTCTTGAAGTTCTATCACACCACATGTAGTCACTTACATGTATGCTTACTTGACATATGTACTCTTTAGGTATTTACAACACCACTGGTCACTATATGATAAAAGTGTGAAAATTAATCGTAAGAAATTTATATTAGTTCAAGTTTGCTCTGTGTGGATTTATTGTTTATTGTTCTGTTTCAGTGATGTTCTTTGACATTTTGAATTTTCTGAAGGGAAAATATATCACCTACGGGGTCAAAGCCAGTTCCCCAATGGTATCAGCTGCAGCTTTTGAAAGAGACATATATACCCCTCGGGTCCCAGCAAGTTTTCACCAAGGTGGTAGGACCCAGCGATCCATTTCTCCCCTTTGCATACCTTGTTTATTCGTGTAGCCTTCCCTACAGATAATCAATATGCACTTCCTTAGCATTTCTTCCATTGGGTTATTATGAAATCAAACTAATCAAGAGTTCTAGACTTTGACAGGTTTTTCTTATTTGCTTTCATGTTACTATAGACAACTATGCCTAGGGTCTTGAAGTTCTATCACACCACATGTAGTCACTTACATGTATGCTTACTTGGCATATGTAACTCTTAAGGTATTTACAACACCACTGGTCACTATATGATAAAAGCGTGAAAATTAATTGTAAGAAATTTATTTTAGTTCAAGTTTGCTCTGTGTGGATTTATTGTTCTGTTTCAGTGATGTTCTGTGACTAAATCTGAAGGGAAAAGATATCACCTATGGGGTCAAAGCCTGCTCCCCAATGGTATCTGCTGACACTTTTGCAAGAGGCATATATACCCCTCGGGTCCCAGCAAGTTTTCACCAAGGTGGTAGGACCCAGCGATCCATTTCGGCCCTTTGCATACCTTGTATATTCGTGTAGCCTGCCTTCCAGATAATCAATATGCACTTGCTTAGCATTTTATCCATTGGGTTATTATGGAATCAAACTAATCAAGAGTTCTAGACTTTGACAGGTTCTTCTTATTTGCTTTCGTGTTACTATAGACAACTATGCCTAGGGTCTTGAAGTTCTATCACACCACATGTAGTCACTTACATGTATGCTTACTTGACATATGTAACGCCTTAGGTATTTACAACACCACTGGTCACTATATGATAAAAGTGTGAAAATTAATCGTAAGAAATTTATATTAGTTCAAGTTTGCTCTGAGTAGATTTATTATTCTGTTTCAGTGATGTTGTGTGACTAAATCTGAAGGGAAAAGATATCACCTATGGGGTCAAAGCCTGCTCCCCAATGGTTTCTGCTGACACTTTTGCAAGAGGCATATATACCCCTCGGGTCCCAGCAAGTTTTCACCAAGGTGGTAGGACCCAGCGATCCATTTCGGCCCTTTGCATACCTTGTTTATTCGTGTAGCCTGCCTTCCAGATAATCAATATGCACTTGCTTAGCATTTTATCCATTGGGTTATTATGGAATCAAACTAATCAAGAGTTCTAGACTTTGACAGGTTCTTCTTATTTGCTTTCATGTTACTATAGACAACTATGCCTAGGGTCTTGAAGTTCTATCACACCACATGTAGTCACTTACATGTATACTTACTTACTCTTTAGGTATTTACAACACCACTGGTCACTATATGATAAAAGTGTGAAAATTAATCGTAAGAAATTTATATTAGTTCAAGTTTGCTCTGTGTGGATTTATTGTTTATTGTTCTGTTTCAGTGATGTTCTTTGACATTTTGAATTTTCTGAAAGGAAAATATATCACCTACGGGGTCAAAGCCAGTTCCCCAATGGTATCAGCTGCAGCTTTTGCAAGAGACATATATACCCCTCGGGTCCCAGCAAGTTTTCACCAAGGTAGTAGGACCCAGCGATCCATTTCTCCCCTTTGCATACCTTGTTTATTCGTGTAGCCTTCCCTACAGATAATCAATATGCACTTGCTTGGCATTTCTTCTATTGGGTTATTATGAAATCAAACTAATCAAGAGTTTTAGACTTTGACAGGTTTTTCTTATTTGCTTTCATGTTACTATAGACAACTATGCCTATGGTCTTGAAGTTCTATCACACCACATGTAGTCACTTACATGTATGCTTACTTGGCATATGTAACTCCTTAGGTATTTACAACACCACTGGTCACTATATGATAAAAGTGTGAAAATTAATCGTAAGAAATTTATATTAGTTCAAGTTTGCTCTGTGTAGATTTATTGTTCTGTTTCAGTGATGTTCTCTGACTAAATCTGAAGGGAAAAGATATCACCTATGGGGTCAAAGCCTGCTCCCCAATGGTTTCTGCTGACACTTTTGCAAGAGGCATATATACCCCTCGGGTCCCAGCAAGTTTTCACCAAGGTGGTAGGACCCAGCGATCCATTTCGGCCCTTTGCATACCTTGTTTATTCGTGTAGCCTGCCTTCCAGATAATCAATATGCACTTGCTTAGCATTTTATCCATTGGGTTATTATGGAATCAAACTAATCAAGAGTTCTAGACTTTGACAGGTTCTTCTTATTTGCTTTCATGTTACTATAGACAACTATGCCTAGGGTCTTGAAGTTCTATCACACCACATGTAGTCACTTACATGTATGCTTACTTGACATATGTAACGCCTTAGGTATTTACAACACCACTGGTCACTATATGATAAAAGTGTGAAAATTAATCGTAAGAAATTTATATTAGTTCAAGTTTGCTCTGTGTATATTTATTGTTCTGTTTCAGTGATGTTCTGTGACTAAATCTGAAGGGAAAAGATATCACCTATGGGGTCAAAGCCTGCTCCCCAATGGTTTCTGCTGACACTTTTGCAAGAGGCATATATACCCCTCGGGTCCCAGCAAGTTTTCACCAAGGTGGTAGGACCCAGCGATCCATTTCGGTCCTTTGCATACCTTGTTTATTCGTGTAGCCTGCCTTCCAGATAATCAATATGCACTTGCTTAGCATTTTATCCATTGGGTTATTATGGAATCAAACTAATCAAGAGTTCTAGACTTTGACAGGTTCTTCTTATTTGCTTTCATGTTACTATAGACAACTATGCCTAGGGTCTTGAAGTTCTATCACACCACATGTAGTCACTTACATGTATGCTTACTTGACATATGTAACGCCTTAGGTATTTACAACACCACTGGTCACTATATGATAAAAGTGTGAAAATTAATCGTAAGAAATTTATATTAGTTCAAGTTTGCTCTGTGTAGATTTATTGTTCTGTTTCAGTGATGTTCTGTGATTAAATCTGAGGGGAAAAGATATCACCTATGGGGTCAAAGCCTGCTCCCCAATGGTTTCTGCTGACACTTTTGCAAGAGGCATATATAACCCTCGGGTCCCAGCAAGTTTTCACCAAGGTGGTAGGACCCAGCGATCCATTTCGGTCCTTTGCATACCTTGTTTATTCGTGTAGCCTGCCTTCCAGATAATCAATATGCACTTGCTTAGCATTTTATCCATTGGGTTATTATGGAATCAAACTAATCAAGAGTTCTAGACTTTGACAGGTTCTTCTTATTTGCTTTCATGTTACTATAGACAACTATGCCTAGGGTCTTGAAGTTCTATCACACCACATGTAGTCACTTACATGTATAATTACTTGACATATGTACTCTTTAGGTATTTACAACACCACTGGTCACTATATGATAAAAGTGTGAAAATTAATCGTAAGAAATTTATATTAGTTCAAGTTTGCTCTGTGTGGATTTATTGTTTATTGTTCTGTTTCAGTTATGTTCTTTGACATTTTGAATTTTCTGAAGGGAAAATATATCACCTACGGGGTCAAAGCCAGTTCCCCAATGGTATCAGCTGCAGCTTTTGAAAGAGACATATATACCCCTCGGGTCCCAGCAAGTTTTCACCAAGGTGGTAGGACCCAGCGATCCATTTCTCCCCTTTGCATACCTTGTTTATTCGTGTAGCCTTCCCTACAGATAATCAATATGCATTTGCTTAGCATTTCTTCCATTGGGTTATTATGAAATCAAACTAATCAAGAGTTCTAGACTTTGACAGGTTCTTCTTATTTGCTTTCATGTTACTATAGACAACTATGCCTAGGGTCTTGAAGTTCTATCACACCACATGTAGTCACTTACATGTATGCTTACTTGACATATGTAACTCCTTAGGTATTTACAACACCACTGGTCACTATATGATAAAAGTGTGAAAATTAATCGTAAGAAATTTATATTAGTTCAAGTTTGCTCTGTGTAGATTTATTGTTCTGTTTCAGTGATGTTCTCTGACTAAATCTGAAGGGAAAAGATATCACCTATGGGGTCAAAGCCTGCTCCCCAATGGTTTCTGCTGACACTTTTGCAAGAGGCATATATACCCCTCGGGTCCCAGCAAGTTTTCACCAAGGTGGTAGGACCCAGCGATCCATTTCGGCCCTTTGCATACCTTGTTTATTCGTGTAGCCTGCCTTCCAGATAATCAATATGCACTTGCTTAGCATTTTATCCATTGGGTTATTATGGAATCAAACTAATCAAGAGTTCTAGACTTTGACAGGTTCTTCTTATTTGCTTTCATGTTACTATAGACAACTATGCCTAGGGTCTTGAAGTTCTATCACACCACATGTAGTCACTTACATGTATACTTACTTGACATATGTACTCTTTAGGTATTTACAACACCACTGGTCACTATATGATAAAAGCGTGAAAATTAATCGTAAGAAATTTATATTAGTTCAAGTTTGCTCTGTGTATATTTATTGTTCTGTTTCAGTGATGTTCTGTGACTAAATCTGAAGGGAAAAGATATCACCTATGGGGTCAAAGCCTGCTCCCCAATGGTTTCTGCTGAAGCTTTTGCAAGAGGCATATATACCCCTCGGGTCCCAGCAAGTTTTCACCAAGGTGGTAGGACCCAGCGATCCATTTCGGCCCTTTGCATACCTTGTTTATTCGTGTAGCCTGCCTTCCAGATAATCAATATGCACTTGCTTAGCATTTTATCCATTGGGTTATTATGGAATCAAACTAATCAAGAGTTCTAGACTTTGACAGGTTCTTCTTATTTGCTTTCATGTTACTATAGACAACTATGCCTATGGTCTTGAAGTTCTATCACACCACATGTAGTCACTTACATGTATACTTACTTACTCTTTAGGTATTTACAACACCACTGGTCACTATATGATAAAAGTGTGAAAATTAATCGTAAGAAATTTATATTAGTTCAAGTTTGCTCTGTGTGGATTTATTGTTTATTGTTCTGTTTCAGTGATGTTCTTTGACATTTTGAATTTTCTGAAAGGAAAATATATCACCTACGGGGTCAAAGCCAGTTCCCCAATGGTATCAGCTGCAGCTTTTGCAAGAGACATATATACCCCTCGGGTCCCAGCAAGTTTTCACCAAGGTAGTAGGACCCAGCGATCCATTTCTCCCCTTTGCATACCTTGTTTATTTGTGTAGCCTTCCCTACAGATAATCAATATGCACTTGCTTAGCATTTCTTCTATTGGGTTATTATGAAATCAAACTAATCAAGAGTTCTAGACTTTGACAGGTTTTTCTTATTTGCTTTCATGTTACTATAGACAACTATGCCTATGGTCTTGAAGTTCTATCACACCACATGTAGTCACTTACATGTATGCTTACTTGGCATATGTAACTCTTAAGGTATTTTCAACACCACTGGTCACTATATGATAAAAGCGTGAAAATTAATCGTAAGAAATTTATTTTAGTTCAAGTTTGCTCTGTGTGGATGTATTGTTCTGTTCCAGTGATGTTCTTTGACTAAATCTGAAGGGAAAAGATATCACCTACGGGGTCAAAGCCTGTACCCCAATGGTATCTGCTGAAGCTTTTGCAAGAGGCATATATACCCCTCGGGTCCCAGCAAGTTTTCACCAAGGTGGTAGGACCCAGCGATCCATTTCGGCCCTTTGCATACCTTGTTTATTCGTGTAGCCTGCCTTCCAGATAATCAATATGCACTTGCTTAGCATTTTATCCATTGGGTTATTATGGAATCAAACTAATCAAGAGTTCTAGACTTTGACAGGTTCTTCTTATTTGCTTTCATGTTACTATAGACAACTATGCCTAGGGTCTTGAAGTTCTATCACACCACATGTAGTCACTTACATGTATGCTTACTTGACATATGTACTCTTTAGGTATTTACAACACCACTGGTCACTATATGATAAAAGTGTGAAAATTAATCGTAAGAAATTTATATTAGTTCAAGTTTGCTCTGTGTGGATTTATTGTTTATTGTTCTGTTTCAGTGATGTTCTTTGACATTTTGAATTTTCTGAAGGGAAAATATATCACCTACGGGGTCAAAGCCAGTTCCCCAATGGTATCAGCTGCAGCTTTTGAAAGAGACATATATACCCCTCGGGTCCCAGCAAGTTTTCACCAAGGTGGTAGGACCCAGCGATCCATTTCTCCCCTTTGCATACCTTGTTTATTCGTGTAGCCTTCCCTACAGATAATCAATATGCACTTCCTTAGCATTTCTTCCATTGGGTTATTATGAAATCAAACTAATCAAGAGTTCTAGACTTTGACAGGTTTTTCTTATTTGCTTTCATGTTACTATAGACAACTATGCCTAGGGTCTTGAAGTTCTATCACACCACATGTAGTCACTTACATGTATGCTTACTTGGCATATGTAACTCTTAAGGTATTTACAACACCACTGGTCACTATATGATAAAAGCGTGAAAATTAATTGTAAGAAATTTATTTTAGTTCAAGTTTGCTCTGTGTGGATTTATTGTTCTGTTTCAGTGATGTTCTGTGACTAAATCTGAAGGGAAAAGATATCACCTATGGGGTCAAAGCCTGCTCCCCAATGGTATCTGCTGACACTTTTGCAAGAGGCATATATACCCCTCGGGTCCCAGCAAGTTTTCACCAAGGTGGTAGGACCCAGCGATCCATTTCGGCCCTTTGCATACCTTGTATATTCGTGTAGCCTGCCTTCCAGATAATCAATATGCACTTGCTTAGCATTTTATCCATTGGGTTATTATGGAATCAAACTAATCAAGAGTTCTAGACTTTGACAGGTTCTTCTTATTTGCTTTCGTGTTACTATAGACAACTATGCCTAGGGTCTTGAAGTTCTATCACACCACATGTAGTCACTTACATGTATGCTTACTTGACATATGTAACGCCTTAGGTATTTACAACACCACTGGTCACTATATGATAAAAGTGTGAAAATTAATCGTAAGAAATTTATATTAGTTCAAGTTTGCTCTGAGTAGATTTATTATTCTGTTTCAGTGATGTTGTGTGACTAAATCTGAAGGGAAAAGATATCACCTATGGGGTCAAAGCCTGCTCCCCAATGGTTTCTGCTGACACTTTTGCAAGAGGCATATATACCCCTCGGGTCCCAGCAAGTTTTCACCAAGGTGGTAGGACCCAGCGATCCATTTCGGCCCTTTGCATACCTTGTTTATTCGTGTAGCCTGCCTTCCAGATAATCAATATGCACTTGCTTAGCATTTTATCCATTGGGTTATTATGGAATCAAACTAATCAAGAGTTCTAGACTTTGACAGGTTCTTCTTATTTGCTTTCATGTTACTATAGACAACTATGCCTAGGGTCTTGAAGTTCTATCACACCACATGTAGTCACTTACATGTATACTTACTTACTCTTTAGGTATTTACAACACCACTGGTCACTATATGATAAAAGTGTGAAAATTAATCGTAAGAAATTTATATTAGTTCAAGTTTGCTCTGTGTGGATTTATTGTTTATTGTTCTGTTTCAGTGATGTTCTTTGACATTTTGAATTTTCTGAAAGGAAAATATATCACCTACGGGGTCAAAGCCAGTTCCCCAATGGTATCAGCTGCAGCTTTTGCAAGAGACATATATACCCCTCGGGTCCCAGCAAGTTTTCACCAAGGTAGTAGGACCCAGCGATCCATTTCTCCCCTTTGCATACCTTGTTTATTCGTGTAGCCTTCCCTACAGATAATCAATATGCACTTGCTTGGCATTTCTTCTATTGGGTTATTATGAAATCAAACTAATCAAGAGTTTTAGACTTTGACAGGTTTTTCTTATTTGCTTTCATGTTACTATAGACAACTATGCCTATGGTCTTGAAGTTCTATCACACCACATGTAGTCACTTACATGTATGCTTACTTGGCATATGTAACTCCTTAGGTATTTACAACACCACTGGTCACTATATGATAAAAGTGTGAAAATTAATCGTAAGAAATTTATATTAGTTCAAGTTTGCTCTGTGTAGATTTATTGTTCTGTTTCAGTGATGTTCTCTGACTAAATCTGAAGGGAAAAGATATCACCTATGGGGTCAAAGCCTGCTCCCCAATGGTTTCTGCTGACACTTTTGCAAGAGGCATATATACCCCTCGGGTCCCAGCAAGTTTTCACCAAGGTGGTAGGACCCAGCGATCCATTTCGGCCCTTTGCATACCTTGTTTATTCGTGTAGCCTGCCTTCCAGATAATCAATATGCACTTGCTTAGCATTTTATCCATTGGGTTATTATGGAATCAAACTAATCAAGAGTTCTAGACTTTGACAGGTTCTTCTTATTTGCTTTCATGTTACTATAGACAACTATGCCTAGGGTCTTGAAGTTCTATCACACCACATGTAGTCACTTACATGTATGCTTACTTGACATATGTAACGCCTTAGGTATTTACAACACCACTGGTCACTATATGATAAAAGTGTGAAAATTAATCGTAAGAAATTTATATTAGTTCAAGTTTGCTCTGTGTATATTTATTGTTCTGTTTCAGTGATGTTCTGTGACTAAATCTGAAGGGAAAAGATATCACCTATGGGGTCAAAGCCTGCTCCCCAATGGTTTCTGCTGACACTTTTGCAAGAGGCATATATACCCCTCGGGTCCCAGCAAGTTTTCACCAAGGTGGTAGGACCCAGCGATCCATTTCGGTCCTTTGCATACCTTGTTTATTCGTGTAGCCTGCCTTCCAGATAATCAATATGCACTTGCTTAGCATTTTATCCATTGGGTTATTATGGAATCAAACTAATCAAGAGTTCTAGACTTTGACAGGTTCTTCTTATTTGCTTTCATGTTACTATAGACAACTATGCCTAGGGTCTTGAAGTTCTATCACACCACATGTAGTCACTTACATGTATGCTTACTTGACATATGTAACGCCTTAGGTATTTACAACACCACTGGTCACTATATGATAAAAGTGTGAAAATTAATCGTAAGAAATTTATATTAGTTCAAGTTTGCTCTGTGTAGATTTATTGTTCTGTTTCAGTGATGTTCTGTGATTAAATCTGAGGGGAAAAGATATCACCTATGGGGTCAAAGCCTGCTCCCCAATGGTTTCTGCTGACACTTTTGCAAGAGGCATATATAACCCTCGGGTCCCAGCAAGTTTTCACCAAGGTGGTAGGACCCAGCGATCCATTTCGGTCCTTTGCATACCTTGTTTATTCGTGTAGCCTGCCTTCCAGATAATCAATATGCACTTGCTTAGCATTTTATCCATTGGGTTATTATGGAATCAAACTAATCAAGAGTTCTAGACTTTGACAGGTTCTTCTTATTTGCTTTCATGTTACTATAGACAACTATGCCTAGGGTCTTGAAGTTCTATCACACCACATGTAGTCACTTACATGTATAATTACTTGACATATGTACTCTTTAGGTATTTACAACACCACTGGTCACTATATGATAAAAGTGTGAAAATTAATCGTAAGAAATTTATATTAGTTCAAGTTTGCTCTGTGTGGATTTATTGTTTATTGTTCTGTTTCAGTTATGTTCTTTGACATTTTGAATTTTCTGAAGGGAAAATATATCACCTACGGGGTCAAAGCCAGTTCCCCAATGGTATCAGCTGCAGCTTTTGAAAGAGACATATATACCCCTCGGGTCCCAGCAAGTTTTCACCAAGGTGGTAGGACCCAGCGATCCATTTCTCCCCTTTGCATACCTTGTTTATTCGTGTAGCCTTCCCTACAGATAATCAATATGCATTTGCTTAGCATTTCTTCCATTGGGTTATTATGAAATCAAACTAATCAAGAGTTCTAGACTTTGACAGGTTCTTCTTATTTGCTTTCATGTTACTATAGACAACTATGCCTAGGGTCTTGAAGTTCTATCACACCACATGTAGTCACTTACATGTATGCTTACTTGACATATGTAACTCCTTAGGTATTTACAACACCACTGGTCACTATATGATAAAAGCGTGAAAATTAATCGTAAGAAATTTATATTAGTTCAAGTTTGCTCTGTGTGGATTTATTGTTCTGTTTCAGTGATGTTCTGTGACTAAATCTGAAGGGAAAAGATATCACCTATGGGGTCAAAGCCTGCTCCCCAATGGTATCTGCTGACACTTTTGCAAGAGACATATATACCCCTCGGGTCCCAGCAAGTTTTCACCAAGGTGGTAGGACCCAGCGATCCATTTCGGCCCTTTGCATACCTTGTTTATTCGTGTAGCCTGCCTTCCAGATAATCAATATGCACTTGCTTAGCATTTTATCCATTGGGTTATTATGGAATCAAACTAATCAAGAGTTCTAGACTTTGACAGGTTCTTCTTATTTGCTTTCATGTTACTATAGACAACTATGCCTAGGGTCTTGAAGTTCTATCACACCACATGTAGTCACTTACATGTATGCTTACTTGACATATGTAACTCCTTAGGTATTTACAACACCACTGGTCACTATATGATAAAAGTGTGAAAATTAATCGTAAGAAATTTATATTAGTTCAAGTTTGCTCTGTATAGATTTATTGTTCTGTTTCAGTGATGTTCTCTGATTAAATCTGAAGGGAAAAGATATCACCTATGGGGTCAAAGCCTGCTCCCCAATGGTTTCTGCTGACACTTTTGCAAGAGGCATATATACCCCTCGGGTCCCAGCAAGTTTTCACCAAGGTGGTAGGACCCAGCGATCCATTTCGGCCCTTTGCATACCTTGTTTATTCGTGTAGCCTGCCTTCCAGATAATCAATATGCACTTGCTTAGCATTTTATCCATTGGGTTATTATGGAATCAAACTAATCAAGAGTTCTAGACTTTGACAGGTTCTTCTTATTTGCTTTCATGTTACTATAGACAACTATGCCTAGGGTCTTGAAGTTCTATCACACCACATGTAGTCACTTACATGTATACTTACTTGACATATGTACTCTTTAGGTATTTACAACACCACTGGTCACTATATGATAAAAGCGTGAAAATTAATCGTAAGAAATTTATATTAGTTCAAGTTTGCTCTGTGTGGATTTATTGTTCTGTTTCAGTGATGTTCTGTGACTAAATCTGAAGGGAAAAGATATCACCTATGGGGTCAAAGCCTGCTCCCCAATGGTATCTGCTGACTCTTTTGCAAGAGACATATATACCCCTCGGGTCCCAGCAAGTTTTCACCAAGGTGGTAGGACCCAGCGATCCATTTCGGCCCTTTGCATACCTTGTTTATTCGTGTAGCCTGCCTTCCAGATAATCAATATGCACTTGCTTAGCATTTTATCCATTGGGTTATTATGGAATTAAACTAATCAAGAGTTCTAGACTTTGACAGGTTCTTCTTATTTGCTTTCATGTTACTATAGACAACTATGCCTAGGGTCTTGAAGTTCTATCACACCACATGTAGTCACTTACATGTATGCTTACTTGACATATGTAACGCCTTAGGTATTTACAACACCACTGGTCACTATATGATAAAAGTGTGAAAATTAATCGTAAGAAATTTATATTAGTTCAAGTTTGCTCTGTGTAGATTTATTGTTCTGTTTCAGTGATGTTCTGTGATTAAATCTGAAGGGAAAAGATATCACCTATGGGGTCAAAGCCTGCTCCCCAATGGTTTCTGCTGAAGCTTTTGCAAGAGGCATATATACCCCTCGGGTCCCAGCAAGTTTTCACCAAGGTGGTAGGACCCAGCGATCCATTTCGGCCCTTTGCATACCTTGTTTATTCGTGTAGCCTGCCTTCCAGATAATCAATATGCACTTGCTTAGCATTTTATCCATTGGGTTATTATGGAATCAAACTAATCAAGAGTTCTAGACTTTGACAGGTTCTTCTTATTTGCTTTCATGTTACTATAGACAACTATGCCTAGGGTCTTGAAGTTCTATCACACCACATGTAGTCACTTACATGTATACTTACTTACTCTTTAGGTATTTACAACACCACTGGTCACTATATGATAAAAGTGTGAAAATTAATCGTAAGAAATTTATATTAGTTCAAGTTTGCTCTGTGTGGATTTATTGTTTATTGTTCTGTTTCAGTTATGTTCTTTGACATTTTGAATTTTCTGAAGGGAAAATATATCACCTACGGGGTCAAAGCCAGTTCCCCAATGGTATCAGCTGCAGCTTTTGAAAGAGACATATATACCCCTCGGGTCCCAGCAAGTTTTCACCAAGGTGGTAGGACCCAGCGATCCATTTCTCCCCTTTGCATACCTTGTTTATTCGTGTAGCCTTCCCTACAGATAATCAATATGCACTTGCTTAGCATTTCTTCCATTGGGTTATTATGAAATCAAACTAATCAAGAGTTCTAGACTTTGACAGGTTTTTCTTATTTGCTTTCATGTTACTATAGACAACTATGCCTAGGGTCTTGAAGTTCTATCACACCACATGTAGTCACTTACATGTATGCTTACTTGGCATATGTAACTCTTAAGGTATTTACAACACCACTGGTCACTATATGATAAAAGCGTGAAAATTAATTGTAAGAAATTTATTTTAGTTCAAGTTTGCTCTGTGTGGATTTATTGTTCTGTTTCAGTGATGTTCTGTGACTAAATCTGAAGGGAAAAGATATCACCTATGGGGTCAAAGCCTGCTCCCCAATGGTATCTGCTGACACTTTTGCAAGAGGCATATATACCCCTCGGGTCCCAGCAAGTTTTCACCAAGGTGGTAGGACCCAGCGATCCATTTCGGCCCTTTGCATACCTTGTATATTCGTGTAGCCTGCCTTCCAGATAATCAATATGCACTTGCTTAGCATTTTATCCATTGGGTTATTATGGAATCAAACTAATCAAGAGTTCTAGACTTTGACAGGTTCTTCTTATTTGCTTTCATGTTACTATAGACAACTATGCCTAGGGTCTTGAAGTTCTATCACACCACATGTAGTCACTTACATGTATGCTTACTTGACATATGTAACGCCTTAGGTATTTACAACACCACTGGTCACTATATGATAAAAGCGTGAAAATTAATCGTAAGAAATTTATTTTAGTTCAAGTTTGCTCTGTGTGGATGTATTGTTCTGTTCCAGTGATGTTCTTTGACTAAATCTGAAGGGAAAAGATATCACCTACGGGGTCAAAGCCTGTTCCCCAATGGTTTCTGCTGAAGCTTTTGCAAGAGGCATATATACCCCTCGGGTCCCAGCAAGTTTTCACCAAGGTGGTAGGACCCAGCGATCCATTTCGGCCCTTTGCATACCTTGTTTATTCGTGTAGCCTGCCATCCAGATAATCAATATGCACTTGCTTAGCATTTTATCCATTGGGTTATTATGGAATCAAACTAATCAAGAGTTCTAGACTTTGACAGGTTCTTCTTATTTGCTTTCATGTTACTATAGACAACTATGCCTAGGGTCTTGAAGTTCTATCACACCACATGTAGTCACTTACATGTATACTTACTTGACATATGTACTCTTTAGGTATTTACAACACCACTGGTCACTATATGATAAAAGCGTGAAAATTAATCGTAAGAAATTTATATTAGTTCAAGTTTGCTCTGTGTGGATTTATTGTTCTGTTTCAGTGATGTTCTGTGACTAAATCTGAAGGGAAAAGATATCACCTATGGGGTCAAAGCCTGCTCCCCAATGGTATCTGCTGACACTTTTGCAAGAGACATATATACCCCTCGGGTCCCAGCAAGTTTTCACCAAGGTGGTAGGACCCAGCGATCCATTTCGGCCCTTTGCATACCTTGTTTATTCGTGTAGCCTGCCTTCCAGATAATCAATATGCACTTGCTTAGCATTTTATCCATTGGGTTATTATGGAATTAAACTAATCAAGAGTTCTAGACTTTGACAGGTTCTTCTTATTTGCTTTCATGTTACTATAGACAACTATGCCTAGGGTCTTGAAGTTCTATCACACCACATGTAGTCACTTACATGTATGCTTACTTGACATATGTAACGCCTTAGGTATTTACAACACCACTGGTCACTATATGATAAAAGTGTGAAAATTAATCGTAAGAAATTTATATTAGTTCAAGTTTGCTCTGTGTATATTTATTGTTCTGTTTCAGTGATGTTCTGTGACTAAATCTGAAGGGAAAAGATATCACCTATGGGGTCAAAGCCTGCTCCCCAATGGTTTCTGCTGAAGCTTTTGCAAGAGGCATATATACCCCTCGGGTCCCAGCAAGTTTTCACCAAGGTGGTAGGACCCAGCGATCCATTTCGGCCCTTTGCATACCTTGTTTATTCGTGTAGCCTGCCTTCCAGATAATCAATATGCACTTGCTTAGCATTTTATCCATTGGGTTATTATGGAATCAAACTAATCAAGAGTTCTAGACTTTGACAGGTTCTTCTTATTTGCTTTCATGTTACTATAGACAACTATGCCTATGGTCTTGAAGTTCTATCACACCACATGTAGTCACTTACATGTATACTTACTTACTCTTTAGGTATTTACAACACCACTGGTCACTATATGATAAAAGTGTGAAAATTAATCGTAAGAAATTTATATTAGTTCAAGTTTGCTCTGTGTGGATTTATTGTTTATTGTTCTGTTTCAGTGATGTTCTTTGACATTTTGAATTTTCTGAAAGGAAAATATATCACCTACGGGGTCAAAGCCAGTTCCCCAATGGTATCAGCTGCAGCTTTTGCAAGAGACATATATACCCCTCGGGTCCCAGCAAGTTTTCACCAAGGTAGTAGGACCCAGCGATCCATTTCTCCCCTTTGCATACCTTGTTTATTTGTGTAGCCTTCCCTACAGATAATCAATATGCACTTGCTTAGCATTTCTTCTATTGGGTTATTATGAAATCAAACTAATCAAGAGTTCTAGACTTTGACAGGTTTTTCTTATTTGCTTTCATGTTACTATAGACAACTATGCCTATGGTCTTGAAGTTCTATCACACCACATGTAGTCACTTACATGTATGCTTACTTGGCATATGTAACTCTTAAGGTATTTTCAACACCACTGGTCACTATATGATAAAAGCGTGAAAATTAATCGTAAGAAATTTATTTTAGTTCAAGTTTGCTCTGTGTGGATGTATTGTTCTGTTCCAGTGATGTTCTTTGACTAAATCTGAAGGGAAAAGATATCACCTACGGGGTCAAAGCCTGTTCCCCAATGGTATCTGCTGAAGCTTTTGCAAGAGGCATATATACCCCTCGGGTCCCAGCAAGTTTTCACCAAGGTGGTAGGACCCAGCGATCCATTTCGGCCCTTTGCATACCTTGTTTATTCGTGTAGCCTGCCTTCCAGATAATCAATATGCACTTGCTTAGCATTTTATCCATTGGGTTATTATGGAATCAAACTAATCAAGAGTTCTAGACTTTGACAGGTTCTTCTTATTTGCTTTCATGTTACTATAGACAACTATGCCTAGGGTCTTGAAGTTCTATCACACCACATGTAGTCACTTACATGTATGCTTACTTGACATATGTACTCTTTAGGTATTTACAACACCACTGGTCACTATATGATAAAAGTGTGAAAATTAATCGTAAGAAATTTATATTAGTTCAAGTTTGCTCTGTGTAGATTTATTGTTCTGTTTCAGTGATGTTCTGTGACTAAATCTGAAGGGAAAAGATATCACCTTTGGGGTCAAAGCCTGCTCCCCAATGGTTTCTGCTGACACTTTTGCAAGAGGCATATATACCCCTCGGGTCCCAGCAAGTTTTCACCAAGGTGGTAGGACCCAGGGATCCATTTCGGCCCTTTGCATACCTTGTTTATTCGTGTAGCCTGCCTTCCAGATAATCAATATGCACTTGCTTAGCATTTTATCCATTGGGTTATTATGGAATCAAACTAATCAAGAGTTCTAGACTTTGACAGGTTCTTCTTATTTGCTTTCATGTTACTATAGACAACTATGCCTAGGGTCTTGAAGTTCTATCACACCACATGTAGTCACTTACATGTATACTTACTTACTCTTTAGGTATTTACAACACCACTGGTCACTATATGATAAAAGTGTGAAAATTAATCGTAAGAAATTTATATTAGTTCAAGTTTGCTCTGTGTGGATTTATTGTTTATTGTTCTGTTTCAGTTATGTTCTTTGACATTTTGAATTTTCTGAAGGGAAAATATATCACCTACGGGGTCAAAGCCAGTTCCCCAATGGTATCAGCTGCAGCTTTTGAAAGAGACATATATACCCCTCGGGTCCCAGCAAGTTTTCACCAAGGTGGTAGGACCCAGCGATCCATTTCTCCCCTTTGCATACCTTGTTTATTCGTGTAGCCTTCCCTACAGATAATCAATATGCACTTGCTTAGCATTTCTTCCATTGGGTTATTATGAAATCAAACTAATCAAGAGTTCTAGACTTTGACAGGTTTTTCTTATTTGCTTTCATGTTACTATAGACAACTATGCCTAGGGTCTTGAAGTTCTATCACACCACATGTAGTCACTTACATGTATACTTACTTGACATATGTACTCTTTAGGTATTTACAACACCACTGGTCACTATATGATAAAAGCGTGAAAATTAATCGTAAGAAATTTATATTAGTTCAAGTTTGCTCTGTGTGGATTTATTGTTCTGTTTCAGTGATGTTCTGTGACTAAATCTGAAGGGAAAAGATATCACCTATGGGGTCAAAGCCTGCTCCCCAATGGTATCTGCTGACACTTTTGCAAGAGACATATATACCCCTCGGGTCCCAGCAAGTTTTCACCAAGGTGGTAGGACCCAGCGATCCATTTCGGCCCTTTGCATACCTTGTTTATTCGTGTAGCCTGCCTTCCAGATAATCAATATGCACTTGCTTAGCATTTTATCCATTGGGTTATTATGGAATTAAACTAATCAAGAGTTCTAGACTTTGACAGGTTCTTCTTATTTGCTTTCATGTTACTATAGACAACTATGCCTAGGGTCTTGAAGTTCTATCACACCACATGTAGTCACTTACATGTATGCTTACTTGACATATGTAACGCCTTAGGTATTTACAACACCACTGGTCACTATATGATAAAAGTGTGAAAATTAATCGTAAGAAATTTATATTAGTTCAAGTTTGCTCTGTGTATATTTATTGTTCTGTTTCAGTGATGTTCTGTGACTAAATCTGAAGGGAAAAGATATCACCTATGGGGTCAAAGCCTGCTCCCCAATGGTTTCTGCTGAAACTTTTGCAAGAGGCATATATACCCCTCGGGTCCCAGCAAGTTTTCACCAAGGTGGTAGGACCCAGCGATCCATTTCGGTCCTTTGCATACCTTGTTTATTTGTGTAGCCTGCCTTCCAGATAATCAATATGCACTTGCTTAGCATTTTATCCATTTGGTTATTATGGAATCAAACTAATCAAGAGTTCTAGACTTTGACAGGTTCTTCTTATTTGCTTTCATGTTACTATAGACAACTATGCCTAGGGTCTTGAAGTTCTATCACACCACATGTAGTCACTTACATGTATGCTTACTTGACATATGTAACGCCTTAGGTATTTACAACACCACTGGTCACTATATGATAAAAGTGTGAAAATTAATCGTAAGAAATTTATATTAGTTCAAGTTTGCTCTGTGTAGATTTATTGTTCTGTTTCAGTGATGTTCTGTGATTAAATCTGAAGGGAAAAGATATCACCTATGGGGTCAAAGCCTGCTCCCCAATGGTTTCTGCTGAAGCTTTTGCAAGAGGCATATATACCCCTCGGGTCCCAGCAAGTTTTCACCAAGGTGGTAGGACCCAGCGATCCATTTCGGCCCTTTGCATACCTTGTTTATTCGTGTAGCCTGCCTTCCAGATAATCAATATGCACTTGCTTAGCATTTTATCCATTGGGTTATTATGGAATCAAACTAATCAAGAGTTCTAGACTTTGACAGGTTCTTCTTATTTGCTTTCATGTTACTATAGACAACTATGCCTATGGTCTTGAAGTTCTATCACACCACATGTAGTCACTAACATGTATACTTACTCTTTAGGTATTTACAACACCACTGGTCACTATATGGTAAAAGTGTGAAAATTAATCGTAAGAAATTTATATTAGTTCAAGTTTGCTCTGTGTGGATTTATTGTTTATTGTTCTGTTTCAGTGATGTTCTTTGACATTTTGAATTTTCTTAAGGGAAAATATATCACCTACGGGGTCAAAGCCAGTTCCCCAATGGTATCAGCTGCAGCTTTTGCAAGAGACATATATACCCCTCAGGTCCCAGCAAGTTTTCACCAAGGTAGTAGGACCCAGCGATCCATTTCTCCCCTTTGCATACCTTGTTTATTCGTGTAGCCTTCCCTACAGATAATCAATATGCACTTGCTTAGCATTTCTTCTATTGGGTTATTATGAAATCAAACTAATCAAGAGTTCTAGACTTTGACAGGTTTTTCTTATTTGCTTTCATGTTACTATAGACAACTATGCCTATGGTCTTGAAGTTCTATCACACCACATGTAGTCACTTACATGTATGCTTACTTGGCATATGTAACTCTTAAGGTATTTACAACACCACTGGTCACTATATGATAAAAGCGTGAAAATTAATCGTAAGAAATTTATTTTAGTTCAAGTTTGCTCTGTGTGGATTTATTGTTCTGTTTCAGTGATGTTCTGTGACTAAATCTGAAGGGAAAAGATATCACCTATGGGGTCAAAGCCTGCTCCCCAATGGTATCTGCTGACACTTTTGCAAGAGGCATATATACCCCTCGGGTCCCAGCAAGTTTTCACCAAGGTGGTAGGACCCAGCGATCCATTTCGGCCCTTTGAATACCTTGTTTATTCTTGTAGCCTGCCTTCCAGATAATCAATATGCACTTGCTTAGCATTTTATCCATTGGGTTATTATGGAATCAAACTAATCAAGAGTTCTAGACTTTGACAGGTTCTTCTTATTTGCTTTCATGTTACTATAGACAACTATGCCTAGGGTCTTGAAGTTCTATCACACCACATGTTGTCACTTACATGTATGCTTACTTGACATATGTAACGCCTTAGGTATTTACAACACCACTGGTCACTATATGATAAAAGTGTGAAAATTAATCGTAAGAAATTTATATTAGTTCAAGTTTGCTCTGTGTAGATTTATTGTTCTGTTTCAGTGATGTTCTGTGACTAAATCTGAAGGGAAAAGATATCACCTTTGGGGTCAAAGCCTGCTCCCCAATGGTTTCTGCTGACACTTTTGCAAGAGGCATATATACCCCTCGGGTCCCAGCAAGTTTTCACCAAGGTGGTAGGACCCAGCGATCCATTTCGGCCCTTTGCATACCTTGTTTATTCGTGTAGCCTGCCTTCCAGATAATCAATATGCACTTGCTTAGCATTTTATCCATTGGGTTATTATGGAATCAAACTAATCAAGAGTTCTAGACTTTGACAGGTTCTTCTTATTTGCTTTCATGTTACTATAGACAACTATGCCTAGGGTCTTGAAGTTCTATCACACCACATGTTGTCACTTACATGTATGCTTACTTGACATATGTAACGCCTTAGGTATTTACAACACCACTGGTCACTATATGATAAAAGTGTGAAAATTAATCGTAAGAAATTTATATTAGTTCAAGTTTGCTCTGTGTAGATTTATTGTTCTGTTTCAGTGATGTTCTGTGACTAAATCTGAAGGGAAAAGATATCACCTTTGGGGTCAAAGCCTGCTCCCCAATGGTTTCTGCTGACACTTTTGCAAGAGGCATATATACCCCTCGGGTCCCAGCAAGTTTTCACCAAGGTGGTAGGACCCAGCGATCCATTTTGGCCCTTTGCATACCTTGTTTATTCGTGTAGCCTGCCTTCCAGATAATCAATATGCACTTGCTTAGCATTTTATCCATTGGGTTATTATGGAATCAAACTAATCAAGAGTTCTAGACTTTGACAGGTTCTTCTTATTTGCTTTCATGTTACTATAGACAACTATGCCTAGGGTCTTGAAGTTCTATCACACCACATGTAGTCACTTACATGTATGCTTACTTGACATATGTACTCTTTAGGTATTTACAACACCACTGGTCACTATATGATAAAAGTGTGAAAATTAATCGTAAGAAATTTATATTAGTTCAAGTTTGCTCTGTGTGGATTTATTGTTTATTGTTCTGTTTCAGTGATGTTCTTTGACATTTTGAATTTTCTGAAGGGAAAATATATCACCTACGGGGTCAAAGCCAGTTCCCCAATGGTATCAGCTGCAGCTTTTGAAAGAGACATATATACCCCTCGGGTCCCAGCAAGTTTTCACCAAGGTGGTAGGACCCAGCGATCCATTTCTCCCCTTTGCATACCTTGTTTATTCGTGTAGCCTTCCCTACAGATAATCAATATGCACTTGCTTAGCATTTCTTCCATTGGGTTATTATGAAATCAAACTAATCAAGAGTTCTAGACTTTGACAGGTTTTTCTTATTTGCTTTCATGTTACTATAGACAACTATGCCTAGGGTCTTGAAGTTCTATCACACCACATGTAGTCACTTACATGTATGCTTACTTGGCATATGTAACTCTTAAGGTATTTACAACACCACTGGTCACTATATGATAAAAGCGTGAAAATTAATTGTAAGAAATTTATTTTAGTTCAAGTTTGCTCTGTGTGGATTTATTGTTCTGTTTCAGTGATGTTCTGTGACTAAATCTGAAGGGAAAAGATATCACCTATGGGGTCAAAGCCTGCTCCCCAATGGTATCTGCTGACACTTTTGCAAGAGGCATATATACCCCTCGGGTCCCAGCAAGTTTTCACCAAGGTGGTAGGACCCAGCGATCCATTTCGGCCCTTTGCATACCTTGTATATTCGTGTAGCCTGCCTTCCAGATAATCAATATGCACTTGCTTAGCATTTTATCCATTGGGTTATTATGGAATCAAACTAATCAAGAGTTCTAGACTTTGACAGGTTCTTCTTATTTGCTTTCATGTTACTATAGACAACTATGCCTAGGGTCTTGAAGTTCTATCACACCACATGTAGTCACTTACATGTATGCTTACTTGACATATGTAACGCCTTAGGTATTTACAACACCACTGGTCACTATATGATAAAAGTGTGAAAATTAATCGTAAGAAATTTATATTAGTTCAAGTTTGCTCTGAGTAGATTTATTATTCTGTTTCAGTGATGTTGTGTGACTAAATCTGAAGGGAAAAGATATCACCTATGGGGTCAAAGCCTGCTCCCCAATGGTTTCTGCTGACACTTTTGCAAGAGGCATTTATACCCCTCGGGTCCCAGCAAGTTTTCACCAAGGTGGTAGGACCCAGCGATCCATTTCGGCCCTTTGCATACCTTGTATATTCGTGTAGCCTGCCTTCCAGATAATCAATATGCACTTGCTTAGCATTTTATCCATTGGGTTATTATGGAATCAAACTAATCAAGAGTTCTAGACTTTGACAGGTTCTTCTTATTTGCTTTCATGTTACTATAGACAACTATGCCTAGGGTCTTGAAGCTCTATCACACCACATGTAGTCACTTACATGTATGCTTACTTGACATATGTAACGCCTTAGGTATTTACAACACCACTGGTCACTATATGATAAAAGTGTGAAAATTAATCGTAAGAAATTTATATTAGTTCAAGTTTGCTCTGTGTGGATTTATTGTTTATTGTTCTGTTTCAGTGATGTTCTTTGACATTTTGAATTTTCTGAAAGGAAAATATATCACCTACGGGGTCAAAGCCAGTTCCCCAATGGTATCAGCTGCAGCTTTTGCAAGAGACATATATACCCCTCGGGTCCCAGCAAGTTTTCACCAAGGTAGTAGGACCCAGCGATCCATTTCTCCCCTTTGCATACCTTGTTTATTTGTGTAGCCTTCCCTACAGATAATCAATATGCACTTGCTTAGCATTTCTTCTATTGGGTTATTATGAAATCAAACTAATCAAGAGTTCTAGACTTTGACAGGTTTTTCTTATTTGCTTTCATGTTACAATAGACAACTATGCCTATGGTCTTGAAGTTCTATCACACCACATGTAGTCACTTACATGTATGCTTACTTGGCATATGTAACTCTTAAGGTATTTTCAACACCACTGGTCACTATATGATAAAAGCGTGAAAATTAATCGTAAGAAATTTATTTTAGTTCAAGTTTGCTCTGTGTGGATGTATTGTTCTGTTCCAGTGATGTTCTTTGACTAAATCTGAAGGGAAAAGATATCACCTACGGGGTCAAAGCCTGTACCCCAATGGTATCTGCTGAAGCTTTTGCAAGAGGCATATATACCCCTCGGGTCCCAGCAAGTTTTCACCAAGGTGGTAGGACCCAGCGATCCATTTCGGCCCTTTGCATACCTTGTTTATTCGTGTAGCCTGCCTTCCAGATAATCAATATGCACTTGCTTAGCATTTTATCCATTGGGTTATTATGGAATCAAACTAATCAAGAGTTCTAGACTTTGACAGGTTCTTCTTATTTGCTTTCATGTTACTATAGACAACTATGCCTAGGGTCTTGAAGTTCTATCACACCACATGTAGTCACTTACATGTATGCTTACTTGGCATATGTAACTCTTAAGGTATTTACAACACCACTGGTCACTATATGATAAAAGCGTGAAAATTAATTGTAAGAAATTTATTTTAGTTCAAGTTTGCTCTGTGTGGATTTATTGTTCTGTTTCAGTGATGTTCTGTGACTAAATCTGAAGGGAAAAGATATCACCTATGGGGTCAAAGCCTGCTCCCCAATGGTATCTGCTGACACTTTTGCAAGAGGCATATATACCCCTCGGGTCCCAGCAAGTTTTCACCAAGGTGGTAGGACCCAGCGATCCATTTCGGCCCTTTGCATACCTTGTTTATTCGTGTAGCCTGCCTTCCAGATAATCAATATGCACTTGCTTAGCATTTTATCCATTGGGTTATTATGGAATCAAACTAATCAAGAGTTCTAGACTTTGACAGGTTCTTCTTATTTGCTTTCATGTTACTATAGACAACTATGCCTAGGGTCTTGAAGTTCTATCACACCACATGTTGTCACTTACATGTATGCTTACTTGACATATGTAACGCCTTAGGTATTTACAACACCACTGGTCACTATATGATAAAAGTGTGAAAATTAATCGTAAGAAATTTATATTAGTTCAAGTTTGCTCTGAGTAGATTTATTATTCTGTTTCAGTGATGTTGTGTGACTAAATCTGAAGGGAAAAGATATCACCTATGGGGTCAAAGCCTGCTCCCCAATGGTTTCTGCTGAGACTTTTGCAAGAGGCATATATACCCCTCGGGTCCCAGCAAGTTTTCACCAAGGTGGTAGGACCCAGCGATCCATTTCGGCCCTTTGCATACCTTGTTTATTCGTGTAGCCTGCCTTCCAGATAATCAATATGCACTTGCTTAGCATTTTATCCATTGGGTTATTATGGAATCAAACTAATCAAGAGTTCTAGACTTTGACAGGTTCTTCTTATTTGCTTTCATGTTACTATAGACAACTATGCCTAGGGTCTTGAAGTTCTATCACACCACATGTAGTCACTTACATGTATACTTACTTACTCTTTAGGTATTTACAACACCACTGGTCACTATATGATAAAAGTGTGAAAATTAATCGTAAGAAATTTATATTAGTTCAAGTTTGCTCTGTGTAGATTTATTGTTCTGTTTCAGTGATGTTCTTTGACTAAATCTGAAGGGAAAAGATATCACCTATGGGGTCAAAGCCTGCTCCCCAATGGTTTCTGCTGACACTTTTGCAAGAGGCATATATACCCCTCGGGTCCCAGCAAGTTTTCACCAAGGTGGTAGGACCCAGCGATCCATTTTGGTCCTTTGCATACCTTGTTTATTTGTGTAGCCTGCCTTCCAGATAATCAATATGCACTTGCTTAGCATTTTATCCATTTGGTTATTATGGAATCAAACTAATCAAGAGTTCTAGACTTTGACAGGTTCTTCTTATTTGCTTTCATGTTACTATAGACAACTATGCCTAGGGTCTTGAAGTTCTATCACACCACATGTAGTCACTTACATGTATGCTTACTTGACATATGTACTCTTTAGGTATTTACAACACCACTGGTCACTATATGATAAAAGTGTGAAAATTAATCGTAAGAAATTTATATTAGTTCAAGTTTGCTCTGTGTGGATTTATTGTTTATTGTTCTGTTTCAGTTATGTTCTTTGACATTTTGAATTTTCTGAAGGGAAAATATATCACCTACGGGGTCAAAGCCAGTTCCCCAATGGTATCAGCTGCAGCTTTTGAAAGAGACATATATACCCCTCGGGTCCCAGCAAGTTTTCACCAAGGTGGTAGGACCCAGCAATCCATTTCTCCCCTTTGCATACCTTGTTTATTCGTGTAGCCTTCCCTACAGATAATCAATATGCACTTGCTTAGCATTTCTTCCATTGGGTTATTATGAAATCAAACTAATCAAGAGTTCTAGACTTTGACAGGTTTTTCTTATTTGCTTTCATGTTACTATAGACAACTATGCCTAGGGTCTTGAAGTTCTATCACACCACATGTTGTCACTTACATGTATGCTTACTTGACATATGTAACGCCTTAGGTATTTACAACACCACTGGTCACTATATGATAAAAGTGTGAAAATTAATCGTAAGAAATTTATATTAGTTCAAGTTTGCTCTGTGTAGATTTATTGTTCTGTTTCAGTGATGTTCTGTGACTAAATCTGAAGGGAAAAGATATCACCTTTGGGGTCAAAGCCTGCTCCCCAATGGTTTCTGCTGACACTTTTGCAAGAGGCATATATACCCCTCGGGTCCCAGCAAGTTTTCACCAAGGTGGTAGGACCCAGCGATCCATTTCGGCCCTTTGCATACCTTGTTTATTCGTGTAGCCTGCCTTCCAGATAATCAATATGCACTTGCTTAGCATTTTACCATTGGGTTATTATGGAATCAAACTAATCAAGAGTTCTAGACTTTGACAGGTTCTTCTTATTTGCTTTCATGTTACTATGGACAACTATGCCTAGGGTCTTGAAGTTCTATCACACCACATGTAGTCACTTACATGTATACTTACTTGACATATGTACTCTTTAGGTATTTACAACACCACTGGTCACTATATGATAAAAGTGTGAAAATTAATCGTAAGAAATTTATATTAGTTCAAGTTTGCTCTGTGTGGATTTATTGTTTATTGTTCTGTTTCAGTTATGTTCTTTGACATTTTGAATTTTCTGAAGGGAAAATATATCACCTACGGGGTCAAAGCCAGTTCCCCAATGGTATCAGCTGCAGCTTTTGAAAGAGACATATATACCCCTCGGGTCCCAGCAAGTTTTCACCAAGGTGGTAGGACCCAGCGATCCATTTCTCCCCTTTGCATACCTTGTTTATTCGTGTAGCCTTCCCTACAGATAATCAATATGCACTTGCTTAGCATTTCTTCCATTGGGTTATTATGAAATCAAACTAATCAAGAGTTCTAGACTTTGACAGGTTTTTCTTATTTGCTTTCATGTTACTATAGACAACTATGCCTAGGGTCTTGAAGTTCTATCACACCACATGTAGTCACTTACATGTATGCTTACTTGGCATATGTAACTCTTAAGGTATTTACAACACCACTGGTCACTATATGATAAAAGCGTGAAAATTAATTGTAAGAAATTTATTTTAGTTCAAGTTTGCTCTGTGTATATTTATTGTTCTGTTTCAGTGATGTTCTGTGACTAAATCTGAAGGGAAAAGATATCACCTATGGGGTCAAAGCCTGCTCCCCAATGGTTTCTGCTGAGACTTTTGCAAGAGGCATATATACCCCTCGGGTCCCAGCAAGTTTTCACCAAGGTGGTAGGACCCAGCGATCCATTTCGGCCCTTTGCATACCTTGTTTATTCGTGTAGCCTGCCTTCCAGATAATCAATATGCACTTGCTTAGCATTTTATCCATTGGGTTATTATGGAATCAAACTAATCAAGAGTTCTAGACTTTGACAGGTTCTTCTTATTTGCTTTCATGTTACTATAGACAACTATGCCTAGGGTCTTGAAGTTCTATCACACCACATGTAGTCACTTACATGTATACTTACTTACTCTTTAGGTATTTACAACACCACTGGTCACTATATGATAAAATTGTGAAAATTAATCGTAAGAAATTTATATTAGTTCAAGTTTGCTCTGTGTGGATTTATTGTTTATTGTTCTGTTTCAGTTATGTTCTTTGACATTTTGAATTTTCTGAAGGGAAAATATATCACCTACGGGGTCAAAGCCAGTTCCCCAATGGTATCAGCTGCAGCTTTTGAAAGAGACATATATACCCCTCGGGTCCCAGCAAGTTTTCACCAAGGTGGTAGGACCCAGCGATCCATTTCTCCCCTTTGCATACCTTGTTTATTCGTGTAGCCTTCCCTACAGATAATCAATATGCACTTGCTTAGCATTTCTTCCATTGGGTTATTATGAAATCAAACTAATCAAGAGTTCTAGACTTTGACAGGTTCTTCTTATTTGCTTTCATGTTACTATAGACAACTATGCCTAGGGTCTTGAAGTTCTATCACACCACATGTAGTCACTTACATGTATGCTTACTTGACATATGTAACGCCTTAGGTATTTACAACACCACTGGTCACTATATGATAAAAGTGTGAAAATTAATCGTAAGAAATTTATATTAGTTCAAGTTTGCTCTGTGTAGATTTATTGTTCTGTTTCAGTGATGTTCTCTGATTAAATCTGAAGGGAAAAGATATCACCTATGGGGTCAAAGCCTGCTCCCCAATGGTTTCTGCTGACACTTTTGCAAGAGGCATATATACCCCTCGGGTCCCAGCAAGTTTTCACCAAGGTGGTAGTACCCAGCGATCCATTTCGGCCCTTTGAATACCTTGTTTATTCGTGTAGCCTGCCTTCCAGATAATCAATATGCACTTGCTTAGCATTTTATCCATTGGGTTATTATGGAATCAAACTAATCAAGAGTTCTAGACTTTGACAGGTTCTTCTTATTTGCTTTCATGTTACTATAGACAACTATGCCTAGGGTCTTGAAGTTCTATCACACCACATGTAGTCACTTACATGTATGCTTACTTGACATATGTAACTCCTTAGGTATTTACAACACCACTGGTCACTATATGATAAAAGTGTGAAAATTAATCGTAAGAAATTTATATTAGTTCAAGTTTGCTCTGTGTAGATTTATTGTTCTGTTTCAGTGATGTTCTCTGACTAAATCTGAAGGGAAAAGATATCACCTATGGGGTCAAAGCCTGCTCCCCAATGGTTTCTGCTGACACTTTTGCAAGAGGCATATATACCCCTCGGGTCCCAGCAAGTTTTCACCAAGGTGGTAGGACCCAGCGATCCATTTCGGCCCTTTGCATACCTTGTTTATTCGTGTAGCCTGCCTTCCAGATAATCAATATGCACTTGCTTAGCATTTTATCCATTGGGTTATTATGGAATCAAACTAATCAAGAGTTCTAGACTTTGACAGGTTCTTCTTATTTGCTTTCATGTTACTATAGACAACTATGCCTAGGGTCTTGAAGTTCTATCACACCACATGTAGTCACTTACATGTATACTTACTTGACATATGTACTCTTTAGGTATTTACAACACCACTGGTCACTATATGATAAAAGCGTGAAAATTAATCGTAAGAAATTTATATTAGTTCAAGTTTGCTCTGTGTGGATTTATTGTTCTGTTTCAGTGATGTTCTGTGACTAAATCTGAAGGGAAAAGATATCACCTATGGGGTCAAAGCCTGCTCCCCAATGGTATCTGCTGACACTTTTGCAAGAGACATATATACCCCTCGGGTCCCAGCAAGTTTTCACCAAGGTGGTAGGACCCAGCGATCCATTTCGGCCCTTTGCATACCTTGTTTATTCGTGTAGCCTGCCTTCCAGATAATCAATATGCACTTGCTTAGCATTTTATCCATTGGGTTATTATGGAATTAAACTAATCAAGAGTTCTAGACTTTGACAGGTTCTTCTTATTTGCTTTCATGTTACTATAGACAACTATGCCTAGGGTCTTGAAGTTCTATCACACCACATGTAGTCACTTACATGTATACTTACTTGACATATGTACTCTTTAGGTATTTACAACACCACTGGTCACTATATGATAAAAGCGTGAAAATTAATCGTAAGAAATTTATATTAGTTCAAGTTTGCTCTGTGTGGATTTATTGTTCTGTTTCAGTGATGTTCTGTGACTAAATCTGAAGGGAAAAGATATCACCTATGGGGTCAAAGCCTGCTCCCCAATGGTATCTGCTGACACTTTTGCAAGAGACATATATACCCCTCGGGTCCCAGCAAGTTTTCACCAAGGTGGTAGGACCCAGCGATCCATTTCGGTCCTTTGCATACCTTGTTTATTCGTGTAGCCTGCCTTCCAGATAATCAATATGCATTTGCTTAGCATTTTATCCATTGGGTTATTATGGAATCAAACTAATCAAGAGTTCTAGACTTTGACAGGTTCTTCTTATTTGCTTTCATGTTACTATAGACAACTATGCCTAGGGTCTTGAAGTTCTATCACACCACATGTAGTCACTTACATGTATGCTTACTTGACATATGTAACGCCTTAGGTATTTACAACACCACTGGTCACTATATGATAAAAGTGTGAAAATTAATCGTAAGAAATTTATATTAGTTCAAGTTTGCTCTGTGTATATTTATTGTTCTGTTTCAGTGATGTTCTCTGATTAAATCTGAAGGGAAAAGATATCACCTATGGGGTCAAAGCCTGCTCCCCAATGGTTTCTGCTGAAGCTTTTGCAAGAGGCATATATACCCCTCGGGTCCCAGCAAGTTTTCACCAAGGTGGTAGGACCCAGCGATCCATTTCGGCCCTTTGCATACCTTGTTTATTCGTGTAGCCTGCCTTCCAGATAATCAATATGCACTTGCTTAGCATTTTATCCATTGGGTTATTATGGAATCAAACTAATCAAGAGTTCTAGACTTTGACAGGTTCTTCTTATTTGCTTTCATGTTACTATAGACAACTATGCCTATGGTCTTGAAGTTCTATCACACCACATGTAGTCACTTACATGTATACTTACTTACTCTTTAGGTATTTACAACACCACTGGTCACTATATGATAAAAGTGTGAAAATTAATCGTAAGAAATTTATATTAGTTCAAGTTTGCTCTGTGTGGATTTATTGTTTATTGTTCTGTTTCAGTGATGTTCTTTGACATTTTGAATTTTCTGAAAGGAAAATATATCACCTACGGGGTCAAAGCCAGTTCCCCAATGGTATCAGCTGCAGCTTTTGCAAGAGACATATATACCCCTCGGGTCCCAGCAAGTTTTCACCAAGGTAGTAGGACCCAGCGATCCATTTCTCCCCTTTGCATACCTTGTTTATTTGTGTAGCCTTCCCTACAGATAATCAATATGCACTTGCTTAGCATTTCTTCTATTGGGTTATTATGAAATCAAACTAAACAAGAGTTCTAGACTTTGACAGGTTTTTCTTATTTGCTTTCATGTTACTATAGACAACTATGCCTATGGTCTTGAAGTTCTATCACACCACATGTAGTCACTTACATGTATGCTTACTTGGCATATGTAACTCTTAAGGTATTTTCAACACCACTGGTCACTATATGATAAAAGCGTGAAAATTAATCGTAAGAAATTTATTTTAGTTCAAGTTTGCTCTGTGTGGATGTATTGTTCTGTTCCAGTGATGTTCTTTGACTAAATCTGAAGGGAAAAGATATCACCTACGGGGTCAAAGCCTGTTCCCCAATGGTATCTGCTGAAGCTTTTGCAAGAGGCATATATACCCCTCGGGTCCCAGCAAGTTTTCACCAAGGTGGTAGGACCCAGCGATCCATTTCGGCCCTTTGCATACCTTGTTTATTCGTGTAGCCTGCCTTCCAGATAATCAATATGCACTTGCTTAGCATTTTATCCATTGGGTTATTATGGAATCAAACTAATCAAGAGTTCTAGACTTTGACAGGTTCTTCTTATTTGCTTTCATGTTACTATAGACAACTATGCCTAGGGTCTTGAAGTTCTATCACACCACATGTAGTCACTTACATGTATGCTTACTTGACATATGTACTCTTTAGGTATTTACAACACCACTGGTCACTATATGATAAAAGTGTGAAAATTAATCGTAAGAAATTTATATTAGTTCAAGTTTGCTCTGTGTGGATTTATTGTTTATTGTTCTGTTTCAGTGATGTTCTTTGACATTTTGAATTTTCTGAAGGGAAAATATATCACCTACGGGGTCAAAGCCAGTTCCCCAATGGTATCAGCTGCAGCTTTTGAAAGAGACATATATACCCCTCGGGTCCCAGCAAGTTTTCACCAAGGTGGTAGGACCCAGCGATCCATTTCTCCCCTTTGCATACCTTGTTTATTCGTGTAGCCTTCCCTACAGATAATCAATATGCACTTCCTTAGCATTTCTTCCATTGGGTTATTATGAAATCAAACTAATCAAGAGTTCTAGACTTTGACAGGTTTTTCTTATTTGCTTTCATGTTACTATAGACAACTATGCCTAGGGTCTTGAAGTTCTATCACA
Source organism: Scardinius erythrophthalmus (assembly GCF_964197995.2). Classification (NCBI taxonomy): domain Eukaryota; kingdom Metazoa; phylum Chordata; class Actinopteri; order Cypriniformes; family Leuciscidae; genus Scardinius; species Scardinius erythrophthalmus. The sequence continues at coordinate 40,965,321 of NC_138234.1, forward strand.
CCACATGTAGTCACTTACATGTATGCTTACTTGACATATGTAACGCCTTAGGTATTTACAACACCACTGGTCACTATATGATAAAAGTGTGAAAATTAATCGTAAGAAATTTATATTAGTTCAAGTTTGCTCTGTGTGGATTTATTGTTCTGTTTCAGTGATGTTCTGTGACTAAATCTGAAGGGAAAAGATATCACCTATGGGGTCAAAGCCTGCTCCCCAATGGTATCTGCTGACACTTTTGCAAGAGACATATATACCCCTCGGGTCCCAGCAAGTTTTCACCAAGGTGGTAGGACCCAGCGATCCATTTCGGCCCTTTGCATACCTTGTTTATTCGTGTAGCCTGCCTTCCAGATAATCAATATGCACTTGCTTAGCATTTTATCCATTGGGTTATTATGGAATTAAACTAATCAAGAGTTCTACACTTTGACAGGTTCTTCTTATTTGCTTTCATGTTACTATAGACAACTATGCCTAGGGTCTTGAAGTTCTATCACACCACATGTAGTCACTTACATGTATGCTTACTTGACATATGTAACGCCTTAGGTATTTACAACACCACTGGTCACTATATGATAAAAGTGTGAAAATTAATCGTAAGAAATTTATATTAGTTCAAGTTTGCTCTGTGTATATTTATTGTTCTGTTTCAGTGATGTTCTGTGACTAAATCTGAAGGGAAAAGATATCACCTATGGGGTCAAAGCCTGCTCCCCAATGGTTTCTGCTGAAGCTTTTGCAAGAGGCATATATACCCCTCGGGTCCCAGCAAGTTTTCACCAAGGTGGTAGGACCCAGCGATCCATTTCGGCCCTTTGCATACCTTGTTTATTCGTGTAGCCTGCCTTCCAGATAATCAATATGCACTTGCTTAGCATTTTATCCATTGGGTTATTATGGAATCAAACTAATCAAGAGTTCTAGACTTTGACAGGTTCTTCTTATTTGCTTTCATGTTACTATAGACAACTATGCCTATGGTCTTGAAGTTCTATCACACCACATGTAGTCACTTACATGTATACTTACTTACTCTTTAGGTATTTACAACACCACTGGTCACTATATGATAAAAGTGTGAAAATTAATCGTAAGAAATTTATATTAGTTCAAGTTTGCTCTGTGTGGATTTATTGTTTATTGTTCTGTTTCAGTGATGTTCTTTGACATTTTGAATTTTCTGAAAGGAAAATATATCACCTACGGGGTCAAAGCCAGTTCCCCAATGGTATCAGCTGCAGCTTTTGCAAGAGACATATATACCCCTCGGGTCCCAGCAAGTTTTCACCAAGGTAGTAGGACCCAGCGATCCATTTCTCCCCTTTGCATACCTTGTTTATTTGTGTAGCCTTCCCTACAGATAATCAATATGCACTTGCTTAGCATTTCTTCTATTGGGTTATTATGAAATCAAACTAATCAAGAGTTCTAGACTTTGACAGGTTTTTCTTATTTGCTTTCATGTTACTATAGACAACTATGCCTATGGTCTTGAAGTTCTATCACACCACATGTAGTCACTTACATGTATGCTTACTTGGCATATGTAACTCTTAAGGTATTTTCAACACCACTGGTCACTATATGATAAAAGCGTGAAAATTAATCGTAAGAAATTTATTTTAGTTCAAGTTTGCTCTGTGTGGATGTATTGTTCTGTTTCAGTGATGTTCTTTGACTAAATCTGAAGGGAAAAGATATCACCTACGGGGTCAAAGCCTGTTCCCCAATGGTATCTGCTGAAGCTTTTGCAAGAGGCATATATACCCCTCGGGTCCCAGCAAGTTTTCACCAAGGTGGTAGGACCCAGCGATCCATTTCGGCCCTTTGCATACCTTGTTTATTCGTGTAGCCTGCCTTCCAGATAATCAATATGCACTTGCTTAGCATTTTATCCATTGGGTTATTATGGAATCAAACTAATCAAGAGTTCTAGACTTTGACAGGTTCTTCTTATTTGCTTTCATGTTACTATAGACAACTATGCCTAGGGTCTTGAAGTTCTATCACACCACATGTAGTCACTTACATGTATGCTTACTTGACATATGTACTCTTTAGGTATTTACAACACCACTGGTCACTATATGATAAAAGTGTGAAAATTAATCGTAAGAAATTTATATTAGTTCAAGTTTGCTCTGAGTAGATTTATTATTCTGTTTCAGTGATGTTGTGTGACTAAATCTGAAGGGAAAAGATATCACCTATGGGGTCAAAGCCTGCTCCCCAATGGTTTCTGCTGACACTTTTGCAAGAGGCATATATACCCCTCGGGTCCCAGCAAGTTTTCACCAAGGTGGTAGGACCCAGCGATCCATTTCGGCCCTTTGCATACCTTGTTTATTCGTGTAGCCTGCCTTCCAGATAATCAATATGCACTTGCTTAGCATTTTATCCATTGGGTTATTATGGAATCAAACTAATCAAGAGTTCTAGACTTTGACAGGTTCTTCTTATTTGCTTTCATGTTACTATAGACAACTATGCCTAGGGTCTTGAAGTTCTATCACACCACATGTAGTCACTTACATGTATACTTACTTACTCTTTAGGTATTTACAACACCACTGGTCACTATATGATAAAAGTGTGAAAATTAATCGTAAGAAATTTATATTAGTTCAAGTTTGCTCTGTGTGGATTTATTGTTTATTGTTCTGTTTCAGTGATGTTCTTTGACATTTTGAATTTTCTGAAAGGAAAATATATCACCTACGGGGTCAAAGCCAGTTCCCCAATGGTATCAGCTGCAGCTTTTGCAAGAGACATATATACCCCTCGGGTCCCAGCAAGTTTTCACCAAGGTAGTAGGACCCAGCGATCCATTTCTCCCCTTTGCATACCTTGTTTATTCGTGTAGCCTTCCCTACAGATAATCAATATGCACTTGCTTGGCATTTCTTCTATTGGGTTATTATGAAATCAAACTAATCAAGAGTTTTAGACTTTGACAGGTTTTTCTTATTTGCTTTCATGTTACTATAGACAACTATGCCTATGGTCTTGAAGTTCTATCACACCACATGTAGTCACTTACATGTATGCTTACTTGGCATATGTAACTCCTTAGGTATTTACAACACCACTGGTCACTATATGATAAAAGTGTGAAAATTAATCGTAAGAAATTTATATTAGTTCAAGTTTGCTCTGTGTAGATTTATTGTTCTGTTTCAGTGATGTTCTCTGACTAAATCTGAAGGGAAAAGATATCACCTATGGGGTCAAAGCCTGCTCCCCAATGGTTTCTGCTGACACTTTTGCAAGAGGCATATATACCCCTCGGGTCCCAGCAAGTTTTCACCAAGGTGGTAGGACCCAGCGATCCATTTCGGCCCTTTGCATACCTTGTTTATTCGTGTAGCCTGCCTTCCAGATAATCAATATGCACTTGCTTAGCATTTTATCCATTGGGTTATTATGGAATCAAACTAATCAAGAGTTCTAGACTTTGACAGGTTCTTCTTATTTGCTTTCATGTTACTATAGACAACTATGCCTAGGGTCTTGAAGTTCTATCACACCACATGTAGTCACTTACATGTATGCTTACTTGACATATGTAACGCCTTAGGTATTTACAACACCACTGGTCACTATATGATAAAAGTGTGAAAATTAATCGTAAGAAATTTATATTAGTTCAAGTTTGCTCTGTGTATATTTATTGTTCTGTTTCAGTGATGTTCTGTGACTAAATCTGAAGGGAAAAGATATCACCTATGGGGTCAAAGCCTGCTCCCCAATGGTTTCTGCTGACACTTTTGCAAGAGGCATATATACCCCTCGGGTCCCAGCAAGTTTTCACCAAGGTGGTAGGACCCAGCGATCCATTTCGGTCCTTTGCATACCTTGTTTATTCGTGTAGCCTGCCTTCCAGATAATCAATATGCACTTGCTTAGCATTTTATCCATTGGGTTATTATGGAATCAAACTAATCAAGAGTTCTAGACTTTGACAGGTTCTTCTTATTTGCTTTCATGTTACTATAGACAACTATGCCTAGGGTCTTGAAGTTCTATCACACCACATGTAGTCACTTACATGTATGCTTACTTGACATATGTAACGCCTTAGGTATTTACAACACCACTGGTCACTATATGATAAAAGTGTGAAAATTAATCGTAAGAAATTTATATTAGTTCAAGTTTGCTCTGTGTAGATTTATTGTTCTGTTTCAGTGATGTTCTGTGATTAAATCTGAGGGGAAAAGATATCACCTATGGGGTCAAAGCCTGCTCCCCAATGGTTTCTGCTGACACTTTTGCAAGAGGCATATATAACCCTCGGGTCCCAGCAAGTTTTCACCAAGGTGGTAGGACCCAGCGATCCATTTCGGTCCTTTGCATACCTTGTTTATTCGTGTAGCCTGCCTTCCAGATAATCAATATGCACTTGCTTAGCATTTTATCCATTGGGTTATTATGGAATCAAACTAATCAAGAGTTCTAGACTTTGACAGGTTCTTCTTATTTGCTTTCATGTTACTATAGACAACTATGCCTAGGGTCTTGAAGTTCTATCACACCACATGTAGTCACTTACATGTATAATTACTTGACATATGTACTCTTTAGGTATTTACAACACCACTGGTCACTATATGATAAAAGTGTGAAAATTAATCGTAAGAAATTTATATTAGTTCAAGTTTGCTCTGTGTGGATTTATTGTTTATTGTTCTGTTTCAGTTATGTTCTTTGACATTTTGAATTTTCTGAAGGGAAAATATATCACCTACGGGGTCAAAGCCAGTTCCCCAATGGTATCAGCTGCAGCTTTTGAAAGAGACATATATACCCCTCGGGTCCCAGCAAGTTTTCACCAAGGTGGTAGGACCCAGCGATCCATTTCTCCCCTTTGCATACCTTGTTTATTCGTGTAGCCTTCCCTACAGATAATCAATATGCATTTGCTTAGCATTTCTTCCATTGGGTTATTATGAAATCAAACTAATCAAGAGTTCTAGACTTTGACAGGTTCTTCTTATTTGCTTTCATGTTACTATAGACAACTATGCCTAGGGTCTTGAAGTTCTATCACACCACATGTAGTCACTTACATGTATGCTTACTTGACATATGTAACTCCTTAGGTATTTACAACACCACTGGTCACTATATGATAAAAGTGTGAAAATTAATCGTAAGAAATTTATATTAGTTCAAGTTTGCTCTGTGTAGATTTATTGTTCTGTTTCAGTGATGTTCTCTGACTAAATCTGAAGGGAAAAGATATCACCTATGGGGTCAAAGCCTGCTCCCCAATGGTTTCTGCTGACACTTTTGCAAGAGGCATATATACCCCTCGGGTCCCAGCAAGTTTTCACCAAGGTGGTAGGACCCAGCGATCCATTTCGGCCCTTTGCATACCTTGTTTATTCGTGTAGCCTGCCTTCCAGATAATCAATATGCACTTGCTTAGCATTTTATCCATTGGGTTATTATGGAATCAAACTAATCAAGAGTTCTAGACTTTGACAGGTTCTTCTTATTTGCTTTCATGTTACTATAGACAACTATGCCTAGGGTCTTGAAGTTCTATCACACCACATGTAGTCACTTACATGTATACTTACTTGACATATGTACTCTTTAGGTATTTACAACACCACTGGTCACTATATGATAAAAGCGTGAAAATTAATCGTAAGAAATTTATATTAGTTCAAGTTTGCTCTGTGTGGATTTATTGTTCTGTTTCAGTGATGTTCTGTGACTAAATCTGAAGGGAAAAGATATCACCTATGGGGTCAAAGCCTGCTCCCCAATGGTATCTGCTGACACTTTTGCAAGAGACATATATACCCCTCGGGTCCCAGCAAGTTTTCACCAAGGTGGTAGGACCCAGCGATCCATTTCGGCCCTTTGCATACCTTGTTTATTCGTGTAGCCTGCCTTCCAGATAATCAATATGCACTTGCTTAGCATTTTATCCATTGGGTTATTATGGAATCAAACTAATCAAGAGTTCTAGACTTTGACAGGTTCTTCTTATTTGCTTTCATGTTACTATAGACAACTATGCCTAGGGTCTTGAAGTTCTATCACACCACATGTAGTCACTTACATGTATGCTTACTTGACATATGTAACTCCTTAGGTATTTACAACACCACTGGTCACTATATGATAAAAGTGTGAAAATTAATCGTAAGAAATTTATATTAGTTCAAGTTTGCTCTGTGTAGATTTATTGTTCTGTTTCAGTGATGTTCTCTGATTAAATCTGAAGGGAAAAGATATCACCTATGGGGTCAAAGCCTGCTCCCCAATGGTTTCTGCTGACACTTTTGCAAGAGGCATATATACCCCTCGGGTCCCAGCAAGTTTTCACCAAGGTGGTAGGACCCAGCGATCCATTTCGGCCCTTTGCATACCTTGTTTATTCGTGTAGCCTGCCTTCCAGATAATCAATATGCACTTGCTTAGCATTTTATCCATTGGGTTATTATGGAATCAAACTAATCAAGAGTTCTAGACTTTGACAGGTTCTTCTTATTTGCTTTCATGTTACTATAGACAACTATGCCTAGGGTCTTGAAGTTCTATCACACCACATGTAGTCACTTACATGTATACTTACTTGACATATGTACTCTTTAGGTATTTACAACACCACTGGTCACTATATGATAAAAGCGTGAAAATTAATCGTAAGAAATTTATATTAGTTCAAGTTTGCTCTGTGTGGATTTATTGTTCTGTTTCAGTGATGTTCTGTGACTAAATCTGAAGGGAAAAGATATCACCTATGGGGTCAAAGCCTGCTCCCCAATGGTATCTGCTGACTCTTTTGCAAGAGACATATATACCCCTCGGGTCCCAGCAAGTTTTCACCAAGGTGGTAGGACCCAGCGATCCATTTCGGCCCTTTGCATACCTTGTTTATTCGTGTAGCCTGCCTTCCAGATAATCAATATGCACTTGCTTAGCATTTTATCCATTGGGTTATTGTGGAATTAAACTAATCAAGAGTTCTAGACTTTGACAGGTTCTTCTTATTTGCTTTCATGTTACTATAGACAACTATGCCTAGGGTCTTGAAGTTCTATCACACCACATGTAGTCACTTACATGTATGCTTACTTGACATATGTAACGCCTTAGGTATTTACAACACCACTGGTCACTATATGATAAAAGTGTGAAAATTAATCGTAAGAAATTTATATTAGTTCAAGTTTGCTCTGTGTAGATTTATTGTTCTGTTTCAGTGATGTTCTGTGATTAAATCTGAAGGGAAAAGATATCACCTATGGGGTCAAAGCCTGCTCCCCAATGGTTTCTGCTGAAGCTTTTGCAAGAGGCATATATACCCCTCGGGTCCCAGCAAGTTTTCACCAAGGTGGTAGGACCCAGCGATCCATTTCGGCCCTTTGCATACCTTGTTTATTCGTGTAGCCTGCCTTCCAGATAATCAATATGCACTTGCTTAGCATTTTATCCATTGGGTTATTATGGAATCAAACTAATCAAGAGTTCTAGACTTTGACAGGTTCTTCTTATTTGCTTTCATGTTACTATAGACAACTATGCCTAGGGTCTTGAAGTTCTATCACACCACATGTAGTCACTTACATGTATACTTACTTACTCTTTAGGTATTTACAACACCACTGGTCACTATATGATAAAAGTGTGAAAATTAATCGTAAGAAATTTATATTAGTTCAAGTTTGCTCTGTGTGGATTTATTGTTTATTGTTCTGTTTCAGTTATGTTCTTTGACATTTTGAATTTTCTGAAGGGAAAATATATCACCTACGGGGTCAAAGCCAGTTCCCCAATGGTATCAGCTGCAGCTTTTGAAAGAGACATATATACCCCTCGGGTCCCAGCAAGTTTTCACCAAGGTGGTAGGACCCAGCGATCCATTTCTCCCCTTTGCATACCTTGTTTATTCGTGTAGCCTTCCCTACAGATAATCAATATGCACTTGCTTAGCATTTCTTCCATTGGGTTATTATGAAATCAAACTAATCAAGAGTTCTAGACTTTGACAGGTTTTTCTTATTTGCTTTCATGTTACTATAGACAACTATGCCTAGGGTCTTGAAGTTCTATCACACCACATGTAGTCACTTACATGTATGCTTACTTGGCATATGTAACTCTTAAGGTATTTACAACACCACTGGTCACTATATGATAAAAGCGTGAAAATTAATTGTAAGAAATTTATTTTAGTTCAAGTTTGCTCTGTGTGGATTTATTGTTCTGTTTCAGTGATGTTCTGTGACTAAATCTGAAGGGAAAAGATATCACCTATGGGGTCAAAGCCTGCTCCCCAATGGTATCTGCTGACACTTTTGCAAGAGGCATATATACCCCTCGGGTCCCAGCAAGTTTTCACCAAGGTGGTAGGACCCAGCGATCCATTTCGGCCCTTTGCATACCTTGTATATTCGTGTAGCCTGCCTTCCAGATAATCAATATGCACTTGCTTAGCATTTTATCCATTGGGTTATTATGGAATCAAACTAATCAAGAGTTCTAGACTTTGACAGGTTCTTCTTATTTGCTTTCATGTTACTATAGACAACTATGCCTAGGGTCTTGAAGTTCTATCACACCACATGTAGTCACTTACATGTATGCTTACTTGACATATGTAACGCCTTAGGTATTTACAACACCACTGGTCACTATATGATAAAAGCGTGAAAATTAATCGTAAGAAATTTATTTTAGTTCAAGTTTGCTCTGTGTGGATGTATTGTTCTGTTCCAGTGATGTTCTTTGACTAAATCTGAAGGGAAAAGATATCACCTACGGGGTCAAAGCCTGTTCCCCAATGGTTTCTGCTGAAGCTTTTGCAAGAGGCATATATACCCCTCGGGTCCCAGCAAGTTTTCACCAAGGTGGTAGGACCCAGCGATCCATTTCGGCCCTTTGCATACCTTGTTTATTCGTGTAGCCTGCCTTCCAGATAATCAATATGCACTTGCTTAGCATTTTATCCATTGGGTTATTATGGAATCAAACTAATCAAGAGTTCTAGACTTTGACAGGTTCTTCTTATTTGCTTTCATGTTACTATAGACAACTATGCCTATGGTCTTGAAGTTCTATCACACCACATGTAGTCACTTACATGTATACTTACTTACTCTTTAGGTATTTACAACACCACTGGTCACTATATGATAAAAGTGTGAAAATTAATCGTAAGAAATTTATATTAGTTCAAGTTTGCTCTGTGTGGATTTATTGTTTATTGTTCTGTTTCAGTGATGTTCTTTGACATTTTGAATTTTCTTAAGGGAAAATATATCACCTACGGGGTCAAAGCCAGTTCCCCAATGGTATCAGCTGCAGCTTTTGCAAGAGACATATATACCCCTCAGGTCCCAGCAAGTTTTCACCAAGGTAGTAGGACCCAGCGATCCATTTCTCCCCTTTGCATACCTTGTTTATTCGTGTAGCCTTCCCTACAGATAATCAATATGCACTTGCTTAGCATTTCTTCTATTGGGTTATTATGAAATCAAACTAATCAAGAGTTCTAGACTTTGACAGGTTTTTCTTATTTGCTTTCATGTTACTATAGACAACTATGCCTATGGTCTTGAAGTTCTATCACACCACATGTAGTCACTTACATGTATGCTTACTTGGCATATGTAACTCTTAAGGTATTTACAACACCACTGGTCACTATATGATAAAAGCGTGAAAATTAATCGTAAGAAATTTATTTTAGTTCAAGTTTGCTCTGTGTGGATGTATTGTTCTGTTCCAGTGATGTTCTTTGACTAAATCTGAAGGGAAAAGATATCACCTACGGGGTCAAAGCCTGTTCCCCAATGGTATCTGCTGAAGCTTTTGCAAGAGGCATATATACCCCTCGGGTCCCAGCAAGTTTTCACCAAGGTGGTAGGACCCAGCGATCCATTTCGGCCCTTTGCATACCTTGTTTATTCGTGTAGCCTGCCTTCCAGATAATCAATATGCACTTGCTTAGCATTTTATCCATTGGGTTATTATGGAATCAAACTAATCAAGAGTTCTACACTTTGACAGGTTCTTCTTATTTGCTTTCATGTTACTATAGACAACTATGCCTAGGGTCTTGAAGTTCTATCACACCACATGTAGTCACTTACATGTATGCTTACTTGACATATGTAACTCCTTAGGTATTTACAACACCACTGGTCACTATATGATAAAAGTGTGAAAATTAATCGTAAGAAATTTATATTAGTTCAAGTTTGCTCTGTGTAGATTTATTGTTCTGTTTCAGTGATGTTCTCTGACTAAATCTGAAGGGAAAAGATATCACCTATGGGGTCAAAGCCTGCTCCCCAATGGTTTCTGCTGACACTTTTGCAAGAGGCATATATACCCCTCGGGTCCCAGCAAGTTTTCACCAAGGTGGTAGGACCCAGCGATCCATTTCGGCCCTTTGCATACCTTGTTTATTCGTGTAGCCTGCCATCCAGATAATCAATATGCACTTGCTTAGCATTTTATCCATTGGGTTATTATGGAATCAAACTAATCAAGAGTTCTAGACTTTGACAGGTTCTTCTTATTTGCTTTCATGTTACTATAGACAACTATGCCTAGGGTCTTGAAGTTCTATCACACCACATGTAGTCACTTACATGTATACTTACTTGACATATGTACTCTTTAGGTATTTACAACACCACTGGTCACTATATGATAAAAGCGTGAAAATTAATCGTAAGAAATTTATATTAGTTCAAGTTTGCTCTGTGTGGATTTATTGTTCTGTTTCAGTGATGTTCTGTGACTAAATCTGAAGGGAAAAGATATCACCTATGGGGTCAAAGCCTGCTCCCCAATGGTATCTGCTGACACTTTTGCAAGAGACATATATACCCCTCGGGTCCCAGCAAGTTTTCACCAAGGTGGTAGGACCCAGCGATCCATTTCGGCCCTTTGCATACCTTGTTTATTCGTGTAGCCTGCCTTCCAGATAATCAATATGCACTTGCTTAGCATTTTATCCATTGGGTTATTATGGAATTAAACTAATCAAGAGTTCTAGACTTTGACAGGTTCTTCTTATTTGCTTTCATGTTACTATAGACAACTATGCCTAGGGTCTTGAAGTTCTATCACACCACATGTAGTCACTTACATGTATGCTTACTTGACATATGTAACGCCTTAGGTATTTACAACACCACTGGTCACTATATGATAAAAGTGTGAAAATTAATCGTAAGAAATTTATATTAGTTCAAGTTTGCTCTGTGTATATTTATTGTTCTGTTTCAGTGATGTTCTGTGACTAAATCTGAAGGGAAAAGATATCACCTATGGGGTCAAAGCCTGCTCCCCAATGGTTTCTGCTGAAGCTTTTGCAAGAGGCATATATACCCCTCGGGTCCCAGCAAGTTTTCACCAAGGTGGTAGGACCCAGCGATCCATTTCGGCCCTTTGCATACCTTGTTTATTCGTGTAGCCTGCCTTCCAGATAATCAATATGCACTTGCTTAGCATTTTATCCATTGGGTTATTATGGAATCAAACTAATCAAGAGTTCTAGACTTTGACAGGTTCTTCTTATTTGCTTTCATGTTACTATAGACAACTATGCCTATGGTCTTGAAGTTCTATCACACCACATGTAGTCACTTACATGTATACTTACTTACTCTTTAGGTATTTACAACACCACTGGTCACTATATGATAAAAGTGTGAAAATTAATCGTAAGAAATTTATATTAGTTCAAGTTTGCTCTGTGTGGATTTATTGTTTATTGTTCTGTTTCAGTGATGTTCTTTGACATTTTGAATTTTCTGAAAGGAAAATATATCACCTACGGGGTCAAAGCCAGTTCCCCAATGGTATCAGCTGCAGCTTTTGCAAGAGACATATATACCCCTCGGGTCCCAGCAAGTTTTCACCAAGGTAGTAGGACCCAGCGATCCATTTCTCCCCTTTGCATACCTTGTTTATTTGTGTAGCCTTCCCTACAGATAATCAATATGCACTTGCTTAGCATTTCTTCTATTGGGTTATTATGAAATCAAACTAATCAAGAGTTCTAGACTTTGACAGGTTTTTCTTATTTGCTTTCATGTTACTATAGACAACTATGCCTATGGTCTTGAAGTTCTATCACACCACATGTAGTCACTTACATGTATGCTTACTTGGCATATGTAACTCTTAAGGTATTTTCAACACCACTGGTCACTATATGATAAAAGCGTGAAAATTAATCGTAAGAAATTTATTTTAGTTCAAGTTTGCTCTGTGTGGATGTATTGTTCTGTTCCAGTGATGTTCTTTGACTAAATCTGAAGGGAAAAGATATCACCTACGGGGTCAAAGCCTGTTCCCCAATGGTATCTGCTGAAGCTTTTGCAAGAGGCATATATACCCCTCGGGTCCCAGCAAGTTTTCACCAAGGTGGTAGGACCCAGCGATCCATTTCGGCCCTTTGCATACCTTGTTTATTCGTGTAGCCTGCCTTCCAGATAATCAATATGCACTTGCTTAGCATTTTATCCATTGGGTTATTATGGAATCAAACTAATCAAGAGTTCTAGACTTTGACAGGTTCTTCTTATTTGCTTTCATGTTACTATAGACAACTATGCCTAGGGTCTTGAAGTTCTATCACACCACATGTAGTCACTTACATGTATGCTTACTTGACATATGTACTCTTTAGGTATTTACAACACCACTGGTCACTATATGATAAAAGTGTGAAAATTAATCGTAAGAAATTTATATTAGTTCAAGTTTGCTCTGTGTAGATTTATTGTTCTGTTTCAGTGATGTTCTGTGACTAAATCTGAAGGGAAAAGATATCACCTTTGGGGTCAAAGCCTGCTCCCCAATGGTTTCTGCTGACACTTTTGCAAGAGGCATATATACCCCTCGGGTCCCAGCAAGTTTTCACCAAGGTGGTAGGACCCAGGGATCCATTTCGGCCCTTTGCATACCTTGTTTATTCGTGTAGCCTGCCTTCCAGATAATCAATATGCACTTGCTTAGCATTTTATCCATTGGGTTATTATGGAATCAAACTAATCAAGAGTTCTAGACTTTGACAGGTTCTTCTTATTTGCTTTCATGTTACTATAGACAACTATGCCTAGGGTCTTGAAGTTCTATCACACCACATGTAGTCACTTACATGTATACTTACTTACTCTTTAGGTATTTACAACACCACTGGTCACTATATGATAAAAGTGTGAAAATTAATCGTAAGAAATTTATATTAGTTCAAGTTTGCTCTGTGTGGATTTATTGTTTATTGTTCTGTTTCAGTTATGTTCTTTGACATTTAGAATTTTCTGAAGGGAAAATATATCACCTACGGGGTCAAAGCCAGTTCCCCAATGGTATCAGCTGCAGCTTTTGAAAGAGACATATATACCCCTCGGGTCCCAGCAAGTTTTCACCAAGGTGGTAGGACCCAGCGATCCATTTCTCCCCTTTGCATACCTTGTTTATTCGTGTAGCCTTCCCTACAGATAATCAATATGCACTTGCTTAGCATTTCTTCCATTGGGTTATTATGAAATCAAACTAATCAAGAGTTCTAGACTTTGACAGGTTTTTCTTATTTGCTTTCATGTTACTATAGACAACTATGCCTAGGGTCTTGAAGTTCTATCACACCACATGTAGTCACTTACATGTATACTTACTTGACATATGTACTCTTTAGGTATTTACAACACCACTGGTCACTATATGATAAAAGCGTGAAAATTAATCGTAAGAAATTTATATTAGTTCAAGTTTGCTCTGTGTGGATTTATTGTTCTGTTTCAGTGATGTTCTGTGACTAAATCTGAAGGGAAAAGATATCACCTATGGGGTCAAAGCCTGCTCCCCAATGGTATCTGCTGACACTTTTGCAAGAGACATATATACCCCTCGGGTCCCAGCAAGTTTTCACCAAGGTGGTAGGACCCAGCGATCCATTTAGGCCCTTTGCATACCTTGTTTATTCGTGTAGCCTGCCTTCCAGATAATCAATATGCACTTGCTTAGCATTTTATCCATTGGGTTATTATGGAATTAAACTAATCAAGAGTTCTAGACTTTGACAGGTTCTTCTTATTTGCTTTCATGTTACTATAGACAACTATGCCTAGGGTCTTGAAGTTCTATCACACCACATGTAGTCACTTACATGTATGCTTACTTGACATATGTAACGCCTTAGGTATTTACAACACCACTGGTCACTATATGATAAAAGTGTGAAAATTAATCGTAAGAAATTTATATTAGTTCAAGTTTGCTCTGTGTATATTTATTGTTCTGTTTCAGTGATGTTCTGTGACTAAATCTGAAGGGAAAAGATATCACCTATGGGGTCAAAGCCTGCTCCCCAATGGTTTCTGCTGACACTTTTGCAAGAGGCATATATACCCCTCGGGTCCCAGCAAGTTTTCACCAAGGTGGTAGGACCCAGCGATCCATTTCGGCCCTTTGCATACCTTGTTTATTCGTGTAGCCTGCCTTCCAGATAATCAATATGCACTTGCTTAGCATTTTATCCATTGGGTTATTATGGAATCAAACTAATCAAGAGTTCTAGACTTTGACAGGTTCTTCTTATTTGCTTTCATGTTACTATAGACAACTATGCCTATGGTCTTGAAGTTCTATCACACCACATGTAGTCACTAACATGTATACTTACTTACTCTTTAGGTATTTACAACACCACTGGTCACTATATGATAAAAGTGTGAAAATTAATCGTAAGAAATTTATATTAGTTCAAGTTTGCTCTGTGTGGATTTATTGTTTATTGTTCTGTTTCAGTGATGTTCTTTGACATTTTGAATTTTCTTAAGGGAAAATATATCACCTACGGGGTCAAAGCCAGTTCCCCAATGGTATCAGCTGCAGCTTTTGCAAGAGACATATATACCCCTCAGGTCCCAGCAAGTTTTCACCAAGGTAGTAGGACCCAGCGATCCATTTCTCCCCTTTGCATACCTTGTTTATTCGTGTAGCCTTCCCTACAGATAATCAATATGCACTTGCTTAGCATTTCTTCTATTGGGTTATTATGAAATCAAACTAATCAAGAGTTCTAGACTTTGACAGGTTTTTCTTATTTGCTTTCATGTTACTATAGACAACTATGCCTATGGTCTTGAAGTTCTATCACACCACATGTAGTCACTTACATGTATGCTTACTTGGCATATGTAACTCTTAAGGTATTTACAACACCACTGGTCACTATATGATAAAAGCGTGAAAATTAATCGTAAGAAATTTATTTTAGTTCAAGTTTGCTCTGTGTGGATGTATTGTTCTGTTCCAGTGATGTTCTTTGACTAAATCTGAAGGGAAAAGATATCACCTACGGGGTCAAAGCCTGTTCCCCAATGGTATCTGCTGATGCTTTTGCAAGAGGCATATATACCCCTCGGGTCCCAGCAAGTTTTCACCAAGGTGGTAGGACCCAGCGATCCATTTCGGCCCTTTGCATACCTTGTTTATTCGTGTAGCCTGCCTTCCAGATAATCAATATGCACTTGCTTAGCATTTTATCCATTGGGTTATTATGGAATCAAACTAATCAAGAGTTCTACACTTTGACAGGTTCTTCTTATTTGCTTTCATGTTACTATAGACAACTATGCCTAGGGTCTTGAAGTTCTATCACACCACATGTAGTCACTTACATGTATGCTTACTTGACATATGTAACTCCTTAGGTATTTACAACACCACTGGTCACTATATGATAAAAGTGTGAAAATTAATCGTAAGAAATTTATATTAGTTCAAGTTTGCTCTGTGTAGATTTATTGTTCTGTTTCAGTGATGTTCTCTGACTAAATCTGAAGGGAAAAGATATCACCTATGGGGTCAAAGCCTGCTCCCCAATGGTTTCTGCTGACACTTTTGCAAGAGGCATATATACCCCTCGGGTCCCAGCAAGTTTTGACCAAGGTGGTAGGACCCAGCGATCCATTTCGGCCCTTTGCATACCTTGTTTATTCGTGTAGCCTGCCTTCCAGATAATCAATATGCACTTGCTTAGCATTTTATCCATTGGGTTATTATGGAATCAAACTAATCAAGAGTTCTAGACTTTGACAGGTTCTTCTTATTTGCTTTCATGTTACTATAGACAACTATGCCTAGGGTCTTGAAGTTCTATCACACCACATGTAGTCACTTACATGTATACTTACTTGACATATGTACTCTTTAGGTATTTACAACACCACTGGTCACTATATGATAAAAGCGTGAAAATTAATCGTAAGAAATTTATATTAGTTCAAGTTTGCTCTGTGTGGATTTATTGTTCTGTTTCAGTGATGTTCTGTGACTAAATCTGAAGGGAAAAGATATCACCTATGGGGTCAAAGCCTGCTCCCCAATGGTATCTGCTGACACTTTTGCAAGAGACATATATACCCCTCGGGTCCCAGCAAGTTTTCACCAAGGTGGTAGGACCCAGCGATCCATTTCGGCCCTTTGCATACCTTGTTTATTCGTGTAGCCTGCCTTCCAGATAATCAATATGCACTTGCTTAGCATTTTATCCATTGGGTTATTATGGAATTAAACTAATCAAGAGTTCTAGACTTTGACAGGTTCTTCTTATTTGCTTTCATGTTACTATAGACAACTATGCCTAGGGTCTTGAAGTTCTATCACACCACATGTAGTCACTTACATGTATGCTTACTTGACATATGTAACGCCTTAGGTATTTACAACACCACTGGTCACTATATGATAAAAGTGTGAAAATTAATCGTAAGAAATTTATATTAGTTCAAGTTTGCTCTGTGTATATTTATTGTTCTGTTTCAGTGATGTTCTGTGACTAAATCTGAAGGGAAAAGATATCACCTATGGGGTCAAAGCCTGCTCCCCAATGGTTTCTGCTGAAGCTTTTGCAAGAGGCATATATACCCCTCGGGTCCCAGCAAGTTTTCACCAAGGTGGTAGGGCCCAGCGATCCATTTCGGCCCTTTGCATACCTTGTTTATTCGTGTAGCCTGCCTTCCAGATAATCAATATGCACTTGCTTAGCATTTTATCCATTGGGTTATTATGGAATCAAACTAATCAAGAGTTCTAGACTTTGACAGGTTCTTCTTATTTGCTTTCATGTTACTATAGACAACTATGCCTATGGTCTTGAAGTTCTATCACACCACATGTAGTCACTTACATGTATACTTACTTACTCTTTAGGTATTTACAACACCACTGGTCACTATATGATAAAAGTGTGAAAATTAATCGTAAGAAATTTATATTAGTTCAAGTTTGCTCTGTGTGGATTTATTGTTTATTGTTCTGTTTCAGTGATGTTCTTTGACATTTTGAATTTTCTGAAAGGAAAATATATCACCTACGGGGTCAATGCCAGTTCCCCAATGGTATCAGCTGCAGCTTTTGCAAGAGACATATATACCCCTCGGGTCCCAGCAAGTTTTCACCAAGGTAGTAGGACCCAGCGATCCATTTCTCCCCTTTGCATACCTTGTTTATTTGTGTAGCCTTCCCTACAGATAATCAATATGCACTTGCTTAGCATTTCTTCTATTGGGTTATTATGAAATCAAACTAATCAAGAGTTCTAGACTTTGACAGGTTTTTCTTATTTGCTTTCATGTTACTATAGACAACTATGCCTATGGTCTTGAAGTTCTATCACACCACATGTAGTCACTTACATGTATGCTTACTTGGCATATGTAACTCTTAAGGTATTTTCAACACCACTGGTCACTATATGATAAAAGCGTGAAAATTAATCGTAAGAAATTTATTTTAGTTCAAGTTTGCTCTGTGTGGATGTATTGTTCTGTTCCAGTGATGTTCTTTGACTAAATCTGAAGGGAAAAGATATCACCTACGGGGTCAAAGCCTGTTCCCCAATGGTATCTGCTGAAGCTTTTGCAAGAGGCATATATACCCCTCGGGTCCCAGCAAGTTTTCACCAAGGTGGTAGGACCCAGCGATCCATTTCGGCCCTTTGCATACCTTGTTTATTCGTGTAGCCTGCCTTCCAGATAATCAATATGCACTTGCTTAGCATTTTATCCATTGGGTTATTATGGAATCAAACTAATCAAGAGTTCTAGACTTTGACAGGTTCTTCTTATTTGCTTTCATGTTACTATAGACAACTATGCCTAGGGTCTTGAAGTTCTATCACACCACATGTAGTCACTTACATGTATGCTTACTTGACATATGTAACGCCTTAGGTATTTACAACACCACTGGTCACTATATGATAAAAGTGTGAAAATTAATCGTAAGAAATTTATATTAGTTCAAGTTTGCTCTGTGTAGATTTATTGTTCTGTTTCAGTGATGTTCTGTGATTAAATCTGAAGGGAAAAGATATCACCTATGGGGTCAAAGCCTGCTCCCCAATGGTTTCTGCTGAAGCTTTTGCAAGAGGCATATATACCCCTCGGGTCCCAGCAAGTTTTCACCAAGGTGGTAGGGCCCAGCGATCCATTTCGGCCCTTTGCATACCTTTTTTTTTTTCGTGTAGCCTGCCTTCCAGATAATCAATATGCACTTGCTTAGCATTTTATCCATTGGGTTATTATGGAATCAAACTAATCAAGAGTTCTAGACTTTGACAGGTTCTTTTTATTTGCTTTCATGTTACTATAGACAACTATGCCTATGGTCTTGAAGTTCTATCACACCACATGTAGTCACTTACATGTATGCTTACTTGGCATATGTTACTCTTAAGGTATTTACAACACCACTGGTCACTATATGATAAAAGCGTGAAAATTAATCGTAAGAAATTTATTTTAGTTCAAGTTTGCTCTGTGTGGATGTATTGTTCTGTTCCAGTGATGTTCTTTGACTAAATCTGAAGGGAAAAGATATCACCTACGGGGTCAAAGCCTGTTCCCCAATGGTATCTGCTGAAGCTTTTGCAAGAGGCATATATACCCCTCGGGTCCCAGCAAGTTTTCACCAAGGTGGTAGGACCCAGCGATCCATTTCGGCCCTTTGCATACCTTGTTTATTCGTGTAGCCTGCCTTCCAGATAATCAATATGCACTTGCTTAGCATTTTATCCATTGGGTTATTATGGAATCAAACTAATCAAGAGTTCTAGACTTTGACAGGTTCTTCTTATTTGCTTTCATGTTACTATAGACAACTATGCCTAGGGTCTTGAAGTTCTATCACACCACATGTAGTCACTTACATGTATGCTTACTTGACATATGTAACTCCTTAGGTATTTACAACACCACTGGTCACTATATGATAAAAGTGTGAAAATTAATCGTAAGAAATTCATATTAGTTCAAGTTTGCTCTGTGTAGATTTATTGTTCTGTTTCAGTGATGTTCTCTGATTAAATCTGAAGGGAAAAGATATCACCTATGGGGTCAAAGCCTGCTCCCCAATGGTTTCTGCTGACACTTTTGCAAGAGGCATATATACCCCTCGGGTCCCAGCAAGTTTTCACCAAGGTGGTAGGACCCAGCGATCCATTTCGGCCCTTTGCATACCTTGTTTATTCGTGTAGCCTGCCTTCCAGATAATCAATATGCACTTGCTTAGCATTTTATCCATTGGGTTATTATGGAATCAAACTAATCAAGAGTTCTAGACTTTGACAGGTTCTTCTTATTTGCTTTCATGTTACTATAGACAACTATGCCTAGGGTCTTGAAGTTCTATCACACCACATGTAGTCACTTACATGTATACTTACTTGACATATGTACTCTTTAGGTATTTACAACACCACTAGTCACTATATGATAAAAGCGTGAAAATTAATCGTAAGAAATTTATATTAGTTCAAGTTTGCTCTGTGTAGATTTATTGTTCTGTTTCAGTGATGTTCTGTGACTAAATCTGAAGGGAAAAGATATCACCTTTGGGGTCAAAGCCTGCTCCCCAATGGTTTCTGCTGACACTTTTGCAAGAGGCATATATACCCCTCGGGTCCCAGCAAGTTTTCACCAAGGTGGTAGGACCCAGCGATCCATTTCGGCCCTTTGCATACCTTGTTTATTCGTGTAGCCTGCCTTCCAGATAATCAATATGCACTTGCTTAGCATTTTATCCATTGGGTTATTATGGAATCAAACTAATCAAGAGTTTTAGACTTTGACAGGTTCTTCTTATTTGCTTTCATGTTACTATGGACAACTATGCCTAGGGTCTTGAAGTTCTATCACACCACATGTAGTCACTTACATGTATACTTACTTGACATATGTACTCTTTAGTTATTTACAACACCACTGGTCACTATATGATAAAAGTGTGAAAATTAATCGTAAGAAATTTATATTAGTTCAAGTTTGCTCTGTGTGGATTTATTGTTTATTGTTCTGTTTCAGTTATGTTCTTTGACATTTTGAATTTTCTGAAGGGAAAATATATCACCTACGGGGTCAAAGCCAGTTCCCCAATGGTATCAGCTGCAGCTTTTGAAAGAGACATATATACCCCTCGGGTCCCAGCAAGTTTTCACCAAGGTGGTAGGACCCAGCGATCCATTTCTCCCCTTTGCATACCTTGTTTATTCGTGTAGCCTTCCCTACAGATAATCAATATGCACTTGCTTAGCATTTCTTCCATTGGGTTATTATGAAATCAGACTAATCAAGAGTTCTAGACTTTGACAGGTTTTTCTTATTTCCTTTCATGTTACTATAGACAACTATGCCTAGGGTCTTGAAGTTCTATCACACCACATGTAGTCACTTACATGTATGCTTACTTGGCATATGTAACTCTTAAGGTATTTACAACACCACTGGTCACTATATGATAAAAGCGTGAAAATTAATTGTAAGAAATTTATTTTAGTTCAAGTTTGCTCTGTGTGGATTTATTGTTCTGTTTCAGTGATGTTCTGTGACTAAATCTGAAGGGAAAAGATATCACCTATGGGGTCAAAGCCTGCTCCCCAATGGTATCTGCTGACACTTTTGCAAGAGGCATATATACCCCTCGGGTCCCAGCAAGTTTTCACCAAGGTGGTAGGACCCAGCGATCCATTTCGGCCCTTTGCATACCTTGTATATTCGTGTTGCCTGCCTTCCAGATAATCAATATGCACTTGCTTAGCATTTTATCCATTGGGTTATTATGGAATCAAACTAATCAAGAGTTCTAGACTTTGACAGGTTCTTCTTATTTGCTTTCATGTTACTATAGACAACTATGCCTAGGGTCTTGAAGTTCTATCACACCACATGTAGTCACTTACATGTATGCTTACTTGACATATGTAACGCCTTAGGTATTTACAACACCACTGGTCACTATATGATAAAAGTGTGAAAATTAATCGTAAGAAATTTATATTAGTTCAAGTTTGCTCTGAGTAGATTTATTATTCTGTTTCAGTGATGTTGTGTGACTAAATCTGAAGGGAAAAGATATCACCTATGGGGTCAAAGCCTGCTCCCCAATGGTTCCTGCTGAGACTTTTGCAAGAGGCATATATACCCCTCGGGTCCCAGCAAGTTTTCACCAAGGTGGTAGGACCCAGCGATCCATTTCGGCCCTTTGCATACCTTGTTTATTCGTGTAGCCTGCCTTCCAGATAATCAATATGCACTTGCTTAGCATTTTATCCATTGGGTTATTATGGAATCAAACTAATCAAGAGTTCTAGACTTTGACAGGTTCTTCTTATTTGCTTTCATGTTACTATAGACAACTATGCCTAGGGTCTTGAAGTTCTATCACACCACATGTAGTCACTTACATGTATACTTACTTGACATATGTACTCTTTAGGTATTTACAACACCACTGGTCACTATATGATAAAAGCGTGAAAATTAATCGTAAGAAATTTATATTAGTTCAAGTTTGCTCTGTGTGGATTTATTGTTCTGTTTCAGTGATGTTCTGTGACTAAATCTGAAGGGAAAAGATATCACCTATGGGGTCAAAGCCTGCTCCCCAATGGTATCTGCTGACACTTTTGCAAGAGACATATATACCCCTCGGGTCCCAGCAAGTTTTCACCAAGGTGGTAGGACCCAGCGATCCATTTCGGCCCTTTGCATACCTTGTTTATTCGTGTAGCCTGCCTTCCAGATAATCAATATGCACTTGCTTAGCATTTTATCCATTGGGTTATTATGGAATTAAACTAATCAAGAGTTCAAGACTTTGACAGGTTCTTCTTATTTGCTTTCATGTTACTATAGACAACTATGCCTAGGGTCTTGAAGTTCTATCACACCACATGTAGTCACTTACATGTATGCTTACTTGACATATGTAACGCCTTAGGTATTTACAACACCACTGGTCACTATATGATAAAAGTGTGAAAATTAATCGTAAGAAATTTATATTAGTTCAAGTTTGCTCTGTGTATATTTATTGTTCTGTTTCAGTGATGTTCTGTGACTAAATCTGAAGGGAAAAGATATCACCTATGGGGTCAAAGCCTGCTCCCCAATGGTTTCTGCTGACCCTTTTGCAAGAGGCATATATAACCCTCGGGTCCCAGCAAGTTTTCACCAAGGTGGTAGGACCCAGCGATCCATTTCGGTCCTTTGCATACCTTGTTTATTCGTGTAGCCTGCCTTCCAGATAATCAATATGCGCTTGCTTAGCATTTTATCCATTGGGTTATTATGGAATCAAACTAATCAAGAGTTCTAGACTTTGACAGGTTCTTCTTATTTGCTTTCATGTTACTATAGACAACTATGCCTAGGGTCTTGAAGTTCTATCACACCACATGTAGTCACTTACATGTATGCTTACTTGACATATGTAACGCCTTAGGTATTTACAACACCACTGGTCACTATATGATAAAAGTGTGAAAATTAATCGTAAGAAATTTATATTAGTTCAAGTTTGCTCTGTGTAGATTTATTGTTCTGTTTCAGTGATGTTCTGTGATTAAATCTGAAGGGAAAAGATATCACCTATGGGGTCAAAGCCTGCTCCCCAATGGTTTCTGCTGAAGCTTTTGCAAGAGGCATATATACCCCTCGGGTCCCAGCAAGTTTTCACCAAGGTGGTAGGGCCCAGCGATCCATTTCGGCCCTTTGCATACCTTTTTTTTTTTCGTGTAGCCTGCCTTCCAGATAATCAATATGCACTTGCTTAGCATTTTATCCATTGGGTTATTATGGAATCAAACTAATCAAGAGTTCTAGACTTTGACAGGTTCTTTTTATTTGCTTTCATGTTACTATAGACAACTATGCCTATGGTCTTGAAGTTCTATCACACCACATGTAGTCACTTACATGTATGCTTACTTGGCATATGTAACTCTTAAGGTATTTACAACACCACTGGTCACTATATGATAAAAGCGTGAAAATTAATCGTAAGAAATTTATTTTAGTTCAAGTTTGCTCTGTGTGGATGTATTGTTCTGTTCCAGTGATGTTCTTTGACTAAATCTGAAGGGAAAAGATATCACCTACGGGGTCAAAGCCTGTTCCCCAATGGTATCTGCTGAAGCTTTTGCAAGAGGCATATATACCCCTCGGGTCCCAGCAAGTTTTCACCAAGGTGGTAGGACCCAGCGATCCATTTCGGCCCTTTGCATACCTTGTTTATTCGTGTAGCCTGCCTTCCAGATAATCAATATGCACTTGCTTAGCATTTTATCCATTGGGTTATTATGGAATCAAACTAATCAAGAGTTCTAGACTTTGACAGGTTCTTCTTATTTGCTTTCATGTTACTATAGACAACTATGCCTAGGGTCTTGAAGTTCTATCACACCACATGTAGTCACTTACATGTATGCTTACTTGACATATGTAACTCCTTAGGTATTTACAACACCACTGGTCACTATATGATAAAAGTGTGAAAATTAATCGTAAGAAATTCATATTAGTTCAAGTTTGCTCTGTGTAGATTTATTGTTCTGTTTCAGTGATGTTCTCTGATTAAATCTGAAGGGAAAAGATATCACCTATGGGGTCAAAGCCTGCTCCCCAATGGTTTCTGCTGACACTTTTGCAAGAGGCATATATACCCCTCGGGTCCCAGCAAGTTTTCACCAAGGTGGTAGGACCCAGCGATCCATTTCGGCCCTTTGCATACCTTGTTTATTCGTGTAGCCTGCCTTCCAGATAATCAATATGCACTTGCTTAGCATTTTATCCATTGGGTTATTATGGAATCAAACTAATCAAGAGTTCTAGACTTTGACAGGTTCTTCTTATTTGCTTTCATGTTACTATAGACAACTATGCCTAGGGTCTTGAAGTTCTATCACACCACATGTAGTCACTTACATGTATACTTACTTGACATATGTACTCTTTAGGTATTTACAACACCACTAGTCACTATATGATAAAAGCGTGAAAATTAATCGTAAGAAATTTATATTAGTTCAAGTTTGCTCTGTGTAGATTTATTGTTCTGTTTCAGTGATGTTCTGTGACTAAATCTGAAGGGAAAAGATATCACCTTTGGGGTCAAAGCCTGCTCCCCAATGGTTTCTGCTGACACTTTTGCAAGAGGCATATATACCCCTCGGGTCCCAGCAAGTTTTCACCAAGGTGGTAGGACCCAGCGATCCATTTCGGCCCTTTGCATACCTTGTTTATTCGTGTAGCCTGCCTTCCAGATAATCAATATGCACTTGCTTAGCATTTTATCCATTGGGTTATTATGGAATCAAACTAATCAAGAGTTCTAGACTTTGACAGGTTCTTCTTATTTGCTTTCATGTTACTATGGACAACTATGCCTAGGGTCTTGAAGTTCTATCACACCACATGTAGTCACTTACATGTATACTTACTTGACATATGTACTCTTTAGGTATTTACAACACCACTGGTCACTATATGATAAAAGTGTGAAAATTAATCGTAAGAAATTTATATTAGTTCAAGTTTGCTCTGTGTGGATTTATTGTTTATTGTTCTGTTTCAGTTATGTTCTTTGACATTTTGAATTTTCTGAAGGGAAAATATATCACCTACGGGGTCAAAGCCAGTTCCCCAATGGTATCAGCTGCAGCTTTTGAAAGAGACATATATACCCCTCGGGTCCCAGCAAGTTTTCACCAAGGTGGTAGGACCCAGCGATCCATTTCTCCCCTTTGCATACCTTGTTTATTCGTGTAGCCTTCCCTACAGATAATCAATATGCACTTGCTTAGCATTTCTTCCATTGGGTTATTATGAAATCAGACTAATCAAGAGTTCTAGACTTTGACAGGTTTTTCTTATTTCCTTTCATGTTACTATAGACAACTATGCCTAGGGTCTTGAAGTTCTATCACACCACATGTAGTCACTTACATGTATGCTTACTTGGCATATGTAACTCTTAAGGTATTTACAACACCACTGGTCACTATATGATAAAAGCGTGAAAATTAATTGTAAGAAATTTATTTTAGTTCAAGTTTGCTCTGTGTGGATTTATTGTTCTGTTTCAGTGATGTTCTGTGACTAAATCTGAAGGGAAAAGATATCACCTATGGGGTCAAAGCCTGCTCCCCAATGGTATCTGCTGACACTTTTGCAAGAGGCATATATACCCCTCGGGTCCCAGCAAGTTTTCACCAAGGTGGTAGGACCCAGCGATCCATTTCGGCCCTTTGCATACCTTGTATATTCGTGTTGCCTGCCTTCCAGATAATCAATATGCACTTGCTTAGCATTTTATCCATTGGGTTATTATGGAATCAAACTAATCAAGAGTTCTAGACTTTGACAGGTTCTTCTTATTTGCTTTCATGTTACTATAGACAACTATGCCTAGGGTCTTGAAGTTCTATCACACCACATGTAGTCACTTACATGTATGCTTACTTGACATATGTAACGCCTTAGGTATTTACAACACCACTGGTCACTATATGAT
This sequence comes from Scardinius erythrophthalmus, assembly GCF_964197995.2. Taxonomy (NCBI): domain Eukaryota; kingdom Metazoa; phylum Chordata; class Actinopteri; order Cypriniformes; family Leuciscidae; genus Scardinius; species Scardinius erythrophthalmus. The sequence continues at coordinate 40,991,172 of NC_138234.1, forward strand.
AAAAGTGTGAAAATTAATCGTAAGAAATTTATATTAGTTCAAGTTTGCTCTGAGTAGATTTATTATTCTGTTTCAGTGATGTTGTGTGACTAAATCTGAAGGGAAAAGATATCACCTATGGGGTCAAAGCCTGCTCCCCAATGGTTCCTGCTGAGACTTTTGCAAGAGGCATATATACCCCTCGGGTCCCAGCAAGTTTTCACCAAGGTGGTAGGACCCAGCGATCCATTTCGGCCCTTTGCATACCTTGTTTATTCGTGTAGCCTGCCTTCCAGATAATCAATATGCACTTGCTTAGCATTTTATCCATTGGGTTATTATGGAATCAAACTAATCAAGAGTTCTAGACTTTGACAGGTTCTTCTTATTTGCTTTCATGTTACTATAGACAACTATGCCTAGGGTCTTGAAGTTCTATCACACCACATGTAGTCACTTACATGTATACTTACTTGACATATGTACTCTTTAGGTATTTACAACACCACTGGTCACTATATGATAAAAGCGTGAAAATTAATCGTAAGAAATTTATATTAGTTCAAGTTTGCTCTGTGTGGATTTATTGTTCTGTTTCAGTGATGTTCTGTGACTAAATCTGAAGGGAAAAGATATCACCTATGGGGTCAAAGCCTGCTCCCCAATGGTATCTGCTGACACTTTTGCAAGAGACATATATACCCCTCGGGTCCCAGCAAGTTTTCACCAAGGTGGTAGGACCCAGCGATCCATTTCGGCCCTTTGCATACCTTGTTTATTCGTGTAGCCTGCCTTCCAGATAATCAATATGCACTTGCTTAGCATTTTATCCATTGGGTTATTATGGAATTAAACTAATCAAGAGTTCAAGACTTTGACAGGTTCTTCTTATTTGCTTTCATGTTACTATAGACAACTATGCCTAGGGTCTTGAAGTTCTATCACACCACATGTAGTCACTTACATGTATGCTTACTTGACATATGTAACGCCTTAGGTATTTACAACACCACTGGTCACTATATGATAAAAGTGTGAAAATTAATCGTAAGAAATTTATATTAGTTCAAGTTTGCTCTGTGTATATTTATTGTTCTGTTTCAGTGATGTTCTGTGACTAAATCTGAAGGGAAAAGATATCACCTATGGGGTCAAAGCCTGCTCCCCAATGGTTTCTGCTGACCCTTTTGCAAGAGGCATATATAACCCTCGGGTCCCAGCAAGTTTTCACCAAGGTGGTAGGACCCAGCGATCCATTTCGGTCCTTTGCATACCTTGTTTATTCGTGTAGCCTGCCTTCCAGATAATCAATATGCACTTGCTTAGCATTTTATCCATTGGGTTATTATGGAATCAAACTAATCAAGAGTTCTAGACTTTGACAGGTTCTTCTTATTTGCTTTCATGTTACTATAGACAACTATGCCTAGGGTCTTGAAGTTCTATCACACCACATGTAGTCACTTACATGTATGCTTACTTGACATATGTAACGCCTTAGGTATTTACAACACCACTGGTCACTATATGATAAAAGTGTGAAAATTAATCGTAAGAAATTTATATTAGTTCAAGTTTGCTCTGTGTAGATTTATTGTTCTGTTTCAGTGATGTTCTGTGATTAAATCTGAAGGGAAAAGATATCACCTATGGGGTCAAAGCCTGCTCCCCAATGGTTTCTGCTGAAGCTTTTGCAAGAGGCATATATACCCCTCGGGTCCCAGCAAGTTTTCACCAAGGTGGTAGGGCCCAGCGATCCATTTCGGCCCTTTGCATACCTTTTTTTTTTTCGTGTAGCCTGCCTTCCAGATAATCAATATGCACTTGCTTAGCATTTTATCCATTGGGTTATTATGGAATCAAACTAATCAAGAGTTCTAGACTTTGACAGGTTCTTTTTATTTGCTTTCATGTTACTATAGACAACTATGCCTATGGTCTTGAAGTTCTATCACACCACATGTAGTCACTTACATGTATGCTTACTTGGCATATGTAACTCTTAAGGTATTTACAACACCACTGGTCACTATATGATAAAAGCGTGAAAATTAATCGTAAGAAATTTATTTTAGTTCAAGTTTGCTCTGTGTGGATGTATTGTTCTGTTCCAGTGATGTTCTTTGACTAAATCTGAAGGGAAAAGATATCACCTACGGGGTCAAAGCCTGTTCCCCAATGGTATCTGCTGAAGCTTTTGCAAGAGGCATATATACCCCTCGGGTCCCAGCAAGTTTTCACCAAGGTGGTAGGACCCAGCGATCCATTTCGGCCCTTTGCATACCTTGTTTATTCGTGTAGCCTGCCTTCCAGATAATCAATATGCACTTGCTTAGCATTTTATCCATTGGGTTATTATGGAATCAAACTAATCAAGAGTTCTAGACTTTGACAGGTTCTTCTTATTTGCTTTCATGTTACTATAGACAACTATGCCTAGGGTCTTGAAGTTCTATCACACCACATGTAGTCACTTACATGTATGCTTACTTGACATATGTAACTCCTTAGGTATTTACAACACCACTGGTCACTATATGATAAAAGTGTGAAAATTAATCGTAAGAAATTCATATTAGTTCAAGTTTGCTCTGTGTAGATTTATTGTTCTGTTTCAGTGATGTTCTCTGATTAAATCTGAAGGGAAAAGATATCACCTATGGGGTCAAAGCCTGCTCCCCAATGGTTTCTGCTGACACTTTTGCAAGAGGCATATATACCCCTCGGGTCCCAGCAAGTTTTCACCAAGGTGGTAGGACCCAGCGATCCATTTCGGCCCTTTGCATACCTTGTTTATTCGTGTAGCCTGCCTTCCAGATAATCAATATGCACTTGCTTAGCATTTTATCCATTGGGTTATTATGGAATCAAACTAATCAAGAGTTCTAGACTTTGACAGGTTCTTCTTATTTGCTTTCATGTTACTATAGACAACTATGCCTAGGGTCTTGAAGTTCTATCACACCACATGTAGTCACTTACATGTATACTTACTTGACATATGTACTCTTTAGGTATTTACAACACCACTAGTCACTATATGATAAAAGCGTGAAAATTAATCGTAAGAAATTTATATTAGTTCAAGTTTGCTCTGTGTAGATTTATTGTTCTGTTTCAGTGATGTTCTGTGACTAAATCTGAAGGGAAAAGATATCACCTTTGGGGTCAAAGCCTGCTCCCCAATGGTTTCTGCTGACACTTTTGCAAGAGGCATATATACCCCTCGGGTCCCAGCAAGTTTTCACCAAGGTGGTAGGACCCAGCGATCCATTTCGGCCCTTTGCATACCTTGTTTATTCGTGTAGCCTGCCTTCCAGATAATCAATATGCACTTGCTTAGCATTTTATCCATTGGGTTATTATGGAATCAAACTAATCAAGAGTTCTAGACTTTGACAGGTTCTTCTTATTTGCTTTCATGTTACTATGGACAACTATGCCTAGGGTCTTGAAGTTCTATCACACCACATGTAGTCACTTACATGTATACTTACTTGACATATGTACTCTTTAGGTATTTACAACACCACTGGTCACTATATGATAAAAGTGTGAAAATTAATCGTAAGAAATTTATATTAGTTCAAGTTTGCTCTGTGTGGATTTATTGTTTATTGTTCTGTTTCAGTTATGTTCTTTGACATTTTGAATTTTCTGAAGGGAAAATATATCACCTACGGGGTCAAAGCCAGTTCCCCAATGGTATCAGCTGCAGCTTTTGAAAGAGACATATATACCCCTCGGGTCCCAGCAAGTTTTCACCAAGGTAGTAGGACCCAGCGATCCATTTCGGCCCTTTGCATACCTTGTTTATTCGTGTAGCCTTCCCTACAGATAATCAATATGCACTTGCTTAGCATTTCTTCCATTGGGTTATTATGAAATCAAACTAATCAAGAGTTCTAGACTTTGACAGGTTTTTCTTATTTCCTTTCATGTTACTATAGACAACTATGCCTAGGGTCTTGAAGTTCTATCACACCACATGTAGTCACTTACATGTATGCTTACTTGGCATATGTAACTCTTAAGGTATTTACAACACCACTGGTCACTATATGATAAAAGCGTGAAAATTAATTGTAAGAAATTTATTTTAGTTCAAGTTTGCTCTGTGTGGATTTATTGTTCTGTTTCAGTGATGTTCTGTGACTAAATCTGAAGGGAAAAGATATCACCTATGGGGTCAAAGCCTGCTCCCCAATGGTATCTGCTGACACTTTTGCAAGAGGCATATATACCCCTCGGGTCCCAGCAAGTTTTCACCAAGGTGGTAGGACCCAGCGATCCATTTCGGCCCTTTGCATACCTTGTATATTCGTGTTGCCTGCCTTCCAGATAATCAATATGCACTTGCTTAGCATTTTATCCATTGGGTTATTATGGAATCAAACTAATCAAGAGTTCTAGACTTTGACAGGTTCTTCTTATTTGCTTTCATGTTACTATAGACAACTATGCCTAGGGTCTTGAAGTTCTATCACACCACATGTAGTCACTTACATGTATGCTTACTTGACATATGTAACGCCTTAGGTATTTACAACACCACTGGTCACTATATGATAAAAGTGTGAAAATTAATCGTAAGAAATTTATATTAGTTCAAGTTTGCTCTGAGTAGATTTATTATTCTGTTTCAGTGATGTTGTGTGACTAAATCTGAAGGGAAAAGATATCACCTATGGGGTCAAAGCCTGCTCCCCAATGGTTTCTGCTGAGACTTTTGCAAGAGGCATATATACCCCTCGGGTCCCAGCAAGTTTTCACCAAGGTGGTAGGACCCAGCGATCCATTTCGGCCCTTTGCATACCTTGTTTATTCGTGTAGCCTGCCTTCCAGATAATCAATATGCACTTGCTTAGCATTTTATCCATTGGGTTATTATGGAATCAAACTAATCAAGAGTTCTAGACTTTGACAGGTTCTTCTTATTTGCTTTCATGTTACTATAGACAACTATGCCTAGGGTCTTGAAGTTCTATCACACCACATGTAGTCACTTACATGTATACTTACTTGACATATGTACTCTTTAGGTATTTACAACACCACTGGTCACTATATGATAAAAGCGTGAAAATTAATCGTAAGAAATTTATAGTAGTTCAAGTTTGCTCTGTGTGGATTTATTGTTCTGTTTCAGTGATGTTCTGTGACTAAATCTGAAGGGAAAAGATATCACCTATGGGGTCAAAGCCTGCTCCCCAATGGTATCTGCTGACACTTTTGCAAGAGACATATATACCCCTCGGGTCCCAGCAAGTTTTCACCAAGGTGGTAGGACCCAGCGATCCATTTCGGCCCTTTGCATACCTTGTTTATTCGTGTAGCCTGCCTTCCAGATAATCAATATGCACTTGCTTAGCATTTTATCCATTGGGTTATTATGGAATTAAACTAATCAAGAGTTCTAGACTTTGACAGGTTCTTCTTATTTGCTTTCATGTTACTATAGACAACTATGCCTAGGGTCTTGAAGTTCTATCACACCACATGTAGTCACTTACATGTATGCTTACTTGACATATGTAACGCCTTAGGTATTTACAACACCACTGGTCACTATATGATAAAAGTGTGAAAATTAATCGTAAGAAATTTATATTAGTTCAAGTTTGCTCTGTGTATATTTATTGTTCTGTTTCAGTGATGTTCTGTGACTAAATCTGAAGGGAAAAGATATCACCTATGGGGTCAAAGCCTGCTCCCCAATGGTTTCTGCTGACCCTTTTGCAAGAGGCATATATAACCCTCGGGTCCCAGCAAGTTTTCACCAAGGTGGTAGGACCCAGCGATCCATTTCGGTCCTTTGCATACCTTGTTTATTCGTGTAACCTGCCTTCCAGATAATCAATATGCACTTGCTTAGCATTTTATCCATTGGGTTATTATGGAATCAAACTAATCAAGAGTTCTAGACTTTGACAGGTTCTTCTTATTTGCTTTCATGTTACTATAGACAACTATGCCAAGGGTCTTGAAGTTCTATCACACCACATGTAGTCACTTACATGTATGCTTACTTGACATATGTAACGCCTTAGGTATTTACAACACCACTGGTCACTATATGATAAAAGTGTGAAAATTAATCGTAAGAAATTTATATTAGTTCAAGTTTGCTCTGTGTAGATTTATTGTTCTGTTTCAGTGATGTTCTGTGATTAAATCTGAAGGGAAAAGATATCACCTATGGGGTCAAAGCCTGCTCCCCAATGGTTTCTGCTGACACTTTTGCAAGAGGCATATATACCCCTCGGGTCCCAGCAAGTTTTCACCAAGGTGGTAGGACCCAGCGATCCATTTCGGCCCTTTGCATACCTTGTTTATTCGTGTAGCCTGCCTTCCAGATAATCAATATGCACTTGCTTAGCATTTTATCCATTGGGTTATTATGGAATCAAACTAATCAAGAGTTCTAGACTTTGACAGGTTCTTCTTATTTGCTTTCATGTTACTATAGACAACTATGCCTAGGGTCTTGAAGTTCTATCACACCACATGTAGTCACTTACATGTATACTTACTTGACATATGTACTCTTTAGGTATTTACAACACCACTAGTCACTATATGATAAAAGCGTGAAAATTAATCGTAAGAAATTTATATTAGTTCAAGTTTGCTCTGTGTGGATTTATTGTTCTGTTTCAGTGATGTTCTGTGACTAAATCTGAAGGGAAAAGATATCACCTATGGGGTCAAAGCCTGCTCCCCAATGGTATCTGCTGACACTTTTGCAAGAGACATATATACCCCTCGGGTCCCAGCAAGTTTTCACCAAGGTGGTAGGACCCAGCGATCCATTTCGGCCCTTTGCATACCTTGTTTATTCGTGTAGCCTTCCCTACAGATAATCAATATGCACTTGCTTAGCATTTTATCCATTGGGTTATTATGGAATTAAACTAATCAAGAGTTCTAGACTTTGACAGGTTCTTCTTATTTGCTTTCATGTTACTATAGACAACTATGCCTAGGGTCTTGAAGTTCTATCACACCACATGTAGTCACTTACATGTATGCTTACTTGACATATGTAACGCCTTAGGTATTTACAACACCACTGGTCACTATATGATAAAAGTGTGAAAATTAATCGTAAGAAATTTATATTAGTTCAAGTTTGCTCTGTGTATATTTATTGTTCTGTTTCAGTGATGTTCTGTGACTAAATCTGAAGGGAAAAGATATCACCTATGGGGTCAAAGCCTGCTCCCCAATGGTTTCTGCTGACACTTTTGCAAGAGGCATATATACCCCTCGGGTCCCAGCAAGTTTTCACCAAGGTGGTAGGACCCAGCGATCCATTTCGGTCCTTTGCATACCTTGTTTATTCGTGTAGCCTGCCTTCCAGATAATCAATATGCACTTGCTTAGCATTTTATCCATTGGGTTATTATGGAATCAAACTAATCAAGAGTTCTAGACTTTGACAGGTTCTTCTTATTTGCTTTCATGTTACTATAGACAACTATGCCTAGGGTCTTGAAGTTCTATCACACCACATGTAGTCACTTACATGTATGCTTACTTGACATATGTAACGCCTTAGGTATTTACAACACCACTGGTCACTATATGATAAAAGTGTGAAAATTAATCGTAAGAAATTTATATTAGTTCAAGTTTGCTCTGTGTAGATTTATTGTTCTGTTTCAGTGATGTTCTGTGATTAAATCTGAAGGGAAAAGATATCACCTATGGGGTCAAAGCCTGCTCCCCAATGGTTTCTGCTGAAGCTTTTGCAAGAGGCATATATACCCCTCGGGTCCCAGCAAGTTTTCACCAAGGTGGTAGGACCCAGCGATCCATTTCGGCCCTTTGCATACCTTGTTTATTCGTGTAGCCTGCCTTCCAGATAATCAATATGCACTTGCTTAGCATTTTATCCATTGGGTTATTATGGAATCAAACTAATCAAGAGTTCTAGACTTTGACAGGTTCTTCTTATTTGCTTTCATGTTACTATAGACAACTATGCCTATGGTCTTGAAGTTCTATCACACCACATGTAGTCACTTACATGTATACTTACTTACTCTTTAGGTATTTACAACACCACTGGTCACTATATGATAAAAGTGTGAAAATTAATCGTAAGAAATTTATATTAGTTCAAGTTTGCTCTGTGTGGATTTATTGTTTATTGTTCTGTTTCAGTGATGTTCTTTGACATTTTGAATTTTCTTAAGGGAAAATATATCACCTACGGGGTCAAAGCCAGTTCCCCAATGGTATCAGCTGCAGCTTTTGCAAGAGACATATATACCCCTCGGGTCCCAGCAAGTTTTCACCAAGTTAGTAGGACCCAGCGATCCATTTCTCCCCTTTGCATACCTTGTTTATTCGTGTAGCCTTCCCTACAGATAATCAATATGCACTTGCTTAGCATTTCTTCTATTGGGTTATTATGAAATCAAACTAATCAAGAGTTCTAGACTTTGACAGGTTTTTCTTATTTGCTTTCATGTTACTATAGACAACTATGCCTATGGTCTTGAAGTTCTATCACACCACATGTAGTCACTTACATGTATGCTTACTTGGCATATGTAACTCTTAAGGTATTTACAACACCACTGGTCACTATATGATAAAAGCGTGAAAATTAATCGTAAGAAATTTATTTTACTTCAAGTTTGCTCTGTGTGGATGTATTGTTCTGTTCCAGTGATGTTCTTTGACTAAATCTGAAGGGAAAAGATATCACCTACGGGGTCAAAGCCTGTTCCCCAATGGTATCTGCTGAAGCTTTTGCAAGAGGCATATATACCCCTCGGGTCCCAGCAAGTTTTCACCAAGGTGGTAGGACCCAGCGATCCATTTCGGCCCTTTGCATACCTTGTTTATTCGTGTAGCCTGCCTTCCAGATAATCAATATGCACTTGCTTAGCATTTTATCCATTGGGTTATTATGGAATCAAACTAATCAAGAGTTCTACACTTTGACAGGTTCTTCTTATTTGCTTTCATGTTACTATAGACAACTATGCCTAGGGTCTTGAAGTTCTATCACACCACATGTAGTCACTTACATGTATGCTTACTTGACATATGTAACTCCTTAGGTATTTACAACACCACTGGTCACTATATGATAAAAGTGTGAAAATTAATCGTAAGAAATTTATATTAGTTCAAGTTTGCTCTGTGTAGATTTATTGTTCTGTTTCAGTGATGTTCTCTGATTAAATCTGAAGGGAAAAGATATCACCTATGGGGTCAAAGCCTGCTCCCCAATGGTTTCTGCTGACACTTTTGCAAGAGGCATATATACCCCTCGGGTCCCAGCAAGTTTTCACCAAGGTGGTAGTACCCAGCGATCCATTTCGGCCCTTTGCATACCTTGTTTATTCGTGTAGCCTGCCTTCCAGATAATCAATATGCACTTGCTTAGCATTTTATCCATTGGGTTATTATGGAATCAAACTAATCAAGAGTTCTAGACTTTGACAGGTTCTTCTTATTTGCTTTCATGTTACTATAGACAACTATGCCTAGGGTCTTGAAGTTCTATCACACCACATGTAGTCACTTACATGTATGCTTACTTGACATATGTAACTCCTTAGGTATTTACAACACCACTGGTCACTATATGATAAAAGTGTGAAAATTAATCGTAAGAAATTTATATTAGTTCAAGTTTGCTCTGTGTAGATTTATTGTTCTGTTTCAGTGATGTTCTCTGACTAAATCTGAAGGGAAAAGATATCACCTATGGGGTCAAAGCCTGCTCCCCAATGGTTTCTGCTGACACTTTTGCAAGAGGCATATATACCCCTCGGGTCCCAGCAAGTTTTCACCAAGGTGGTAGGACCCAGCGATCCATTTCGGCCCTTTGCATACCTTGTTTATTCGTGTAGCCTGCCTTCCAGATAATCAATATGCACTTGCTTAGCATTTTATCCATTGGGTTATTATGGAATCAAACTAATCAAGAGTTCTAGACTTTGACAGGTTCTTCTTATTTGCTTTCATGTTACTATAGACAACTATGCCTAGGGTCTTGAAGTTCTATCACACCACATGTAGTCACTTACATGTATACTTACTTGACATATGTACTCTTTAGGTATTTACAACACCACTAGTCACTATATGATAAAAGCGTGAAAATTAATCGTAAGAAATTTATATTAGTTCAAGTTTGCTCTGTGTGGATTTATTGTTCTGTTTCAGTGATGTTCTGTGACTAAATCTGAAGGGAAAAGATATCACCTATGGGGTCAAAGCCTGCTCCCCAATGGTATCTGCTGACACTTTTGCAAGAGACATATATACCCCTCGGGTCCCAGCAAGTTTTCACCAAGGTGGTAGGACCCAGCGATCCATTTCGGCCCTTTGCATACCTTGTTTATTCGTGTAGCCTGCCTTCCAGATAATCAATATGCACTTGCTTAGCATTTTATCCATTGGGTTATTATGGAATCAAACTAATCAAGAGTTCTAGACTTTGACAGGTTCTTCTTATTTGCTTTCATGTTACTATAGACAACTATGCCTAGGGTCTTGAAGTTCTATCACACCACATGTAGTCACTTACATGTATGCTTACTTGACATATGTAACGCCTTAGGTATTTACAACACCACTGGTCACTATATGATAAAAGTGTGAAAATTAATCGTAAGAAATTTATATTAGTTCAAGTTTGCTCTGTGTATATTTATTGTTCTGTTTCAGTGATGTTCTGTGACTAAATCTGAAGGGAAAAGATATCACCTATGGGGTCAAAGCCTGCTCCCCAATGGTTTCTGCTGACACTTTTGCAAGAGGCATATATACCCCTCGGGTCCCAGCAAGTTTTCACCAAGGTGGTAGGACCCAGCGATCCATTTCGGCCCTTTGCATACCTTGTTTATTCGTGTAGCCTGCCTTCCAGATAATCAATATGCACTTGCTTAGCATTTTATCCATTGGGTTATTATGGAATCAAACTAATCAAGAGTTCTAGACTTTGACAGGTTCTTCTTATTTGCTTTCATGTTACTATAGACAACTATGCCTATGGTCTTGAAGTTCTATCACACCACATGTAGTCACTTACATGTATACTTACTTACTCTTTAGGTATTTACAACACCACTGGTCACTATATGATAAAAGTGTGAAAATTAATCGTAAGAAATTTATATTAGTTCAAGTTTGCTCTGTGTGGATTTATTGTTTATTGTTCTGTTTCAGTGATGTTCTTTGACATTTTGAATTTTCTGAAAGGAAAATATATCACCTACGGGGTCAAAGCCAGTTCCCCAATGGTATCAGCTGCAGCTTTTGCAAGAGACATATATACCCCTCGGGTCCCAGCAAGTTTTCACCAAGGTAGTAGGACCCAGCGATCCATTTCTCCCCTTTGCATACCTTGTTTATTCGTGTAGCCTTCCCTACAGATAATCAATATGCACTTGCTTAGCATTTCTTCTATTGGGTTATTATGAAATCAAACTAATCAAGAGTTCTAGACTTTGACAGGTTTTTCTTATTTGCTTTCATGTTACTATAGACAACTATGCCTATGGTCTTGAAGTTCTATCACACCACATGTAGTCACTTACATGTATGCTTACTTGGCATATGTAACTCTTAAGGTATTTTCAACACCACTGGTCACTATATGATAAAAGCGTGAAAATTAATCGTAAGAAATTTATTTTAGTTCAAGTTTGCTCTGTGTGGATGTATTGTTCTGTTCCAGTGATGTTCTTTGACTAAATCTGAAGGGAAAAGATATCACCTACGGGGTCAAAGCCTGTTCCCCAATGGTATCTGCTGAAGCTTTTGCAAGAGGCATATATACCCCTCGGGTCCCAGCAAGTTTTCACCAAGGTGGTAGGACCCAGCGATCCATTTCGGCCCTTTGCATACCTTGTTTATTCGTGTAGCCTGCCTTCCAGATAATCAATATGCACTTGCTTAGCATTTTATCCATTGGGTTATTATGGAATCAAACTAATCAAGAGTTCTAGACTTTGACAGGTTCTTCTTATTTGCTTTCATGTTACTATAGACAACTATGCCTAGGGTCTTGAAGTTCTATCACACCACATGTTGTCACTTACATGTATGCTTACTTGACATATGTAACGCCTTAGGTATTTACAACACCACTGGTCACTATATGATAAAAGTGTGAAAATTAATCGTAAGAAATTTATATTAGTTCAAGTTTGCTCTGTGTAGATTTATTGTTCTGTTTCAGTGATGTTCTGTGACTAAATCTGAAGGGAAAAGATATCACCTTTGGGGTCAAAGCCTGCTCCCCAATGGTTTCTGCTGACACTTTTGCAAGAGGCATATATACCCCTCGGGTCCCAGCAAGTTTTCACCAAGGTGGTAGGACCCAGCGATCCATTTCGGCCCTTTGCATACCTTGTTTATTCGTGTAGCCTGCCTTCCAGATAATCAATATGCACTTGCTTAGCATTTTATCCATTGGGTTATTATGGAATCAAACTAATCAAGAGTTCTAGACTTTGACAGGTTCTTCTTATTTGCTTTCATGTTACTATAGACAACTATGCCTAGGGTCTTGAAGTTCTATCACACCACATGTTGTCACTTACATGTATGCTTACTTGACATATGTAACGCCTTAGGTATTTACAACACCACTGGTCACTATATGATAAAAGTGTGAAAATTAATCGTAAGAAATTTATATTAGTTCAAGTTTGCTCTGTGTAGATTTATTGTTCTGTTTCAGTGATGTTCTGTGACTAAATCTGAAGGGAAAAGATATCACCTTTGGGGTCAAAGACTGCTCCCCAATGGTTTCTGCTGACACTTTTGCAAGAGGCATATATACCCCTCGGGTCCCAGCAAGTTTTCACCAAGGTGGTAGGACCCAGGGATCCATTTCGGCCCTTTGCATACCTTGTTTATTCGTGTAGCCTGCCTTCCAGATAATCAATATGCACTTGCTTAGCATTTTATCCATTGGGTTATTATGGAATCAAACTAATCAAGAGTTCTAGACTTTGACAGGTTCTTCTTATTTGCTTTCATGTTACTATAGACAACTATGCCTAGGGTCTTGAAGTTCTATCACACCACATGTAGTCACTTACATGTATGCTTACTTGACATATGTACTCTTTAGGTATTTACAACACCACTGGTCACTATATGATAAAAGTGTGAAAATTAATCGTAAGAAATTTATATTAGTTCAAGTTTGCTCTGTGTGGATTTATTGTTTATTGTTCTGTTTCAGTGATGTTCTTTGACATTTTGAATTTTCTGAAGGGAAAATATATCACCTACGGGGTCAAAGCCAGTTCCCCAATGGTATCAGCTGCAGCTTTTGAAAGAGACATATATACCCCTCGGGTCCCAGCAAGTTTTCACCAAGGTGGTAGGACCCAGCGATCCATTTCTCCCCTTTGCATACCTTGTTTATTCGTGTAGCCTTCCCTACAGATAATCAATATGCACTTGCTTAGCATTTTATCCATTGGGTTATTATGGAATCAAACTAATCAAGAGTTCTAGACTTTGACAGGTTCTTCTTATTTGCTTTCATGTTACTATAGACAACTATGCCTAGGGTCTTGAAGTTCTATCACACCACATGTTGTCACTTACATGTATGCTTACTTGACATATGTAACGCCTTAGGTATTTACAACACCACTGGTCACTATATGATAAAAGTGTGAAAATTAATCGTAAGAAATTTATATTAGTTCAAGTTTGCTCTGTGTGGATTTATTGTTTATTGTTCTGTTTCAGTGATGTTCTTTGACATTTTGAATTTTCTGAAGGGAAAATATATCACCTACGGGGTCAAAGCCAGTTCCCCAATGGTATCAGCTGCAGCTTTTGAAAGAGACATATATACCCCTCGGGTCCCAGCAAGTTTTCACCAAGGTGGTAGGACCCAGCGATCCATTTCTCCCCTTTGCATACCTTGTTTATTCGTGTAGCCTTCCCTACAGATAATCAATATGCACTTGCTTAGCATTTCTTCCATTGGGTTATTATGAAATCAAACTAATCAAGAGTTCTAGACTTTGACAGGTTTTTCTTATTTGCTTTCATGTTACTATAGACAACTATGCCTAGGGTCTTGAAGTTCTATCACACCACATGTAGTCACTTACATGTATGCTTACTTGGCATATGTAACTCTTAAGGTATTTACAACACCACTGGTCACTATATGATAAAAGCGTGAAAATTAATTGTAAGAAATTTATTTTAGTTCAAGTTTGCTCTGTGTGGATTTATTGTTCTGTTTCAGTGATGTTCTGTGACTAAATCTGAAGGGAAAAGATATCACCTATGGGGTCAAAGCCTGCTCCCCAATGGTATCTGCTGACACTTTTGCAAGAGGCATATATACCCCTCGGGTCCCAGCAAGTTTTCACCAAGGTGGTAGGACCCAGCGATCCATTTCGGCCCTTTGCATACCTTGTATATTCGTGTAGCCTGCCTTCCAGATAATCAATATGCACTTGCTTAGCATTTTATCCATTGGGTTATTATGGAATCAAACTAATCAAGAGTTCTAGACTTTGACAGGTTCTTCTTATTTGCTTTCATGTTACTATAGACAACTATGCCTAGGGTCTTGAAGTTCTATCACACCACATGTAGTCACTTACATGTATGCTTACTTGACATATGTAACGCCTTAGGTATTTACAACACCACTGGTCACTATATGATAAAAGTGTGAAAATTAATCGTAAGAAATTTATATTAGTTCAAGTTTGCTCTGAGTAGATTTATTATTCTGTTTCAGTGATGTTGTGTGACTAAATCTGAAGGGAAAAGATATCACCTATGGGGTCAAAGCCTGCTCCCCAATGGTTTCTGCTGACACTTTTGCAAGAGGCATTTATACCCCTCGGGTCCCAGCAAGTTTTCACCAAGGTGGTAGGACCCAGCGATCCATTTCGGCCCTTTGCATACCTTGTATATTCGTGTAGCCTGCCTTCCAGATAATCAATATGCACTTGCTTAGCATTTTATCCATTGGGTTATTATGGAATCAAACTAATCAAGAGTTCTAGACTTTGACAGGTTCTTCTTATTTGCTTTCATGTTACTATAGACAACTATGCCTAGGGTCTTGAAGTTCTATCACACCACATGTAGTCACTTACATGTATGCTTACTTGACATATGTAACGCCTTAGGTATTTACAACACCACTGGTCACTATATGATAAAAGTGTGAAAATTAATCGTAAGAAATTTATATTAGTTCAAGTTTGCTCTGTGTGGATTTATTGTTTATTGTTCTGTTTCAGTGATGTTCTTTGACATTTTGAATTTTCTGAAAGGAAAATATATCACCTACGGGGTCAAAGCCAGTTCCCCAATGGTATCAGCTGCAGCTTTTGCAAGAGACATATATACCCCTCGGGTCCCAGCAAGTTTTCACCAAGGTAGTAGGACCCAGCGATCCATTTCTCCCCTTTGCATACCTTGTTTATTTGTGTAGCCTTCCCTACAGATAATCAATATGCACTTGCTTAGCATTTCTTCTATTGGGTTATTATGAAATCAAACTAATCAAGAGTTCTAGACTTTGACAGGTTTTTCTTATTTGCTTTCATGTTACAATAGACAACTATGCCTATGGTCTTGAAGTTCTATCACACCACATGTAGTCACTTACATGTATGCTTACTTGGCATATGTAACTCTTAAGGTATTTTCAACACCACTGGTCACTATATGATAAAAGCGTGAAAATTAATCGTAAGAAATTTATTTTAGTTCAAGTTTGCTCTGTGTGGATGTATTGTTCTGTTCCAGTGATGTTCTTTGACTAAATCTGAAGGGAAAAGATATCACCTACGGGGTCAAAGCCTGTACCCCAATGGTATCTGCTGAAGCTTTTGCAAGAGGCATATATACCCCTCGGGTCCCAGCAAGTTTTCACCAAGGTGGTAGGACCCAGCGATCCATTTCGGCCCTTTGCATACCTTGTTTATTCGTGTAGCCTGCCTTCCAGATAATCAATATGCACTTGCTTAGCATTTTATCCATTGGGTTATTATGGAATCAAACTAATCAAGAGTTCTAGACTTTGACAGGTTCTTCTTATTTGCTTTCATGTTACTATAGACAACTATGCCTAGGGTCTTGAAGTTCTATCACACCACATGTAGTCACTTACATGTATGCTTACTTGGCATATGTAACTCTTAAGGTATTTACAACACCACTGGTCACTATATGATAAAAGCGTGAAAATTAATTGTAAGAAATTTATTTTAGTTCAAGTTTGCTCTGTGTGGATTTATTGTTCTGTTTCAGTGATGTTCTGTGACTAAATCTGAAGGGAAAAGATATCACCTATGGGGTCAAAGCCTGCTCCCCAATGGTATCTGCTGACACTTTTGCAAGAGGCATATATACCCCTCGGGTCCCAGCAAGTTTTCACCAAGGTGGTAGGACCCAGCGATCCATTTCGGCCCTTTGCATACCTTGTTTATTCGTATAGCCTGCCTTCCAGATAATCAATATGCACTTGCTTAGCATTTTATCCATTGGGTTATTATGGAATCAAACTAATCAAGAGTTCTAGACTTTGACAGGTTCTTCTTATTTGCTTTCATGTTACTATAGACAACTATGCCTAGGGTCTTGAAGTTCTATCACACCACATGTTGTCACTTACATGTATGCTTACTTGACATATGTAACGCCTTAGGTATTTACAACACCACTGGTCACTATATGATAAAAGTGTGAAAATTAATCGTAAGAAATTTATATTAGTTCAAGTTTGCTCTGAGTAGATTTATTATTCTGTTTCAGTGATGTTGTGTGACTAAATCTGAAGGGAAAAGATATCACCTATGGGGTCAAAGCCTGCTCCCCAATGGTTTCTGCTGAGACTTTTGCAAGAGGCATATATACCCCTCGGGTCCCAGCAAGTTTTCACCAAGGTGGTAGGACCCAGCGATCCATTTCGGCCCTTTGCATACCTTGTTTATTCGTGTAGCCTGCCTTCCAGATAATCAATATGCACTTGCTTAGCATTTTATCCATTGGGTTATTATGGAATCAAACTAATCAAGAGTTCTAGACTTTGACAGGTTCTTCTTATTTGCTTTCATGTTACTATAGACAACTATGCCTAGGGTCTTGAAGTTCTATCACACCACATGTAGTCACTTACATGTATACTTACTTACTCTTTAGGTATTTACAACACCACTGGTCACTATATGATAAAAGTGTGAAAATTAATCGTAAGAAATTTATATTAGTTCAAGTTTGCTCTGTGTAGATTTATTGTTCTGTTTCAGTGATGTTCTTTGACTAAATCTGAAGGGAAAATATATCACCTACGGGGTCAAAGCCTGTACCCCAATGGTATCTGCTGAAGCTTTTGCAAGAGGCATATATACCCCTCGGGTCCCAGCAAGTTTTCACCAAGGTGGTAGGACCCAGCGATCCATTTCGGCCCTTTGCATACCTTGTTTATTCGTGTAGCCTGCCTTCCAGATAATCAATATGCACTTGCTTAGCATTTTATCCATTGGGTTATTATGGAATCAAACTAATCAAGAGTTCTAGACTTTGACAGGTTCTTCTTATTTGCTTTCATGTTACTATAGACAACTATGCCTAGGGTCTTGAAGTTCTATCACACCACATGTAGTCACTTACATGTATGCTTACTTGGCATATGTAACTCTTAAGGTATTTACAACACCACTGGTCACTATATGATAAAAGCGTGAAAATTAATTGTAAGAAATTTATTTTAGTTCAAGTTTGCTCTGTGTGGATTTATTGTTCTGTTTCAGTGATGTTCTGTGACTAAATCTGAAGGGAAAAGATATCACCTATGGGGTCAAAGCCTGCTCCCCAATGGTATCTGCTGACACTTTTGCAAGAGGCATATATACCCCTCGGGTCCCAGCAAGTTTTCACCAAGGTGGTAGGACCCAGCGATCCATTTCGGCCCTTTGCATACCTTGTTTATTCGTATAGCCTGCCTTCCAGATAATCAATATGCACTTGCTTAGCATTTTATCCATTGGGTTATTATGGAATCAAACTAATCAAGAGTTCTAGACTTTGACAGGTTCTTCTTATTTGCTTTCATGTTACTATAGACAACTATGCCTAGGGTCTTGAAGTTCTATCACACCACATGTTGTCACTTACATGTATGCTTACTTGACATATGTAACGCCTTAGGTATTTACAACACCACTGGTCACTATATGATAAAAGTGTGAAAATTAATCGTAAGAAATTTATATTAGTTCAAGTTTGCTCTGAGTAGATTTATTATTCTGTTTCAGTGATGTTGTGTGACTAAATCTGAAGGGAAAAGATATCACCTATGGGGTCAAAGCCTGCTCCCCAATGGTTTCTGCTGAGACTTTTGCAAGAGGCATATATACCCCTCGGGTCCCAGCAAGTTTTCACCAAGGTGGTAGGACCCAGCGATCCATTTCGGCCCTTTGCATACCTTGTTTATTCGTGTAGCCTGCCTTCCAGATAATCAATATGCACTTGCTTAGCATTTTATCCATTGGGTTATTATGGAATCAAACTAATCAAGAGTTCTAGACTTTGACAGGTTCTTCTTATTTGCTTTCATGTTACTATAGACAACTATGCCTAGGGTCTTGAAGTTCTATCACACCACATGTAGTCACTTACATGTATACTTACTTACTCTTTAGGTATTTACAACACCACTGGTCACTATATGATAAAAGTGTGAAAATTAATCGTAAGAAATTTATATTAGTTCAAGTTTGCTCTGTGTAGATTTATTGTTCTGTTTCAGTGATGTTCTTTGACTAAATCTGAAGGGAAAAGATATCACCTATGGGGTCAAAGCCTGCTCCCCAATGGTTTCTGCTGACACTTTTGCAAGAGGCATATATACCCCTCGGGTCCCAGCAAGTTTTCACCAAGGTGGTAGGACCCAGCGATCCATTTCGGTCCTTTGCATACCTTGTTTATTTGTGTAGCCTGCCTTCCAGATAATCAATATGCACTTGCTTAGCATTTTATCCATTTGGTTATTATGGAATCAAACTAATCAAGAGTTCTAGACTTTGACAGGTTCTTCTTATTTGCTTTCATGTTACTATAGACAACTATGCCTAGGGTCTTGAAGTTCTATCACACCACATGTAGTCACTTACATGTATGCTTACTTGACATATGTAACGCCTTAGGTATTTACAACACCACTGGTCACTATATGATAAAAGTGTGAAAATTAATCGTAAGAAATTTATATTAGTTCAAGTTTGCTCTGTGTAGATTTATTGTTCTGTTTCAGTGATGTTCTGTGATTAAATCTGAAGGGAAAAGATATCACCTATGGGGTCAAAGCCTGCTCCCCAATGGTTTCTGCTGAAGCTTTTGCAAGAGGCATATATACCCCTCGGGTCCCAGCAAGTTTTCACCAAGGTGGTAGGACCCAGCGATCCATTTCGGCCCTTTGCATACCTTGTTTATTCGTGTAGCCTGCCTTCCAGATAATCAATATGCACTTGCTTAGCATTTTATCCATTGGGTTATTATGGAATCAAACTAATCAAGAGTTCTAGACTTTGACAGGTTCTTCTTATTTGCTTTCATGTTACTATAGACAACTATGCCTATGGTCTTGAAGTTCTATCACACCACATGTAGTCACTTACATGTATACTTACTTACTCTTTAGGTATTTACAACACCACTGGTCACTATATGATAAAAGTGTGAAAATTAATCGTAAGAAATTTATATTAGTTCAAGTTTGCTCTGTGTGGATTTATTGTTTATTGTTCTGTTTCAGTGATGTTCTTTGACATTTTCAATTTTCTTAAGGGAAAATATATCACCTACGGGGTCAAAGCCAGTTCCCCAATGGTATCAGCTGCAGCTTTTGCAAGAGACATATATACCCCTCAGGTCCCAGCAAGTTTTCACCAAGGTAGTAGGACCCAGCGATCCATTTCTCCCCTTTGCATACCTTGTTTATTCGTGTAGCCTTCCCTACAGATAATCAATATGCACTTGCTTAGCATTTCTTCTATTGGGTTATTATGAAATCAAACTAATCAAGAGTTCTAGACTTTGACAGGTTTTTCTTATTTGCTTTCATGTTACTATAGACAACTATGCCTATGGTCTTGAAGTTCTATCACACCACATGTAGTCACTTACATGTATGCTTACTTGGCATATGTAACTCTTAAGGTATTTACAACACCACTGGTCACTATATGATAAAAGCGTGAAAATTAATCGTAAGAAATTTATTTTAGTTCAAGTTTGCTCTGTGTGGATGTATTGTTCTGTTCCAGTGATGTTCTTTGACTAAATCTGAAGGGAAAAGATATCACCTACGGGGTCAAAGCCTGTTCCCCAATGGTATCTGCTGAAGCTTTTGCAAGAGGCATATATACCCCTCGGGTCCCAGCAAGTTTTCACCAAGGTGGTAGGACCCAGCGATCCATTTCGGCCCTTTGCATACCTTGTTTATTCGTGTAGCCTGCCTTCCAGATAATCAATATGCACTTGCTTAGCATTTTATCCATTGGGTTATTATGGAATCAAACTAATCAAGAGTTCTACACTTTGACAGGTTCTTCTTATTTGCTTTCATGTTACTATAGACAACTATGCCTAGGGTCTTGAAGTTCTATCACACCACATGTAGTCACTTACATGTATGCTTACTTGACATATGTAACTCCTTAGGTATTTACAACACCACTGGTCACTATATGATAAAAGTGTGAAAATTAATCGTAAGAAATTTATATTAGTTCAAGTTTGCTCTGTGTAGATTTATTGTTCTGTTTCAGTGATGTTCTCTGACTAAATCTGAAGGGAAAAGATATCACCTATGGGGTCAAAGCCTGCTCCCCAATGGTTTCTGCTGACACTTTTGCAAGAGGCATATATACCCCTCGGGTCCCAGCAAGTTTTGACCAAGGTGGTAGGACCCAGCGATCCATTTCGGCCCTTTGCATACCTTGTTTATTCGTGTAGCCTGCCTTCCAGATAATCAATATGCACTTGCTTAGCATTTTATCCATTGGGTTATTATGGAATCAAACTAATCAAGAGTTCTAGACTTTGACAGGTTCTTCTTATTTGCTTCCATGTTACTATAGACAACTATGCCTAGGGTCTTGAAGTTCTATCACACCACATGTAGTCACTTACATGTATACTTACTTGACATATGTACTCTTTAGGTATTTACAACACCACTGGTCACTATATGATAAAAGCGTGAAAATTAATCGTAAGAAATTTATATTAGTTCAAGTTTGCTCTGTGTGGATTTATTGTTCTGTTTCAGTGATGTTCTGTGACTAAATCTGAAGGGAAAAGATATCACCTCTGGGGTCAAAGCCTGCTCCCCAATGGTATCTGCTGACACTTTTGCAAGAGACATATATACCCCTCGGGTCCCAGCAAGTTTTCACCAAGGTGGTAGGACCCAGCGATCCATTTCGGCCCTTTGCATACCTTGTTTATTCGTGTAGCCTTCCCTACAGATAATCAATATGCACTTCCTTAGCATTTCTTCCATTGGGTTATTATGAAATCAAACTAATCAAGAGTTCTAGACTTTGACAGGTTTTTCTTATTTGCTTTCATGTTACTATAGACAACTATGCCTAGGGTCTTGAAGTTCTATCACACCACATGTAGTCACTTACATGTATGCTTACTTGGCATATGTAACTCTTAAGGTATTTACAACACCACTGGTCACTATATGATAAAAGTGTGAAAATTAATCGTAAGAAATTTATATTAGTTCAAGTTTGCTCTGTGTAGATTTATTGTTCTGTTTCAGTGATGTTCTCTGATTAAATCTGAAGGGAAAAGATATCACCTATGGGGTCAAAGCCTGCTCCCCAATGGTTTCTGCTGACACTTTTGCAAGAGGCATATATACCCCTCGGGTCCCAGCAAGTTTTCACCAAGGTGGTAGTACCCAGCGATCCATTTCGGCCCTTTGCATACCTTGTTTATTCGTGTAGCCTGCCTTCCAGATAATCAATATGCACTTGCTTAGCATTTTATCCATTGGGTTATTATGGAATCAAACTAATCAAGAGTTCTAGACTTTGACAGGTTCTTCTTATTTGCTTTCATGTTACTATAGACAACTATGCCTAGGGTCTTGAAGTTCTATCACACCACATGTAGTCACTTACATGTATGCTTACTTGACATATGTAACTCCTTAGGTATTTACAACACCACTGGTCACTATATGATAAAAGTGTGAAAATTAATCGTAAGAAATTTATATTAGTTCAAGTTTGCTCTGTGTAGATTTATTGTTCTGTTTCAGTGATGTTCTGTGACTAAATCTGAAGGGAAAAGATATCACCTATGGGGTCAAAGCCTGCTCCCCAATGGTATCTGCTGACACTTTTGCAAGAGGCATATATACCCCTCGGGTCCCAGCAAGTTTTCACCAAGGTGGTAGGACCCAGCGATCCATTTCGGCCCTTTGCATACCTTGTTTATTCGTGTAGCCTGCCTTCCAGATAATCAATATGCACTTGCTTAGCATTTTATCCATTGGGTTATTATGGAATCAAACTAATCAAGAGTTCTAGACTTTGACAGGTTCTTCTTATTTGCTTTCATGTTACTATAGACAACTATGCCTAGGGTCTTGAAGTTCTATCACACCACATGTTGTCACTTACATGTATGCTTACTTGACATATGTAACGCCTTAGGTATTTACAACACCACTGGTCACTATATGATAAAAGTGTGAAAATTAATCGTAAGAAATTTATATTAGTTCAAGTTTGCTCTGTGTAGATTTATTGTTCTGTTTCAGTGATGTTCTGTGACTAAATCTGAAGGGAAAAGATATCCCCTTTGGGGTCAAAGCCTGCTCCCCAATGGTTTCTGCTGACACTTTTGCAAGAGGCATATATACCCCTCGGGTCCCAGCAAGTTTTCACCAAGGTGGTAGGACCCAGCGATCCATTTCGGCCCTTTGCATACCTTGTTTATTCGTGTAGCCTGCCTTCCAGATAATCAATATGCACTTGCTTAGCATTTTATCCATTGGGTTATTATGGAATCAAACTAATCAAGAGTTCTAGACTTTGACAGGTTCTTCTTATTTGCTTTCATGTTACTATGGACAACTATGCCTAGGGTCTTGAAGTTCTATCACACCACATGTAGTCACTTACATGTATACTTACTTGACATATGTACTCTTTAGGTATTTACAACACCACTGGTCACTATATGATAAAAGTGTGAAAATTAATCGTAAGAAATTTATATTAGTTCAAGTTTGCTCTGTGTGGATTTATTGTTTATTGTTCTGTTTCAGTTATGTTCTTTGACATTTTGAATTTTCTGAAGGGAAAATATATCACCTACGGGGTCAAAGCCAGTTCCCCAATGGAATCAGCTGCAGCTTTTGAAAGAGACATATATACCCCTCGGGTCCCAGCAAGTTTTCACCAAGGTAGTAGGACCCAGCGATCCATTTCTCCCCTTTGCATACCTTGTTTATTCGTGTAGCCTTCCCTACAGATAATCAATATGCACTTGCTTAGCATTTCTTCCATTGGGTTATTATGAAATCAAACTAATCAAGAGTTCTAGACTTTGACAGGTTTTTCTTATTTGCTTTCATGTTACTATAGACAACTATGCCTAGGGTCTTGAAGTTCTATCACACCACATGTAGTCACTTACATGTATGCTTACTTGGCATATGTAACTCTTAAGGTATTTACAACACCACTGGTCACTATATGATAAAAGCGTGAAAATTAATCGTAAGAAATTTATATTAGTTCAAGTTTGCTCTGTGTGGATTTATTGTTCTGTTTCAGTGATGTTCAGTGACTAAATCTGAAGGGAAAAGATATCACCTATGGGGTCAAAGCCTGCTCCCCAATGGTATCTGCTGACACTTTTGCAAGAGACATATATACCCCTCGGGTCCCAGCAAGTTTTCACCAAGGTGGTAGGACCCAGCGATCCATTTCGGCCCTTTGCATACCTTGTTTATTCGTGTAGCCTGCCTTCCAGATAATCAATATGCACTTGCTTAGCATTTTATCCATTGGGTTATTATGGAATTAAACTAATCAAGAGTTCTAGACTTTGACAGGTTCTTCTTATTTGCTTTCATGTTACTATAGACAACTATGCCTAGGGTCTTGAAGTTCTATCACACCACATGTAGTCACTTACATGTATGCTTACTTGACATATGTAACGCCTTAGGTATTTACAACACCACTGGTCACTATATGATAAAAGTGTGAAAATTAATCGTAAGAAATTTATATTAGTTCAAGTTTGCTCTGTGTATATTTATTGTTCTGTTTCAGTGATGTTCTGTGACTAAATCTGAAGGGAAAAGATATCACCTATGGGGTCAAAGCCTGCTCCCCAATGGTTTCTGCTGACACTTTTGCAAGAGGCATATATACCCCTCGGGTCCCAGCAAGTTTTCACCAAGGTGGTAGGACCCAGCGATCCATTTCGGTCCTTTGCATACCTTGTTTATTCGTGTAGCCTGCCTTCCAGATAATCAATATGCACTTGCTTAGCATTTTATCCATTGGGTTATTATGGAATCAAACTAATCAAGAGTTCTAGACTTTGACAGGTTCTTCTTATTTGCTTTCATGTTACTATAGACAACTATGCCTAGGGTCTTGAAGTTCTATCACACCACATGTAGTCACTTACATGTATGCTTACTTGACATATGTAACGCCTTAGGTATTTACAACACCACTGGTCACTATATGATAAAAGTGTGAAAATTAATCGTAAGAAATTTATATTAGTTCAAGTTTGCTCTGTGTGGATTTATTGTTTATTGTTCTGTTTCAGTAATGTTCTTTGACATTTTGAATTTTCTGAAAGGAAAATATATCACCTACGGGGTCAAAGCCAGTTCCCCAATGGTATCAGCTGCAGCTTTTGCAAGAGACATATATACCCCTCGGGTCCCAGCAAGTTTTCACCAAGGTAGTAGGACCCAGCGATCCATTTCTCCCCTTTGCATACCTTGTTTATTTGTGTAGCCTTCCCTACAGATAATCAATATGCACTTGCTTAGCATTTCTTCTATTGGGTTATTATGAAATCAAACTAATCAAGAGTTCTAGACTTTGACAGGTTTTTCTTATTTGCTTTCATGTTACTATAGACAACTATGCCTATGGTCTTGAAGTTCTATCACACCACATGTAGTCACTTACATGTATGCTTACTTGGCATATGTAACTCTTAAGGTATTTTCAACACCACTGGTCACTATATGATAAAAGCGTGAAAATTAATCGTAAGAAATTTATTTTAGTTCAAGTTTGCTCTGTGTGGATGTATTGTTCTGTTCCAGTGATGTTCTTTGACTAAATCTGAAGGGAAAAGATATCACCTACGGGGTCAAAGCCTGTTCCCCAATGGTATCTGCTGAAGCTTTTGCAAGAGGCATATATACCCCTCGGGTCCCAGCAAGTTTTCACCAAGGTGGTAGGACCCAGCGATCCATTTCGGCCCTTTGCATACCTTGTTTATTCGTGTAGCCTGCCTTCCAGATAATCAATATGCACTTGCTTAGCACTTTATCCATTGGGTTATTATGGAATCAAACTAATCAAGAGTTCTAGACTTTGACAGGTTCTTCTTATTTGCTTTCATGTTACTATAGACAACTATGCCTAGGGTCTTGAAGTTCTATCACACCACATGTAGTCACTTACATGTATGCTTACTTGACATATGTACTCTTTAGGTATTTACAACACCACTGGTCACTATATGATAAAAGTGTGAAAATTAATCGTAAGAAATTTATATTAGTTCAAGATTGCTCTGTGTGGATTTATTGTTTATTGTTCTGTTTCAGTGATGTTCTTTGACATTTTGAATTTTCTGAAGGGAAAATATATCACCTACGGGGTCAAAGCCAGTTCCCCAGTGGTATCAGCTGCAGCTTTTGAAAGAGACATATATACCCCTCGGGTCCCAGCAAGTTTTCACCAAGGTGGTAGGACCCAGCGATCCATTTCTCCCCTTTGCATACCTTGTTTATTCGTGTAGCCTTCCCTACAGATAATCAATATGCACTTGCTTAGCATTTCTTCCATTGGGTTATTATGAAATCAAACTAATCAAGAGTTCTAGACTTTGACAGGTTTTTCTTATTTGCTTTCATGTTACTATAGACAACTATGCCTAGGGTCTTGAAGTTCTATCACACCACATGTAGTCACTTACATGTATGCTTACTCGGCATATGTAACTCTTAAGGTATTTACAACACCACTGGTCACTATATGATAAAAGCGTGAAAATTAATTGTAAGAAATTTATTTTAGTTCAAGTTTGCTCTGTGTGGATTTATTGTTCTGTTTCAGTGATGTTCTGTGACTAAATCTGAAGGGAAAAGATATCACCTATGGGGTCAAAGCCTGCTCCCCAATGGTTTCTGCTGACACTTTTGCAAGAGGCATATATACCCCTCGGGTCCCAGCAAGTTTTCACCAAGGTGGTAGGACCCAGCGATCCATTTCGGCCCTTTGCATACCTTGTTTATTCGTGTAGCCTGCCTTCCAGATAATCAATATGCACTTGCTTAGCATTTTATCCATTGGGCTATTATGGAATCAAACTAATCAAGAGTTCTAGACTTTGACAGGTTCTTCTTATTTGCTTTCATGTTACTATAGACAACTATGCCTAGGGTCTTGAAGTTCTATCACACCACATGTAGTCACTTACATGTATACTTACTTACTCTTTAGGTATTTACAACACCACTGGTCACTATATGATAAAAGTGTGAAAATTAATCGTAAGAAATTTATATTAGTTCAAGTTTGCTCTGTGTGGATTTATTGTTTATTGTTCTGTTTCAGTGATGTTCTTTGACATTTTGAATTTTCTTAAGGGAAAATATATCACCTACGGGGTCAAAGCCAGTTCCCCAATGGTATCAGCTGCAGCTTTTGCAAGAGACATATATACCCCTCGGGTCCCAGCAAGTTTTCACCAAGGTAGTAGGACCCAGCGATCCATTTCTCCCCTTTGCATACCTTGTTTATTCGTGTAGCCTTCCCTACAGATAATCAATATGCACTTGCTTGGCATTTCTTCTATTGGGTTATTATGAAATCAAACTAATCAAGAGTTCTAGACTTTGACAGGTTTTTCTTATTTGCTTTCATGTTACTATAGACAACTATGCCTATGGTCTTGAAGTTCTATCACACCACATGTAGTCACTTACATGTATGCTTACTTGGCATATGTAACTCTTAAGGTATTTACAACACCACTGGTCACTATATGATAAAAGCGTGAAAATTAATCGTAAGAAATTTATTTTAGTTCAAGTTTGCTCTGTGTGGATGTATTGTTCTGTTCCAGTGATGTTCTTTGACTAAATCTGAAGGGAAAAGATATCACCTACGGGGTCAAAGCCTGTTCCCCAATGGTATCTGCTGAAGCTTTTGCAAGAGGCATATATACCCCTCGGGTCCCAGCAAGTTTTCACCAAGGTGGTAGGACCCAGCGATCCATTTCGGCCCTTTGCATACCTTGTTTATTCGTGTAGCCTGCCTTCCAGATAATCAATATGCACTTGCTTAGCATTTTATCCATTGGGTTATTATGGAATCAAACTAATCAAGAGTTCTACACTTTGACAGGTTCTTCTTATTTGCTTTCATGTTACTATAGACAACTATGCCTAGGGTCTTGAAGTTCTATCACACCACATGTAGTCACTTACATGTATACTTACTTGACATATGTACTCTTTAGGTATTTACAACACCACTGGTCACTATATGATAAAAGCGTGAAAATTAATCGTAAGAAATTTATATTAGTTCAAGTTTGCTCTGTGTGGATTTATTGTTCTGTTTCAGTGATGTTCTGTGACTAAATCTGAAGGGAAAAGATATCACCTATGGGGTCAAAGCCTGCTCCCCAATGGTATCTGCTGACACTTTTGCAAGAGACATATATACCCCTCGGGTCCCAGCAAGTTTTCACCAAGGTGGTAGGACCCAGCGATCCATTTCGGCCCTTTGCATACCTTGTTTATTCGTGTAGCCTTCCCTACAGATAATCAATATGCACTTCCTTAGCATTTCTTCCATTGGGTTATTATGAAATCAAACTAATCAAGAGTTCTAGACTTTGACAGGTTTTTCTTATTTGCTTTCATGTTACTATAGACAACTATGCCTAGGGTCTTGAAGTTCTATCACACCACATGTAGTCACTTACATGTATGCTTACTTGACATATGTAACGCCTTAGGTATTTACAACACCACTGGTCACTATATGATAAAAGTGTGAAAATTAATCGTAAGAAATTTATATTAGTTCAAGTTTGCTCTGTGTAGATTTATTGTTCTGTTTCAGTGATGTTCTGTGACTAAATCTGAAGGGAAAAGATATCACCTTTGGGGTCAAAGCCTGCTCCCCAATGGTTTCTGCTGACACTTTTGCAAGAGGCATATATACCCCTCGGGTCCCAGCAAGTTTTCACCAAGGTGGTAGGACCCAGCGATCCATTTCGGCCCTTTGCATACCTTGTTTATTCGTGTAGCCTGCCTTCCAGATAATCAATATGCACTTGCTTAGCATTTTATCCATTGGGTTATTATGGAATCAAACTAATCAAGAGTTCTAGACTTTGACAGGTTCTTCTTATTTGCTTTCATGTTACTATGGACAACTATGCCTAGGGTCTTGAAGTTCTATCACACCACATGTAGTCACTTACATGTATAATTACTTGACATATGTACTCTTTAGGTATTTACAACACCACTGGTCACTATATGATAAAAGTGTGAAAATTAATCGTAAGAAATTTATATTAGTTCAAGTTTGCTCTGTGTGGATTTATTGTTTATTGTTCTGTTTCAGTTATGTTCTTTGACATTTTGAATTTTCTGAAGGGAAAATATATCACCTACGGGGTCAAAGCCAGTTCCCCAATGGTATCAGCTGCAGCTTTTGAAAGAGACATATATACCCCTCGGGTCCCAGCAAGTTTTCACCAAGGTGGTAGGACCCAGCGATCCATTTCTCCCCTTTGCATACCTTGTTTATTCGTGTAGCCTTCCCTACAGATAATCAATATGCACTTGCTTAGCATTTCTTCCATTGGGTTATTATGAAATCAAACTAATCAAGAGTTCTAGACTTTGACAGGTTTTTCTTATTTGCTTTCATGTTACTATAGACAACTATGCCTAGGGTCTTGAAGTTCTATCACACCACATGTTGTCACTTACATGTATGCTTACTTGACATATGTAACGCCTTAGGTATTTACAACACCACTGGTCACTATATGATAAAAGTGTGAAAATTAATCGTAAGAAATTTATATTAGTTCAAGTTTGCTCTGTGTAGATTTATTGTTCTGTTTCAGTGATGTTCTGTGACTAAATCTGAAGGGAAAAGATATCACCTTTGGGGTCAAAGCCTGCTCCCCAATGGTTTCTGCTGACACTTTTGCAAGAGGCATATATACCCCTCGGGTCCCAGCAAGTTTTCACCAAGGTGGTAGGACCCAGCGATCCATTTCGGCCCTTTGCATACCTTGTTTATTCGTGTAGCCTGCCTTCCAGATAATCAATATGCACTTGCTTAGCATTTTATCCATTGGGTTATTATGGAATCAAACTAATCAAGAGTTCTAGACTTTGACAGGTTCTTCTTATTTGCTTTCATGTTACTATAGACAACTATGCCTAGGGTCTTGAAGTTCTATCACACCACATGTAGTCACTTACATGTATGCTTACTTGACATATGTAACTCCTTAGGTATTTACAACACCACTGGTCACTATATGATAAAAGTGTGAAAATTAATCGTAAGAAATTTATATTAGTTCAAGTTTGCTCTGTGTAGATTTATTGTTCTGTTTCAGTGATGTTCTCTGACTAAATCTGAAGGGAAAAGATATCACCTATGGGGTCAAAGCCTGCTCCCCAATGGTTTCTGCTGACACTTTTGCAAGAGGCATATATACCCCTCGGGTCCCAGCAAGTTTTCACCAAGGTGGTAGGACCCAGCGATCCATTTCGGCCCTTTGCATACCTTGTATATTCGTGTAGCCTGCCTTCCAGATAATCAATATGCACTTGCTTAGCATTTTATCCATTGGGTTATTATGGAATCAAACTAATCAAGAGTTCTAGACTTTGACAGGTTCTTCTTATTTGCTTTCATGTTACTATAGACAACTATGCCTAGGGTCTTGAAGTTCTATCACACCACATGTAGTCACTTACATGTATACTTACTTGACATATGTACTCTTCAGGTATTTACAACACCACTGGTCACTATATGATAAAAGCGTGAAAATTAATCGTAAGAAATTTATATTAGTTCAAGTTTGCTCTGTGTGGATTTATTGTTCTGTTTCAGTGATGTTCAGTGACTAAATCTGAAGGGAAAAGATATCACCTATGGGGTCAAAGCCTGCTCCCCAATGGTATCTGCTGCAGCTTTTGCAAGAGACATATATACCCCTCGGGTCCCAGCAAGTTTTCACCAAGGTAGTAGGACCCAGCGATCCATTTCTCCCCTTTGCATACCTTGTTTATTTGTGTAGCCTTCCCTACAGATAATCAATATGCACTTGCTTAGCATTTCTTCTATTGGGTTATTATGAAATCAAACTAATCAAGAGTTCTAGACTTTGACAGGTTTTTCTTATTTGCTTTCATGTTACTATAGACAACTATGCCTATGGTCTTGAAGTTCTATCACACCACATGTAGTCACTTACATGTATGCTTACTTGGCATATGTAACTCTTAAGGTATTTTCAACACCACTGGTCACTATATGATAAAAGCGTGAAAATTAATCGTAAGAAATTTATTTTAGTTCAAGTTTGCTCTGTGTGGATGTATTGTTCTGTTCCAGTGATGTTCTTTGACTAAATCTGAAGGGAAAAGATATCACCTACGGGGTCAAAGCCTGTTCCCCAATGGTATCTGCTGAAGCTTTTGCAAGAGGCATATATACCCCTCGGGTCCCAGCAAGTTTTCACCAAGGTGGTAGGACCCAGCGATCCATTTCGGCCCTTTGCATACCTTGTTTATTCGTGTAGCCTGCCTTCCAGATAATCAATATGCACTTGCTTAGCACTTTATCCATTGGGTTATTATGGAATCAAACTAATCAAGAGTTCTAGACTTTGACAGGTTCTTCTTATTTGCTTTCATGTTACTATAGACAACTATGCCTAGGGTCTTGAAGTTCTATCACACCACATGTAGTCACTTACATGTATGCTTACTTGACATATGTAACTCCTTAGGTATTTACAACACCACTGGTCACTATATGATAAAAGTGTGAAAATTAATCGTAAGAAATTTATATTAGTTCAAGTTTGCTCTGTGTAGATTTATTGTTTATTGTTCTGTTTCAGTGATGTTCTTTGACATTTTGAATTTTCTGAAGGGAAAATATATCACCTACGGGGTCAAAGCCAGTTCCCCAGTGGTATCAGCTGCAGCTTTTGAAAGAGACATATATACCCCTCGGGTCCCAGCAAGTTTTCACCAAGGTGGTAGGACCCAGCGATCCATTTCTCCCCTTTGCATACCTTGTTTATTCGTGTAGCCTTCCCTACAGATAATCAATATGCACTTGCTTAGCATTTCTTCCATTGGGTTATTATGAAATCAAACTAATCAAGAGTTCTAGACTTTGACAGGTTTTTCTTATTTGCTTTCATGTTACTATAGACAACTATGCCTAGGGTCTTGAAGTTCTATCACACCACATGTAGTCACTTACATGTATGCTTACTCGGCATATGTAACTCTTAAGGTATTTACAACACCACTGGTCACTATATGATAAAAGCGTGAAAATTAATTGTAAGAAATTTATTTTAGTTCAAGTTTGCTCTGTGTGGATTTATTGTTCTGTTTCAGTGATGTTCTGTGACTAAATCTGAAGGGAAAAGATATCACCTATGGGGTCAAAGCCTGCTCCCCAATGGTTTCTGCTGACACTTTTGCAAGAGGCATATATACCCCTCGGGTCCCAGCAAGTTTTCACCAAGGTGGTAGGACCCAGCGATCCATTTCGGCCCTTTGCATACCTTGTTTATTCGTGTAGCCTGCCTTCCAGATAATCAATATGCACTTGCTTAGCATTTTATCCATTGGGCTATTATGGAATCAAACTAATCAAGAGTTCTAGACTTTGACAGGTTCTTCTTATTTGCTTTCATGTTACTATAGACAACTATGCCTAGGGTCTTGAAGTTCTATCACACCACATGTAGTCACTTACATGTATACTTACTTACTCTTTAGGTATTTACAACACCACTGGTCACTATATGATAAAAGTGTGAAAATTAATCGTAAGAAATTTATATTAGTTCAAGTTTGCTCTGTGTGGATTTATTGTTTATTGTTCTGTTTCAGTGATGTTCTTTGACATTTTGAATTTTCTTAAGGGAAAATATATCACCTACGGGGTCAAAGCCAGTTCCCCAATGGTATCAGCTGCAGCTTTTGCAAGAGACATATATACCCCTCGGGTCCCAGCAAGTTTTCACCAAGGTAGTAGGACCCAGCGATCCATTTCTCCCCTTTGCATACCTTGTTTATTCGTGTAGCCTTCCCTACAGATAATCAATATGCACTTGCTTGGCATTTCTTCTATTGGGTTATTATGAAATCAAACTAATCAAGAGTTCTAGACTTTGACAGGTTTTTCTTATTTGCTTTCATGTTACTATAGACAACTATGCCTATGGTCTTGAAGTTCTATCACACCACATGTAGTCACTTACATG
Organism: Scardinius erythrophthalmus; assembly: GCF_964197995.2. NCBI lineage: Eukaryota > Metazoa > Chordata > Actinopteri > Cypriniformes > Leuciscidae > Scardinius > Scardinius erythrophthalmus. The sequence goes on from NC_138234.1 coordinate 41,023,986, forward strand.
TATGCTTACTTGGCATATGTAACTCTTAAGGTATTTACAACACCACTGGTCACTATATGATAAAAGCGTGAAAATTAATCGTAAGAAATTTATTTTAGTTCAAGTTTGCTCTGTGTGGATGTATTGTTCTGTTCCAGTGATGTTCTTTGACTAAATCTGAAGGGAAAAGATATCACCTACGGGGTCAAAGCCTGTTCCCCAATGGTATCTGCTGAAGCTTTTGCAAGAGGCATATATACCCCTCGGGTCCCAGCAAGTTTTCACCAAGGTGGTAGGACCCAGCGATCCATTTCGGCCCTTTGCATACCTTGTTTATTCGTGTAGCCTGCCTTCCAGATAATCAATATGCACTTGCTTAGCATTTTATCCATTGGGTTATTATGGAATCAAACTAATCAAGAGTTCTACACTTTGACAGGTTCTTCTTATTTGCTTTCATGTTACTATAGACAACTATGCCTAGGGTCTTGAAGTTCTATCACACCACATGTAGTCACTTACATGTATACTTACTTGACATATGTACTCTTTAGGTATTTACAACACCACTGGTCACTATATGATAAAAGCGTGAAAATTAATCGTAAGAAATTTATATTAGTTCAAGTTTGCTCTGTGTGGATTTATTGTTCTGTTTCAGTGATGTTCTGTGACTAAATCTGAAGGGAAAAGATATCACCTATGGGGTCAAAGCCTGCTCCCCAATGGTATCTGCTGACACTTTTGCAAGAGGCATATATACCCCTCGGGTCCCAGCAAGTTTTCACCAAGGTGGTAGGACCCAGCGATCCATTTCGGCCCTTTGCATACCTTGTTTATTCGTGTAGCCTGCCTTCCAGATAATCAATATGCACTTGCTTAGCATTTTATCCATTGGGTTATTATGGAATCAAACTAATCAAGAGTTCTAGACTTTGACAGGTTCTTCTTATTTGCTTTCATGTTACTATAGACAACTATGCCTAGGGTCTTGAAGTTCTATCACACCACATGTTGTCACTTACATGTATGCTTACTTGACATATGTAACGCCTTAGGTATTTACAACACCACTGGTCACTATATGATAAAAGTGTGAAAATTAATCGTAAGAAATTTATATTAGTTCAAGTTTGCTCTGTGTAGATTTATTGTTCTGTTTCAGTGATGTTCTGTGACTAAATCTGAAGGGAAAAGATATCACCTTTGGGGTCAAAGCCTGCTCCCCAATGGTTTCTGCTGACACTTTTGCAAGAGGCATATATACCCCTCGGGTCCCAGCAAGTTTTCACCAAGGTGGTAGGACCCAGCGATCCATTTCGGCCCTTTGCATACCTTGTTTATTCGTGTAGCCTGCCTTCCAGATAATCAATATGCACTTGCTTAGCATTTTATCCATTGGGTTATTATGGAATCAAACTAATCAAGAGTTCTAGACTTTGACAGGTTCTTCTTATTTGCTTTCATGTTACTATGGACAACTATGCCTAGGGTCTTGAAGTTCTTCTTATTTGCTTTCATGTTACTATGGACAACTATGCCTAGGGTCTTGAAGTTCTATCACACCACATGTAGTCACTTACATGTATAATTACTTGACATATGTACTCTTTAGGTATTTACAACACCACTGGTCACTATATGATAAAAGTGTGAAAATTAATCGTAAGAAATTTATATTAGTTCAAGTTTGCTCTGTGTGGATTTATTGTTTATTGTTCTGTTTCAGTTATGTTCTTTGACATTTTGAATTTTCTGAAGGGAAAATATATCACCTACGGGGTCAAAGCCAGTTCCCCAATGGTATCAGCTGCAGCTTTTGAAAGAGACATATATACCCCTCGGGTCCCAGCAAGTTTTCACCAAGGTGGTAGGACCCAGCGATCCATTTCTCCCCTTTGCATACCTTGTTTATTCGTGTAGCCTTCCCTACAGATAATCAATATGCACTTGCTTAGCATTTCTTCCATTGGGTTATTATGAAATCAAACTAATCAAGAGTTCTAGACTTTGACAGGTTTTTCTTATTTGCTTTCATGTTACTATAGACAACTATGCCTAGGGTCTTGAAGTTCTATCACACCACATGTTGTCACTTACATGTATGCTTACTTGACATATGTAACGCCTTAGGTATTTACAACACCACTGGTCACTATATGATAAAAGTGTGAAAATTAATCGTAAGAAATTTATATTAGTTCAAGTTTGCTCTGTGTAGATTTATTGTTCTGTTTCAGTGATGTTCTGTGACTAAATCTGAAGGGAAAAGATATCACCTTTGGGGTCAAAGCCTGCTCCCCAATGGTTTCTGCTGACACTTTTGCAAGAGGCATATATACCCCTCGGGTCCCAGCAAGTTTTCACCAAGGTGGTAGGACCCAGCGATCCATTTCGGCCCTTTGCATACCTTGTTTATTCGTGTAGCCTGCCTTCCAGATAATCAATATGCACTTGCTTAGCATTTTACCATTGGGTTATTATGGAATCAAACTAATCAAGAGTTCTAGACTTTGACAGGTTCTTCTTATTTGCTTTCATGTTACTATGGACAACTATGCCTAGGGTCTTGAAGTTCTATCACACCACATGTAGTCACTTACATGTATACTTACTTGACATATGTACTCTTTAGGTATTTACAACACCACTGGTCACTATATGATAAAAGTGTGAAAATTAATCGTAAGAAATTTATATTAGTTCAAGTTTGCTCTGTGTGGATTTATTGTTTATTGTTCTGTTTCAGTTATGTTCTTTGACATTTTGAATTTTCTGAAGGGAAAATATATCACCTACGGGGTCAAAGCCAGTTCCCCAATGGTATCAGCTGCAGCTTTTGAAAGAGACATATATACCCCTCGGGTCCCAGCAAGTTTTCACCAAGGTGGTAGGACCCAGCGATCCATTTCTCCCCTTTGCATACCTTGTTTATTCGTGTAGCCTTCCCTACAGATAATCAATATGCACTTGCTTAGCATTTCTTCCATTGGGTTATTATGAAATCAAACTAATCAAGAGTTCTAGACTTTGACAGGTTTTTCTTATTTGCTTTCATGTTACTATAGACAACTATGCCTAGGGTCTTGAAGTTCTATCACACCACATGTAGTCACTTACATGTATGCTTACTTGGCATATGTAACTCTTAAGGTATTTACAACACCACTGGTCACTATATGATAAAAGCGTGAAAATTAATTGTAAGAAATTTATTTTAGTTCAAGTTTGCTCTGTGTATATTTATTGTTCTGTTTCAGTGATGTTCTGTGACTAAATCTGAAGGGAAAAGATATCACCTATGGGGTCAAAGCCTGCTCCCCAATGGTTTCTGCTGAGACTTTTGCAAGAGGCATATATACCCCTCGGGTCCCAGCAAGTTTTCACCAAGGTGGTAGGACCCAGCGATCCATTTCGGCCCTTTGCATACCTTGTTTATTCGTGTAGCCTGCCTTCCAGATAATCAATATGCACTTGCTTAGCATTTTATCCATTGGGTTATTATGGAATCAAACTAATCAAGAGTTCTAGACTTTGACAGGTTCTTCTTATTTGCTTTCATGTTACTATAGACAACTATGCCTAGGGTCTTGAAGTTCTATCACACCACATGTAGTCACTTACATGTATACTTACTTACTCTTTAGGTATTTACAACACCACTGGTCACTATATGATAAAATTGTGAAAATTAATCGTAAGAAATTTATATTAGTTCAAGTTTGCTCTGTGTGGATTTATTGTTTATTGTTCTGTTTCAGTTATGTTCTTTGACATTTTGAATTTTCTGAAGGGAAAATATATCACCTACGGGGTCAAAGCCAGTTCCCCAATGGTATCAGCTGCAGCTTTTGAAAGAGACATATATACCCCTCGGGTCCCAGCAAGTTTTCACCAAGGTGGTAGGACCCAGCGATCCATTTCTCCCCTTTGCATACCTTGTTTATTCGTGTAGCCTTCCCTACAGATAATCAATATGCACTTGCTTAGCATTTCTTCCATTGGGTTATTATGAAATCAAACTAATCAAGAGTTCTAGACTTTGACAGGTTCTTCTTATTTGCTTTCATGTTACTATAGACAACTATGCCTAGGGTCTTGAAGTTCTATCACACCACATGTAGTCACTTACATGTATGCTTACTTGACATATGTAACGCCTTAGGTATTTACAACACCACTGGTCACTATATGATAAAAGTGTGAAAATTAATCGTAAGAAATTTATATTAGTTCAAGTTTGCTCTGTGTAGATTTATTGTTCTGTTTCAGTGATGTTCTCTGATTAAATCTGAAGGGAAAAGATATCACCTATGGGGTCAAAGCCTGCTCCCCAATGGTTTCTGCTGACACTTTTGCAAGAGGCATATATACCCCTCGGGTCCCAGCAAGTTTTCACCAAGGTGGTAGTACCCAGCGATCCATTTCGGCCCTTTGCATACCTTGTTTATTCGTGTAGCCTGCCTTCCAGATAATCAATATGCACTTGCTTAGCATTTTATCCATTGGGTTATTATGGAATCAAACTAATCAAGAGTTCTAGACTTTGACAGGTTCTTCTTATTTGCTTTCATGTTACTATAGACAACTATGCCTAGGGTCTTGAAGTTCTATCACACCACATGTAGTCACTTACATGTATGCTTACTTGACATATGTAACTCCTTAGGTATTTACAACACCACTGGTCACTATATGATAAAAGTGTGAAAATTAATCGTAAGAAATTTATATTAGTTCAAGTTTGCTCTGTGTAGATTTATTGTTCTGTTTCAGTGATGTTCTCTGACTAAATCTGAAGGGAAAAGATATCACCTATGGGGTCAAAGCCTGCTCCCCAATGGTTTCTGCTGACACTTTTGCAAGAGGCATATATACCCCTCGGGTCCCAGCAAGTTTTCACCAAGGTGGTAGGACCCAGCGATCCATTTCGGCCCTTTGCATACCTTGTTTATTCGTGTAGCCTGCCTTCCAGATAATCAATATGCACTTGCTTAGCATTTTATCCATTGGGTTATTATGGAATCAAACTAATCAAGAGTTCTAGACTTTGACAGGTTCTTCTTATTTGCTTTCATGTTACTATAGACAACTATGCCTAGGGTCTTGAAGTTCTATCACACCACATGTAGTCACTTACATGTATACTTACTTGACATATGTACTCTTTAGGTATTTACAACACCACTGGTCACTATATGATAAAAGCGTGAAAATTAATCGTAAGAAATTTATATTAGTTCAAGTTTGCTCTGTGTGGATTTATTGTTCTGTTTCAGTGATGTTCTGTGACTAAATCTGAAGGGAAAAGATATCACCTATGGGGTCAAAGCCTGCTCCCCAATGGTATCTGCTGACACTTTTGCAAGAGACATATATACCCCTCGGGTCCCAGCAAGTTTTCACCAAGGTGGTAGGACCCAGCGATCCATTTCGGCCCTTTGCATACCTTGTTTATTCGTGTAGCCTGCCTTCCAGATAATCAATATGCACTTGCTTAGCATTTTATCCATTGGGTTATTATGGAATTAAACTAATCAAGAGTTCTAGACTTTGACAGGTTCTTCTTATTTGCTTTCATGTTACTATAGACAACTATGCCTAGGGTCTTGAAGTTCTATCACACCACATGTAGTCACTTACATGTATGCTTACTTGACATATGTAACGCCTTAGGTATTTACAACACCACTGGTCACTATATGATAAAAGTGTGAAAATTAATCGTAAGAAATTTATATTAGTTCAAGTTTGCTCTGTGTATATTTATTGTTCTGTTTCAGTGATGTTCTGTGACTAAATCTGAAGGGAAAAGATATCACCTATGGGGTCAAAGCCTGCTCCCCAATGGTTTCTGCTGACACTTTTGCAAGAGGCATATATACCCCTCGGGTCCCAGCAAGTTTTCACCAAGGTGGTAGGACCCAGCGATCCATTTCGGTCCTTTGCATACCTTGTTTATTCGTGTAGCCTGCCTTCCAGATAATCAATATGCACTTGCTTAGCATTTTATCCATTGGGTTATTATGGAATCAAACTAATCAAGAGTTCTAGACTTTGACAGGTTCTTCTTATTTGCTTTCATGTTACTATAGACAACTATGCCTAGGGTCTTGAAGTTCTATCACACCACATGTAGTCACTTACATGTATGCTTACTTGACATATGTAACGCCTTAGGTATTTACAACACCACTGGTCACTATATGATAAAAGCGTGAAAATTAATCGTAAGAAATTTATTTTAGTTCAAGTTTGCTCTGTGTGGATGTATTGTTCTGTTCCAGTGATGTTCTTTGACTAAATCTGAAGGGAAAAGATATCACCTACGGGGTCAAAGCCTGCTCCCCAATGGTATCTGCTGAAGCTTTTGCAAGAGGCATATATACCCCTCGGGTCCCAGCAAGTTTTCACCAAGGTGGTAGGACCCAGCGATCCATTTCGGCCCTTTGCATACCTTGTTTATTCGTGTAGCCTGCCTTCCAGATAATCAATATGCACTTGCTTAGCATTTTATCCATTGGGTTATTATGGAATCAAACTAATCAAGAGTTCTAGACTCTGACAGGTTATTCTTATTTGCTTTCATGTTACTATAGACAACTATGCCTAGGGTCTTGAAGTTCTATCACACCACATGTAGTCACTTACATGAATACTTACTTACTCTTTAGGTATTTACAACACCACTGGTCACTATATGATAAAAGTGTGAAAATTAATCGTAAGAAATTTATATTAGTTCAAGTTTGCTCTGTGTGGATTTATTGTTTATTGTTCTGTTTCAGTGATGTTCTTTGACATTTTGAATTTTCTGAAGGGAAAATATATCACCTACGGGGTCAAAGCCTGTTCCCCAATGGTATCAGCTGCAGCTTTTGCAAGAGACATATATACCCCTCGGGTCCCAGCAAGTTTTCACCAAGGTAGTAGGACCCAGCGATCCATTTCTCCCCTTTGCATACCTTGTTTATTTGTGTAGCCTACCCTACAGATAATCAATATGCACTTGCTTAGCATTTCTTCTATTGGGTTATTATGAAATCAAACTAATCAAGAGTTCTAGACTTTGACAGGTTTTTCTTATTTGCTTTCATGTTACTATAGACAACTATGCCTATGGTCTTAAAGTTCTATCACACCACATGTAGTCACTTACATGTATGCTTACTTGGCATATGTAACTCTTAAGGTATTTACAACACCACTGGTCACTATATGATAAAAGCGTGAAAATTAATCGTAAGAAATTTATTTTAGTTCAAGTTTGCTCTGTGTGGATTTATTGTTCTGTTTAAGTGATGTTCTTTGACTAAATCTGAAGGGAAAAGATATCACCTATGGGGTCAAAGCCTGTTCCCCAATGGTATCTGCTGCAGCTTTTGCAAGAGGCATATATACCCCTCGGGTCCCAGCAAGTTTTCACCAAGGTGGTCGGACCCAGCGATCCATTTCTCCCCTTTGCATACCTTGTTTATTCGTGTACCCTTCCTTACAGATAATCAATATGCACTTGCTTAGCATTTCTTCCATTGGGTTATTATGAAATCAAACTAATCAAGAGTTCTAGACTTTGACAGGTTCTTCTTATTTTATTTCATTTTACTATAGACAACTATGCCTAGGGTCTTGAAGTTCTATCACACCACATGTAGTCACTTACATTTATGCTTACTTGGCATATATAATTCTTTAGGTATTTACAACACCACTGGTCACTAAATGATAAAAGTGTGAAAATTAATTGTAAGAAGAAGTTTATATTAGTTCAAGTTTGCTCTGTGTGGATGTATTGTTCTGTTCCAGTGATTTTCTGTGACTAAATCTGAAGGGAAAAGATATCACCTATGGGGTCAAAGCCTGCTCCCCAATGGTATCTGCTGACACTTTTGCAAGAGGCATATATACCCCTCGGGTCCCAGCAAGTTTTCACCAAGGTGGTAGGACCCAGCGATCCATCTCGGCCCTTTGCATACCTTGTTTATTCGTGTAGCCTGCCTTCCAGATAATCAATATGCACTTGCTTAGCATTTTATCCATTGGGTTATTATGGAATCAAACTAATCAAGAGTTCTAGACTTTGACAGGTTCTTCTTATTTGCTTTCATGTTACTATAGACAACTATGCCTAGGGTCTTGAAGTTCTATCACCACATGTAGTCACTTACATGTATACTTACTTGACATATGTACTCTTTAGGTATTTACAACACCACTGGTCACTATATGACAAAAGCGTGAAAATTAATCGTAAAAAATTTATATTAGTTCAAGTTTGCTCTGTGTGGATTTATTGTTCTGTTTCAGTGATGTTCTGTGACTAAATCTGAAGGGAAAAGATATCACCTATGGGGTCAAAGCCTGCTCCCCAATGGTATCTGCTGACACTTTTGCAAGAGACATATATACCCCTCGGGTCCCAGCAAGTTTTCACCAAGGTGGTAGGACCCAGCGATCCATTTCGGCCCTTTGCATACCTTGTTTATTCGTGTAGCCTGCCTTCCAGATAATCAATATGCACTTGCTTAGCATTTTATCCATTGGGTTATTATGGAATTAAACTAATCAAGAGTTCTAGACTTTGACAGGTTCTTCTTATTTGCTTTCATGTTACTATAGACAACTATGCCTAGGGTCTTGAAGTTCTATCACACCACATGTAGTCACTTACATGTATGCTTACTTGACATATGTAACGCCTTAGGTATTTACAACACCACTGGTCACTATATGATAAAAGTGTGAAAATTAATCGTAAGAAATTTATATTAGTTCAAGTTTGCTCTGTGTAGATTTATTGTTCTGTTTCAGTGATGTTCTGTGATTAAATCTGAAGGGAAAAGATATCACCTATGGGGTCAAAGCCTGCTCCCCAATGGTTTCTGCTGAAGCTTTTGCAAGAGGCATATATACCCCTCGGGTCCCAGCAAGTTTTCACCAAGGTGGTAGGACCAAGCGATCCATTTCGGCCCTTTGCATACCTTGTTTATTCGTGTAGCCTGCCTTCCAGATAATCAATATGCACTTGCTTAGCATTTTATCCATTGGGTTATTATGGAATCAAACTAATCAAGAGTTCTAGACTTTGACAGGTTCTTCTTATTTGCTTTCATGTTACTATAGACAACTATGCCTATGGTCTTGAAGTTCTATCACACCACATGTAGTCACTTACATGTATACTTACTTACTCTTTAGGTATTTACAACACCACTGGTCACTATATGATAAAAGTGTGAAAATTAATCGTAAGAAATTTATATTAGTTCAAGTTTGCTCTGTGTGGATTTATTGATTATTGTTCTGTTTCAGTGATGTTCTTTGACATTTTGAATTTTCTTAAGGGAAAATATATCACCTACGGGGTCAAAGCCAGTTCCCCAATGGTATCAGCTGCAGCTTTTGCAAGAGACATATATACCCCTCGGGTCCCAGCAAGTTTTCACCAAGGTAGTAGGACCCAGCGATCCATTTCTCCCCTTTGCATACCTTGTTTATTCGTGTAGCCTTCCCTACAGATAATCAATATGCACTTGCTTAGCATTTCTTCTATTGGGTTATTATGAAATCAAACTAATCAAGAGTTCTAGACTTTGACAGGTTTTTCTTATTTGCTTTCATGTTACTATAGACAACTATGCCTATGGTCTTGAAGTTCTATCACACCACATGTAGTCACTTACATGTATGCTTACTTGGCATATGTAACTCTTAAGGTATTTACAACACCACTGGTCACTATATGATAAAAGCGTGAAAATTAATCGTAAGAAATTTATTTTAGTTCAAGTTTGCTCTGTGTGGATGTATTGTTCTTTTCCAGTGATGTTCTTTGACTAAATCTGAAGGGAAAAGATATCACCTACGGGGTCAAAGCCTGTTCCCCAATGGTATCTGCTGAAGCTTTTGCAAGAGGCATATATACCCCTCGGGTCCCAGCAAGTTTTCACCAAGGTGGTAGGACCCAGCGATCCATTTCGGCCCTTTGCATACCTTGTTTATTCGTGTAGCCTGCCTTCCAGATAATCAATATGCACTTGCTTAGCATTTTATCCATTGGGTTATTATGGAATCAAACTAATCAAGAGTTCTACACTTTGACAGGTTCTTCTTATTTGCTTTCATGTTACTATAGACAACTATGCCTAGGGTCTTGAAGTTCTATCACACCACATGTAGTCACTTACATGTATGCTTACTTGACATATGTAACTCCTTAGGTATTTACAACACCACTGGTCACTATATGATAAAAGTGTGAAAATTAATCGTAAGAAATTTATATTAGTTCAAGTTTGCTCTGTGTAGATTTATTGTTCTGTTTCAGTGATGTTCTCTGATTAAATCTGAAGGGAAAAGATATCACCTATGGGGTCAAAGCCTGCTCCCCAATGGTTTCTGCTGACACTTTTGCAAGAGGCATATATACCCCTCGGGTCCCAGCAAGTTTTCACCAAGGTGGTAGTACCCAGCGATCCATTTCGGCCCTTTGCATACCTTGTTTATTCGTGTAGCCTGCCTTCCAGATAATCAATATGCACTTGCTTAGCATTTTATCCATTGGGTTATTATGGAATCAAACTAATCAAGAGTTCTAGACTTTGACAGGTTCTTCTTATTTGCTTTCATGTTACTATAGACAACTATGCCTAGGGTCTTGAAGTTCTATCACACCACATGTAGTCACTTACATGTATGCTTACTTGACATATGTAACTCCTTAGGTATTTACAACACCACTGGTCACTATATGATAAAAGTGTGAAAATTAATCGTAAGAAATTTATATTAGTTCAAGTTTGCTCTGTGTAGATTTATTGTTCTGTTTCAGTGATGTTCTCTGACTAAATCTGAAGGGAAAAGATATCACCTATGGGGTCAAAGCCTGCTCCCCAATGGTTTCTGCTGACACTTTTGCAAGAGGCATATATACCCCTCGGGTCCCAGCAAGTTTTCACCAAGGTGGTAGGACCCAGCGATCCATTTCGGCCATTTGCATACCTTGTTTATTCGTGTAGCCTGCCTTCCAGATAATCAATATGCACTTGCTTAGCATTTTATCCATTGGGTTATTATGGAATCAAACTAATCAAGAGTTCTAGACTTTGACAGGTTCTTCTTATTTGCTTTCATGTTACTATAGACAACTATGCCTAGGGTCTTGAAGTTCTATCACACCACATGTAGTCACTTACATGTATACTTACTTGACATATGTACTCTTTAGGTATTTACAACACCACTGGTCACTATATGATAAAAGCGTGAAAATTAATCGTAAGAAATTTATATTAGTTCAAGTTTGCTCTGTGTGGATTTATTGTTCTGTTTCAGTGATGTTCTGTGACTAAATCTGAAGGGAAAAGATATCACCTATGGGGTCAAAGCCTGCTCCCCAATGGTATCTGCTGACACTTTTGCAAGAGACATATATACCCCTCGGGTCCCAGCAAGTTTTCACCAAGGTGGTAGGACCCAGCGATCCATTTCGGTCCTTTGCATACCTTGTTTATTCGTGTAGCCTGCCTTCCAGATAATCAATATGCATTTGCTTAGCATTTTATCCATTGGGTTATTATGGAATCAAACTAATCAAGAGTTCTAGACTTTGACAGGTTCTTCTTATTTGCTTTCATGTTACTATAGACAACTATGCCTAGGGTCTTGAAGTTCTATCACACCACATGTAGTCACTTACATGTATGCTTACTTGACATATGTAACGCCTTAGGTATTTACAACACCACTGGTCACTATATGATAAAAGTGTGAAAATTAATCGTAAGAAATTTATATTAGTTCAAGTTTGCTCTGTGTAGATTTATTGTTCTGTTTCAGTGATGTTCTCTGATTAAATCTGAAGGGAAAAGATATCACCTATGGGGTCAAAGCCTGCTCCCCAATGGTTTCTGCTGAAGCTTTTGCAAGAGGCATATATACCCCTCGGGTCCCAGCAAGTTTTCACCAAGGTGGTAGGACCCAGCGATCCATTTCGGCCCTTTGCATACCTTGTTTATTCGTGTAGCCTGCCTTCCAGATAATCAATATGCACTTGCTTAGCATTTTATCCATTGGGTTATTATGGAATCAAACTAATCAAGAGTTCTAGACTTTGACAGGTTCTTCTTATTTGCTTTCATGTTACTATAGACAACTATGCCTAGGGTCTTGAAGTTCTATCACACCACATGTAGTCACTTACATGTATGCTTACTTGACATATGTAACTCCTTAGGTATTTACAACACCACTGGTCACTATATGATAAAAGTGTGAAAATTAATCGTAAGAAATTTATATTAGTTCAAGTTTGCTCTGTGTAGATTTATTGTTCTGTTTCAGTGATGTTCTCTGACTAAATCTGAAGGGAAAAGATATCACCTATGGGGTCAAAGCCTGCTCCCCAATGGTTTCTGCTGACACTTTTGCAAGAGGCATATATACCCCTCGGGTCCCAGCAAGTTTTCACCAAGGTGGTAGGACCCAGCGATCCATTTCGGCCATTTGCATACCTTGTTTATTCGTGTAGCCTGCCTTTCAGATAATCAATATGCACTTGCTTAGCATTTTATCCATTGGGTTATTATGGAATCAAACTAATCAAGAGTTCTAGACTTTGACAGGTTCTTCTTGTTTGCTTTCATGTTACTATAGACAACTATGCCTAGGGTCTTGAAGTTCTATCACACCACATGTAGTCACTTACATGTATACTTACTTACTCTTTAGGTATTTACAACACCACTGGTCACTATATGATAAAAGTGTGAAAATTAATCGTAAGAAATTTATATTAGTTCAAGTTTGCTCTGTGTGGATTTATTGTTTATTGTTCTGTTTCAGTTATGTTCTTTGACATTTTGAATTTTCTGAAGGGAAAATATATCACCTACGGGGTCAAAGCCAGTTCCCCAATGGTATCAGCTGCAGCTTTTGAAAGAGACATATATACCCCTCGGGTCCCAGCAAGTTTTCACCAAGGTGGTAGGACCCAGCGATCCATTTCTCCCCTTTGCATACCTTGTTTATTTGTGTAGCCTTCCCTACAGATAATCAATATGCACTTGCTTAGCATTTCTTCCATTGGGTTATTATGAAATCAAACTAATCAAGAGTTCTAGACTTTGACAGGTTTTTCTTATTTGCTTTCATGTTACTATAGACAACTATGCCTAGGGTCTTGAAGTTCTATCACACCACATGTAGTCACTTACATGTATACTTACTTGACATATGTACTCTTTAGGTATTTACAACACCACTGGTCACTATATGATAAAAGCGTGAAAATTAATCGTAAGAAATTTATATTAGTTCAAGTTTGCTCTGTGTGGATTTATTGTTCTGTTTCAGTGATGTTCTGTGACTAAATCTGAAGGGAAAAGATATCACCTATGGGGTCAAAGCCTGCTCCCCAATGGTATCTGCTGACACTTTTGCAAGAGACATATATACCCCTCGGGTCCCAGCAAGTTTTCACCAAGGTGGTAGGACCCAGCGATCCATTTCGGCCCTTTGCATACCTTGTTTATTCGTGTAGCCTGCCTTCCAGATAATCAATATGCACTTGCTTAGCATTTTATCCATTGGGTTATTATGGAATTAAACTAATCAAGAGTTCTAGACTTTGACAGGTTCTTCTTATTTGCTTTCATGTTACTATAGACAACTATGCCTAGGGTCTTGAAGTTCTATCACACCACATGTAGTCACTTACATGTATGCTTACTTGACATATGTAACGCCTTAGGTATTTACAACACCACTGGTCACTATATGATAAAAGTGTGAAAATTAATCGTAAGAAATTTATATTAGTTCAAGTTTGCTCTGTGTATATTTATTGTTCTGTTTCAGTGATGTTCTGTGACTAAATCTGAAGGGAAAAGATATCACCTATGGGGTCAAAGCCTGCTCCCCAATGGTTTCTGCTGACACTTTTGCAAGAGGCATATATACCCCTCGGGTCCCAGCAAGTTTTCACCAAGGTGGTAGGACCCAGCGATCCATTTCGGTCCTTTGCATACCTTGTTTATTTGTGTAGCCTGCCTTCCAGATAATCAATATGCACTTGCTTAGCATTTTATCCATTTGGTTATTATGGAATCAAACTAATCAAGAGTTCTAGACTTTGACAGGTTCTTCTTATTTGCTTTCATGTTACTATAGACAACTATGCCTAGGGTCTTGAAGTTCTATCACACCACATGTAGTCACTTACATGTATGCTTACTTGACATATGTAACGCCTTAGGTATTTACAACACCACTGGTCACTATATGATAAAAGTGTGAAAATTAATCGTAAGAAATTTATATTAGTTCAAGTTTGCTCTGTGTAGATTTATTGTTCTGTTTCAGTGATGTTCTGTGATTAAATCTGAAGGGAAAAGATATCACCTATGGGGTCAAAGCCTGCTCCCCAATGGTTTCTGCTGAAGCTTTTGCAAGAGGCATATATACCCCTCGGGTCCCAGCAAGTTTTCACCAAGGTGGTAGGACCCAGCGATCCATTTCGGCCCTTTGCATACCTTGTTTATTCGTGTAGCCTGCCTTCCAGATAATCAATATGCACTTGCTTAGCATTTTATCCATTGGGTTATTATGGAATCAAACTAATCAAGAGTTCTAGACTTTGACAGGTTCTTCTTATTTGCTTTCATGTTACTATAGACAACTATGCCTATGGTCTTGAAGTTCTATCACACCACATGTAGTCACTTACATGTATACTTACTTACTCTTTAGGTATTTACAACACCACTGGTCACTATATGATAAAAGTGTGAAAATTAATCGTAAGAAATTTATATTAGTTCAAGTTTGCTCTGTGTGGATTTATTGTTTATTGTTCTGTTTCAGTGATGTTCTTTGACATTTTGAATTTTCTTAAGGGAAAATATATCACCTACGGGGTCAAAGCCAGTTCCCCAATGGTATCAGCTGCAGCTTTTGCAAGAGACATATATACCCCTCAGGTCCCAGCAAGTTTTCACCAAGGTAGTAGGACCCAGCGATCCATTTCTCCCCTTTGCATACCTTGTTTATTCGTGTAGCCTTCCCTACAGATAATCAATATGCACTTGCTTAGCATTTCTTCTATTGGGTTATTATGAAATCAAACTAATCAAGAGTTCTAGACTTTGACAGGTTTTTCTTATTTGCTTTCATGTTACTATAGACAACTATGCCTATGGTCTTGAAGTTCTATCACACCACATGTAGTCACTTACATGTATGCTTACTTGGCATATGTAACTCTTAAGGTATTTACAACACCACTGGTCACTATATGATAAAAGCGTGAAAATTAATCGTAAGAAATTTATTTTAGTTCAAGTTTGCTCTGTGTGGATGTATTGTTCTGTTCCAGTGATGTTCTTTGACTAAATCTGAAGGGAAAAGATATCACCTACGGGGTCAAAGCCTGTTCCCCAATGGTATCTGCTGAAGCTTTTGCAAGAGGCATATATACCCCTCGGGTCCCAGCAAGTTTTCACCAAGGTGGTAGGACCCAGCGATCCATTTCGGCCCTTTGCATACCTTGTTTATTCGTGTAGCCTGCCTTCCAGATAATCAATATGCACTTGCTTAGCATTTTATCCATTGGGTTATTATGGAATCAAACTAATCAAGAGTTCTACACTTTGACAGGTTCTTCTTATTTGCTTTCATGTTACTATAGACAACTATGCCTAGGGTCTTGAAGTTCTATCACACCACATGTAGTCACTTACATGTATGCTTACTTGACATATGTAACTCCTTAGGTATTTACAACACCACTGGTCACTATATGATAAAAGTGTGAAAATTAATCGTAAGAAATTTATATTAGTTCAAGTTTGCTCTGTGTAGATTTATTGTTCTGTTTCAGTGATGTTCTCTGACTAAATCTAAAGGGAAAAGATATCACCTATGGGGTCAAAGCCTGCTCCCCAATGGTTTCTGCTGACACTTTTGCAAGAGGCATATATACCCCTCGGGTCCCAGCAAGTTTTCACCAAGGTGGTAGGACCCAGCGATCCATTTCGGCCCTTTGCATACCTTGTTTATTCGTGTAGCCTGCCTTCCAGATAATCAATATGCACTTGCTTAGCATTTTATCCATTGGGTTATTATGGAATCAAACTAATCAAGAGTTCTAGACTTTGACAGGTTCTTCTTATTTGCTTTCATGTTACTATAGACAACTATGCCTAGGGTCTTGAAGTTCTATCACACCACATGTAGTCACTTACATGTATACTTACTTGACATATGTACTCTTTAGGTATTTACAACACCACTGGTCACTATATGATAAAAGTGTGAAAATTAATCGTAAGAAATTTATATTAGTTCAAGTTTGCTCTGTGTGGATTTATTGTTCTGTTTCAGTGATGTTCTGTGACTAAATCTGAAGGGAAAAGATATCACCTATGGGGTCAAAGCCTGCTCCCCAATGGTATCTGCTGACACTTTTGCAAGAGACATATATACCCCTCGGGTCCCAGCAAGTTTTCACCAAGGTGGTAGGACCCAGCGATCCATTTCGGCCCTTTGCATACCTTGTTTATTCGTGTAGCCTGCCTTCCAGATAATCAATATGCACTTGCTTAGCATTTTATCCATTGGGTTATTATGGAATTAAACTAATCAAGAGTTCTAGACTTTGACAGGTTCTTCTTATTTGCTTTCATGTTACTATAGACAACTATGCCTAGGGTCTTGAAGTTCTATCACACCACATGTAGTCACTTACATGTATGCTTACTTGACATATGTAACGCCTTAGGTATTTACAACACCACTGGTCACTATATGATAAAAGTGTGAAAATTAATCGTAAGAAATTTATATTAGTTCAAGTTTGCTCTGTGTATATTTATTGTTCTGTTTCAGTGATGTTCTGTGACTAAATCTGAAGGGAAAAGATATCACCTATGGGGTCAAAGCCTGCTCCCCAATGGTTTCTGCTGAAGCTTTTGCAAGAGGCATATATACCCCTCGGGTCCCAGCAAGTTTTCACCAAGGTGGTAGGACCCAGCGATCCATTTCGGCCCTTTGCATACCTTGTTTATTCGTGTAGCCTGCCTTCCAGATAATCAATATGCACTTGCTTAGCATTTTATCCATTGGGTTATTATGGAATCAAACTAATCAAGAGTTCTAGACTTTGACAGGTTCTTCTTATTTGCTTTCATGTTACTATAGACAACTATGCCTATGGTCTTGAAGTTCTATCACACCACATGTAGTCACTTACATGTATACTTACTTACTCTTTAGGTATTTACAACACCACTGGTCACTATATGATAAAAGTGTGAAAATTAATCGTAAGAAATTTATATTAGTTCAAGTTTGCTCTGTGTGGATTTATTGTTTATTGTTCTGTTTCAGTGATGTTCTTTGACATTTTGAATTTTCTGAAAGGAAAATATATCACCTACGGGGTCAAAGCCAGTTCCCCAATGGTATCAGCTGCAGCTTTTGCAAGAGACATATATACCCCTCGGGTCCCAGCAAGTTTTCACCAAGGTAGTAGGACCCAGCGATCCATTTCTCCCCTTTGCATACCTTGTTTATTTGTGTAGCCTTCCCTACAGATAATCAATATGCACTTGCTTAGCATTTCTTCTATTGGGTTATTATGAAATCAAACTAATCAAGAGTTCTAGACTTTGACAGGTTTTTCTTATTTGCTTTCATGTTACTATAGACAACTATGCCTATGGTCTTGAAGTTCTATCACACCACATGTAGTCACTTACATGTATGCTTACTTGGCATATGTAACTCTTAAGGTATTTTCAACACCACTGGTCACTATATGATAAAAGCGTGAAAATTAATCGTAAGAAATTTATTTTAGTTCAAGTTTGCTCTGTGTGGATGTATTGTTCTGTTCCAGTGATGTTCTTTGACTAAATCTGAAGGGAAAAGATATCACCTACGGGGTCAAAGCCTGTTCCCCAATGGTATCTGCTGAAGCTTTTGCAAGAGGCATATATACCCCTCGGGTCCCAGCAAGTTTTCACCAAGGTGGTAGGACCCAGCGATCCATTTCGGCCCTTTGCATACCTTGTTTATTCGTGTAGCCTGCCTTCCAGATAATCAATATGCACTTGCTTAGCATTTTATCCATTGGGTTATTATGGAATCAAACTAATCAAGAGTTCTAGACTTTGACAGGTTCTTCTTATTTGCTTTCATGTTACTATAGACAACTATGCCTAGGGTCTTGAAGTTCTATCACACCACATGTAGTCACTTACATGTATGCTTACTTGACATATGTACTCTTTAGGTATTTACAACACCACTGGTCACTATATGATAAAAGTGTGAAAATTAATCGTAAGAAATTTATATTAGTTCAAGTTTGCTCTGTGTGGATTTATTGTTTATTGTTCTGTTTCAGTGATGTTCTTTGACATTTTGAATTTTCTGAAGGGAAAATATATCACCTACGGGGTCAAAGCCAGTTCCCCAATGGTATCAGCTGCAGCTTTTGAAAGAGACATATATACCCCTCGGGTCCCAGCAAGTTTTCACCAAGGTGGTAGGACCCAGCGATCCATTTCTCCCCTTTGCATACCTTGTTTATTCGTGTAGCCTTCCCTACAGATAATCAATATGCACTTCCTTAGCATTTCTTCCATTGGGTTATTATGAAATCAAACTAATCAAGAGTTCTAGACTTTGACAGGTTTTTCTTATTTGCTTTCATGTTACTATAGACAACTATGCCTAGGGTCTTGAAGTTCTATCACACCACATGTAGTCACTTACATGTATGCTTACTTGACATATGTAACGCCTTAGGTATTTACAACACCACTGGTCACTATATGATAAAAGTGTGAAAATTAATCGTAAGAAATTTATATTAGTTCAAGTTTGCTCTGTGTGGATTTATTGTTCTGTTTCAGTGATGTTCTGTGACTAAATCTGAAGGGAAAAGATATCACCTATGGGGTCAAAGCCTGCTCCCCAATGGTATCTGCTGACACTTTTGCAAGAGACATATATACCCCTCGGGTCCCAGCAAGTTTTCACCAAGGTGGTAGGACCCAGCGATCCATTTCGGCCCTTTGCATACCTTGTTTATTCGTGTAGCCTGCCTTCCAGATAATCAATATGCACTTGCTTAGCATTTTATCCATTGGGTTATTATGGAATTAAACTAATCAAGAGTTCTAGACTTTGACAGGTTCTTCTTATTTGCTTTCATGTTACTATAGACAACTATGCCTAGGGTCTTGAAGTTCTATCACACCACATGTAGTCACTTACATGTATGCTTACTTGACATATGTAACGCCTTAGGTATTTACAACACCACTGGTCACTATATGATAAAAGTGTGAAAATTAATCGTAAGAAATTTATATTAGTTCAAGTTTGCTCTGTGTATATTTATTGTTCTGTTTCAGTGATGTTCTGTGACTAAATCTGAAGGGAAAAGATATCACCTATGGGGTCAAAGCCTGCTCCCCAATGGTTTCTGCTGAAGCTTTTGCAAGAGGCATATATACCCCTCGGGTCCCAGCAAGTTTTCACCAAGGTGGTAGGACCCAGCGATCCATTTCGGCCCTTTGCATACCTTGTTTATTCGTGTAGCCTGCCTTCCAGATAATCAATATGCACTTGCTTAGCATTTTATCCATTGGGTTATTATGGAATCAAACTAATCAAGAGTTCTAGACTTTGACAGGTTCTTCTTATTTGCTTTCATGTTACTATAGACAACTATGCCTATGGTCTTGAAGTTCTATCACACCACATGTAGTCACTTACATGTATACTTACTTACTCTTTAGGTATTTACAACACCACTGGTCACTATATGATAAAAGTGTGAAAATTAATCGTAAGAAATTTATATTAGTTCAAGTTTGCTCTGTGTGGATTTATTGTTTATTGTTCTGTTTCAGTGATGTTCTTTGACATTTTGAATTTTCTGAAAGGAAAATATATCACCTACGGGGTCAAAGCCAGTTCCCCAATGGTATCAGCTGCAGCTTTTGCAAGAGACATATATACCCCTCGGGTCCCAGCAAGTTTTCACCAAGGTAGTAGGACCCAGCGATCCATTTCTCCCCTTTGCATACCTTGTTTATTTGTGTAGCCTTCCCTACAGATAATCAATATGCACTTGCTTAGCATTTCTTCTATTGGGTTATTATGAAATCAAACTAATCAAGAGTTCTAGACTTTGACAGGTTTTTCTTATTTGCTTTCATGTTACTATAGACAACTATGCCTATGGTCTTGAAGTTCTATCACACCACATGTAGTCACTTACATGTATGCTTACTTGGCATATGTAACTCTTAAGGTATTTTCAACACCACTGGTCACTATATGATAAAAGCGTGAAAATTAATCGTAAGAAATTTATTTTAGTTCAAGTTTGCTCTGTGTGGATGTATTGTTCTGTTCCAGTGATGTTCTTTGACTAAATCTGAAGGGAAAAGATATCACCTACGGGGTCAAAGCCTGTTCCCCAATGGTATCTGCTGAAGCTTTTGCAAGAGGCATATATACCCCTCGGGTCCCAGCAAGTTTTCACCAAGGTGGTAGGACCCAGCGATCCATTTCGGCCCTTTGCATACCTTGTTTATTCGTGTAGCCTGCCTTCCAGATAATCAATATGCACTTGCTTAGCATTTTATCCATTGGGTTATTATGGAATCAAACTAATCAAGAGTTCTAGACTTTGACAGGTTCTTCTTATTTGCTTTCATGTTACTATAGACAACTATGCCTAGGGTCTTGAAGTTCTATCACACCACATGTAGTCACTTACATGTATGCTTACTTGACATATGTACTCTTTAGGTATTTACAACACCACTGGTCACTATATGATAAAAGTGTGAAAATTAATCGTAAGAAATTTATATTAGTTCAAGTTTGCTCTGTGTGGATTTATTGTTTATTGTTCTGTTTCAGTGATGTTCTTTGACATTTTGAATTTTCTGAAGGGAAAATATATCACCTACGGGGTCAAAGCCAGTTCCCCAATGGTATCAGCTGCAGCTTTTGAAAGAGACATATATACCCCTCGGGTCCCAGCAAGTTTTCACCAAGGTGGTAGGACCCAGCGATCCATTTCTCCCCTTTGCATACCTTGTTTATTCGTGTAGCCTTCCCTACAGATAATCAATATGCACTTCCTTAGCATTTCTTCCATTGGGTTATTATGAAATCAAACTAATCAAGAGTTCTAGACTTTGACAGGTTTTTCTTATTTGCTTTCATGTTACTATAGACAACTATGCCTAGGGTCTTGAAGTTCTATCACACCACATGTAGTCACTTACATGTATGCTTACTTGGCATATGTAACTCTTAAGGTATTTACAACACCACTGGTCACTATATGATAAAAGCGTGAAAATTAATTGTAAGAAATTTATTTTAGTTCAAGTTTGCTCTGTGTGGATTTATTGTTCTGTTTCAGTGATGTTCTGTGACTAAATCTGAAGGGAAAAGATATCACCTATGGGGTCAAAGCCTGCTCCCCAATGGTATCTGCTGACACTTTTGCAAGAGGCATATATACCCCTCGGGTCCCAGCAAGTTTTCACCAAGGTGGTAGGACCCAGCGATCCATTTCGGCCCTTTGCATACCTTGTATATTCGTGTAGCCTGCCTTCCAGATAATCAATATGCACTTGCTTAGCATTTTATCCATTGGGTTATTATGGAATCAAACTAATCAAGAGTTCTAGACTTTGACAGGTTCTTCTTATTTGCTTTCGTGTTACTATAGACAACTATGCCTAGGGTCTTGAAGTTCTATCACACCACATGTAGTCACTTACATGTATGCTTACTTGACATATGTAACGCCTTAGGTATTTACAACACCACTGGTCACTATATGATAAAAGTGTGAAAATTAATCGTAAGAAATTTATATTAGTTCAAGTTTGCTCTGAGTAGATTTATTATTCTGTTTCAGTGATGTTGT
This sequence comes from Scardinius erythrophthalmus, assembly GCF_964197995.2. Taxonomy (NCBI): domain Eukaryota; kingdom Metazoa; phylum Chordata; class Actinopteri; order Cypriniformes; family Leuciscidae; genus Scardinius; species Scardinius erythrophthalmus. Next base: position 41,045,932 of record NC_138234.1, read on the forward strand.
GTGACTAAATCTGAAGGGAAAAGATATCACCTATGGGGTCAAAGCCTGCTCCCCAATGGTTTCTGCTGACACTTTTGCAAGAGGCATATATACCCCTCGGGTCCCAGCAAGTTTTCACCAAGGTGGTAGGACCCAGCGATCCATTTCGGCCCTTTGCATACCTTGTTTATTCGTGTAGCCTGCCTTCCAGATAATCAATATGCACTTGCTTAGCATTTTATCCATTGGGTTATTATGGAATCAAACTAATCAAGAGTTCTAGACTTTGACAGGTTCTTCTTATTTGCTTTCATGTTACTATAGACAACTATGCCTAGGGTCTTGAAGTTCTATCACACCACATGTAGTCACTTACATGTATACTTACTTACTCTTTAGGTATTTACAACACCACTGGTCACTATATGATAAAAGTGTGAAAATTAATCGTAAGAAATTTATATTAGTTCAAGTTTGCTCTGTGTGGATTTATTGTTTATTGTTCTGTTTCAGTGATGTTCTTTGACATTTTGAATTTTCTGAAAGGAAAATATATCACCTACGGGGTCAAAGCCAGTTCCCCAATGGTATCAGCTGCAGCTTTTGCAAGAGACATATATACCCCTCGGGTCCCAGCAAGTTTTCACCAAGGTAGTAGGACCCAGCGATCCATTTCTCCCCTTTGCATACCTTGTTTATTCGTGTAGCCTTCCCTACAGATAATCAATATGCACTTGCTTGGCATTTCTTCTATTGGGTTATTATGAAATCAAACTAATCAAGAGTTTTAGACTTTGACAGGTTTTTCTTATTTGCTTTCATGTTACTATAGACAACTATGCCTATGGTCTTGAAGTTCTATCACACCACATGTAGTCACTTACATGTATGCTTACTTGGCATATGTAACTCCTTAGGTATTTACAACACCACTGGTCACTATATGATAAAAGTGTGAAAATTAATCGTAAGAAATTTATATTAGTTCAAGTTTGCTCTGTGTAGATTTATTGTTCTGTTTCAGTGATGTTCTCTGACTAAATCTGAAGGGAAAAGATATCACCTATGGGGTCAAAGCCTGCTCCCCAATGGTTTCTGCTGACACTTTTGCAAGAGGCATATATACCCCTCGGGTCCCAGCAAGTTTTCACCAAGGTGGTAGGACCCAGCGATCCATTTCGGCCCTTTGCATACCTTGTTTATTCGTGTAGCCTGCCTTCCAGATAATCAATATGCACTTGCTTAGCATTTTATCCATTGGGTTATTATGGAATCAAACTAATCAAGAGTTCTAGACTTTGACAGGTTCTTCTTATTTGCTTTCATGTTACTATAGACAACTATGCCTAGGGTCTTGAAGTTCTATCACACCACATGTAGTCACTTACATGTATGCTTACTTGACATATGTAACGCCTTAGGTATTTACAACACCACTGGTCACTATATGATAAAAGTGTGAAAATTAATCGTAAGAAATTTATATTAGTTCAAGTTTGCTCTGTGTATATTTATTGTTCTGTTTCAGTGATGTTCTGTGACTAAATCTGAAGGGAAAAGATATCACCTATGGGGTCAAAGCCTGCTCCCCAATGGTTTCTGCTGACACTTTTGCAAGAGGCATATATACCCCTCGGGTCCCAGCAAGTTTTCACCAAGGTGGTAGGACCCAGCGATCCATTTCGGTCCTTTGCATACCTTGTTTATTCGTGTAGCCTGCCTTCCAGATAATCAATATGCACTTGCTTAGCATTTTATCCATTGGGTTATTATGGAATCAAACTAATCAAGAGTTCTAGACTTTGACAGGTTCTTCTTATTTGCTTTCATGTTACTATAGACAACTATGCCTAGGGTCTTGAAGTTCTATCACACCACATGTAGTCACTTACATGTATGCTTACTTGACATATGTAACGCCTTAGGTATTTACAACACCACTGGTCACTATATGATAAAAGTGTGAAAATTAATCGTAAGAAATTTATATTAGTTCAAGTTTGCTCTGTGTAGATTTATTGTTCTGTTTCAGTGATGTTCTGTGATTAAATCTGAGGGGAAAAGATATCACCTATGGGGTCAAAGCCTGCTCCCCAATGGTTTCTGCTGACACTTTTGCAAGAGGCATATATAACCCTCGGGTCCCAGCAAGTTTTCACCAAGGTGGTAGGACCCAGCGATCCATTTCGGTCCTTTGCATACCTTGTTTATTCGTGTAGCCTGCCTTCCAGATAATCAATATGCACTTGCTTAGCATTTTATCCATTGGGTTATTATGGAATCAAACTAATCAAGAGTTCTAGACTTTGACAGGTTCTTCTTATTTGCTTTCATGTTACTATGGACAACTATGCCTAGGGTCTTGAAGTTCTATCACACCACATGTAGTCACTTACATGTATAATTACTTGACATATGTACTCTTTAGGTATTTACAACACCACTGGTCACTATATGATAAAAGTGTGAAAATTAATCGTAAGAAATTTATATTAGTTCAAGTTTGCTCTGTGTGGATTTATTGTTTATTGTTCTGTTTCAGTTATGTTCTTTGACATTTTGAATTTTCTGAAGGGAAAATATATCACCTACGGGGTCAAAGCCAGTTCCCCAATGGTATCAGCTGCAGCTTTTGAAAGAGACATATATACCCCTCGGGTCCCAGCAAGTTTTCACCAAGGTGGTAGGACCCAGCGATCCATTTCTCCCCTTTGCATACCTTGTTTATTCGTGTAGCCTTCCCTACAGATAATCAATATGCATTTGCTTAGCATTTCTTCCATTGGGTTATTATGAAATCAAACTAATCAAGAGTTCTAGACTTTGACAGGTTCTTCTTATTTGCTTTCATGTTACTATAGACAACTATGCCTAGGGTCTTGAAGTTCTATCACACCACATGTAGTCACTTACATGTATGCTTACTTGACATATGTAACTCCTTAGGTATTTACAACACCACTGGTCACTATATGATAAAAGTGTGAAAATTAATCGTAAGAAATTTATATTAGTTCAAGTTTGCTCTGTGTAGATTTATTGTTCTGTTTCAGTGATGTTCTCTGACTAAATCTGAAGGGAAAAGATATCACCTATGGGGTCAAAGCCTGCTCCCCAATGGTTTCTGCTGACACTTTTGCAAGAGGCATATATACCCCTCGGGTCCCAGCAAGTTTTCACCAAGGTGGTAGGACCCAGCGATCCATTTCGGCCCTTTGCATACCTTGTTTATTCGTGTAGCCTGCCTTCCAGATAATCAATATGCACTTGCTTAGCATTTTATCCATTGGGTTATTATGGAATCAAACTAATCAAGAGTTCTAGACTTTGACAGGTTCTTCTTATTTGCTTTCATGTTACTATAGACAACTATGCCTAGGGTCTTGAAGTTCTATCACACCACATGTAGTCACTTACATGTATACTTACTTGACATATGTACTCTTTAGGTATTTACAACACCACTGGTCACTATATGATAAAAGCGTGAAAATTAATCGTAAGAAATTTATATTAGTTCAAGTTTGCTCTGTGTGGATTTATTGTTCTGTTTCAGTGATGTTCTGTGACTAAATCTGAAGGGAAAAGATATCACCTATGGGGTCAAAGCCTGCTCCCCAATGGTATCTGCTGACACTTTTGCAAGAGACATATATACCCCTCGGGTCCCAGCAAGTTTTCACCAAGGTGGTAGGACCCAGCGATCCATTTCGGCCCTTTGCATACCTTGTTTATTCGTGTAGCCTGCCTTCCAGATAATCAATATGCACTTGCTTAGCATTTTATCCATTGGGTTATTATGGAATCAAACTAATCAAGAGTTCTAGACTTTGACAGGTTCTTCTTATTTGCTTTCATGTTACTATAGACAACTATGCCTAGGGTCTTGAAGTTCTATCACACCACATGTAGTCACTTACATGTATGCTTACTTGACATATGTAACTCCTTAGGTATTTACAACACCACTGGTCACTATATGATAAAAGTGTGAAAATTAATCGTAAGAAATTTATATTAGTTCAAGTTTGCTCTGTGTAGATTTATTGTTCTGTTTCAGTGATGTTCTCTGATTAAATCTGAAGGGAAAAGATATCACCTATGGGGTCAAAGCCTGCTCCCCAATGGTTTCTGCTGACACTTTTGCAAGAGGCATATATACCCCTCGGGTCCCAGCAAGTTTTCACCAAGGTGGTAGGACCCAGCGATCCATTTCGGCCCTTTGCATACCTTGTTTATTCGTGTAGCCTGCCTTCCAGATAATCAATATGCACTTGCTTAGCATTTTATCCATTGGGTTATTATGGAATCAAACTAATCAAGAGTTCTAGACTTTGACAGGTTCTTCTTATTTGCTTTCATGTTACTATAGACAACTATGCCTAGGGTCTTGAAGTTCTATCACACCACATGTAGTCACTTACATGTATACTTACTTGACATATGTACTCTTTAGGTATTTACAACACCACTGGTCACTATATGATAAAAGCGTGAAAATTAATCGTAAGAAATTTATATTAGTTCAAGTTTGCTCTGTGTGGATTTATTGTTCTGTTTCAGTGATGTTCTGTGACTAAATCTGAAGGGAAAAGATATCACCTATGGGGTCAAAGCCTGCTCCCCAATGGTATCTGCTGACTCTTTTGCAAGAGACATATATACCCCTCGGGTCCCAGCAAGTTTTCACCAAGGTGGTAGGACCCAGCGATCCATTTCGGCCCTTTGCATACCTTGTTTATTCGTGTAGCCTGCCTTCCAGATAATCAATATGCACTTGCTTAGCATTTTATCCATTGGGTTATTATGGAATTAAACTAATCAAGAGTTCTAGACTTTGACAGGTTCTTCTTATTTGCTTTCATGTTACTATAGACAACTATGCCTAGGGTCTTGAAGTTCTATCACACCACATGTAGTCACTTACATGTATGCTTACTTGACATATGTAACGCCTTAGGTATTTACAACACCACTGGTCACTATATGATAAAAGTGTGAAAATTAATCGTAAGAAATTTATATTAGTTCAAGTTTGCTCTGTGTAGATTTATTGTTCTGTTTCAGTGATGTTCTGTGATTAAATCTGAAGGGAAAAGATATCACCTATGGGGTCAAAGCCTGCTCCCCAATGGTTTCTGCTGAAGCTTTTGCAAGAGGCATATATACCCCTCGGGTCCCAGCAAGTTTTCACCAAGGTGGTAGGACCCAGCGATCCATTTCGGCCCTTTGCATACCTTGTTTATTCGTGTAGCCTGCCTTCCAGATAATCAATATGCACTTGCTTAGCATTTTATCCATTGGGTTATTATGGAATCAAACTAATCAAGAGTTCTAGACTTTGACAGGTTCTTCTTATTTGCTTTCATGTTACTATAGACAACTATGCCTAGGGTCTTGAAGTTCTATCACACCACATGTAGTCACTTACATGTATACTTACTTACTCTTTAGGTATTTACAACACCACTGGTCACTATATGATAAAAGTGTGAAAATTAATCGTAAGAAATTTATATTAGTTCAAGTTTGCTCTGTGTGGATTTATTGTTTATTGTTCTGTTTCAGTTATGTTCTTTGACATTTTGAATTTTCTGAAGGGAAAATATATCACCTACGGGGTCAAAGCCAGTTCCCCAATGGTATCAGCTGCAGCTTTTGAAAGAGACATATATACCCCTCGGGTCCCAGCAAGTTTTCACCAAGGTGGTAGGACCCAGCGATCCATTTCTCCCCTTTGCATACCTTGTTTATTCGTGTAGCCTTCCCTACAGATAATCAATATGCACTTGCTTAGCATTTCTTCCATTGGGTTATTATGAAATCAAACTAATCAAGAGTTCTAGACTTTGACAGGTTTTTCTTATTTGCTTTCATGTTACTATAGACAACTATGCCTAGGGTCTTGAAGTTCTATCACACCACATGTAGTCACTTACATGTATGCTTACTTGGCATATGTAACTCTTAAGGTATTTACAACACCACTGGTCACTATATGATAAAAGCGTGAAAATTAATTGTAAGAAATTTATTTTAGTTCAAGTTTGCTCTGTGTGGATTTATTGTTCTGTTTCAGTGATGTTCTGTGACTAAATCTGAAGGGAAAAGATATCACCTATGGGGTCAAAGCCTGCTCCCCAATGGTATCTGCTGACACTTTTGCAAGAGGCATATATACCCCTCGGGTCCCAGCAAGTTTTCACCAAGGTGGTAGGACCCAGCGATCCATTTCGGCCCTTTGCATACCTTGTATATTCGTGTAGCCTGCCTTCCAGATAATCAATATGCACTTGCTTAGCATTTTATCCATTGGGTTATTATGGAATCAAACTAATCAAGAGTTCTAGACTTTGACAGGTTCTTCTTATTTGCTTTCATGTTACTATAGACAACTATGCCTAGGGTCTTGAAGTTCTATCACACCACATGTAGTCACTTACATGTATGCTTACTTGACATATGTAACGCCTTAGGTATTTACAACACCACTGGTCACTATATGATAAAAGCGTGAAAATTAATCGTAAGAAATTTATTTTAGTTCAAGTTTGCTCTGTGTGGATGTATTGTTCTGTTCCAGTGATGTTCTTTGACTAAATCTGAAGGGAAAAGATATCACCTACGGGGTCAAAGCCTGTTCCCCAATGGTTTCTGCTGAAGCTTTTGCAAGAGGCATATATACCCCTCGGGTCCCAGCAAGTTTTCACCAAGGTGGTAGGACCCAGCGATCCATTTCGGCCCTTTGCATACCTTGTTTATTCGTGTAGCCTGCCTTCCAGATAATCAATATGCACTTGCTTAGCATTTTATCCATTGGGTTATTATGGAATCAAACTAATCAAGAGTTCTAGACTTTGACAGGTTCTTCTTATTTGCTTTCATGTTACTATAGACAACTATGCCTATGGTCTTGAAGTTCTATCACACCACATGTAGTCACTTACATGTATACTTACTTACTCTTTAGGTATTTACAACACCACTGGTCACTATATGATAAAAGTGTGAAAATTAATCGTAAGAAATTTATATTAGTTCAAGTTTGCTCTGTGTGGATTTATTGTTTATTGTTCTGTTTCAGTGATGTTCTTTGACATTTTGAATTTTCTTAAGGGAAAATATATCACCTACGGGGTCAAAGCCAGTTCCCCAATGGTATCAGCTGCAGCTTTTGCAAGAGACATATATACCCCTCAGGTCCCAGCAAGTTTTCACCAAGGTAGTAGGACCCAGCGATCCATTTCTCCCCTTTGCATACCTTGTTTATTCGTGTAGCCTTCCCTACAGATAATCAATATGCACTTGCTTAGCATTTCTTCTATTGGGTTATTATGAAATCAAACTAATCAAGAGTTCTAGACTTTGACAGGTTTTTCTTATTTGCTTTCATGTTACTATAGACAACTATGCCTATGGTCTTGAAGTTCTATCACACCACATGTAGTCACTTACATGTATGCTTACTTGGCATATGTAACTCTTAAGGTATTTACAACACCACTGGTCACTATATGATAAAAGCGTGAAAATTAATCGTAAGAAATTTATTTTAGTTCAAGTTTGCTCTGTGTGGATGTATTGTTCTGTTCCAGTGATGTTCTTTGACTAAATCTGAAGGGAAAAGATATCACCTACGGGGTCAAAGCCTGTTCCCCAATGGTATCTGCTGAAGCTTTTGCAAGAGGCATATATACCCCTCGGGTCCCAGCAAGTTTTCACCAAGGTGGTAGGACCCAGCGATCCATTTCGGCCCTTTGCATACCTTGTTTATTCGTGTAGCCTGCCTTCCAGATAATCAATATGCACTTGCTTAGCATTTTATCCATTGGGTTATTATGGAATCAAACTAATCAAGAGTTCTACACTTTGACAGGTTCTTCTTATTTGCTTTCATGTTACTATAGACAACTATGCCTATGGTCTTGAAGTTCTATCACACCACATGTAGTCACTTACATGTATGCTTACTTGACATATGTAACTCCTTAGGTATTTACAACACCACTGGTCACTATATGATAAAAGTGTGAAAATTAATCGTAAGAAATTTATATTAGTTCAAGTTTGCTCTGTGTAGATTTATTGTTCTGTTTCAGTGATGTTCTCTGACTAAATCTGAAGGGAAAAGATATCACCTATGGGGTCAAAGCCTGCTCCCCAATGGTTTCTGCTGACACTTTTGCAAGAGGCATATATACCCCTCGGGTCCCAGCAAGTTTTCACCAAGGTGGTAGGACCCAGCGATCCATTTCGGCCCTTTGCATACCTTGTTTATTCGTGTAGCCTGCCATCCAGATAATCAATATGCACTTGCTTAGCATTTTATCCATTGGGTTATTATGGAATCAAACTAATCAAGAGTTCTAGACTTTGACAGGTTCTTCTTATTTGCTTTCATGTTACTATAGACAACTATGCCTAGGGTCTTGAAGTTCTATCACACCACATGTAGTCACTTACATGTATACTTACTTGACATATGTACTCTTTAGGTATTTACAACACCACTGGTCACTATATGATAAAAGCGTGAAAATTAATCGTAAGAAATTTATATTAGTTCAAGTTTGCTCTGTGTGGATTTATTGTTCTGTTTCAGTGATGTTCTGTGACTAAATCTGAAGGGAAAAGATATCACCTATGGGGTCAAAGCCTGCTCCCCAATGGTATCTGCTGACACTTTTGCAAGAGACATATATACCCCTCGGGTCCCAGCAAGTTTTCACCAAGGTGGTAGGACCCAGCGATCCATTTCGGCCCTTTGCATACCTTGTTTATTCGTGTAGCCTGCCTTCCAGATAATCAATATGCACTTGCTTAGCATTTTATCCATTGGGTTATTATGGAATTAAACTAATCAAGAGTTCTAGACTTTGACAGGTTCTTCTTATTTGCTTTCATGTTACTATAGACAACTATGCCTAGGGTCTTGAAGTTCTATCACACCACATGTAGTCACTTACATGTATGCTTACTTGACATATGTAACGCCTTAGGTATTTACAACACCACTGGTCACTATATGATAAAAGTGTGAAAATTAATCGTAAGAAATTTATATTAGTTCAAGTTTGCTCTGTGTATATTTATTGTTCTGTTTCAGTGATGTTCTGTGACTAAATCTGAAGGGAAAAGATATCACCTATGGGGTCAAAGCCTGCTCCCCAATGGTTTCTGCTGAAGCTTTTGCAAGAGGCATATATACCCCTCGGGTCCCAGCAAGTTTTCACCAAGGTGGTAGGACCCAGCGATCCATTTCGGCCCTTTGCATACCTTGTTTATTCGTGTAGCCTGCCTTCCAGATAATCAATATGCACTTGCTTAGCATTTTATCCATTGGGTTATTATGGAATCAAACTAATCAAGAGTTCTAGACTTTGACAGGTTCTTCTTATTTGCTTTCATGTTACTATAGACAACTATGCCTATGGTCTTGAAGTTCTATCACACCACATGTAGTCACTTACATGTATACTTACTTACTCTTTAGGTATTTACAACACCACTGGTCACTATATGATAAAAGTGTGAAAATTAATCGTAAGAAATTTATATTAGTTCAAGTTTGCTCTGTGTGGATTTATTGTTTATTGTTCTGTTTCAGTGATGTTCTTTGACATTTTGAATTTTCTGAAAGGAAAATATATCACCTACGGGGTCAAAGCCAGTTCCCCAATGGTATCAGCTGCAGCTTTTGCAAGAGACATATATACCCCTCGGGTCCCAGCAAGTTTTCACCAAGGTAGTAGGACCCAGCGATCCATTTCTCCCCTTTGCATACCTTGTTTATTTGTGTAGCCTTCCCTACAGATAATCAATATGCACTTGCTTAGCATTTCTTCTATTGGGTTATTATGAAATCAAACTAATCAAGAGTTCTAGACTTTGACAGGTTTTTCTTATTTGCTTTCATGTTACTATAGACAACTATGCCTATGGTCTTGAAGTTCTATCACACCACATGTAGTCACTTACATGTATGCTTACTTGGCATATGTAACTCTTAAGGTATTTTCAACACCACTGGTCACTATATGATAAAAGCGTGAAAATTAATCGTAAGAAATTTATTTTAGTTCAAGTTTGCTCTGTGTGGATGTATTGTTCTGTTCCAGTGATGTTCTTTGACTAAATCTGAAGGGAAAAGATATCACCTACGGGGTCAAAGCCTGTTCCCCAATGGTATCTGCTGAAGCTTTTGCAAGAGGCATATATACCCCTCGGGTCCCAGCAAGTTTTCACCAAGGTGGTAGGACCCAGCGATCCATTTCGGCCCTTTGCATACCTTGTTTATTCGTGTAGCCTGCCTTCCAGATAATCAATATGCACTTGCTTAGCATTTTATCCATTGGGTTATTATGGAATCAAACTAATCAAGAGTTCTAGACTTTGACAGGTTCTTCTTATTTGCTTTCATGTTACTATAGACAACTATGCCTAGGGTCTTGAAGTTCTATCACACCACATGTAGTCACTTACATGTATGCTTACTTGACATATGTACTCTTTAGGTATTTACAACACCACTGGTCACTATATGATAAAAGTGTGAAAATTAATCGTAAGAAATTTATATTAGTTCAAGTTTGCTCTGTGTAGATTTATTGTTCTGTTTCAGTGATGTTCTGTGACTAAATCTGAAGGGAAAAGATATCACCTTTGGGGTCAAAGCCTGCTCCCCAATGGTTTCTGCTGACACTTTTGCAAGAGGCATATATACCCCTCGGGTCCCAGCAAGTTTTCACCAAGGTGGTAGGACCCAGGGATCCATTTCGGCCCTTTGCATACCTTGTTTATTCGTGTAGCCTGCCTTCCAGATAATCAATATGCACTTGCTTAGCATTTTATCCATTGGGTTATTATGGAATCAAACTAATCAAGAGTTCTAGACTTTGACAGGTTCTTCTTATTTGCTTTCATGTTACTATAGACAACTATGCCTAGGGTCTTGAAGTTCTATCACACCACATGTAGTCACTTACATGTATACTTACTTACTCTTTAGGTATTTACAACACCACTGGTCACTATATGATAAAAGTGTGAAAATTAATCGTAAGAAATTTATATTAGTTCAAGTTTGCTCTGTGTGGATTTATTGTTTATTGTTCTGTTTCAGTTATGTTCTTTGACATTTTGAATTTTCTGAAGGGAAAATATATCACCTACGGGGTCAAAGCCAGTTCCCCAATGGTATCAGCTGCAGCTTTTGAAAGAGACATATATACCCCTCGGGTCCCAGCAAGTTTTCACCAAGGTGGTAGGACCCAGCGATCCATTTCTCCCCTTTGCATACCTTGTTTATTCGTGTAGCCTTCCCTACAGATAATCAATATGCACTTGCTTAGCATTTCTTCCATTGGGTTATTATGAAATCAAACTAATCAAGAGTTCTAGACTTTGACAGGTTTTTCTTATTTGCTTTCATGTTACTATAGACAACTATGCCTAGGGTCTTGAAGTTCTATCACACCACATGTAGTCACTTACATGTATACTTACTTGACATATGTACTCTTTAGGTATTTACAACACCACTGGTCACTATATGATAAAAGCGTGAAAATTAATCGTAAGAAATTTATATTAGTTCAAGTTTGCTCTGTGTGGATTTATTGTTCTGTTTCAGTGATGTTCTGTGACTAAATCTGAAGGGAAAAGATATCACCTATGGGGTCAAAGCCTGCTCCCCAATGGTATCTGCTGACACTTTTGCAAGAGACATATATACCCCTCGGGTCCCAGCAAGTTTTCACCAAGGTGGTAGGACCCAGCGATCCATTTCGGCCCTTTGCATACCTTGTTTATTCGTGTAGCCTGCCTTCCAGATAATCAATATGCACTTGCTTAGCATTTTATCCATTGGGTTATTATGGAATTAAACTAATCAAGAGTTCTAGACTTTGACAGGTTCTTCTTATTTGCTTTCATGTTACTATAGACAACTATGCCTAGGGTCTTGAAGTTCTATCACACCACATGTAGTCACTTACATGTATGCTTACTTGACATATGTAACGCCTTAGGTATTTACAACACCACTGGTCACTATATGATAAAAGTGTGAAAATTAATCGTAAGAAATTTATATTAGTTCAAGTTTGCTCTGTGTATATTTATTGTTCTGTTTCAGTGATGTTCTGTGACTAAATCTGAAGGGAAAAGATATCACCTATGGGGTCAAAGCCTGCTCCCCAATGGTTTCTGCTGACACTTTTGCAAGAGGCATATATACCCCTCGGGTCCCAGCAAGTTTTCACCAAGGTGGTAGGACCCAGCGATCCATTTCGGTCCTTTGCATACCTTGTTTATTTGTGTAGCCTGCCTTCCAGATAATCAATATGCACTTGCTTAGCATTTTATCCATTTGGTTATTATGGAATCAAACTAATCAAGAGTTCTAGACTTTGACAGGTTCTTCTTATTTGCTTTCATGTTACTATAGACAACTATGCCTAGGGTCTTGAAGTTCTATCACACCACATGTAGTCACTTACATGTATGCTTACTTGACATATGTAACGCCTTAGGTATTTACAACACCACTGGTCACTATATGATAAAAGTGTGAAAATTAATCGTAAGAAATTTATATTAGTTCAAGTTTGCTCTGTGTGGATTTATTGTTTATTGTTCTGTTTCAGTGATGTTCTTTGACATTTTGAATTTTCTTAAGGGAAAATATATCACCTACGGGGTCAAAGCCAGTTCCCCAATGGTATCAGCTGCAGCTTTTGCAAGAGACATATATACCCCTCAGGTCCCAGCAAGTTTTCACCAAGGTAGTAGGACCCAGCGATCCATTTCTCCCCTTTGCATACCTTGTTTATTCGTGTAGCCTTCCCTACAGATAATCAATATGCACTTGCTTAGCATTTCTTCTATTGGGTTATTATGAAATCAAACTAATCAAGAGTTCTAGACTTTGACAGGTTTTTCTTATTTGCTTTCATGTTACTATAGACAACTATGCCTATGGTCTTGAAGTTCTATCACACCACATGTAGTCACTTACATGTATGCTTACTTGGCATATGTAACTCTTAAGGTATTTACAACACCACTGGTCACTATATGATAAAAGCGTGAAAATTAATCGTAAGAAATTTATTTTAGTTCAAGTTTGCTCTGTGTGGATGTATTGTTCTGTTCCAGTGATGTTCTTTGACTAAATCTGAAGGGAAAAGATATCACCTACGGGGTCAAAGCCTGTTCCCCAATGGTCTCTGCTGAAGCTTTTGCAAGAGGCATATATACCCCTCGGGTCCCAGCAAGTTTTCACCAAGGTGGTAGGACCCAGCGATCCATTTCGGCCCTTTGCATACCTTGTTTATTCGTGTAGCCTGCCTTCCAGATAATCAATATGCACTTGCTTAGCATTTTATCCATTGGGTTATTATGGAATCAAACTAATCAAGAGTTCTACACTTTGACAGGTTCTTCTTATTTGCTTTCATGTTACTATAGACAACTATGCCTAGGGTCTTGAAGTTCTATCACACCACATGTAGTCACTTACATGTATGCTTACTTGACATATGTAACTCCTTAGGTATTTACAACACCACTGGTCACTATATGATAAAAGTGTGAAAATTAATCGTAAGAAATTTATATTAGTTCAAGTTTGCTCTGTGTAGATTTATTGTTCTGTTTCAGTGATGTTCTCTGACTAAATCTGAAGGGAAAAGATATCACCTATGGGGTCAAAGCCTGCTCCCCAATGGTTTCTGCTGACACTTTTGCAAGAGGCATATATACCCCTCGGGTCCCAGCAAGTTTTGACCAAGGTGGTAGGACCCAGCGATCCATTTCGGCCCTTTGCATACCTTGTTTATTCGTGTAGCCTGCCTTCCAGATAATCAATATGCACTTGCTTAGCATTTTATCCATTGGGTTATTATGGAATCAAACTAATCAAGAGTTCTAGACTTTGACAGGTTCTTCTTATTTGCTTTCATGTTACTATAGACAACTATGCCTAGGGTCTTGAAGTTCTATCACACCACATGTAGTCACTTACATGTATACTTACTTGACATATGTACTCTTTAGGTATTTACAACACCACTGGTCACTATATGATAAAAGCGTGAAAATTAATCGTAAGAAATTTATATTAGTTCAAGTTTGCTCTGTGTGGATTTATTGTTCTGTTTCAGTGATGTTCTGTGACTAAATCTGAAGGGAAAAGATATCACCTATGGGGTCAAAGCCTGCTCCCCAATGGTATCTGCTGACACTTTTGCAAGAGACATATATACCCCTCGGGTCCCAGCAAGTTTTCACCAAGGTGGTAGGACCCAGCGATCCATTTCGGCCCTTTGCATACCTTGTTTATTCGTGTAGCCTGCCTTCCAGATAATCAATATGCACTTGCTTAGCATTTTATCCATTGGGTTATTATGGAATTAAACTAATCAAGAGTTCTAGACTTTGACAGGTTCTTCTTATTTGCTTTCATGTTACTATAGACAACTATGCCTAGGGTCTTGAAGTTCTATCACACCACATGTAGTCACTTACATGTATGCTTACTTGACATATGTAACGCCTTAGGTATTTACAACACCACTGGTCACTATATGATAAAAGTGTGAAAATTAATCGTAAGAAATTTATATTAGTTCAAGTTTGCTCTGTGTATATTTATTGTTCTGTTTCAGTGATGTTCTGTGACTAAATCTGAAGGGAAAAGATATCACCTATGGGGTCAAAGCCTGCTCCCCAATGGTTTCTGCTGAAGCTTTTGCAAGAGGCATATATACCCCTCGGGTCCCAGCAAGTTTTCACCAAGGTGGTAGGGCCCAGCGATCCATTTCGGCCCTTTGCATACCTTGTTTATTCGTGTAGCCTGCCTTCCAGATAATCAATATGCACTTGCTTAGCATTTTATCCATTGGGTTATTATGGAATCAAACTAATCAAGAGTTCTAGACTTTGACAGGTTCTTCTTATTTGCTTTCATGTTACTATAGACAACTATGCCTATGGTCTTGAAGTTCTATCACACCACATGTAGTCACTTACATGTATACTTACTTACTCTTTAGGTATTTACAACACCACTGGTCACTATATGATAAAAGTGTGAAAATTAATCGTAAGAAATTTATATTAGTTCAAGTTTGCTCTGTGTGGATTTATTGTTTATTGTTCTGTTTCAGTGATGTTCTTTGACATTTTGAATTTTCTGAAAGGAAAATATATCACCTACGGGGTCAATGCCAGTTCCCCAATGGTATCAGCTGCAGCTTTTGCAAGAGACATATATACCCCTCGGGTCCCAGCAAGTTTTCACCAAGGTAGTAGGACCCAGCGATCCATTTCTCCCCTTTGCATACCTTGTTTATTTGTGTAGCCTTCCCTACAGATAATCAATATGCACTTGCTTAGCATTTCTTCTATTGGGTTATTATGAAATCAAACTAATCAAGAGTTCTAGACTTTGACAGGTTTTTCTTATTTGCTTTCATGTTACTATAGACAACTATGCCTATGGTCTTGAAGTTCTATCACACCACATGTAGTCACTTACATGTATGCTTACTTGGCATATGTAACTCTTAAGGTATTTTCAACACCACTGGTCACTATATGATAAAAGCGTGAAAATTAATCGTAAGAAATTTATTTTAGTTCAAGTTTGCTCTGTGTGGATGTATTGTTCTGTTCCAGTGATGTTCTTTGACTAAATCTGAAGGGAAAAGATATCACCTACGGGGTCAAAGCCTGTTCCCCAATGGTATCTGCTGAAGCTTTTGCAAGAGGCATATATACCCCTCGGGTCCCAGCAAGTTTTCACCAAGGTGGTAGGACCCAGCGATCCATTTCGGCCCTTTGCATACCTTGTTTATTCGTGTAGCCTGCCTTCCAGATAATCAATATGCACTTGCTTAGCATTTTATCCATTGGGTTATTATGGAATCAAACTAATCAAGAGTTCTAGACTTTGACAGGTTCTTCTTATTTGCTTTCATGTTACTATAGACAACTATGCCTAGGGTCTTGAAGTTCTATCACACCACATGTAGTCACTTACATGTATGCTTACTTGACATATGTAACGCCTTAGGTATTTACAACACCACTGGTCACTATATGATAAAAGTGTGAAAATTAATCGTAAGAAATTTATATTAGTTCAAGTTTGCTCTGTGTAGATTTATTGTTCTGTTTCAGTGATGTTCTGTGATTAAATCTGAAGGGAAAAGATATCACCTATGGGGTCAAAGCCTGCTCCCCAATGGTTTCTGCTGAAGCTTTTGCAAGAGGCATATATACCCCTCGGGTCCCAGCAAGTTTTCACCAAGGTGGTAGGGCCCAGCGATCCATTTCGGCCCTTTGCATACCTTTTTTTTTTTCGTGTAGCCTGCCTTCCAGATAATCAATATGCACTTGCTTAGCATTTTATCCATTGGGTTATTATGGAATCAAACTAATCAAGAGTTCTAGACTTTGACAGGTTCTTTTTATTTGCTTTCATGTTACTATAGACAACTATGCCTATGGTCTTGAAGTTCTATCACACCACATGTAGTCACTTACATGTATGCTTACTTGGCATATGTAACTCTTAAGGTATTTACAACACCACTGGTCACTATATGATAAAAGCGTGAAAATTAATCGTAAGAAATTTATTTTAGTTCAAGTTTGCTCTGTGTGGATGTATTGTTCTGTTCCAGTGATGTTCTTTGACTAAATCTGAAGGGAAAAGATATCACCTACGGGGTCAAAGCCTGTTCCCCAATGGTATCTGCTGAAGCTTTTGCAAGAGGCATATATACCCCTCGGGTCCCAGCAAGTTTTCACCAAGGTGGTAGGACCCAGCGATCCATTTCGGCCCTTTGCATACCTTGTTTATTCGTGTAGCCTGCCTTCCAGATAATCAATATGCACTTGCTTAGCATTTTATCCATTGGGTTATTATGGAATCAAACTAATCAAGAGTTCTAGACTTTGACAGGTTCTTCTTATTTGCTTTCATGTTACTATAGACAACTATGCCTAGGGTCTTGAAGTTCTATCACACCACATGTAGTCACTTACATGTATGCTTACTTGACATATGTAACTCCTTAGGTATTTACAACACCACTGGTCACTATATGATAAAAGTGTGAAAATTAATCGTAAGAAATTCATATTAGTTCAAGTTTGCTCTGTGTAGATTTATTGTTCTGTTTCAGTGATGTTCTCTGATTAAATCTGAAGGGAAAAGATATCACCTATGGGGTCAAAGCCTGCTCCCCAATGGTTTCTGCTGACACTTTTGCAAGAGGCATATATACCCCTCGGGTCCCAGCAAGTTTTCACCAAGGTGGTAGGACCCAGCGATCCATTTCGGCCCTTTGCATACCTTGTTTATTCGTGTAGCCTGCCTTCCAGATAATCAATATGCACTTGCTTAGCATTTTATCCATTGGGTTATTATGGAATCAAACTAATCAAGAGTTCTAGACTTTGACAGGTTCTTCTTATTTGCTTTCATGTTACTATAGACAACTATGCCTAGGGTCTTGAAGTTCTATCACACCACATGTAGTCACTTACATGTATACTTACTTGACATATGTACTCTTTAGGTATTTACAACACCACTAGTCACTATATGATAAAAGCGTGAAAATTAATCGTAAGAAATTTATATTAGTTCAAGTTTGCTCTGTGTAGATTTATTGTTCTGTTTCAGTGATGTTCTGTGACTAAATCTGAAGGGAAAAGATATCACCTTTGGGGTCAAAGCCTGCTCCCCAATGGTTTCTGCTGACACTTTTGCAAGAGGCATATATACCCCTCGGGTCCCAGCAAGTTTTCACCAAGGTGGTAGGACCCAGCGATCCATTTCGGCCCTTTGCATACCTTGTTTATTCGTGTAGCCTGCCTTCCAGATAATCAATATGCACTTGCTTAGCATTTTATCCATTGGGTTATTATGGAATCAAACTAATCAAGAGTTCTAGACTTTGACAGGTTCTTCTTATTTGCTTTCATGTTACTATGGACAACTATGCCTAGGGTCTTGAAGTTCTATCACACCACATGTAGTCACTTACATGTATACTTACTTGACATATGTACTCTTTAGGTATTTACAACACCACTGGTCACTATATGATAAAAGTGTGAAAATTAATCGTAAGAAATTTATATTAGTTCAAGTTTGCTCTGTGTGGATTTATTGTTTATTGTTCTGTTTCAGTTATGTTCTTTGACATTTTGAATTTTCTGAAGGGAAAATATATCACCTACGGGGTCAAAGCCAGTTCCCCAATGGTATCAGCTGCAGCTTTTGAAAGAGACATATATACCCCTCGGGTCCCAGCAAGTTTTCACCAAGGTGGTAGGACCCAGCGATCCATTTCTCCCCTTTGCATACCTTGTTTATTCGTGTAGCCTTCCCTACAGATAATCAATATGCACTTGCTTAGCATTTCTTCCATTGGGTTATTATGAAATCAGACTAATCAAGAGTTCTAGACTTTGACAGGTTTTTCTTATTTCCTTTCATGTTACTATAGACAACTATGCCTAGGGTCTTGAAGTTCTATCACACCACATGTAGTCACTTACATGTATGCTTACTTGGCATATGTAACTCTTAAGGTATTTTCAACACCACTGGTCACTATATGATAAAAGCGTGAAAATTAATCGTAAGAAATTTATTTTAGTTCAAGTTTGCTCTGTGTGGATTTATTGTTCTGTTTCAGTGATGTTCTGTGACTAAATCTGAAGGGAAAAGATATCACCTATGGGGTCAAAGCCTGCTCCCCAATGGTATCTGCTGACACTTTTGCAAGAGGCATATATACCCCTCGGGTCCCAGCAAGTTTTCACCAAGGTGGTAGGACCCAGCGATCCATTTCGGCCCTTTGCATACCTTATATATTCGTGTAGCCTGCCTTCCAGATAATCAATATGCACTTGCTTAGCATTTTATCCATTGGGTTATTATGGAATCAAACTAATCAAGAGTTCTAGACTTTGACAGGTTCTTCTTATTTGCTTTCATGTTACTATAGACAACTATGCCTAGGGTCTTGAAGTTCTATCACACCACATGTAGTCACTTACATGTATGCTTACTTGACATATGTAACGCCTTAGGTATTTACAACACCACTGGTCACTATATGATAAAAGTGTGAAAATTAATCATAAGAAATTTATATTAGTTCAAGTTTGCTCTGAGTAGATTTATTATTCTGTTTCAGTGATGTTGTGTGACTAAATCTGAAGGGAAAAGATATCACCTATGGGGTCAAAGCCTGCTCCCCAATGGTTCCTGCTGAGACTTTTGCAAGAGGCATATATACCCCTCGGGTCCCAGCAAGTTTTCACCAAGGTGGTAGGACCCAGCGATCCATTTCGGCCCTTTGCATACCTTGTTTATTCGTGTAGCCTGCCTTCCAGATAATCAATATGCACTTGCTTAGCATTTTATCCATTGGGTTATTATGGAATCAAACTAATCAAGAGTTCTAGACTTTGACAGGTTCTTCTTATTTGCTTTCATGTTACTATAGACAACTATGCCTAGGGTCTTGAAGTTCTATCACACCACATGTAGTCACTTACATGTATACTTACTTGACATATGTACTCTTTAGGTATTTACAACACCACTGGTCACTATATGATAAAAGCGTGAAAATTAATCGTAAGAAATTTATATTAGTTCAAGTTTGCTCTGTGTGGATTTATTGTTCTGTTTCAGTGATGTTCTGTGACTAAATCTGAAGGGAAAAGATATCACCTATGGGGTCAAAGCCTGCTCCCCAATGGTATCTGCTGACACTTTTGCAAGAGACATATATACCCCTCGGGTCCCAGCAAGTTTTCACCAAGGTGGTAGGACCCAGCGATCCATTTCGGCCCTTTGCATACCTTGTTTATTCGTGTAGCCTGCCTTCCAGATAATCAATATGCACTTGCTTAGCATTTTATCCATTGGGTTATTATGGAATTAAACTAATCAAGAGTTCAAGACTTTGACAGGTTCTTCTTATTTGCTTTCATGTTACTATAGACAACTATGCCTAGGGTCTTGAAGTTCTATCACACCACATGTAGTCACTTACATGTATGCTTACTTGACATATGTAACGCCTTAGGTATTTACAACACCACTGGTCACTATATGATAAAAGTGTGAAAATTAATCGTAAGAAATTTATATTAGTTCAAGTTTGCTCTGTGTATATTTATTGTTCTGTTTCAGTGATGTTCTGTGACTAAATCTGAAGGGAAAAGATATCACCTATGGGGTCAAAGCCTGCTCCCCAATGGTTTCTGCTGACCCTTTTGCAAGAGGCATATATAACCCTCGGGTCCCAGCAAGTTTTCACCAAGGTGGTAGGACCCAGCGATCCATTTCGGTCCTTTGCATACCTTGTTTATTCGTGTAGCCTGCCTTCCAGATAATCAATATGCACTTGCTTAGCATTTTATCCATTGGGTTATTATGGAATCAAACTAATCAAGAGTTCTAGACTTTGACAGGTTCTTCTTATTTGCTTTCATGTTACTATAGACAACTATGCCTAGGGTCTTGAAGTTCTATCACACCACATGTAGTCACTTACATGTATGCTTACTTGACATATGTAACGCCTTAGGTATTTACAACACCACTGGTCACTATATGATAAAAGTGTGAAAATTAATCGTAAGAAATTTATATTAGTTCAAGTTTGCTCTGTGTAGATTTATTGTTCTGTTTCAGTGATGTTCTGTGATTAAATCTGAAGGGAAAAGATATCACCTATGGGGTCAAAGCCTGCTCCCCAATGGTTTCTGCTGAAGCTTTTGCAAGAGGCATATATACCCCTCGGGTCCCAGCAAGTTTTCACCAAGGTGGTAGGGCCCAGCGATCCATTTCGGCCCTTTGCATACCTTTTTTTTTTTCGTGTAGCCTGCCTTCCAGATAATCAATATGCACTTGCTTAGCATTTTATCCATTGGGTTATTATGGAATCAAACTAATCAAGAGTTCTAGACTTTGACAGGTTCTTTTTATTTGCTTTCATGTTACTATAGACAACTATGCCTATGGTCTTGAAGTTCTATCACACCACATGTAGTCACTTACATGTATGCTTACTTGGCATATGTAACTCTTAAGGTATTTACAACACCACTGGTCACTATATGATAAAAGCGTGAAAATTAATCGTAAGAAATTTATTTTAGTTCAAGTTTGCTCTGTGTGGATGTATTGTTCTGTTCCAGTGATGTTCTTTGACTAAATCTGAAGGGAAAAGATATCACCTACGGGGTCAAAGCCTGTTCCCCAATGGTATCTGCTGAAGCTTTTGCAAGAGGCATATATACCCCTCGGGTCCCAGCAAGTTTTCACCAAGGTGGTAGGACCCAGCGATCCATTTCGGCCCTTTGCATACCTTGTTTATTCGTGTAGCCTGCCTTCCAGATAATCAATATGCACTTGCTTAGCATTTTATCCATTGGGTTATTATGGAATCAAACTAATCAAGAGTTCTAGACTTTGACAGGTTCTTCTTATTTGCTTTCATGTTACTATAGACAACTATGCCTAGGGTCTTGAAGTTCTATCACACCACATGTAGTCACTTACATGTATGCTTACTTGACATATGTAACTCCTTAGGTATTTACAACACCACTGGTCACTATATGATAAAAGTGTGAAAATTAATCGTAAGAAATTCATATTAGTTCAAGTTTGCTCTGTGTAGATTTATTGTTCTGTTTCAGTGATGTTCTCTGATTAAATCTGAAGGGAAAAGATATCACCTATGGGGTCAAAGCCTGCTCCCCAATGGTTTCTGCTGACACTTTTGCAAGAGGCATATATACCCCTCGGGTCCCAGCAAGTTTTCACCAAGGTGGTAGGACCCAGCGATCCATTTCGGCCCTTTGCATACCTTGTTTATTCGTGTAGCCTGCCTTCCAGATAATCAATATGCACTTGCTTAGCATTTTATCCATTGGGTTATTATGGAATCAAACTAATCAAGAGTTCTAGACTTTGACAGGTTCTTCTTATTTGCTTTCATGTTACTATAGACAACTATGCCTAGGGTCTTGAAGTTCTATCACACCACATGTAGTCACTTACATGTATACTTACTTGACATATGTACTCTTTAGGTATTTACAACACCACTAGTCACTATATGATAAAAGCGTGAAAATTAATCGTAAGAAATTTATATTAGTTCAAGTTTGCTCTGTGTAGATTTATTGTTCTGTTTCAGTGATGTTCTGTGACTAAATCTGAAGGGAAAAGATATCACCTTTGGGGTCAAAGCCTGCTCCCCAATGGTTTCTGCTGACACTTTTGCAAGAGGCATATATACCCCTCGGGTCCCAGCAAGTTTTCACCAAGGTGGTAGGACCCAGCGATCCATTTCGGCCCTTTGCATACCTTGTTTATTCGTGTAGCCTGCCTTCCAGATAATCAATATGCACTTGCTTAGCATTTTATCCATTGGGTTATTATGGAATCAAACTAATCAAGAGTTCTAGACTTTGACAGGTTCTTCTTATTTGCTTTCATGTTACTATGGACAACTATGCCTAGGGTCTTGAAGTTCTATCACACCACATGTAGTCACTTACATGTATACTTACTTGACATATGTACTCTTTAGGTATTTACAACACCACTGGTCACTATATGATAAAAGTGTGAAAATTAATCGTAAGAAATTTATATTAGTTCAAGTTTGCTCTGTGTGGATTTATTGTTTATTGTTCTGTTTCAGTTATGTTCTTTGACATTTTGAATTTTCTGAAGGGAAAATATATCACCTACGGGGTCAAAGCCAGTTCCCCAATGGTATCAGCTGCAGCTTTTGAAAGAGACATATATACCCCTCGGGTCCCAGCAAGTTTTCACCAAGGTAGTAGGACCCAGCGATCCATTTCGGCCCTTTGCATACCTTGTTTATTCGTGTAGCCTTCCCTACAGATAATCAATATGCACTTGCTTAGCATTTCTTCCATTGGGTTATTATGAAATCAAACTAATCAAGAGTTCTAGACTTTGACAGGTTTTTCTTATTTCCTTTCATGTTACTATAGACAACTATGCCTAGGGTCTTGAAGTTCTATCACACCACATGTAGTCACTTACATGTATGCTTACTTGGCATATGTAACTCTTAAGGTATTTACAACACCACTGGTCACTATATGATAAAAGCGTGAAAATTAATTGTAAGAAATTTATTTTAGTTCAAGTTTGCTCTGTGTGGATTTATTGTTCTGTTTCAGTGATGTTCTGTGACTAAATCTGAAGGGAAAAGATATCACCTATGGGGTCAAAGCCTGCTCCCCAATGGTATCTGCTGACACTTTTGCAAGAGGCATATATACCCCTCGGGTCCCAGCAAGTTTTCACCAAGGTGGTAGGACCCAGCGATCCATTTCGGCCCTTTGCATACCTTGTATATTCGTGTTGCCTGCCTTCCAGATAATCAATATGCACTTGCTTAGCATTTTATCCATTGGGTTATTATGGAATCAAACTAATCAAGAGTTCTAGACTTTGACAGGTTCTTCTTATTTGCTTTCATGTTACTATAGACAACTATGCCTAGGGTCTTGAAGTTCTATCACACCACATGTAGTCACTTACATGTATGCTTACTTGACATATGTAACGCCTTAGGTATTTACAACACCACTGGTCACTATATGATAAAAGTGTGAAAATTAATCGTAAGAAATTTATATTAGTTCAAGTTTGCTCTGAGTAGATTTATTATTCTGTTTCAGTGATGTTGTGTGACTAAATCTGAAGGGAAAAGATATCACCTATGGGGTCAAAGCCTGCTCCCCAATGGTTTCTGCTGAGACTTTTGCAAGAGGCATATATACCCCTCGGGTCCCAGCAAGTTTTCACCAAGGTGGTAGGACCCAGCGATCCATTTCGGCCCTTTGCATACCTTGTTTATTCGTGTAGCCTGCCTTCCAGATAATCAATATGCACTTGCTTAGCATTTTATCCATTGGGTTATTATGGAATCAAACTAATCAAGAGTTCTAGACTTTGACAGGTTCTTCTTATTTGCTTTCATGTTACTATAGACAACTATGCCTAGGGTCTTGAAGTTCTATCACACCACATGTAGTCACTTACATGTATACTTACTTGACATATGTACTCTTTAGGTATTTACAACACCACTGGTCACTATATGATAAAAGCGTGAAAATTAATCGTAAGAAATTTATAGTAGTTCAAGTTTGCTCTGTGTGGATTTATTGTTCTGTTTCAGTGATGTTCTGTGACTAAATCTGAAGGGAAAAGATATCACCTATGGGGTCAAAGCCTGCTCCCCAATGGTATCTGCTGACACTTTTGCAAGAGACATATATACCCCTCGGGTCCCAGCAAGTTTTCACCAAGGTGGTAGGACCCAGCGATCCATTTCGGCCCTTTGCATACCTTGTTTATTCGTGTAGCCTGCCTTCCAGATAATCAATATGCACTTGCTTAGCATTTTATCCATTGGGTTATTATGGAATTAAACTAATCAAGAGTTCTAGACTTTGACAGGTTCTTCTTATTTGCTTTCATGTTACTATAGACAACTATGCCTAGGGTCTTGAAGTTCTATCACACCACATGTAGTCACTTACATGTATGCTTACTTGACATATGTAACGCCTTAGGTATTTACAACACCACTGGTCACTATATGATAAAAGTGTGAAAATTAATCGTAAGAAATTTATATTAGTTCAAGTTTGCTCTGTGTATATTTATTGTTCTGTTTCAGTGATGTTCTGTGACTAAATCTGAAGGGAAAAGATATCACCTATGGGGTCAAAGCCTGCTCCCCAATGGTTTCTGCTGACCCTTTTGCAAGAGGCATATATAACCCTCGGGTCCCAGCAAGTTTTCACCAAGGTGGTAGGACCCAGCGATCCATTTCGGTCCTTTGCATACCTTGTTTATTCGTGTAACCTGCCTTCCAGATAATCAATATGCACTTGCTTAGCATTTTATCCATTGGGTTATTATGGAATCAAACTAATCAAGAGTTCTAGACTTTGACAGGTTCTTCTTATTTGCTTTCATGTTACTATAGACAACTATGCCAAGGGTCTTGAAGTTCTATCACACCACATGTAGTCACTTACATGTATGCTTACTTGACATATGTAACGCCTTAGGTATTTACAACACCACTGGTCACTATATGATAAAAGTGTGAAAATTAATCGTAAGAAATTTATATTAGTTCAAGTTTGCTCTGTGTAGATTTATTGTTCTGTTTCAGTGATGTTCTGTGATTAAATCTGAAGGGAAAAGATATCACCTATGGGGTCAAAGCCTGCTCCCCAATGGTTTCTGCTGACACTTTTGCAAGAGGCATATATACCCCTCGGGTCCCAGCAAGTTTTCACCAAGGTGGTAGGACCCAGCGATCCATTTCGGCCCTTTGCATACCTTGTTTATTCGTGTAGCCTGCCTTCCAGATAATCAATATGCACTTGCTTAGCATTTTATCCATTGGGTTATTATGGAATCAAACTAATCAAGAGTTCTAGACTTTGACAGGTTCTTCTTATTTGCTTTCATGTTACTATAGACAACTATGCCTAGGGTCTTGAAGTTCTATCACACCACATGTAGTCACTTACATGTATACTTACTTGACATATGTACTCTTTAGGTATTTACAACACCACTAGTCACTATATGATAAAAGCGTGAAAATTAATCGTAAGAAATTTATATTAGTTCAAGTTTGCTCTGTGTGGATTTATTGTTCTGTTTCAGTGATGTTCTGTGACTAAATCTGAAGGGAAAAGATATCACCTATGGGGTCAAAGCCTGCTCCCCAATGGTATCTGCTGACACTTTTGCAAGAGACATATATACCCCTCGGGTCCCAGCAAGTTTTCACCAAGGTGGTAGGACCCAGCGATCCATTTCGGCCCTTTGCATACCTTGTTTATTCGTGTAGCCTTCCCTACAGATAATCAATATGCACTTGCTTAGCATTTTATCCATTGGGTTATTATGGAATTAAACTAATCAAGAGTTCTAGACTTTGACAGGTTATTCTTATTTGCTTTCATGTTACTATAGACAACTATGCCTAGGGTCTTGAAGTTCTATCACACCACATGTAGTCACTTACATGTATGCTTACTTGACATATGTAACGCCTTAGGTATTTACAACACCACTGGTCACTATATGATAAAAGTGTGAAAATTAATCGTAAGAAATTTATATTAGTTCAAGTTTGCTCTGTGTATATTTATTGTTCTGTTTCAGTGATGTTCTGTGACTAAATCTGAAGGGAAAAGATATCACCTATGGGGTCAAAGCCTGCTCCCCAATGGTTTCTGCTGACACTTTTGCAAGAGGCATATATACCCCTCGGGTCCCAGCAAGTTTTCACCAAGGTGGTAGGACCCAGCGATCCATTTCGGCCCTTTGCATACCTTGTTTATTCGTGTAGCCTGCCTTCCAGATAATCAATATGCACTTGCTTAGCATTTTATCCATTGGGTTATTATGGAATCAAACTAATCAAGAGTTCTAGACTTTGACAGGTTCTTCTTATTTGCTTTCATGTTACTATAGACAACTATGCCTATGGTCTTGAAGTTCTATCACACCACATGTAGTCACTTACATGTATACTTACTTACTCTTTAGGTATTTACAACACCACTGGTCACTATATGATAAAAGTGTGAAAATTAATCGTAAGAAATTTATATTAGTTCAAGTTTGCTCTGTGTGGATTTATTGTTTATTGTTCTGTTTCAGTGATGTTCTTTGACATTTTGAATTTTCTTAAGGGAAAATATATCACCTACGGGGTCAAAGCCAGTTCCCCAATGGTATCAGCTGCAGCTTTTGCAAGAGACATATATACCCCTCGGGTCCCAGCAAGTTTTCACCAAGTTAGTAGGACCCAGCGATCCATTTCTCCCCTTTGCATACCTTGTTTATTCGTGTAGCCTTCCCTACAGATAATCAATATGCACTTGCTTAGCATTTCTTCTATTGGGTTATTATGAAATCAAACTAATCAAGAGTTCTAGACTTTGACAGGTTTTTCTTATTTGCTTTCATGTTACTATAGACAACTATGCCTATGGTCTTGAAGTTCTATCACACCACATGTAGTCACTTACATGTATGCTTACTTGGCATATGTAACTCTTAAGGTATTTACAACACCACTGGTCACTATATGATAAAAGCGTGAAAATTAATCGTAAGAAATTTATTTTACTTCAAGTTTGCTCTGTGTGGATGTATTGTTCTGTTCCAGTGATGTTCTTTGACTAAATCTGAAGGGAAAAGATATCACCTACGGGGTCAAAGCCTGTTCCCCAATGGTATCTGCTGAAGCTTTTGCAAGAGGCATATATACCCCTCGGGTCCCAGCAAGTTTTCACCAAGGTGGTAGGACCCAGCGATCCATTTCGGCCCTTTGCATACCTTGTTTATTCGTGTAGCCTGCCTTCCAGATAATCAATATGCACTTGCTTAGCATTTTATCCATTGGGTTATTATGGAATCAAACTAATCAAGAGTTCTACACTTTGACAGGTTCTTCTTATTTGCTTTCATGTTACTATAGACAACTATGCCTAGGGTCTTGAAGTTCTATCACACCACATGTAGTCACTTACATGTATGCTTACTTGACATATGTAACTCCTTAGGTATTTACAACACCACTGGTCACTATATGATAAAAGTGTGAAAATTAATCGTAAGAAATTTATATTAGTTCAAGTTTGCTCTGTGTAGATTTATTGTTCTGTTTCAGTGATGTTCTCTGATTAAATCTGAAGGGAAAAGATATCACCTATGGGGTCAAAGCCTGCTCCCCAATGGTTTCTGCTGACACTTTTGCAAGAGGCATATATACCCCTCGGGTCCCAGCAAGTTTTCACCAAGGTGGTAGTACCCAGCGATCCATTTCGGCCCTTTGCATACCTTGTTTATTCGTGTAGCCTGCCTTCCAGATAATCAATATGCACTTGCTTAGCATTTTATCCATTGGGTTATTATGGAATCAAACTAATCAAGAGTTCTAGACTTTGACAGGTTCTTCTTATTTGCTTTCATGTTACTATAGACAACTATGCCTAGGGTCTTGAAGTTCTATCACACCACATGTAGTCACTTACATGTATGCTTACTTGACATATGTAACTCCTTAGGTATTTACAACACCACTGGTCACTATATGATAAAAGTGTGAAAATTAATCGTAAGAAATTTATATTAGTTCAAGTTTGCTCTGTGTAGATTTATTGTTCTGTTTCAGTGATGTTCTCTGACTAAATCTGAAGGGAAAAGATATCACCTATGGGGTCAAAGCCTGCTCCCCAATGGTTTCTGCTGACACTTTTGCAAGAGGCATATATACCCCTCGGGTCCCAGCAAGTTTTCACCAAGGTGGTAGGACCCAGCGATCCATTTCGGCCCTTTGCATACCTTGTTTATTCGTGTAGCCTGCCTTCCAGATAATCAATATGCACTTGCTTAGCATTTTATCCATTGGGTTATTATGGAATCAAACTAATCAAGAGTTCTAGACTTTGACAGGTTCTTCTTATTTGCTTTCATGTTACTATAGACAACTATGCCTAGGGTCTTGAAGTTCTATCACACCACATGTAGTCACTTACATGTATACTTACTTGACATATGTACTCTTTAGGTATTTACAACACCACTAGTCACTATATGATAAAAGCGTGAAAATTAATCGTAAGAAATTTATATTAGTTCAAGTTTGCTCTGTGTGGATTTATTGTTCTGTTTCAGTGATGTTCTGTGACTAAATCTGAAGGGAAAAGATATCACCTATGGGGTCAAAGCCTGCTCCCCAATGGTATCTGCTGACACTTTTGCAAGAGACATATATACCCCTCGGGTCCCAGCAAGTTTTCACCAAGGTGGTAGGACCCAGCGATCCATTTCGGCCCTTTGCATACCTTGTTTATTCGTGTAGCCTGCCTTCCAGATAATCAATATGCACTTGCTTAGCATTTTATCCATTGGGTTATTATGGAATCAAACTAATCAAGAGTTCTAGACTTTGACAGGTTCTTCTTATTTGCTTTCATGTTACTATAGACAACTATGCCTAGGGTCTTGAAGTTCTATCACACCACATGTAGTCACTTACATGTATGCTTACTTGACATATGTAACGCCTTAGGTATTTACAACACCACTGGTCACTATATGATAAAAGTGTGAAAATTAATCGTAAGAAATTTATATTAGTTCAAGTTTGCTCTGTGTATATTTATTGTTCTGTTTCAGTGATGTTCTGTGACTAAATCTGAAGGGAAAAGATATCACCTATGGGGTCAAAGCCTGCTCCCCAATGGTTTCTGCTGACACTTTTGCAAGAGGCATATATACCCCTCGGGTCCCAGCAAGTTTTCACCAAGGTGGTAGGACCCAGCGATCCATTTCGGCCCTTTGCATACCTTGTTTATTCGTGTAGCCTGCCTTCCAGATAATCAATATGCACTTGCTTAGCATTTTATCCATTGGGTTATTATGGAATCAAACTAATCAAGAGTTCTAGACTTTGACAGGTTCTTCTTATTTGCTTTCATGTTACTATAGACAACTATGCCTATGGTCTTGAAGTTCTATCACACCACATGTAGTCACTTACATGTATACTTACTTACTCTTTAGGTATTTACAACACCACTGGTCACTATATGATAAAAGTGTGAAAATTAATCGTAAGAAATTTATATTAGTTCAAGTTTGCTCTGTGTGGATTTATTGTTTATTGTTCTGTTTCAGTGATGTTCTTTGACATTTTGAATTTTCTGAAAGGAAAATATATCACCTACGGGGTCAAAGCCAGTTCCCCAATGGTATCAGCTGCAGCTTTTGCAAGAGACATATATACCCCTCGGGTCCCAGCAAGTTTTCACCAAGGTAGTAGGACCCAGCGATCCATTTCTCCCCTTTGCATACCTTGTTTATTCGTGTAGCCTTCCCTACAGATAATCAATATGCACTTGCTTAGCATTTCTTCTATTGGGTTATTATGAAATCAAACTAATCAAGAGTTCTAGACTTTGACAGGTTTTTCTTATTTGCTTTCATGTTACTATAGACAACTATGCCTATGGTCTTGAAGTTCTATCACACCACATGTAGTCACTTACATGTATGCTTACTTGGCATATGTAACTCTTAAGGTATTTTCAACACCACTGGTCACTATATGATAAAAGCGTGAAAATTAATCGTAAGAAATTTATTTTAGTTCAAGTTTGCTCTGTGTGGATGTATTGTTCTGTTCCAGTGATGTTCTTTGACTAAATCTGAAGGGAAAAGATATCACCTACGGGGTCAAAGCCTGTTCCCCAATGGTATCTGCTGAAGCTTTTGCAAGAGGCATATATACCCCTCGGGTCCCAGCAAGTTTTCACCAAGGTGGTAGGACCCAGCGATCCATTTCGGCCCTTTGCATACCTTGTTTATTCGTGTAGCCTGCCTTCCAGATAATCAATATGCACTTGCTTAGCATTTTATCCATTGGGTTATTATGGAATCAAACTAATCAAGAGTTCTAGACTTTGACAGGTTCTTCTTATTTGCTTTCATGTTACTATAGACAACTATGCCTAGGGTCTTGAAGTTCTATCACACCACATGTTGTCACTTACATGTATGCTTACTTGACATATGTAACGCCTTAGGTATTTACAACACCACTGGTCACTATATGATAAAAGTGTGAAAATTAATCGTAAGAAATTTATATTAGTTCAAGTTTGCTCTGTGTAGATTTATTGTTCTGTTTCAGTGATGTTCTGTGACTAAATCTGAAGGGAAAAGATATCACCTTTGGGGTCAAAGCCTGCTCCCCAATGGTTTCTGCTGACACTTTTGCAAGAGGCATATATACCCCTCGGGTCCCAGCAAGTTTTCACCAAGGTGGTAGGACCCAGCGATCCATTTCGGCCCTTTGCATACCTTGTTTATTCGTGTAGCCTGCCTTCCAGATAATCAATATGCACTTGCTTAGCATTTTATCCATTGGGTTATTATGGAATCAAACTAATCAAGAGTTCTAGACTTTGACAGGTTCTTCTTATTTGCTTTCATGTTACTATAGACAACTATGCCTAGGGTCTTGAAGTTCTATCACACCACATGTTGTCACTTACATGTATGCTTACTTGACATATGTAACGCCTTAGGTATTTACAACACCACTGGTCACTATATGATAAAAGTGTGAAAATTAATCGTAAGAAATTTATATTAGTTCAAGTTTGCTCTGTGTAGATTTATTGTTCTGTTTCAGTGATGTTCTGTGACTAAATCTGAAGGGAAAAGATATCACCTTTGGGGTCAAAGACTGCTCCCCAATGGTTTCTGCTGACACTTTTGCAAGAGGCATATATACCCCTCGGGTCCCAGCAAGTTTTCACCAAGGTGGTAGGACCCAGGGATCCATTTCGGCCCTTTGCATACCTTGTTTATTCGTGTAGCCTGCCTTCCAGATAATCAATATGCACTTGCTTAGCATTTTATCCATTGGGTTATTATGGAATCAAACTAATCAAGAGTTCTAGACTTTGACAGGTTCTTCTTATTTGCTTTCATGTTACTATAGACAACTATGCCTAGGGTCTTGAAGTTCTATCACACCACATGTAGTCACTTACATGTATGCTTACTTGACATATGTACTCTTTAGGTATTTACAACACCACTGGTCACTATATGATAAAAGTGTGAAAATTAATCGTAAGAAATTTATATTAGTTCAAGTTTGCTCTGTGTGGATTTATTGTTTATTGTTCTGTTTCAGTGATGTTCTTTGACATTTTGAATTTTCTGAAGGGAAAATATATCACCTACGGGGTCAAAGCCAGTTCCCCAATGGTATCAGCTGCAGCTTTTGAAAGAGACATATATACCCCTCGGGTCCCAGCAAGTTTTCACCAAGGTGGTAGGACCCAGCGATCCATTTCTCCCCTTTGCATACCTTGTTTATTCGTGTAGCCTTCCCTACAGATAATCAATATGCACTTGCTTAGCATTTTATCCATTGGGTTATTATGGAATCAAACTAATCAAGAGTTCTAGACTTTGACAGGTTCTTCTTATTTGCTTTCATGTTACTATAGACAACTATGCCTAGGGTCTTGAAGTTCTATCACACCACATGTAGTCACTTACATGTATGCTTACTTGACATATGTAACGCCTTAGGTATTTACAACACCACTGGTCACTATATGATAAAAGTGTGAAAATTAATCGTAAGAAATTTATATTAGTTCAAGTTTGCTCTGAGTAGATTTATTATTCTGTTTCAGTGATGTTGTGTGACTAAATCTGAAGGGAAAATATATCACCTATGGGGTCAAAGCCTGCTCCCCAATGGTTTCTGCTGACACTTTTGCAAGAGGCATATATACCCCTCGGGTCCCAGCAAGTTTTCACCAAGGTGGTAGGACCCAGCGATCCATTTCGGCCCTTTGCATACCTTGTTTATTCGTGTAGCCTGCCTTCCAGATAATCAATATGCACTTGCTTAGCATTTTATCCATTGGGTTATTATGGAATCAAACTAATCAAGAGTTCTAGACTTTGACAGGTTCTTCTTATTTGCTTTCATGTTACTATAGACAACTATGCCTAGGGTCTTGAAGTTCTATCACACCACATGTAGTCACTTACATGTATACTTACTTACTCTTTAGGTATTTACAACACCACTGGTCACTATATGATAAAAGTGTGAAAATTAATCGTAAGAAATTTATATTAGTTCAAGTTTGCTCTGTGTGGATTTATTGTTTATTGTTCTGTTTCAGTGATGTTCTTTGACATTTTGAATTTTCTTAAGGGAAAATATATCACCTACGGGGTCAAAGCCAGTTCCCCAATGGTATCAGCTGCAGCTTTTGCAAGAGACATATATACCCCTCGGGTCCCAGCAAGTTTTCACCAAGGTAGTAGGACCCAGCGATCCATTTCTCCCCTTTGCATACCTTGTTTATTCGTGTAGCCTTCCCTACAGATAATCAATATGCACTTGCTTGGCATTTCTTCTATTGGGTTATTATGAAATCAAACTAATCAAGAGTTCTAGACTTTGACAGGTTTTTCTTATTTGCTTTCATGTTACTATAGACAACTATGCCTATGGTCTTGAAGTTCTATCACACCACATGTAGTCACTTACATGTATGCTTACTTGGCATATGTAACTCTTAAGGTATTTACAACACCACTGGTCACTATATGATAAAAGCGTGAAAATTAATCGTAAGAAATTTATTTTAGTTCAAGTTTGCTCTGTGTGGATTTATTGTTCTGTTTCAGTGATGTTCTGTGACTAAATCTGAAGGGAAAAGATATCACCTATGGGGTCAAAGCCTGCTCCCCAATGGTATCTGCTGACACTTTTGCAAGAGGCATATATACCCCTCGGGTCCCAGCAAGTTTTCACCAAGGTGGTAGGAACCAGCGATCCATTTCGGCCCTTTGAATACCTTGTTTATTCGTGTAGCCTGCCTTCCAGATAATCAATATGCACTTGCTTAGCATTTTATCCATTGGGTTATTATGGAATCAAACTAATCAAGAGTTCTAGACTTTGACAGGTTCTTCTTATTTGCTTTCATGTTACTATAGACAACTATGCCTAGGGTCTTGAAGTTCTATCACACCACATGTTGTCACTTACATGTATGCTTACTTGACATATGTAACGCCTTAGGTATTTACAACACCACTGGTCACTATATGATAAAAGTGTGAAAATTAATCGTAAGAAATTTATATTAGTTCAAGTTTGCTCTGTGTAGATTTATTGTTCTGTTTCAGTGATGTTCTGTGACTAAATCTGAAGGGAAAAGATATCACCTTTGGGGTCAAAGCCTGCTCCCCAATGGTTTCTGCTGACACTTTTGCAAGAGGCATATATACCCCTCGGGTCCCAGCAAGTTTTCACCAAGGTGGTAGGACCCAGCGATCCATTTCGGCCCTTTGCATACCTTGTTTATTCGTGTAGCCTGCCTTCCAGATAATCAATATGCACTTGCTTAGCATTTTATCCATTGGGTTATTATGGAATCAAACTAATCAAGAGTTCTAGACTTTGACAGGTTCTTCTTATTTGCTTTCATGTTACTATAGACAACTATGCCTAGGGTCTTGAAGTTCTATCACACCACATGTTGTCACTTACATGTATGCTTACTTGACATATGTAACGCCTTAGGTATTTACAACACCACTGGTCACTATATGATAAAAGTGTGAAAATTAATCGTAAGAAATTTATATTAGTTCAAGTTTGCTCTGTGTAGATTTATTGTTCTGTTTCAGTGATGTTCTGTGACTAAATCTGAAGGGAAAAGATATCACCTTTGGGGTCAAAGCCTGCTCCCCAATGGTTTCTGCTGACACTTTTGCAAGAGGCATATATACCCCTCGGGTCCCAGCAAGTTTTCACCAAGGTGGTAGGACCCAGCGATCCATTTCGGCCCTTTGCATACCTTGTTTATTCGTGTAGCCTGCCTTCCAGATAATCAATATGCACTTGCTTAGCATTTTATCCATTGGGTTATTATGGAATCAAACTAATCAAGAGTTCTAGACTTTGACAGGTTCTTCTTATTTGCTTTCATGTTACTATAGACAACTATGCCTAGGGTCTTGAAGTTCTATCACACCACATGTTGTCACTTACATGTATGCTTACTTGACATATGTAACGCCTTAGGTATTTACAACACCACTGGTCACTATATGATAAAAGTGTGAAAATTAATCGTAAGAAATTTATATTAGTTCAAGTTTGCTCTGTGTAGATTTATTGTTCTGTTTCAGTGATGTTCTGTGACTAAATCTGAAGGGAAAAGATATCACCTTTGGGGTCAAAGCCTGCTCCCCAATGGTTTCTGCTGACACTTTTGCAAGAGGCATATATACCCCTCGGGTCCCAGCAAGTTTTCACCAAGGTGGTAGGACCCAGCGATCCATTTCGGCCCTTTGCATACCTTGTTTATTCGTGTAGCCTGCCTTCCAGATAATCAATATGCACTTGCTTAGCATTTTATCCATTGGGTTATTATGGAATCAAACTAATCAAGAGTTCTAGACTTTGACAGGTTCTTCTTATTTGCTTTCATGTTACTATAGACAACTATGCCTAGGGTCTTGAAGTTCTATCACACCACATGTTGTCACTTACATGTATGCTTACTTGACATATGTAACGCCTTAGGTATTTACAACACCACTGGTCACTATATGATAAAAGTGTGAAAATTAATCGTAAGAAATTTATATTAGTTCAAGTTTGCTCTGTGTAGATTTATTGTTCTGTTTCAGTGATGTTCTGTGACTAAATCTGAAGGGAAAAGATATCACCTTTGGGGTCAAAGACTGCTCCCCAATGGTTTCTGCTGACACTTTTGCAAGAGGCATATATACCCCTCGGGTCCCAGCAAGTTTTCACCAAGGTGGTAGGACCCAGGGATCCATTTCGGCCCTTTGCATACCTTGTTTATTCGTGTAGCCTGCCTTCCAGATAATCAATATGCACTTGCTTAGCATTTTATCCATTGGGTTATTATGGAATCAAACTAATCAAGAGTTCTAGACTTTGACAGGTTCTTCTTATTTGCTTTCATGTTACTATAGACAACTATGCCTAGGGTCTTGAAGTTCTATCACACCACATGTAGTCACTTACATGTATGCTTACTTGACATATGTACTCTTTAGGTATTTACAACACCACTGGTCACTATATGATAAAAGTGTGAAAATTAATCGTAAGAAATTTATATTAGTTCAAGTTTGCTCTGTGTGGATTTATTGTTTATTGTTCTGTTTCAGTGATGTTCTTTGACATTTTGAATTTTCTGAAGGGAAAATATATCACCTACGGGGTCAAAGCCAGTTCCCCAATGGTATCAGCTGCAGCTTTTGAAAGAGACATATATACCCCTCGGGTCCCAGCAAGTTTTCACCAAGGTGGTAGGACCCAGCGATCCATTTCTCCCCTTTGCATACCTTGTTTATTCGTGTAGCCTTCCCTACAGATAATCAATATGCACTTGCTTAGCATTTTATCCATTGGGTTATTATGGAATCAAACTAATCAAGAGTTCTAGACTTTGACAGGTTCTTCTTATTTGCTTTCATGTTACTATAGACAACTATGCCTAGGGTCTTGAAGTTCTATCACACCACATGTAGTCACTTACATGTATGCTTACTTGACATATGTAACGCCTTAGGTATTTACAACACCACTGGTCACTATATGATAAAAGTGTGAAAATTAATCGTAAGAAATTTATATTAGTTCAAGTTTGCTCTGAGTAGATTTATTATTCTGTTTCAGTGATGTTGTGTGACTAAATCTGAAGGGAAAATATATCACCTATGGGGTCAAAGCCTGCTCCCCAATGGTTTCTGCTGACACTTTTGCAAGAGGCATATATACCCCTCGGGTCCCAGCAAGTTTTCACCAAGGTGGTAGGACCCAGCGATCCATTTCGGCCCTTTGCATACCTTGTTTATTCGTGTAGCCTGCCTTCCAGATAATCAATATGCACTTGCTTAGCATTTTATCCATTGGGTTATTATGGAATCAAACTAATCAAGAGTTCTAGACTTTGACAGGTTCTTCTTATTTGCTTTCATGTTACTATAGACAACTATGCCTAGGGTCTTGAAGTTCTATCACACCACATGTAGTCACTTACATGTATACTTACTTACTCTTTAGGTATTTACAACACCACTGGTCACTATATGATAAAAGTGTGAAAATTAATCGTAAGAAATTTATATTAGTTCAAGTTTGCTCTGTGTGGATTTATTGTTTATTGTTCTGTTTCAGTGATGTTCTTTGACATTTTGAATTTTCTTAAGGGAAAATATATCACCTACGGGGTCAAAGCCAGTTCCCCAATGGTATCAGCTGCAGCTTTTGCAAGAGACATATATACCCCTCGGGTCCCAGCAAGTTTTCACCAAGGTAGTAGGACCCAGCGATCCATTTCTCCCCTTTGCATACCTTGTTTATTCGTGTAGCCTTCCCTACAGATAATCAATATGCACTTGCTTGGCATTTCTTCTATTGGGTTATTATGAAATCAAACTAATCAAGAGTTCTAGACTTTGACAGGTTTTTCTTATTTGCTTTCATGTTACTATAGACAACTATGCCTATGGTCTTGAAGTTCTATCACACCACATGTAGTCACTTACATGTATGCTTACTTGGCATATGTAACTCTTAAGGTATTTACAACACCACTGGTCACTATATGATAAAAGCGTGAAAATTAATCGTAAGAAATTTATTTTAGTTCAAGTTTGCTCTGTGTGGATTTATTGTTCTGTTTCAGTGATGTTCTGTGACTAAATCTGAAGGGAAAAGATATCACCTATGGGGTCAAAGCCTGCTCCCCAATGGTATCTGCTGACACTTTTGCAAGAGGCATATATACCCCTCGGGTCCCAGCAAGTTTTCACCAAGGTGGTAGGAACCAGCGATCCATTTCGGCCCTTTGAATACCTTGTTTATTCGTGTAGCCTGCCTTCCAGATAATCAATATGCACTTGCTTAGCATTTTATCCATTGGGTTATTATGGAATCAAACTAATCAAGAGTTCTAGACTTTGACAGGTTCTTCTTATTTGCTTTCATGTTACTATAGACAACTATGCCTAGGGTCTTGAAGTTCTATCACACCACATGTTGTCACTTACATGTATGCTTACTTGACATATGTAACGCCTTAGGTATTTACAACACCACTGGTCACTATATGATAAAAGTGTGAAAATTAATCGTAAGAAATTTATATTAGTTCAAGTTTGCTCTGTGTAGATTTATTGTTCTGTTTCAGTGATGTTCTGTGACTAAATCTGAAGGGAAAAGATATCACCTTTGGGGTCAAAGCCTGCTCCCCAATGGTTTCTGCTGACACTTTTGCAAGAGGCATATATACCCCTCGGGTCCCAGCAAGTTTTCACCAAGGTGGTAGGACCCAGCGATCCATTTCGGCCCTTTGCATACCTTGTTTATTCGTGTAGCCTGCCTTCCAGATAATCAATATGCACTTGCTTAGCATTTTATCCATTGGGTTATTATGGAATCAAACTAATCAAGAGTTCTAGACTTTGACAGGTTCTTCTTATTTGCTTTCATGTTACTATAGACAACTATGCCTAGGGTCTTGAAGTTCTATCACACCACATGTTGTCACTTACATGTATGCTTACTTGACATATGTAACGCCTTAGGTATTTACAACACCACTGGTCACTATATGATAAAAGTGTGAAAATTAATCGTAAGAAATTTATATTAGTTCAAGTTTGCTCTGTGTAGATTTATTGTTCTGTTTCAGTGATGTTCTGTGACTAAATCTGAAGGGAAAAGATATCACCTTTGGGGTCAAAGCCTGCTCCCCAATGGTTTCTGCTGACACTTTTGCAAGAGGCATATATACCCCTCGGGTCCCAGCAAGTTTTCACCAAGGTGGTAGGACCCAGCGATCCATTTTGGCCCTTTGCATACCTTGTTTATTCGTGTAGCCTGCCTTCCAGATAATCAATATGCACTTGCTTAGCATTTTATCCATTGGGTTATTATGGAATCAAACTAATCAAGAGTTCTAGACTTTGACAGGTTCTTCTTATTTGCTTTCATGTTACTATAGACAACTATGCCTAGGGTCTTGAAGTTCTATCACACCACATGTAGTCACTTACATGTATGCTTACTTGACATATGTACTCTTTAGGTATTTACAACACCACTGGTCACTATATGATAAAAGTGTGAAAATTAATCGTAAGAAATTTATATTAGTTCAAGTTTGCTCTGTGTGGATTTATTGTTTATTGTTCTGTTTCAGTGATGTTCTTTGACATTTTGAATTTTCTGAAGGGAAAATATATCACCTACGGGGTCAAAGCCAGTTCCCCAATGGTATCAGCTGCAGCTTTTGAAAGAGACATATATACCCCTCGGGTCCCAGCAAGTTTTCACCAAGGTGGTAGGACCCAGCGATCCATTTCTCCCCTTTGCATACCTTGTTTATTCGTGTAGCCTTCCCTACAGATAATCAATATGCACTTGCTTAGCATTTCTTCCATTGGGTTATTATGAAATCAAACTAATCAAGAGTTCTAGACTTTGACAGGTTTTTCTTATTTGCTTTCATGTTACTATAGACAACTATGCCTAGGGTCTTGAAGTTCTATCACACCACATGTAGTCACTTACATGTATGCTTACTTGGCATATGTAACTCTTAAGGTATTTACAACACCACTGGTCACTATATGATAAAAGCGTGAAAATTAATTGTAAGAAATTTATTTTAGTTCAAGTTTGCTCTGTGTGGATTTATTGTTCTGTT
This sequence comes from Scardinius erythrophthalmus, assembly GCF_964197995.2. Lineage (NCBI taxonomy): Eukaryota > Metazoa > Chordata > Actinopteri > Cypriniformes > Leuciscidae > Scardinius > Scardinius erythrophthalmus. Next base: position 41,085,355 of record NC_138234.1, read on the forward strand.
TCAGTGATGTTCTGTGACTAAATCTGAAGGGAAAAGATATCACCTATGGGGTCAAAGCCTGCTCCCCAATGGTATCTGCTGACACTTTTGCAAGAGGCATATATACCCCTCGGGTCCCAGCAAGTTTTCACCAAGGTGGTAGGACCCAGCGATCCATTTCGGCCCTTTGCATACCTTGTATATTCGTGTAGCCTGCCTTCCAGATAATCAATATGCACTTGCTTAGCATTTTATCCATTGGGTTATTATGGAATCAAACTAATCAAGAGTTCTAGACTTTGACAGGTTCTTCTTATTTGCTTTCATGTTACTATAGACAACTATGCCTAGGGTCTTGAAGTTCTATCACACCACATGTAGTCACTTACATGTATGCTTACTTGACATATGTAACGCCTTAGGTATTTACAACACCACTGGTCACTATATGATAAAAGTGTGAAAATTAATCGTAAGAAATTTATATTAGTTCAAGTTTGCTCTGAGTAGATTTATTATTCTGTTTCAGTGATGTTGTGTGACTAAATCTGAAGGGAAAAGATATCACCTATGGGGTCAAAGCCTGCTCCCCAATGGTTTCTGCTGACACTTTTGCAAGAGGCATTTATACCCCTCGGGTCCCAGCAAGTTTTCACCAAGGTGGTAGGACCCAGCGATCCATTTCGGCCCTTTGCATACCTTGTATATTCGTGTAGCCTGCCTTCCAGATAATCAATATGCACTTGCTTAGCATTTTATCCATTGGGTTATTATGGAATCAAACTAATCAAGAGTTCTAGACTTTGACAGGTTCTTCTTATTTGCTTTCATGTTACTATAGACAACTATGCCTAGGGTCTTGAAGTTCTATCACACCACATGTAGTCACTTACATGTATGCTTACTTGACATATGTAACGCCTTAGGTATTTACAACACCACTGGTCACTATATGATAAAAGTGTGAAAATTAATCGTAAGAAATTTATATTAGTTCAAGTTTGCTCTGTGTGGATTTATTGTTTATTGTTCTGTTTCAGTGATGTTCTTTGACATTTTGAATTTTCTGAAAGGAAAATATATCACCTACGGGGTCAAAGCCAGTTCCCCAATGGTATCAGCTGCAGCTTTTGCAAGAGACATATATACCCCTCGGGTCCCAGCAAGTTTTCACCAAGGTAGTAGGACCCAGCGATCCATTTCTCCCCTTTGCATACCTTGTTTATTTGTGTAGCCTTCCCTACAGATAATCAATATGCACTTGCTTAGCATTTCTTCTATTGGGTTATTATGAAATCAAACTAATCAAGAGTTCTAGACTTTGACAGGTTTTTCTTATTTGCTTTCATGTTACAATAGACAACTATGCCTATGGTCTTGAAGTTCTATCACACCACATGTAGTCACTTACATGTATGCTTACTTGGCATATGTAACTCTTAAGGTATTTTCAACACCACTGGTCACTATATGATAAAAGCGTGAAAATTAATCGTAAGAAATTTATTTTAGTTCAAGTTTGCTCTGTGTGGATGTATTGTTCTGTTCCAGTGATGTTCTTTGACTAAATCTGAAGGGAAAAGATATCACCTACGGGGTCAAAGCCTGTACCCCAATGGTATCTGCTGAAGCTTTTGCAAGAGGCATATATACCCCTCGGGTCCCAGCAAGTTTTCACCAAGGTGGTAGGACCCAGCGATCCATTTCGGCCCTTTGCATACCTTGTTTATTCGTGTAGCCTGCCTTCCAGATAATCAATATGCACTTGCTTAGCATTTTATCCATTGGGTTATTATGGAATCAAACTAATCAAGAGTTCTAGACTTTGACAGGTTCTTCTTATTTGCTTTCATGTTACTATAGACAACTATGCCTAGGGTCTTGAAGTTCTATCACACCACATGTAGTCACTTACATGTATGCTTACTTGGCATATGTAACTCTTAAGGTATTTACAACACCACTGGTCACTATATGATAAAAGCGTGAAAATTAATTGTAAGAAATTTATTTTAGTTCAAGTTTGCTCTGTGTGGATTTATTGTTCTGTTTCAGTGATGTTCTGTGACTAAATCTGAAGGGAAAAGATATCACCTATGGGGTCAAAGCCTGCTCCCCAATGGTATCTGCTGACAATTTTGCAAGAGGCATATATACCCCTCGGGTCCCAGCAAGTTTTCACCAAGGTGGTAGGACCCAGCGATCCATTTCGGCCCTTTGCATACCTTGTTTATTCGTGTAGCCTGCCTTCCAGATAATCAATATGCACTTGCTTAGCATTTTATCCATTGGGTTATTATGGAATCAAACTAATCAAGAGTTCTAGACTTTGACAGGTTCTTTTTATTTGCTTTCATGTTACTATAGACAACTATGCCTAGGGTCTTGAAGTTCTATCACACCACATGTTGTCACTTACATGTATGCTTACTTGACATATGTAACGCCTTAGGTATTTACAACACCACTGGTCACTATATGATAAAAGTGTGAAAATTAATCGTAAGAAATTTATATTAGTTCAAGTTTGCTCTGAGTAGATTTATTATTCTGTTTCAGTGATGTTGTGTGACTAAATCTGAAGGGAAAAGATATCACCTATGGGGTCAAAGCCTGCTCCCCAATGGTTTCTGCTGAGACTTTTGCAAGAGGCATATATACCCCTCGGGTCCCAGCAAGTTTTCACCAAGGTGGTAGGACCCAGCGATCCATTTCGGCCCTTTGCATACCTTGTTTATTCGTGTAGCCTGCCTTCCAGATAATCAATATGCACTTGCTTAGCATTTTATCCATTGGGTTATTATGGAATCAAACTAATCAAGAGTTCTAGACTTTGACAGGTTCTTCTTATTTGCTTTCATGTTACTATAGACAACTATGCCTAGGGTCTTGAAGTTCTATCACACCACATGTAGTCACTTACATGTATACTTACTTACTCTTTAGGTATTTACAACACCACTGGTCACTATATGATAAAAGTGTGAAAATTAATCGTAAGAAATTTATATTAGTTCAAGTTTGCTCTGTGTAGATTTATTGTTCTGTTTCAGTGATGTTCTTTGACTAAATCTGAAGGGAAAAGATATCACCTATGGGGTCAAAGCCTGCTCCCCAATGGTTTCTGCTGACACTTTTGCAAGAGGCATATATACCCCTCGGGTCCCAGCAAGTTTTCACCAAGGTGGTAGGACCCAGCGATCCATTTCGGTCCTTTGCATACCTTGTTTATTTGTGTAGCCTGCCTTCCAGATAATCAATATGCACTTGCTTAGCATTTTATCCATTTGGTTATTATGGAATCAAACTAATCAAGAGTTCTAGACTTTGACAGGTTCTTCTTATTTGCTTTCATGTTACTATAGACAACTATGCCTAGGGTCTTGAAGTTCTATCACACCACATGTAGTCACTTACATGTATGCTTACTTGACATATGTAACGCCTTAGGTATTTACAACACCACTGGTCACTATATGATAAAAGTGTGAAAATTAATCGTAAGAAATTTATATTAGTTCAAGTTTGCTCTGTGTAGATTTATTGTTCTGTTTCAGTGATGTTCTGTGATTAAATCTGAAGGGAAAAGATATCACCTATGGGGTCAAAGCCTGCTCCCCAATGGTTTCTGCTGAAGCTTTTGCAAGAGGCATATATACCCCTCGGGTCCCAGCAAGTTTTCACCAAGGTGGTAGGACCCAGCGATCCATTTCGGCCCTTTGCATACCTTGTTTATTTGTGTAGCCTGCCTTCCAGATAATCAATATGCACTTGCTTAGCATTTTATCCATTGGGTTATTATGGAATCAAACTAATCAAGAGTTCTAGACTTTGACAGGTTCTTCTTATTTGCTTTCATGTTACTATAGACAACTATGCCTATGGTCTTGAAGTTCTATCACACCACATGTAGTCACTTACATGTATACTTACTTACTCTTTAGGTATTTACAACACCACTGGTCACTATATGATAAAAGTGTGAAAATTAATCGTAAGAAATTTATATTAGTTCAAGTTTGCTCTGTGTGGATTTATTGTTTATTGTTCTGTTTCAGTGATGTTCTTTGACATTTTCAATTTTCTTAAGGGAAAATATATCACCTACGGGGTCAAAGCCAGTTCCCCAATGGTATCAGCTGCAGCTTTTGCAAGAGACATATATACCCCTCAGGTCCCAGCAAGTTTTCACCAAGGTAGTAGGACCCAGCGATCCATTTCTCCCCTTTGCATACCTTGTTTATTCGTGTAGCCTTCCCTACAGATAATCAATATGCACTTGCTTAGCATTTCTTCTATTGGGTTATTATGAAATCAAACTAATCAAGAGTTCTAGACTTTGACAGGTTTTTCTTATTTGCTTTCATGTTACTATAGACAACTATGCCTATGGTCTTGAAGTTCTATCACACCACATGTAGTCACTTACATGTATGCTTACTTGGCATATGTAACTCTTAAGGTATTTACAACACCACTGGTCACTATATGATAAAAGCGTGAAAATTAATCGTAAGAAATTTATTTTAGTTCAAGTTTGCTCTGTGTGGATGTATTGTTCTGTTCCAGTGATGTTCTTTGACTAAATCTGAAGGGAAAAGATATCACCTACGGGGTCAAAGCCTGTTCCCCAATGGTATCTGCTGAAGCTTTTGCAAGAGGCATATATACCCCTCGGGTCCCAGCAAGTTTTCACCAAGGTGGTAGGACCCAGCGATCCATTTCGGCCCTTTGCATACCTTGTTTATTCGTGTAGCCTGCCTTCCAGATAATCAATATGCACTTGCTTAGCATTTTATCCATTGGGTTATTATGGAATCAAACTAATCAAGAGTTCTAGACTTTGACAGGTTCTTCTTATTTGCTTTCATGTTACTATAGACAACTATGCCTAGGGTCTTGAAGTTCTATCACACCACATGTAGTCACTTACATGTATGCTTACTTGACATATGTAACTCCTTAGGTATTTACAACACCACTGGTCACTATATGATAAAAGTGTGAAAATTAATCGTAAGAAATTTATATTAGTTCAAGTTTGCTCTGTGTAGATTTATTGTTCTGTTTCAGTGATGTTCTCTGACTAAATCTGAAGGGAAAAGATATCACCTATGGGGTCAAAGCCTGCTCCCCAATGGTTTCTGCTGACACTTTTGCAAGAGGCATATATACCCCTCGGGTCCCAGCAAGTTTTCACCAAGGTGGTAGGACCCAGCGATCCATTTCGGCCCTTTGCATACCTTGTTTATTCGTGTAGCCTGCCTTCCAGATAATCAATATGCACTTGCTTAGCATTTTATCCATTGGGTTATTATGGAATCAAACTAATCAAGAGTTCTAGACTTTGACAGGTTCTTCTTATTTGCTTTCATGTTACTATAGACAACTATGCCTAGGGTCTTGAAGTTCTATCACACCACATGTAGTCACTTACATGTATACTTACTTGACATATGTACTCTTTAGGTATTTACAACACCACTGGTCACTATATGATAAAAGCGTGAAAATTAATCGTAAGAAATTTATATTAGTTCAAGTTTGCTCTGTGTGGATTTATTGTTCTGTTTCAGTGATGTTCTGTGACTAAATCTGAAGGGAAAAGATATCACCTATGGGGTCAAAGCCTGCTCCCCAATGGTATCTGCTGACACTTTTGCAAGAGACATATATACCCCTCGGGTCCCAGCAAGTTTTCACCAAGGTGGTAGGACCCAGCGATCCATTTCGGCCCTTTGCATACCTTGTTTATTCGTGTAGCCTTCCCTACAGATAATCAATATGCACTTCCTTAGCATTTCTTCCATTGGGTTATTATGAAATCAAACTAATCAAGAGTTCTAGACTTTGACAGGTTTTTCTTATTTGCTTTCATGTTACTATAGACAACTATGCCTAGGGTCTTGAAGTTCTATCACACCACATGTAGTCACTTACATGTATGCTTACTTGGCATATGTAACTCTTAAGGTATTTACAACACCACTGGTCACTATATGATAAAAGTGTGAAAATTAATCGTAAGAAATTTATATTAGTTCAAGTTTGCTCTGTGTAGATTTATTGTTCTGTTTCAGTGATGTTCTCTGATTAAATCTGAAGGGAAAAGATATCACCTATGGGGTCAAAGCCTGCTCCCCAATGGTTTCTGCTGACACTTTTGCAAGAGGCATATATACCCCTCGGGTCCCAGCAAGTTTTCACCAAGGTGGTAGTACCCAGCGATCCATTTCGGCCCTTTGCATACCTTGTTTATTCGTGTAGCCTGCCTTCCAGATAATCAATATGCACTTGCTTAGCATTTTATCCATTGGGTTATTATGGAATCAAACTAATCAAGAGTTCTAGACTTTGACAGGTTCTTCTTATTTGCTTTCATGTTACTATAGACAACTATGCCTAGGGTCTTGAAGTTCTATCACACCACATGTAGTCACTTACATGTATGCTTACTCGACATATGTAACTCCTTAGGTATTTACAACACCACTGGTCACTATATGATAAAAGTGTGAAAATTAATCGTAAGAAATTTATATTAGTTCAAGTTTGCTCTGTGTAGATTTATTGTTCTGTTTCAGTGATGTTCTGTGACTAAATCTGAAGGGAAAAGATATCACCTATGGGGTCAAAGCCTGCTCCCCAATGGTATCTGCTGACACTTTTGCAAGAGGCATATATACCCCTCGGGTCCCAGCAAGTTTTCACCAAGGTGGTAGGACCCAGCGATCCATTTCGGCCCTTTGCATACCTTGTTTATTCGTGTAGCCTGCCTTCCAGATAATCAATATGCACTTGCTTAGCATTTTATCCATTGGGTTATTATGGAATCAAACTAATCAAGAGTTCTAGACTTTGACAGGTTCTTCTTATTTGCTTTCATGTTACTATAGACAACTATGCCTAGGGTCTTGAAGTTCTATCACACCACATGTTGTCACTTACATGTATGCTTACTTGACATATGTAACGCCTTAGGTATTTACAACACCACTGGTCACTATATGATAAAAGTGTGAAAATTAATCGTAAGAAATTTATATTAGTTCAAGTTTGCTCTGTGTAGATTTATTGTTCTGTTTCAGTGATGTTCTGTGACTAAATCTGAAGGGAAAAGATATCCCCTTTGGGGTCAAAGCCTGCTCCCCAATGGTTTCTGCTGACACTTTTGCAAGAGGCATATATACCCCTCGGGTCCCAGCAAGTTTTCACCAAGGTGGTAGGACCCAGCGATCCATTTCGGCCCTTTGCATACCTTGTTTATTCGTGTAGCCTGCCTTCCAGATAATCAATATGCACTTGCTTAGCATTTTATCCATTGGGTTATTATGGAATCAAACTAATCAAGAGTTCTAGACTTTGACAGGTTCTTCTTATTTGCTTTCATGTTACTATGGACAACTATGCCTAGGGTCTTGAAGTTCTATCACACCACATGTAGTCACTTACATGTATACTTACTTGACATATGTACTCTTTAGGTATTTACAACACCACTGGTCACTATATGATAAAAGTGTGAAAATTAATCGTAAGAAATTTATATTAGTTCAAGTTTGCTCTGTGTGGATTTATTGTTTATTGTTCTGTTTCAGTTATGTTCTTTGACATTTTGAATTTTCTGAAGGGAAAATATATCACCTACGGGGTCAAAGCCAGTTCCCCAATGGAATCAGCTGCAGCTTTTGAAAGAGACATATATACCCCTCGGGTCCCAGCAAGTTTTCACCAAGGTAGTAGGACCCAGCGATCCATTTCTCCCCTTTGCATACCTTGTTTATTCGTGTAGCCTTCCCTACAGATAATCAATATGCACTTGCTTAGCATTTCTTCCATTGGGTTATTATGAAATCAAACTAATCAAGAGTTCTAGACTTTGACAGGTTTTTCTTATTTGCTTTCATGTTACTATAGACAACTATGCCTAGGGTCTTGAAGTTCTATCACACCACATGTAGTCACTTACATGTATGCTTACTTGGCATATGTAACTCTTAAGGTATTTACAACACCACTGGTCACTATATGATAAAAGCGTGAAAATTAATCGTAAGAAATTTATATTAGTTCAAGTTTGCTCTGTGTGGATTTATTGTTCTGTTTCAGTGATGTTCAGTGACTAAATCTGAAGGGAAAAGATATCACCTATGGGGTCAAAGCCTGCTCCCCAATGGTATCTGCTGACACTTTTGCAAGAGACATATATACCCCTCGGGTCCCAGCAAGTTTTCACCAAGGTGGTAGGACCCAGCGATCCATTTCGGCCCTTTGCATACCTTGTTTATTCGTGTAGCCTGCCTTCCAGATAATCAATATGCACTTGCTTAGCATTTTATCCATTGGGTTATTATGGAATTAAACTAATCAAGAGTTCTAGACTTTGACAGGTTCTTCTTATTTGCTTTCATGTTACTATAGACAACTATGCCTAGGGTCTTGAAGTTCTATCACACCACATGTAGTCACTTACATGTATGCTTACTTGACATATGTAACGCCTTAGGTATTTACAACACCACTGGTCACTATATGATAAAAGTGTGAAAATTAATCGTAAGAAATTTATATTAGTTCAAGTTTGCTCTGTGTATATTTATTGTTCTGTTTCAGTGATGTTCTGTGACTAAATCTGAAGGGAAAAGATATCACCTATGGGGTCAAAGCCTGCTCCCCAATGGTTTCTGCTGACACTTTTGCAAGAGGCATATATACCCCTCGGGTCCCAGCAAGTTTTCACCAAGGTGGTAGGACCCAGCGATCCATTTCGGTCCTTTGCATACCTTGTTTATTCGTGTAGCCTGCCTTCCAGATAATCAATATGCACTTGCTTAGCATTTTATCCATTGGGTTATTATGGAATCAAACTAATCAAGAGTTCTAGACTTTGACAGGTTCTTCTTATTTGCTTTCATGTTACTATAGACAACTATGCCTAGGGTCTTGAAGTTCTATCACACCACATGTAGTCACTTACATGTATGCTTACTTGACATATGTAACGCCTTAGGTATTTACAACACCACTGGTCACTATATGATAAAAGTGTGAAAATTAATCGTAAGAAATTTATATTAGTTCAAGTTTGCTCTGTGTGGATTTATTGTTTATTGTTCTGTTTCAGTAATGTTCTTTGACATTTTGAATTTTCTGAAAGGAAAATATATCACCTACGGGGTCAAAGCCAGTTCCCCAATGGTATCAGCTGCAGCTTTTGCAAGAGACATATATACCCCTCGGGTCCCAGCAAGTTTTCACCAAGGTAGTAGGACCCAGCGATCCATTTCTCCCCTTTGCATACCTTGTTTATTTGTGTAGCCTTCCCTACAGATAATCAATATGCACTTGCTTAGCATTTCTTCTATTGGGTTATTATGAAATCAAACTAATCAAGAGTTCTAGACTTTGACAGGTTTTTCTTATTTGCTTTCATGTTACTATAGACAACTATGCCTATGGTCTTGAAGTTCTATCACACCACATGTAGTCACTTACATGTATGCTTACTTGGCATATGTAACTCTTAAGGTATTTTCAACACCACTGGTCACTATATGATAAAAGCGTGAAAATTAATCGTAAGAAATTTATTTTAGTTCAAGTTTGCTCTGTGTGGATGTATTGTTCTGTTCCAGTGATGTTCTTTGACTAAATCTGAAGGGAAAAGATATCACCTACGGGGTCAAAGCCTGTTCCCCAATGGTATCTGCTGAAGCTTTTGCAAGAGGCATATATACCCCTCGGGTCCCAGCAAGTTTTCACCAAGGTGGTAGGACCCAGCGATCCATTTCGGCCCTTTGCATACCTTGTTTATTCGTGTAGCCTGCCTTCCAGATAATCAATATGCACTTGCTTAGCACTTTATCCATTGGGTTATTATGGAATCAAACTAATCAAGAGTTCTAGACTTTGACAGGTTCTTCTTATTTGCTTTCATGTTACTATAGACAACTATGCCTAGGGTCTTGAAGTTCTATCACACCACATGTAGTCACTTACATGTATGCTTACTTGACATATGTACTCTTTAGGTATTTACAACACCACTGGTCACTATATGATAAAAGTGTGAAAATTAATCGTAAGAAATTTATATTAGTTCAAGATTGCTCTGTGTGGATTTATTGTTTATTGTTCTGTTTCAGTGATGTTCTTTGACATTTTGAATTTTCTGAAGGGAAAATATATCACCTACGGGGTCAAAGCCAGTTCCCCAGTGGTATCAGCTGCAGCTTTTGAAAGAGACATATATACCCCTCGGGTCCCAGCAAGTTTTCACCAAGGTGGTAGGACCCAGCGATCCATTTCTCCCCTTTGCATACCTTGTTTATTCGTGTAGCCTTCCCTACAGATAATCAATATGCACTTGCTTAGCATTTCTTCCATTGGGTTATTATGAAATCAAACTAATCAAGAGTTCTAGACTTTGACAGGTTTTTCTTATTTGCTTTCATGTTACTATAGACAACTATGCCTAGGGTCTTGAAGTTCTATCACACCACATGTAGTCACTTACATGTATGCCTACTCGGCATATGTAACTCTTAAGGTATTTACAACACCACTGGTCACTATATGATAAAAGCGTGAAAATTAATTGTAAGAAATTTATTTTAGTTCAAGTTTGCTCTGTGTGGATTTATTGTTCTGTTTCAGTGATGTTCTGTGACTAAATCTGAAGGGAAAAGATATCACCTATGGGGTCAAAGCCTGCTCCCCAATGGTTTCTGCTGACACTTTTGCAAGAGGCATATATACCCCTCGGGTCCCAGCAAGTTTTCACCAAGGTGGTAGGACCCAGCGATCCATTTCGGCCCTTTGCATACCTTGTTTATTCGTGTAGCCTGCCTTCCAGATAATCAATATGCACTTGCTTAGCATTTTATCCATTGGGCTATTATGGAATCAAACTAATCAAGAGTTCTAGACTTTGACAGGTTCTTCTTATTTGCTTTCATGTTACTATAGACAACTATGCCTATGGTCTTGAAGTTCTATCACACCACATGTAGTCACTTACATGTATACTTACTTACTCTTTAGGTATTTACAACACCACTGGTCACTATATGATAAAAGTGTGAAAATTAATCGTAAGAAATTTATATTAGTTCAAGTTTGCTCTGTGTGGATTTATTGTTTATTGTTCTGTTTCAGTGATGTTCTTTGACATTTTCAATTTTCTTAAGGGAAAATATATCACCTACGGGGTCAAAGCCAGTTCCCCAATGGTATCAGCTGCAGCTTTTGCAAGAGACATATATACCCCTCAGGTCCCAGCAAGTTTTCACCAAGGTAGTAGGACCCAGCGATCCATTTCTCCCCTTTGCATACCTTGTTTATTCGTGTAGCCTTCCCTACAGATAATCAATATGCACTTGCTTAGCATTTCTTCTATTGGGTTATTATGAAATCAAACTAATCAAGAGTTCTAGACTTTGACAGGTTTTTCTTATTTGCTTTCATGTTACTATAGACAACTATGCCTATGGTCTTGAAGTTCTATCACACCACATGTAGTCACTTACATGTATGCTTACTTGGCATATGTAACTCTTAAGGTATTTACAACACCACTGGTCACTATATGATAAAAGCGTGAAAATTAATCGTAAGAAATTTATTTTAGTTCAAGTTTGCTCTGTGTGGATGTATTGTTCTGTTCCAGTGATGTTCTTTGACTAAATCTGAAGGGAAAAGATATCACCTACGGGGTCAAAGCCTGTTCCCCAATGGTATCTGCTGAAGCTTTTGCAAGAGGCATATATACCCCTCGGGTCCCAGCAAGTTTTCACCAAGGTGGTAGGACCCAGCGATCCATTTCGGCCCTTTGCATACCTTGTTTATTCGTGTAGCCTGCCTTCCAGATAATCAATATGCACTTGCTTAGCATTTTATCCATTGGGTTATTATGGAATCAAACTAATCAAGAGTTCTAGACTTTGACAGGTTCTTCTTATTTGCTTTCATGTTACTATAGACAACTATGCCTAGGGTCTTGAAGTTCTATCACACCACATGTAGTCACTTACATGTATGCTTACTTGACATATGTAACTCCTTAGGTATTTACAACACCACTGGTCACTATATGATAAAAGTGTGAAAATTAATCGTAAGAAATTTATATTAGTTCAAGTTTGCTCTGTGTAGATTTATTGTTCTGTTTCAGTGATGTTCTCTGACTAAATCTGAAGGGAAAAGATATCACCTATGGGGTCAAAGCCTGCTCCCCAATGGTTTCTGCTGACACTTTTGCAAGAGGCATATATACCCCTCGGGTCCCAGCAAGTTTTCACCAAGGTGGTAGGACCCAGCGATCCATTTCGGCCCTTTGCATACCTTGTTTATTCGTGTAGCCTGCCTTCCAGATAATCAATATGCACTTGCTTAGCATTTTATCCATTGGGTTATTATGGAATCAAACTAATCAAGAGTTCTAGACTTTGACAGGTTCTTCTTATTTGCTTTCATGTTACTATAGACAACTATGCCTAGGGTCTTGAAGTTCTATCACACCACATGTAGTCACTTACATGTATACTTACTTGACATATGTACTCTTTAGGTATTTACAACACCACTGGTCACTATATGATAAAAGCGTGAAAATTAATCGTAAGAAATTTATATTAGTTCAAGTTTGCTCTGTGTGGATTTATTGTTCTGTTTCAGTGATGTTCTGTGACTAAATCTGAAGGGAAAAGATATCACCTATGGGGTCAAAGCCTGCTCCCCAATGGTATCTGCTGACACTTTTGCAAGAGACATATATACCCCTCGGGTCCCAGCAAGTTTTCACCAAGGTGGTAGGACCCAGCGATCCATTTCGGCCCTTTGCATACCTTGTTTATTCGTGTAGCCTTCCCTACAGATAATCAATATGCACTTCCTTAGCATTTCTTCCATTGGGTTATTATGAAATCAAACTAATCAAGAGTTCTAGACTTTGACAGGTTTTTCTTATTTGCTTTCATGTTACTATAGACAACTATGCCTAGGGTCTTGAAGTTCTATCACACCACATGTAGTCACTTACATGTATGCTTACTTGGCATATGTAACTCTTAAGGTATTTACAACACCACTGGTCACTATATGATAAAAGTGTGAAAATTAATCGTAAGAAATTTATATTAGTTCAAGTTTGCTCTGTGTAGATTTATTGTTCTGTTTCAGTGATGTTCTCTGATTAAATCTGAAGGGAAAAGATATCACCTATGGGGTCAAAGCCTGCTCCCCAATGGTTTCTGCTGACACTTTTGCAAGAGGCATATATACCCCTCGGGTCCCAGCAAGTTTTCACCAAGGTGGTAGTACCCAGCGATCCATTTCGGCCCTTTGCATACCTTGTTTATTCGTGTAGCCTGCCTTCCAGATAATCAATATGCACTTGCTTAGCATTTTATCCATTGGGTTATTATGGAATCAAACTAATCAAGAGTTCTAGACTTTGACAGGTTCTTCTTATTTGCTTTCATGTTACTATAGACAACTATGCCTAGGGTCTTGAAGTTCTATCACACCACATGTAGTCACTTACATGTATGCTTACTCGACATATGTAACTCCTTAGGTATTTACAACACCACTGGTCACTATATGATAAAAGTGTGAAAATTAATCGTAAGAAATTTATATTAGTTCAAGTTTGCTCTGTGTAGATTTATTGTTCTGTTTCAGTGATGTTCTGTGACTAAATCTGAAGGGAAAAGATATCACCTATGGGGTCAAAGCCTGCTCCCCAATGGTATCTGCTGACACTTTTGCAAGAGGCATATATACCCCTCGGGTCCCAGCAAGTTTTCACCAAGGTGGTAGGACCCAGCGATCCATTTCGGCCCTTTGCATACCTTGTTTATTCGTGTAGCCTGCCTTCCAGATAATCAATATGCACTTGCTTAGCATTTTATCCATTGGGTTATTATGGAATCAAACTAATCAAGAGTTCTAGACTTTGACAGGTTCTTCTTATTTGCTTTCATGTTACTATAGACAACTATGCCTAGGGTCTTGAAGTTCTATCACACCACATGTTGTCACTTACATGTATGCTTACTTGACATATGTAACGCCTTAGGTATTTACAACACCACTGGTCACTATATGATAAAAGTGTGAAAATTAATCGTAAGAAATTTATATTAGTTCAAGTTTGCTCTGTGTAGATTTATTGTTCTGTTTCAGTGATGTTCTGTGACTAAATCTGAAGGGAAAAGATATCCCCTTTGGGGTCAAAGCCTGCTCCCCAATGGTTTCTGCTGACACTTTTGCAAGAGGCATATATACCCCTCGGGTCCCAGCAAGTTTTCACCAAGGTGGTAGGACCCAGCGATCCATTTCGGCCCTTTGCATACCTTGTTTATTCGTGTAGCCTGCCTTCCAGATAATCAATATGCACTTGCTTAGCATTTTATCCATTGGGTTATTATGGAATCAAACTAATCAAGAGTTCTAGACTTTGACAGGTTCTTCTTATTTGCTTTCATGTTACTATGGACAACTATGCCTAGGGTCTTGAAGTTCTATCACACCACATGTAGTCACTTACATGTATACTTACTTGACATATGTACTCTTTAGGTATTTACAACACCACTGGTCACTATATGATAAAAGTGTGAAAATTAATCGTAAGAAATTTATATTAGTTCAAGTTTGCTCTGTGTGGATTTATTGTTTATTGTTCTGTTTCAGTTATGTTCTTTGACATTTTGAATTTTCTGAAGGGAAAATATATCACCTACGGGGTCAAAGCCAGTTCCCCAATGGAATCAGCTGCAGCTTTTGAAAGAGACATATATACCCCTCGGGTCCCAGCAAGTTTTCACCAAGGTAGTAGGACCCAGCGATCCATTTCTCCCCTTTGCATACCTTGTTTATTCGTGTAGCCTTCCCTACAGATAATCAATATGCACTTGCTTAGCATTTCTTCCATTGGGTTATTATGAAATCAAACTAATCAAGAGTTCTAGACTTTGACAGGTTTTTCTTATTTGCTTTCATGTTACTATAGACAACTATGCCTAGGGTCTTGAAGTTCTATCACACCACATGTAGTCACTTACATGTATGCTTACTTGGCATATGTAACTCTTAAGGTATTTACAACACCACTGGTCACTATATGATAAAAGCGTGAAAATTAATCGTAAGAAATTTATATTAGTTCAAGTTTGCTCTGTGTGGATTTATTGTTCTGTTTCAGTGATGTTCAGTGACTAAATCTGAAGGGAAAAGATATCACCTATGGGGTCAAAGCCTGCTCCCCAATGGTATCTGCTGACACTTTTGCAAGAGACATATATACCCCTCGGGTCCCAGCAAGTTTTCACCAAGGTGGTAGGACCCAGCGATCCATTTCGGCCCTTTGCATACCTTGTTTATTCGTGTAGCCTGCCTTCCAGATAATCAATATGCACTTGCTTAGCATTTTATCCATTGGGTTATTATGGAATTAAACTAATCAAGAGTTCTAGACTTTGACAGGTTCTTCTTATTTGCTTTCATGTTACTATAGACAACTATGCCTAGGGTCTTGAAGTTCTATCACACCACATGTAGTCACTTACATGTATGCTTACTTGACATATGTAACGCCTTAGGTATTTACAACACCACTGGTCACTATATGATAAAAGTGTGAAAATTAATCGTAAGAAATTTATATTAGTTCAAGTTTGCTCTGTGTATATTTATTGTTCTGTTTCAGTGATGTTCTGTGACTAAATCTGAAGGGAAAAGATATCACCTATGGGGTCAAAGCCTGCTCCCCAATGGTTTCTGCTGACACTTTTGCAAGAGGCATATATACCCCTCGGGTCCCAGCAAGTTTTCACCAAGGTGGTAGGACCCAGCGATCCATTTCGGTCCTTTGCATACCTTGTTTATTCGTGTAGCCTGCCTTCCAGATAATCAATATGCACTTGCTTAGCATTTTATCCATTGGGTTATTATGGAATCAAACTAATCAAGAGTTCTAGACTTTGACAGGTTCTTCTTATTTGCTTTCATGTTACTATAGACAACTATGCCTAGGGTCTTGAAGTTCTATCACACCACATGTAGTCACTTACATGTATGCTTACTTGACATATGTAACGCCTTAGGTATTTACAACACCACTGGTCACTATATGATAAAAGTGTGAAAATTAATCGTAAGAAATTTATATTAGTTCAAGTTTGCTCTGTGTGGATTTATTGTTTATTGTTCTGTTTCAGTAATGTTCTTTGACATTTTGAATTTTCTGAAAGGAAAATATATCACCTACGGGGTCAAAGCCAGTTCCCCAATGGTATCAGCTGCAGCTTTTGCAAGAGACATATATACCCCTCGGGTCCCAGCAAGTTTTCACCAAGGTAGTAGGACCCAGCGATCCATTTCTCCCCTTTGCATACCTTGTTTATTTGTGTAGCCTTCCCTACAGATAATCAATATGCACTTGCTTAGCATTTCTTCTATTGGGTTATTATGAAATCAAACTAATCAAGAGTTCTAGACTTTGACAGGTTTTTCTTATTTGCTTTCATGTTACTATAGACAACTATGCCTATGGTCTTGAAGTTCTATCACACCACATGTAGTCACTTACATGTATGCTTACTTGGCATATGTAACTCTTAAGGTATTTTCAACACCACTGGTCACTATATGATAAAAGCGTGAAAATTAATCGTAAGAAATTTATTTTAGTTCAAGTTTGCTCTGTGTGGATGTATTGTTCTGTTCCAGTGATGTTCTTTGACTAAATCTGAAGGGAAAAGATATCACCTACGGGGTCAAAGCCTGTTCCCCAATGGTATCTGCTGAAGCTTTTGCAAGAGGCATATATACCCCTCGGGTCCCAGCAAGTTTTCACCAAGGTGGTAGGACCCAGCGATCCATTTCGGCCCTTTGCATACCTTGTTTATTCGTGTAGCCTGCCTTCCAGATAATCAATATGCACTTGCTTAGCACTTTATCCATTGGGTTATTATGGAATCAAACTAATCAAGAGTTCTAGACTTTGACAGGTTCTTCTTATTTGCTTTCATGTTACTATAGACAACTATGCCTAGGGTCTTGAAGTTCTATCACACCACATGTAGTCACTTACATGTATGCTTACTTGACATATGTACTCTTTAGGTATTTACAACACCACTGGTCACTATATGATAAAAGTGTGAAAATTAATCGTAAGAAATTTATATTAGTTCAAGATTGCTCTGTGTGGATTTATTGTTTATTGTTCTGTTTCAGTGATGTTCTTTGACATTTTGAATTTTCTGAAGGGAAAATATATCACCTACGGGGTCAAAGCCAGTTCCCCAGTGGTATCAGCTGCAGCTTTTGAAAGAGACATATATACCCCTCGGGTCCCAGCAAGTTTTCACCAAGGTGGTAGGACCCAGCGATCCATTTCTCCCCTTTGCATACCTTGTTTATTCGTGTAGCCTTCCCTACAGATAATCAATATGCACTTGCTTAGCATTTCTTCCATTGGGTTATTATGAAATCAAACTAATCAAGAGTTCTAGACTTTGACAGGTTTTTCTTATTTGCTTTCATGTTACTATAGACAACTATGCCTAGGGTCTTGAAGTTCTATCACACCACATGTAGTCACTTACATGTATGCCTACTCGGCATATGTAACTCTTAAGGTATTTACAACACCACTGGTCACTATATGATAAAAGCGTGAAAATTAATTGTAAGAAATTTATTTTAGTTCAAGTTTGCTCTGTGTGGATTTATTGTTCTGTTTCAGTGATGTTCTGTGACTAAATCTGAAGGGAAAAGATATCACCTATGGGGTCAAAGCCTGCTCCCCAATGGTTTCTGCTGACACTTTTGCAAGAGGCATATATACCCCTCGGGTCCCAGCAAGTTTTCACCAAGGTGGTAGGACCCAGCGATCCATTTCGGCCCTTTGCATACCTTGTTTATTCGTGTAGCCTGCCTTCCAGATAATCAATATGCACTTGCTTAGCATTTTATCCATTGGGCTATTATGGAATCAAACTAATCAAGAGTTCTAGACTTTGACAGGTTCTTCTTATTTGCTTTCATGTTACTATAGACAACTATGCCTAGGGTCTTGAAGTTCTATCACACCACATGTAGTCACTTACATGTATACTTACTTACTCTTTAGGTATTTACAACACCACTGGTCACTATATGATAAAAGTGTGAAAATTAATCGTAAGAAATTTATATTAGTTCAAGTTTGCTCTGTGTGGATTTATTGTTTATTGTTCTGTTTCAGTGATGTTCTTTGACATTTTGAATTTTCTTAAGGGAAAATATATCACCTACGGGGTCAAAGCCAGTTCCCCAATGGTATCAGCTGCAGCTTTTGCAAGAGACATATATACCCCTCGGGTCCCAGCAAGTTTTCACCAAGGTAGTAGGACCCAGCGATCCATTTCTCCCCTTTGCATACCTTGTTTATTCGTGTAGCCTTCCCTACAGATAATCAATATGCACTTGCTTGGCATTTCTTCTATTGGGTTATTATGAAATCAAACTAATCAAGAGTTCTAGACTTTGACAGGTTTTTCTTATTTGCTTTCATGTTACTATAGACAACTATGCCTATGGTCTTGAAGTTCTATCACACCACATGTAGTCACTTACATGTATGCTTACTTGGCATATGTAACTCTTAAGGTATTTACAACACCACTGGTCACTATATGATAAAAGCGTGAAAATTAATCGTAAGAAATTTATTTTAGTTCAAGTTTGCTCTGTGTGGATGTATTGTTCTGTTCCAGTGATGTTCTTTGACTAAATCTGAAGGGAAAAGATATCACCTACGGGGTCAAAGCCTGTTCCCCAATGGTATCTGCTGAAGCTTTTGCAAGAGGCATATATACCCCTCGGGTCCCAGCAAGTTTTCACCAAGGTGGTAGGACCCAGCGATCCATTTCGGCCCTTTGCATACCTTGTTTATTCGTGTAGCCTGCCTTCCAGATAATCAATATGCACTTGCTTAGCATTTTATCCATTGGGTTATTATGGAATCAAACTAATCAAGAGTTCTACACTTTGACAGGTTCTTCTTATTTGCTTTCATGTTACTATAGACAACTATGCCTAGGGTCTTGAAGTTCTATCACACCACATGTAGTCACTTACATGTATACTTACTTGACATATGTACTCTTTAGGTATTTACAACACCACTGGTCACTATATGATAAAAGCGTGAAAATTAATCGTAAGAAATTTATATTAGTTCAAGTTTGCTCTGTGTGGATTTATTGTTCTGTTTCAGTGATGTTCTGTGACTAAATCTGAAGGGAAAAGATATCACCTATGGGGTCAAAGCCTGCTCCCCAATGGTATCTGCTGACACTTTTGCAAGAGACATATATACCCCTCGGGTCCCAGCAAGTTTTCACCAAGGTGGTAGGACCCAGCGATCCATTTCGGCCCTTTGCATACCTTGTTTATTCGTGTAGCCTTCCCTACAGATAATCAATATGCACTTCCTTAGCATTTCTTCCATTGGGTTATTATGAAATCAAACTAATCAAGAGTTCTAGACTTTGACAGGTTTTTCTTATTTGCTTTCATGTTACTATAGACAACTATGCCTAGGGTCTTGAAGTTCTATCACACCACATGTAGTCACTTACATGTATGCTTACTTGACATATGTAACGCCTTAGGTATTTACAACACCACTGGTCACTATATGATAAAAGTGTGAAAATTAATCGTAAGAAATTTATATTAGTTCAAGTTTGCTCTGTGTAGATTTATTGTTCTGTTTCAGTGATGTTCTGTGACTAAATCTGAAGGGAAAAGATATCACCTTTGGGGTCAAAGCCTGCTCCCCAATGGTTTCTGCTGACACTTTTGCAAGAGGCATATATACCCCTCGGGTCCCAGCAAGTTTTCACCAAGGTGGTAGGACCCAGCGATCCATTTCGGCCCTTTGCATACCTTGTTTATTCGTGTAGCCTGCCTTCCAGATAATCAATATGCACTTGCTTAGCATTTTATCCATTGGGTTATTATGGAATCAAACTAATCAAGAGTTCTAGACTTTGACAGGTTCTTCTTATTTGCTTTCATGTTACTATGGACAACTATGCCTAGGGTCTTGAAGTTCTATCACACCACATGTAGTCACTTACATGTATAATTACTTGACATATGTACTCTTTAGGTATTTACAACACCACTGGTCACTATATGATAAAAGTGTGAAAATTAATCGTAAGAAATTTATATTAGTTCAAGTTTGCTCTGTGTGGATTTATTGTTTATTGTTCTGTTTCAGTTATGTTCTTTGACATTTTGAATTTTCTGAAGGGAAAATATATCACCTACGGGGTCAAAGCCAGTTCCCCAATGGTATCAGCTGCAGCTTTTGAAAGAGACATATATACCCCTCGGGTCCCAGCAAGTTTTCACCAAGGTGGTAGGACCCAGCGATCCATTTCTCCCCTTTGCATACCTTGTTTATTCGTGTAGCCTTCCCTACAGATAATCAATATGCACTTGCTTAGCATTTCTTCCATTGGGTTATTATGAAATCAAACTAATCAAGAGTTCTAGACTTTGACAGGTTTTTCTTATTTGCTTTCATGTTACTATAGACAACTATGCCTAGGGTCTTGAAGTTCTATCACACCACATGTTGTCACTTACATGTATGCTTACTTGACATATGTAACGCCTTAGGTATTTACAACACCACTGGTCACTATATGATAAAAGTGTGAAAATTAATCGTAAGAAATTTATATTAGTTCAAGTTTGCTCTGTGTAGATTTATTGTTCTGTTTCAGTGATGTTCTGTGACTAAATCTGAAGGGAAAAGATATCCCCTTTGGGGTCAAAGCCTGCTCCCCAATGGTTTCTGCTGACACTTTTGCAAGAGGCATATATACCCCTCGGGTCCCAGCAAGTTTTCACCAAGGTGGTAGGACCCAGCGATCCATTTCGGCCCTTTGCATACCTTGTTTATTCGTGTAGCCTGCCTTCCAGATAATCAATATGCACTTGCTTAGCATTTTATCCATTGGGTTATTATGGAATCAAACTAATCAAGAGTTCTAGACTTTGACAGGTTCTTCTTATTTGCTTTCATGTTACTATAGACAACTATGCCTAGGGTCTTGAAGTTCTATCACACCACATGTAGTCACTTACATGTATGCTTACTTGACATATGTAACTCCTTAGGTATTTACAACACCACTGGTCACTATATGATAAAAGTGTGAAAATTAATCGTAAGAAATTTATATTAGTTCAAGTTTGCTCTGTG
Organism: Scardinius erythrophthalmus; assembly: GCF_964197995.2. Classification (NCBI taxonomy): domain Eukaryota; kingdom Metazoa; phylum Chordata; class Actinopteri; order Cypriniformes; family Leuciscidae; genus Scardinius; species Scardinius erythrophthalmus. The sequence goes on from NC_138234.1 coordinate 41,106,611, forward strand.
TAGATTTATTGTTCTGTTTCAGTGATGTTCTCTGACTAAATCTGAAGGGAAAAGATATCACCTATGGGGTCAAAGCCTGCTCCCCAATGGTTTCTGCTGACACTTTTGCAAGAGGCATATATACCCCTCGGGTCCCAGCAAGTTTTCACCAAGGTGGTAGGACCCAGCGATCCATTTCGGCCCTTTGCATACCTTGTATATTCGTGTAGCCTGCCTTCCAGATAATCAATATGCACTTGCTTAGCATTTTATCCATTGGGTTATTATGGAATCAAACTAATCAAGAGTTCTAGACTTTGACAGGTTCTTCTTATTTGCTTTCATGTTACTATAGACAACTATGCCTAGGGTCTTGAAGTTCTATCACACCACATGTAGTCACTTACATGTATACTTACTTGACATATGTACTCTTCAGGTATTTACAACACCACTGGTCACTATATGATAAAAGCGTGAAAATTAATCGTAAGAAATTTATATTAGTTCAAGTTTGCTCTGTGTGGATTTATTGTTCTGTTTCAGTGATGTTCAGTGACTAAATCTGAAGGGAAAAGATATCACCTATGGGGTCAAAGCCTGCTCCCCAATGGTATCTGCTGCAGCTTTTGCAAGAGACATATATACCCCTCGGGTCCCAGCAAGTTTTCACCAAGGTAGTAGGACCCAGCGATCCATTTCTCCCCTTTGCATACCTTGTTTATTTGTGTAGCCTTCCCTACAGATAATCAATATGCACTTGCTTAGCATTTCTTCTATTGGGTTATTATGAAATCAAACTAATCAAGAGTTCTAGACTTTGACAGGTTTTTCTTATTTGCTTTCATGTTACTATAGACAACTATGCCTATGGTCTTGAAGTTCTATCACACCACATGTAGTCACTTACATGTATGCTTACTTGGCATATGTAACTCTTAAGGTATTTTCAACACCACTGGTCACTATATGATAAAAGCGTGAAAATTAATCGTAAGAAATTTATTTTAGTTCAAGTTTGCTCTGTGTGGATGTATTGTTCTGTTCCAGTGATGTTCTTTGACTAAATCTGAAGGGAAAAGATATCACCTACGGGGTCAAAGCCTGTTCCCCAATGGTATCTGCTGAAGCTTTTGCAAGAGGCATATATACCCCTCGGGTCCCAGCAAGTTTTCACCAAGGTGGTAGGACCCAGCGATCCATTTCGGCCCTTTGCATACCTTGTTTATTCGTGTAGCCTGCCTTCCAGATAATCAATATGCACTTGCTTAGCACTTTATCCATTGGGTTATTATGGAATCAAACTAATCAAGAGTTCTAGACTTTGACAGGTTCTTCTTATTTGCTTTCATGTTACTATAGACAACTATGCCTAGGGTCTTGAAGTTCTATCACACCACATGTAGTCACTTACATGTATGCTTACTTGACATATGTAACTCCTTAGGTATTTACAACACCACTGGTCACTATATGATAAAAGTGTGAAAATTAATCGTAAGAAATTTATATTAGTTCAAGTTTGCTCTGTGTAGATTTATTGTTTATTGTTCTGTTTCAGTGATGTTCTTTGACATTTTGAATTTTCTGAAGGGAAAATATATCACCTACGGGGTCAAAGCCAGTTCCCCAGTGGTATCAGCTGCAGCTTTTGAAAGAGACATATATACCCCTCGGGTCCCAGCAAGTTTTCACCAAGGTGGTAGGACCCAGCGATCCATTTCTCCCCTTTGCATACCTTGTTTATTCGTGTAGCCTTCCCTACAGATAATCAATATGCACTTGCTTAGCATTTCTTCCATTGGGTTATTATGAAATCAAACTAATCAAGAGTTCTAGACTTTGACAGGTTTTTCTTATTTGCTTTCATGTTACTATAGACAACTATGCCTAGGGTCTTGAAGTTCTATCACACCACATGTAGTCACTTACATGTATGCTTACTCGGCATATGTAACTCTTAAGGTATTTACAACACCACTGGTCACTATATGATAAAAGCGTGAAAATTAATTGTAAGAAATTTATTTTAGTTCAAGTTTGCTCTGTGTGGATTTATTGTTCTGTTTCAGTGATGTTCTGTGACTAAATCTGAAGGGAAAAGATATCACCTATGGGGTCAAAGCCTGCTCCCCAATGGTTTCTGCTGACACTTTTGCAAGAGGCATATATACCCCTCGGGTCCCAGCAAGTTTTCACCAAGGTGGTAGGACCCAGCGATCCATTTCGGCCCTTTGCATACCTTGTTTATTCGTGTAGCCTGCCTTCCAGATAATCAATATGCACTTGCTTAGCATTTTATCCATTGGGCTATTATGGAATCAAACTAATCAAGAGTTCTAGACTTTGACAGGTTCTTCTTATTTGCTTTCATGTTACTATAGACAACTATGCCTAGGGTCTTGAAGTTCTATCACACCACATGTAGTCACTTACATGTATACTTACTTACTCTTTAGGTATTTACAACACCACTGGTCACTATATGATAAAAGTGTGAAAATTAATCGTAAGAAATTTATATTAGTTCAAGTTTGCTCTGTGTGGATTTATTGTTTATTGTTCTGTTTCAGTGATGTTCTTTGACATTTTGAATTTTCTTAAGGGAAAATATATCACCTACGGGGTCAAAGCCAGTTCCCCAATGGTATCAGCTGCAGCTTTTGCAAGAGACATATATACCCCTCGGGTCCCAGCAAGTTTTCACCAAGGTAGTAGGACCCAGCGATCCATTTCTCCCCTTTGCATACCTTGTTTATTCGTGTAGCCTTCCCTACAGATAATCAATATGCACTTGCTTGGCATTTCTTCTATTGGGTTATTATGAAATCAAACTAATCAAGAGTTCTAGACTTTGACAGGTTTTTCTTATTTGCTTTCATGTTACTATAGACAACTATGCCTATGGTCTTGAAGTTCTATCACACCACATGTAGTCACTTACATGTATGCTTACTTGGCATATGTAACTCTTAAGGTATTTACAACACCACTGGTCACTATATGATAAAAGCGTGAAAATTAATCGTAAGAAATTTATTTTAGTTCAAGTTTGCTCTGTGTGGATGTATTGTTCTGTTCCAGTGATGTTCTTTGACTAAATCTGAAGGGAAAAGATATCACCTACGGGGTCAAAGCCTGTTCCCCAATGGTATCTGCTGAAGCTTTTGCAAGAGGCATATATACCCCTCGGGTCCCAGCAAGTTTTCACCAAGGTGGTAGGACCCAGCGATCCATTTCGGCCCTTTGCATACCTTGTTTATTCGTGTAGCCTGCCTTCCAGATAATCAATATGCACTTGCTTAGCATATTATCCATTGGGTTATTATGGAATCAAACTAATCAAGAGTTCTACACTTTGACAGGTTCTTCTTATTTGCTTTCATGTTACTATAGACAACTATGCCTAGGTTCTTGAAGTTCTATCACACCACATGTAGTCACTTACATGTATACTTACTTGACATATGTACTCTTTAGGTATTTACAACACCACTGGTCACTATATGATAAAAGCGTGAAAATTAATCGTAAGAAATTTATATTAGTTCAAGTTTGCTCTGTGTGGATTTATTGTTCTGTTTCAGTGATGTTCTGTGACTAAATCTGAAGGGAAAAGATATCACCTATGGGGTCAAAGCCTGCTCCCCAATGGTATCTGCTGACACTTTTGCAAGAGGCATATATACCCCTCGGGTCCCAGCAAGTTTTCACCAAGGTGGTAGGACCCAGCGATCCATTTCGGCCCTTTGCATACCTTGTTTATTCGTGTAGCCTGCCTTCCAGATAATCAATATGCACTTGCTTAGCATTTTATCCATTGGGTTATTATGGAATCAAACTAATCAAGAGTTCTAGACTTTGACAGGTTCTTCTTATTTGCTTTCATGTTACTATAGACAACTATGCCTAGGGTCTTGAAGTTCTATCACACCACATGTTGTCACTTACATGTATGCTTACTTGACATATGTAACGCCTTAGGTATTTACAACACCACTGGTCACTATATGATAAAAGTGTGAAAATTAATCGTAAGAAATTTATATTAGTTCAAGTTTGCTCTGTGTAGATTTATTGTTCTGTTTCAGTGATGTTCTGTGACTAAATCTGAAGGGAAAAGATATCACCTTTGGGGTCAAAGCCTGCTCCCCAATGGTTTCTGCTGACACTTTTGCAAGAGGCATATATACCCCTCGGGTCCCAGCAAGTTTTCAACAAGGTGGTAGGACCCAGCGATCCATTTCGGCCCTTTGCATACCTTGTTTATTCGTGTAGCCTGCCTTCCAGATAATCAATATGCACTTGCTTAGCATTTTATCCATTGGGTTATTATGGAATCAAACTAATCAAGAGTTCTAGACTTTGACAGGTTCTTCTTATTTGCTTTCATGTTACTATGGACAACTATGCCTAGGGTCTTGAAGTTCTATCACACCACATGTAGTCACTTACATGTATAATTACTTGACATATGTACTCTTTAGGTATTTACAACACCACTGGTCACTATATGATAAAAGTGTGAAAATTAATCGTAAGAAATTTATATTAGTTCAAGTTTGCTCTGTGTGGATTTATTGTTTATTGTTCTGTTTCAGTTATGTTCTTTGACATTTTGAATTTTCTGAAGGGAAAATATATCACCTACGGGGTCAAAGCCAGTTCCCCAATGGTATCAGCTGCAGCTTTTGAAAGAGACATATATACCCCTCGGGTCCCAGCAAGTTTTCACCAAGGTGGTAGGACCCAGCGATCCATTTCTCCCCTTTGCATACCTTGTTTATTCGTGTAGCCTTCCCTACAGATAATCAATATGCACTTGCTTAGCATTTCTTCCATTGGGTTATTATGAAATCAAACTAATCAAGAGTTCTAGACTTTGACAGGTTTTTCTTATTTGCTTTCATGTTACTATAGACAACTATGCCTAGGGTCTTGAAGTTCTATCACACCACATGTTGTCACTTACATGTATGCTTACTTGACATATGTAACGCCTTAGGTATTTACAACACCACTGGTCACTATATGATAAAAGTGTGAAAATTAATCGTAAGAAATTTATATTAGTTCAAGTTTGCTCTGTGTAGATTTATTGTTCTGTTTCAGTGATGTTCTGTGACTAAATCTGAAGGGAAAAGATATCACCTTTGGGGTCAAAGCCTGCTCCCCAATGGTTTCTGCTGACACTTTTGCAAGAGGCATATATACCCCTCGGGTCCCAGCAAGTTTTCACCAAGGTGGTAGGACCCAGCGATCCATTTCGGCCCTTTGCATACCTTGTTTATTCGTGTAGCCTGCCTTCCAGATAATCAATATGCACTTGCTTAGCATTTTACCATTGGGTTATTATGGAATCAAACTAATCAAGAGTTCTAGACTTTGACAGGTTCTTCTTATTTGCTTTCATGTTACTATGGACAACTATGCCTAGGGTCTTGAAGTTCTATCACACCACATGTAGTCACTTACATGTATACTTACTTGACATATGTACTCTTTAGGTATTTACAACACCACTGGTCACTATATGATAAAAGTGTGAAAATTAATCGTAAGAAATTTATATTAGTTCAAGTTTGCTCTGTGTGGATTTATTGTTTATTGTTCTGTTTCAGTTATGTTCTTTGACATTTTGAATTTTCTGAAGGGAAAATATATCACCTACGGGGTCAAAGCCAGTTCCCCAATGGTATCAGCTGCAGCTTTTGAAAGAGACATATATACCCCTCGGGTCCCAGCAAGTTTTCACCAAGGTGGTAGGACCCAGCGATCCATTTCTCCCCTTTGCATACCTTGTTTATTCGTGTAGCCTTCCCTACAGATAATCAATATGCACTTGCTTAGCATTTCTTCCATTGGGTTATTATGAAATCAAACTAATCAAGAGTTCTAGACTTTGACAGGTTTTTCTTATTTGCTTTCATGTTACTATAGACAACTATGCCTAGGGTCTTGAAGTTCTATCACACCACATGTAGTCACTTACATGTATGCTTACTTGGCATATGTAACTCTTAAGGTATTTACAACACCACTGGTCACTATATGATAAAAGCGTGAAAATTAATTGTAAGAAATTTAATTTAGTTCAAGTTTGCTCTGTGTATATTTATTGTTCTGTTTCAGTGATGTTCTGTGACTAAATCTGAAGGGAAAAGATATCACCTATGGGGTCAAAGCCTGCTCCCCAATGGTTTCTGCTGAGACTTTTGCAAGAGGCATATATACCCCTCGGGTCCCAGCAAGTTTTCACCAAGGTGGTAGGACCCAGCGATCCATTTCGGCCCTTTGCATACCTTGTTTATTCGTGTAGCCTGCCTTCCAGATAATCAATATGCACTTGCTTAGCATTTTATCCATTGGGTTATTATGGAATCAAACTAATCAAGAGTTCTAGACTTTGACAGGTTCTTCTTATTTGCTTTCATGTTACTATAGACAACTATGCCTAGGGTCTTGAAGTTCTATCACACCACATGTAGTCACTTACATGTATACTTACTTACTCTTTAGGTATTTACAACACCACTGGTCACTATATGATAAAATTGTGAAAATTAATCGTAAGAAATTTATATTAGTTCAAGTTTGCTCTGTGTGGATTTATTGTTTATTGTTCTGTTTCAGTTATGTTCTTTGACATTTTGAATTTTCTGAAGGGAAAATATATCACCTACGGGGTCAAAGCCAGTTCCCCAGTGGTATCAGCTGCAGCTTTTGAAAGAGACATATATACCCCTCGGGTCCCAGCAAGTTTTCACCAAGGTGGTAGGACCCAGCGATCCATTTCTCCCCTTTGCATACCTTGTTTATTCGTGTAGCCTTCCCTACAGATAATCAATATGCACTTGCTTAGCATTTCTTCCATTGGGTTATTATGAAATCAAACTAATCAAGAGTTCTAGACTTTGACAGGTTCTTCTTATTTGCTTTCATGTTACTATAGACAACTATGCCTAGGGTCTTGAAGTTCTATCACACCACATGTAGTCACTTACATGTATGCTTACTTGACATATGTAACGCCTTAGGTATTTACAACACCACTGGTCACTATATGATAAAAGTGTGAAAATTAATCGTAAGAAATTTATATTAGTTCAAGTTTGCTCTGTGTAGATTTATTGTTCTGTTTCAGTGATGTTCTCTGATTAAATCTGAAGGGAAAAGATATCACCTATGGGGTCAAAGCCTGCTCCCCAATGGTTTCTGCTGACACTTTTGCAAGAGGCATATATACCCCTCGGGTCCCAGCAAGTTTTCACCAAGGTGGTAGTACCCAGCGATCCATTTCGGCCCTTTGCATACCTTGTTTATTCGTGTAGCCTGCCTTCCAGATAATCAATATGCACTTGCTTAGCATTTTATCCATTGGGTTATTATGGAATCAAACTAATCAAGAGTTCTAGACTTTGACAGGTTCTTCTTATTTGCTTTCATGTTACTATAGACAACTATGCCTAGGGTCTTGAAGTTCTATCACACCACATGTAGTCACTTACATGTATGCTTACTTGACATATGTAACTCCTTAGGTATTTACAACACCACTGGTCACTATATGATAAAAGTGTGAAAATTAATCGTAAGAAATTTATATTAGTTCAAGTTTGCTCTGTGTAGATTTATTGTTCTGTTTCAGTGATGTTCTCTGACTAAATCTGAAGGGAAAAGATATCACCTATGGGGTCAAAGCCTGCTCCCCAATGGTTTCTGCTGACACTTTTGCAAGAGGCATATATACCCCTCGGGTCCCAGCAAGTTTTCACCAAGGTGGTAGGACCCAGCGATCCATTTCGGCCCTTTGCATACCTTGTTTATTCGTGTAGCCTGCCTTCCAGATAATCAATATGCACTTGCTTAGCATTTTATCCATTGGGTTATTATGGAATCAAACTAATCAAGAGTTCTAGACTTTGACAGGTTCTTCTTATTTGCTTTCATGTTACTATAGACAACTATGCCTAGGGTCTTGAAGTTCTATCACACCACATGTAGTCACTTACATGTATACTTACTTGACATATGTACTCTTTAGGTATTTACAACACCACTGGTCACTATATGATAAAAGCGTGAAAATTAATCGTAAGAAATTTATATTAGTTCAAGTTTGCTCTGTGTGGATTTATTGTTCTGTTTCAGTGATGTTCTGTGACTAAATCTGAAGGGAAAAGATATCACCTATGGGGTCAAAGCCTGCTCCCCAATGGTATCTGCTGACACTTTTGCAAGAGACATATATACCCCTCGGGTCCCAGCAAGTTTTCACCAAGGTGGTAGGACCCAGCGATCCATTTCGGCCCTTTGCATACCTTGTTTATTCGTGTAGCCTGCCTTCCAGATAATCAATATGCACTTGCTTAGCATTTTATCCATTGGGTTATTATGGAATTAAACTAATCAAGAGTTCTAGACTTTGACAGGTTCTTCTTATTTGCTTTCATGTTACTATAGACAACTATGCCTAGGGTCTTGAAGTTCTATCACACCACATGTAGTCACTTACATGTATGCTTACTTGACATATGTAACGCCTTAGGTATTTACAACACCACTGGTCACTATATGATAAAAGTGTGAAAATTAATCGTAAGAAATTTATATTAGTTCAAGTTTGCTCTGTGTATATTTATTGTTCTGTTTCAGTGATGTTCTGTGACTAAATCTGAAGGGAAAAGATATCACCTATGGGGTCAAAGCCTGCTCCCCAATGGTTTCTGCTGACACTTTTGCAAGAGGCATATATACCCCTCGGGTCCCAGCAAGTTTTCACCAAGGTGGTAGGACCCAGCGATCCATTTCGGTCCTTTGCATACCTTGTTTATTCGTGTAGCCTGCCTTCCAGATAATCAATATGCACTTGCTTAGCATTTTATCCATTGGGTTATTATGGAATCAAACTAATCAAGAGTTCTAGACTTTGACAGGTTCTTCTTATTTGCTTTCATGTTACTATAGACAACTATGCCTAGGGTCTTGAAGTTCTATCACACCACATGTAGTCACTTACATGTATGCTTACTTGACATATGTAACGCCTTAGGTATTTACAACACCACTGGTCACTATATGATAAAAGCGTGAAAATTAATCGTAAGAAATTTATTTTAGTTCAAGTTTGCTCTGTGTGGATGTATTGTTCTGTTCCAGTGATGTTCTTTGACTAAATCTGAAGGGAAAAGATATCACCTACGGGGTCAAAGCCTGCTCCCCAATTGTATCTGCTGAAGCTTTTGCAAGAGGCATATATACCCCTCGGGTCCCAGCAAGTTTTCACCAAGGTGGTAGGACCCAGCGATCCATTTCGGCCCTTTGCATACCTTGTTTATTCGTGTAGCCTGCCTTCCAGATAATCAATATGCACTTGCTTAGCATTTTATCCATTGGGTTATTATGGAATCAAACTAATCAAGAGTTCTAGACTCTGACAGGTTATTCTTATTTGCTTTCATGTTACTATAGACAACTATGCCTAGGGTCTTGAAGTTCTATCACACCACATGTAGTCACTTACATGAATACTTACTTACTCTTTAGGTATTTACAACACCACTGGTCACTATATGATAAAAGTGTGAAAATTAATCGTAAGAAATTTATATTAGTTCAAGTTTGCTCTGTGTGGATTTATTGTTTATTGTTCTGTTTCAGTGATGTTCTTTGACATTTTGAATTTTCTGAAGGGAAAATATATCACCTACGGGGTCAAAGCCTGTTCCCCAATGGTATCAGCTGCAGCTTTTGCAAGAGACATATATACCCCTCGGGTCCCAGCAAGTTTTCACCAAGGTAGTAGGACCCAGCGATCCATTTCTCCCCTTTGCATACCTTGTTTATTTGTGTAGCCTACCCTACAGATAATCAATATGCACTTGCTTAGCATTTCTTCTATTGGGTTATTATGAAATCAAACTAATCAAGAGTTCTAGACTTTGACAGGTTTTTCTTATTTGCTTTCATGTTACTATAGACAACTATGCCTATGGTCTTAAAGTTCTATCACACCACATGTAGTCACTTACATGTATGCTTACTTGGCATATGTAACTCTTAAGGTATTTACAACACCACTGGTCACTATATGATAAAAGCGTGAAAATTAATCGTAAGAAATTTATTTTAGTTCAAGTTTGCTCTGTGTGGATTTATTGTTCTGTTTAAGTGATGTTCTTTGACTAAATCTGAAGGGAAAAGATATCACCTATGGGGTCAAAGCCTGTTCCCCAATGGTATCTGCTGCAGCTTTTGCAAGAGGCATATATACCCCTCGGGTCCCAGCAAGTTTTCACCAAGGTGGTCGGACCCAGCGATCCATTTCTCCCCTTTGCATACCTTGTTTATTCGTGTACCCTTCCTTACAGATAATCAATATGCACTTGCTTAGCATTTCTTCCATTGGGTTATTATGAAATCAAACTAATCAAGAGTTCTAGACTTTGACAGGTTCTTCTTATTTTATTTCATTTTACTATAGACAACTATGCCTAGGGTCTTGAAGTTCTATCACACCACATGTAGTCACTTACATTTATGCTTACTTGGCATATATAATTCTTTAGGTATTTACAACACCACTGGTCACTAAATGATAAAAGTGTGAAAATTAATTGTAAGAAGAAGTTTATATTAGTTCAAGTTTGCTCTGTGTGGATGTATTGTTCTGTTCCAGTGATTTTCTGTGACTAAATCTGAAGGGAAAAGATATCACCTATGGGGTCAAAGCCTGCTCCCCAATGGTATCTGCTGACACTTTTGCAAGAGGCATATATACCCCTCGGGTCCCAGCAAGTTTTCACCAAGGTGGTAGGACCCAGCGATCCATCTCGGCCCTTTGCATACCTTGTTTATTCGTGTAGCCTGCCTTCCAGATAATCAATATGCACTTGCTTAGCATTTTATCCATTGGGTTATTATGGAATCAAACTAATCAAGAGTTCTAGACTTTGACAGGTTCTTCTTATTTGCTTTCATGTTACTATAGACAACTATGCCTAGGGTCTTGAAGTTCTATCACCACATGTAGTCACTTACATGTATACTTACTTGACATATGTACTCTTTAGGTATTTACAACACCACTGGTCACTATATGACAAAAGCGTGAAAATTAATCGTAAAAAATTTATATTAGTTCAAGTTTGCTCTGTGTGGATTTATTGTTCTGTTTCAGTGATGTTCTGTGACTAAATCTGAAGGGAAAAGATATCACCTATGGGGTCAAAGCCTGCTCCCCAATGGTATCTGCTGACACTTTTGCAAGAGACATATATACCCCTCGGGTCCCAGCAAGTTTTCACCAAGGTGGTAGGACCCAGCGATCCATTTCGGCCCTTTGCATACCTTGTTTATTCGTGTAGCCTGCCTTCCAGATAATCAATATGCACTTGCTTAGCATTTTATCCATTGGGTTATTATGGAATTAAACTAATCAAGAGTTCTAGACTTTGACAGGTTCTTCTTATTTGCTTTCATGTTACTATAGACAACTATGCCTAGGGTCTTGAAGTTCTATCACACCACATGTAGTCACTTACATGTATGCTTACTTGACATATGTAACGCCTTAGGTATTTACAACACCACTGGTCACTATATGATAAAAGTGTGAAAATTAATCGTAAGAAATTTATATTAGTTCAAGTTTGCTCTGTGTAGATTTATTGTTCTGTTTCAGTGATGTTCTGTGATTAAATCTGAAGGGAAAAGATATCACCTATGGGGTCAAAGCCTGCTCCCCAATGGTTTCTGCTGAAGCTTTTGCAAGAGGCATATATACCCCTCGGGTCCCAGCAAGTTTTCACCAAGGTGGTAGGACCAAGCGATCCATTTCGGCCCTTTGCATACCTTGTTTATTCGTGTAGCCTGCCTTCCAGATAATCAATATGCACTTGCTTAGCATTTTATCCATTGGGTTATTATGGAATCAAACTAATCAAGAGTTCTAGACTTTGACAGGTTCTTCTTATTTGCTTTCATGTTACTATAGACAACTATGCCTATGGTCTTGAAGTTCTATCACACCACATGTAGTCACTTACATGTATACTTACTTACTCTTTAGGTATTTACAACACCACTGGTCACTATATGATAAAAGTGTGAAAATTAATCGTAAGAAATTTATATTAGTTCAAGTTTGCTCTGTGTGGATTTATTGATTATTGTTCTGTTTCAGTGATGTTCTTTGACATTTTGAATTTTCTTAAGGGAAAATATATCACCTACGGGGTCAAAGCCAGTTCCCCAATGGTATCAGCTGCAGCTTTTGCAAGAGACATATATACCCCTCGGGTCCCAGCAAGTTTTCACCAAGGTAGTAGGACCCAGCGATCCATTTCTCCCCTTTGCATACCTTGTTTATTCGTGTAGCCTTCCCTACAGATAATCAATATGCACTTGCTTAGCATTTCTTCTATTGGGTTATTATGAAATCAAACTAATCAAGAGTTCTAGACTTTGACAGGTTTTTCTTATTTGCTTTCATGTTACTATAGACAACTATGCCTATGGTCTTGAAGTTCTATCACACCACATGTAGTCACTTACATGTATGCTTACTTGGCATATGTAACTCTTAAGGTATTTACAACACCACTGGTCACTATATGATAAAAGCGTGAAAATTAATCGTAAGAAATTTATTTTAGTTCAAGTTTGCTCTGTGTGGATGTATTGTTCTTTTCCAGTGATGTTCTTTGACTAAATCTGAAGGGAAAAGATATCACCTACGGGGTCAAAGCCTGTTCCCCAATGGTATCTGCTGAAGCTTTTGCAAGAGGCATATATACCCCTCGGGTCCCAGCAAGTTTTCACCAAGGTGGTAGGACCCAGCGATCCATTTCGGCCCTTTGCATACCTTGTTTATTCGTGTAGCCTGCCTTCCAGATAATCAATATGCACTTGCTTAGCATTTTATCCATTGGGTTATTATGGAATCAAACTAATCAAGAGTTCTACACTTTGACAGGTTCTTCTTATTTGCTTTCATGTTACTATAGACAACTATGCCTAGGGTCTTGAAGTTCTATCACACCACATGTAGTCACTTACATGTATGCTTACTTGACATATGTAACTCCTTAGGTATTTACAACACCACTGGTCACTATATGATAAAAGTGTGAAAATTAATCGTAAGAAATTTATATTAGTTCAAGTTTGCTCTGTGTAGATTTATTGTTCTGTTTCAGTGATGTTCTCTGATTAAATCTGAAGGGAAAAGATATCACCTATGGGGTCAAAGCCTGCTCCCCAATGGTTTCTGCTGACACTTTTGCAAGAGGCATATATACCCCTCGGGTCCCAGCAAGTTTTCACCAAGGTGGTAGTACCCAGCGATCCATTTCGGCCCTTTGCATACCTTGTTTATTCGTGTAGCCTGCCTTCCAGATAATCAATATGCACTTGCTTAGCATTTTATCCATTGGGTTATTATGGAATCAAACTAATCAAGAGTTCTAGACTTTGACAGGTTCTTCTTATTTGCTTTCATGTTACTATAGACAACTATGCCTAGGGTCTTGAAGTTCTATCACACCACATGTAGTCACTTACATGTATGCTTACTTGACATATGTAACTCCTTAGGTATTTACAACACCACTGGTCACTATATGATAAAAGTGTGAAAATTAATCGTAAGAAATTTATATTAGTTCAAGTTTGCTCTGTGTAGATTTATTGTTCTGTTTCAGTGATGTTCTCTGACTAAATCTGAAGGGAAAAGATATCACCTATGGGGTCAAAGCCTGCTCCCCAATGGTTTCTGCTGACACTTTTGCAAGAGGCATATATACCCCTCGGGTCCCAGCAAGTTTTCACCAAGGTGGTAGGACCCAGCGATCCATTTCGGCCCTTTGCATACCTTGTTTATTCGTGTAGCCTGCCTTCCAGATAATCAATATGCACTTGCTTAGCATTTTATCCATTGGGTTATTATGGAATCAAACTAATCAAGAGTTCTAGACTTTGACAGGTTCTTCTTATTTGCTTTCATGTTACTATAGACAACTATGCCTAGGGTCTTGAAGTTCTATCACACCACATGTAGTCACTTACATGTATACTTACTTGACATATGTACTCTTTAGGTATTTACAACACCACTAGTCACTATATGATAAAAGCGTGAAAATTAATCGTAAGAAATTTATATTAGTTCAAGTTTGCTCTGTGTGGATTTATTGTTCTGTTTCAGTGATGTTCTGTGACTAAATCTGAAGGGAAAAGATATCACCTATGGGGTCAAAGCCTGCTCCCCAATGGTATCTGCTGACACTTTTGCAAGAGACATATATACCCCTCGGGTCCCAGCAAGTTTTCACCAAGGTGGTAGGACCCAGCGATCCATTTCGGCCCTTTGCATACCTTGTTTATTCGTGTAGCCTGCCTTCCAGATAATCAATATGCACTTGCTTAGCATTTTATCCATTGGGTTATTATGGAATCAAACTAATCAAGAGTTCTAGACTTTGACAGGTTCTTCTTATTTGCTTTCATGTTACTATAGACAACTATGCCTAGGGTCTTGAAGTTCTATCACACCACATGTAGTCACTTACATGTATGCTTACTTGACATATGTAACGCCTTAGGTATTTACAACACCACTGGTCACTATATGATAAAAGTGTGAAAATTAATCGTAAGAAATTTATATTAGTTCAAGTTTGCTCTGTGTATATTTATTGTTCTGTTTCAGTGATGTTCTGTGACTAAATCTGAAGGGAAAAGATATCACCTATGGGGTCAAAGCCTGCTCCCCAATGGTTTCTGCTGACACTTTTGCAAGAGGCATATATACCCCTCGGGTCCCAGCAAGTTTTCACCAAGGTGGTAGGACCCAGCGATCCATTTCGGCCCTTTGCATACCTTGTTTATTCGTGTAGCCTGCCTTCCAGATAATCAATATGCACTTGCTTAGCATTTTATCCATTGGGTTATTATGGAATCAAACTAATCAAGAGTTCTAGACTTTGACAGGTTCTTCTTATTTGCTTTCATGTTACTATAGACAACTATGCCTATGGTCTTGAAGTTCTATCACACCACATGTAGTCACTTACATGTATACTTACTTACTCTTTAGGTATTTACAACACCACTGGTCACTATATGATAAAAGTGTGAAAATTAATCGTAAGAAATTTATATTAGTTCAAGTTTGCTCTGTGTGGATTTATTGTTTATTGTTCTGTTTCAGTGATGTTCTTTGACATTTTGAATTTTCTGAAAGGAAAATATATCACCTACGGGGTCAAAGCCAGTTCCCCAATGGTATCAGCTGCAGCTTTTGCAAGAGACATATATACCCCTCGGGTCCCAGCAAGTTTTCACCAAGGTAGTAGGACCCAGCGATCCATTTCTCCCCTTTGCATACCTTGTTTATTCGTGTAGCCTTCCCTACAGATAATCAATATGCACTTGCTTAGCATTTCTTCTATTGGGTTATTATGAAATCAAACTAATCAAGAGTTCTAGACTTTGACAGGTTTTTCTTATTTGCTTTCATGTTACTATAGACAACTATGCCTATGGTCTTGAAGTTCTATCACACCACATGTAGTCACTTACATGTATGCTTACTTGGCATATGTAACTCTTAAGGTATTTTCAACACCACTGGTCACTATATGATAAAAGCGTGAAAATTAATCGTAAGAAATTTATTTTAGTTCAAGTTTGCTCTGTGTGGATGTATTGTTCTGTTCCAGTGATGTTCTTTGACTAAATCTGAAGGGAAAAGATATCACCTACGGGGTCAAAGCCTGTTCCCCAATGGTATCTGCTGAAGCTTTTGCAAGAGGCATATATACCCCTCGGGTCCCAGCAAGTTTTCACCAAGGTGGTAGGACCCAGCGATCCATTTCGGCCCTTTGCATACCTTGTTTATTCGTGTAGCCTGCCTTCCAGATAATCAATATGCACTTGCTTAGCATTTTATCCATTGGGTTATTATGGAATCAAACTAATCAAGAGTTCTAGACTTTGACAGGTTCTTCTTATTTGCTTTCATGTTACTATAGACAACTATGCCTAGGGTCTTGAAGTTCTATCACACCACATGTTGTCACTTACATGTATGCTTACTTGACATATGTAACGCCTTAGGTATTTACAACACCACTGGTCACTATATGATAAAAGTGTGAAAATTAATCGTAAGAAATTTATATTAGTTCAAGTTTGCTCTGTGTAGATTTATTGTTCTGTTTCAGTGATGTTCTGTGACTAAATCTGAAGGGAAAAGATATCACCTTTGGGGTCAAAGCCTGCTCCCCAATGGTTTCTGCTGACACTTTTGCAAGAGGCATATATACCCCTCGGGTCCCAGCAAGTTTTCACCAAGGTGGTAGGACCCAGCGATCCATTTCGGCCCTTTGCATACCTTGTTTATTCGTGTAGCCTGCCTTCCAGATAATCAATATGCACTTGCTTAGCATTTTATCCATTGGGTTATTATGGAATCAAACTAATCAAGAGTTCTAGACTTTGACAGGTTCTTCTTATTTGCTTTCATGTTACTATAGACAACTATGCCTAGGGTCTTGAAGTTCTATCACACCACATGTTGTCACTTACATGTATGCTTACTTGACATATGTAACGCCTTAGGTATTTACAACACCACTGGTCACTATATGATAAAAGTGTGAAAATTAATCGTAAGAAATTTATATTAGTTCAAGTTTGCTCTGTGTAGATTTATTGTTCTGTTTCAGTGATGTTCTGTGACTAAATCTGAAGGGAAAAGATATCACCTTTGGGGTCAAAGCCTGCTCCCCAATGGTTTCTGCTGACACTTTTGCAAGAGGCATATATACCCCTCGGGTCCCAGCAAGTTTTCACCAAGGTGGTAGGACCCAGCGATCCATTTTGGCCCTTTGCATACCTTGTTTATTCGTGTAGCCTGCCTTCCAGATAATCAATATGCACTTGCTTAGCATTTTATCCATTGGGTTATTATGGAATCAAACTAATCAAGAGTTCTAGACTTTGACAGGTTCTTCTTATTTGCTTTCATGTTACTATAGACAACTATGCCTAGGGTCTTGAAGTTCTATCACACCACATGTAGTCACTTACATGTATGCTTACTTGACATATGTACTCTTTAGGTATTTACAACACCACTGGTCACTATATGATAAAAGTGTGAAAATTAATCGTAAGAAATTTATATTAGTTCAAGTTTGCTCTGTGTGGATTTATTGTTTATTGTTCTGTTTCAGTGATGTTCTTTGACATTTTGAATTTTCTGAAGGGAAAATATATCACCTACGGGGTCAAAGCCAGTTCCCCAATGGTATCAGCTGCAGCTTTTGAAAGAGACATATATACCCCTCGGGTCCCAGCAAGTTTTCACCAAGGTGGTAGGACCCAGCGATCCATTTCTCCCCTTTGCATACCTTGTTTATTCGTGTAGCCTTCCCTACAGATAATCAATATGCACTTGCTTAGCATTTCTTCCATTGGGTTATTATGAAATCAAACTAATCAAGAGTTCTAGACTTTGACAGGTTTTTCTTATTTGCTTTCATGTTACTATAGACAACTATGCCTAGGGTCTTGAAGTTCTATCACACCACATGTAGTCACTTACATGTATGCTTACTTGGCATATGTAACTCTTAAGGTATTTACAACACCACTGGTCACTATATGATAAAAGCGTGAAAATTAATTGTAAGAAATTTATTTTAGTTCAAGTTTGCTCTGTGTGGATTTATTGTTCTGTTTCAGTGATGTTCTGTGACTAAATCTGAAGGGAAAAGATATCACCTATGGGGTCAAAGCCTGCTCCCCAATGGTATCTGCTGACACTTTTGCAAGAGGCATATATACCCCTCGGGTCCCAGCAAGTTTTCACCAAGGTGGTAGGACCCAGCGATCCATTTCGGCCCTTTGCATACCTTGTATATTCGTGTAGCCTGCCTTCCAGATAATCAATATGCACTTGCTTAGCATTTTATCCATTGGGTTATTATGGAATCAAACTAATCAAGAGTTCTAGACTTTGACAGGTTCTTCTTATTTGCTTTCATGTTACTATAGACAACTATGCCTAGGGTCTTGAAGTTCTATCACACCACATGTAGTCACTTACATGTATGCTTACTTGACATATGTAACGCCTTAGGTATTTACAACACCACTGGTCACTATATGATAAAAGTGTGAAAATTAATCGTAAGAAATTTATATTAGTTCAAGTTTGCTCTGAGTAGATTTATTATTCTGTTTCAGTGATGTTGTGTGACTAAATCTGAAGGGAAAAGATATCACCTATGGGGTCAAAGCCTGCTCCCCAATGGTTTCTGCTGACACTTTTGCAAGAGGCATTTATACCCCTCGGGTCCCAGCAAGTTTTCACCAAGGTGGTAGGACCCAGCGATCCATTTCGGCCCTTTGCATACCTTGTATATTCGTGTAGCCTGCCTTCCAGATAATCAATATGCACTTGCTTAGCATTTTATCCATTGGGTTATTATGGAATCAAACTAATCAAGAGTTCTAGACTTTGACAGGTTCTTCTTATTTGCTTTCATGTTACTATAGACAACTATGCCTAGGGTCTTGAAGTTCTATCACACCACATGTAGTCACTTACATGTATGCTTACTTGACATATGTAACGCCTTAGGTATTTACAACACCACTGGTCACTATATGATAAAAGTGTGAAAATTAATCGTAAGAAATTTATATTAGTTCAAGTTTGCTCTGTGTGGATTTATTGTTTATTGTTCTGTTTCAGTGATGTTCTTTGACATTTTGAATTTTCTGAAAGGAAAATATATCACCTACGGGGTCAAAGCCAGTTCCCCAATGGTATCAGCTGCAGCTTTTGCAAGAGACATATATACCCCTCGGGTCCCAGCAAGTTTTCACCAAGGTAGTAGGACCCAGCGATCCATTTCTCCCCTTTGCATACCTTGTTTATTTGTGTAGCCTTCCCTACAGATAATCAATATGCACTTGCTTAGCATTTCTTCTATTGGGTTATTATGAAATCAAACTAATCAAGAGTTCTAGACTTTGACAGGTTTTTCTTATTTGCTTTCATGTTACAATAGACAACTATGCCTATGGTCTTGAAGTTCTATCACACCACATGTAGTCACTTACATGTATGCTTACTTGGCATATGTAACTCTTAAGGTATTTTCAACACCACTGGTCACTATATGATAAAAGCGTGAAAATTAATCGTAAGAAATTTATTTTAGTTCAAGTTTGCTCTGTGTGGATGTATTGTTCTGTTCCAGTGATGTTCTTTGACTAAATCTGAAGGGAAAAGATATCACCTACGGGGTCAAAGCCTGTACCCCAATGGTATCTGCTGAAGCTTTTGCAAGAGGCATATATACCCCTCGGGTCCCAGCAAGTTTTCACCAAGGTGGTAGGACCCAGCGATCCATTTCGGCCCTTTGCATACCTTGTTTATTCGTGTAGCCTGCCTTCCAGATAATCAATATGCACTTGCTTAGCATTTTATCCATTGGGTTATTATGGAATCAAACTAATCAAGAGTTCTAGACTTTGACAGGTTCTTCTTATTTGCTTTCATGTTACTATAGACAACTATGCCTAGGGTCTTGAAGTTCTATCACACCACATGTAGTCACTTACATGTATGCTTACTTGGCATATGTAACTCTTAAGGTATTTACAACACCACTGGTCACTATATGATAAAAGCGTGAAAATTAATTGTAAGAAATTTATTTTAGTTCAAGTTTGCTCTGTGTGGATTTATTGTTCTGTTTCAGTGATGTTCTGTGACTAAATCTGAAGGGAAAAGATATCACCTATGGGGTCAAAGCCTGCTCCCCAATGGTATCTGCTGACACTTTTGCAAGAGGCATATATACCCCTCGGGTCCCAGCAAGTTTTCACCAAGGTGGTAGGACCCAGCGATCCATTTCGGCCCTTTGCATACCTTGTTTATTCGTGTAGCCTGCCTTCCAGATAATCAATATGCACTTGCTTAGCATTTTATCCATTGGGTTATTATGGAATCAAACTAATCAAGAGTTCTAGACTTTGACAGGTTCTTCTTATTTGCTTTCATGTTACTATAGACAACTATGCCTAGGGTCTTGAAGTTCTATCACACCACATGTTGTCACTTACATGTATGCTTACTTGACATATGTAACGCCTTAGGTATTTACAACACCACTGGTCACTATATGATAAAAGTGTGAAAATTAATCGTAAGAAATTTATATTAGTTCAAGTTTGCTCTGAGTAGATTTATTATTCTGTTTCAGTGATGTTGTGTGACTAAATCTGAAGGGAAAAGATATCACCTATGGGGTCAAAGCCTGCTCCCCAATGGTTTCTGCTGAGACTTTTGCAAGAGGCATATATACCCCTCGGGTCCCAGCAAGTTTTCACCAAGGTGGTAGGACCCAGCGATCCATTTCGGCCCTTTGCATACCTTGTTTATTCGTGTAGCCTGCCTTCCAGATAATCAATATGCACTTGCTTAGCATTTTATCCATTGGGTTATTATGGAATCAAACTAATCAAGAGTTCTAGACTTTGACAGGTTCTTCTTATTTGCTTTCATGTTACTATAGACAACTATGCCTAGGGTCTTGAAGTTCTATCACACCACATGTAGTCACTTACATGTATACTTACTTACTCTTTAGGTATTTACAACACCACTGGTCACTATATGATAAAAGTGTGAAAATTAATCGTAAGAAATTTATATTAGTTCAAGTTTGCTCTGTGTAGATTTATTGTTCTGTTTCAGTGATGTTCTTTGACTAAATCTGAAGGGAAAAGATATCACCTATGGGGTCAAAGCCTGCTCCCCAATGGTTTCTGCTGACACTTTTGCAAGAGGCATATATACCCCTCGGGTCCCAGCAAGTTTTCACCAAGGTGGTAGGACCCAGCGATCCATTTCGGTCCTTTGCATACCTTGTTTATTTGTGTAGCCTGCCTTCCAGATAATCAATATGCACTTGCTTAGCATTTTATCCATTTGGTTATTATGGAATCAAACTAATCAAGAGTTCTAGACTTTGACAGGTTCTTCTTATTTGCTTTCATGTTACTATAGACAACTATGCCTAGGGTCTTGAAGTTCTATCACACCACATGTAGTCACTTACATGTATGCTTACTTGACATATGTAACGCCTTAGGTATTTACAACACCACTGGTCACTATATGATAAAAGTGTGAAAATTAATCGTAAGAAATTTATATTAGTTCAAGTTTGCTCTGTGTAGATTTATTGTTCTGTTTCAGTGATGTTCTGTGATTAAATCTGAAGGGAAAAGATATCACCTATGGGGTCAAAGCCTGCTCCCCAATGGTTTCTGCTGAAGCTTTTGCAAGAGGCATATATACCCCTCGGGTCCCAGCAAGTTTTCACCAAGGTGGTAGGACCCAGCGATCCATTTCGGCCCTTTGCATACCTTGTTTATTCGTGTAGCCTGCCTTCCAGATAATCAATATGCACTTGCTTAGCATTTTATCCATTGGGTTATTATGGAATCAAACTAATCAAGAGTTCTAGACTTTGACAGGTTCTTCTTATTTGCTTTCATGTTACTATAGACAACTATGCCTATGGTCTTGAAGTTCTATCACACCACATGTAGTCACTTACATGTATACTTACTTACTCTTTAGGTATTTACAACACCACTGGTCACTATATGATAAAAGTGTGAAAATTAATCGTAAGAAATTTATATTAGTTCAAGTTTGCTCTGTGTGGATTTATTGTTTATTGTTCTGTTTCAGTGATGTTCTTTGACATTTTCAATTTTCTTAAGGGAAAATATATCACCTACGGGGTCAAAGCCAGTTCCCCAATGGTATCAGCTGCAGCTTTTGCAAGAGACATATATACCCCTCAGGTCCCAGCAAGTTTTCACCAAGGTAGTAGGACCCAGCGATCCATTTCTCCCCTTTGCATACCTTGTTTATTCGTGTAGCCTTCCCTACAGATAATCAATATGCACTTGCTTAGCATTTCTTCTATTGGGTTATTATGAAATCAAACTAATCAAGAGTTCTAGACTTTGACAGGTTTTTCTTATTTGCTTTCATGTTACTATAGACAACTATGCCTATGGTCTTGAAGTTCTATCACACCACATGTAGTCACTTACATGTATGCTTACTTGGCATATGTAACTCTTAAGGTATTTACAACACCACTGGTCACTATATGATAAAAGCGTGAAAATTAATCGTAAGAAATTTATTTTAGTTCAAGTTTGCTCTGTGTGGATGTATTGTTCTGTTCCAGTGATGTTCTTTGACTAAATCTGAAGGGAAAAGATATCACCTACGGGGTCAAAGCCTGTTCCCCAATGGTATCTGCTGAAGCTTTTGCAAGAGGCATATATACCCCTCGGGTCCCAGCAAGTTTTCACCAAGGTGGTAGGACCCAGCGATCCATTTCGGCCCTTTGCATACCTTGTTTATTCGTGTAGCCTGCCTTCCAGATAATCAATATGCACTTGCTTAGCATTTTATCCATTGGGTTATTATGGAATCAAACTAATCAAGAGTTCTACACTTTGACAGGTTCTTCTTATTTGCTTTCATGTTACTATAGACAACTATGCCTAGGGTCTTGAAGTTCTATCACACCACATGTAGTCACTTACATGTATGCTTACTTGACATATGTAACTCCTTAGGTATTTACAACACCACTGGTCACTATATGATAAAAGTGTGAAAATTAATCGTAAGAAATTTATATTAGTTCAAGTTTGCTCTGTGTAGATTTATTGTTCTGTTTCAGTGATGTTCTCTGACTAAATCTGAAGGGAAAAGATATCACCTATGGGGTCAAAGCCTGCTCCCCAATGGTTTCTGCTGACACTTTTGCAAGAGGCATATATACCCCTCGGGTCCCAGCAAGTTTTCACCAAGGTGGTAGGACCCAGCGATCCATTTCGGCCCTTTGCATACCTTGTTTATTCGTGTAGCCTGCCTTCCAGATAATCAATATGCACTTGCTTAGCATTTTATCCATTGGGTTATTATGGAATCAAACTAATCAAGAGTTCTAGACTTTGACAGGTTCTTCTTATTTGCTTTCATGTTACTATAGACAACTATGCCTAGGGTCTTGAAGTTCTATCACACCACATGTAGTCACTTACATGTATACTTACTTGACATATGTACTCTTTAGGTATTTACAACACCACTGGTCACTATATGATAAAAGCGTGAAAATTAATCGTAAGAAATTTATATTAGTTCAAGTTTGCTCTGTGTGGATTTATTGTTCTGTTTCAGTGATGTTCTGTGACTAAATCTGAAGGGAAAAGATATCACCTATGGGGTCAAAGCCTGCTCCCCAATGGTATCTGCTGACACTTTTGCAAGAGACATATATACCCCTCGGGTCCCAGCAAGTTTTCACCAAGGTGGTAGGACCCAGCGATCCATTTCGGCCCTTTGCATACCTTGTTTATTCGTGTAGCCTTCCCTACAGATAATCAATATGCACTTCCTTAGCATTTCTTCCATTGGGTTATTATGAAATCAAACTAATCAAGAGTTCTAGACTTTGACAGGTTTTTCTTATTTGCTTTCATGTTACTATAGACAACTATGCCTAGGGTCTTGAAGTTCTATCACACCACATGTAGTCACTTACATGTATGCTTACTTGGCATATGTAACTCTTAAGGTATTTACAACACCACTGGTCACTATATGATAAAAGTGTGAAAATTAATCGTAAGAAATTTATATTAGTTCAAGTTTGCTCTGTGTAGATTTATTGTTCTGTTTCAGTGATGTTCTCTGATTAAATCTGAAGGGAAAAGATATCACCTATGGGGTCAAAGCCTGCTCCCCAATGGTTTCTGCTGACACTTTTGCAAGAGGCATATATACCCCTCGGGTCCCAGCAAGTTTTCACCAAGGTGGTAGTACCCAGCGATCCATTTCGGCCCTTTGCATACCTTGTTTATTCGTGTAGCCTGCCTTCCAGATAATCAATATGCACTTGCTTAGCATTTTATCCATTGGGTTATTATGGAATCAAACTAATCAAGAGTTCTAGACTTTGACAGGTTCTTCTTATTTGCTTTCATGTTACTATAGACAACTATGCCTAGGGTCTTGAAGTTCTATCACACCACATGTAGTCACTTACATGTATGCTTACTTGACATATGTAACTCCTTAGGTATTTACAACACCACTGGTCACTATATGATAAAAGTGTGAAAATTAATCGTAAGAAATTTATATTAGTTCAAGTTTGCTCTGTGTAGATTTATTGTTCTGTTTCAGTGATGTTCTGTGACTAAATCTGAAGGGAAAAGATATCACCTATGGGGTCAAAGCCTGCTCCCCAATGGTATCTGCTGACACTTTTGCAAGAGGCATATATACCCCTCGGGTCCCAGCAAGTTTTCACCAAGGTGGTAGGACCCAGCGATCCATTTCGGCCCTTTGCATACCTTGTTTATTCGTGTAGCCTGCCTTCCAGATAATCAATATGCACTTGCTTAGCATTTTATCCATTGGGTTATTATGGAATCAAACTAATCAAGAGTTCTAGACTTTGACAGGTTCTTCTTATTTGCTTTCATGTTACTATAGACAACTATGCCTAGGGTCTTGAAGTTCTATCACACCACATGTTGTCACTTACATGTATGCTTACTTGACATATGTAACGCCTTAGGTATTTACAACACCACTGGTCACTATATGATAAAAGTGTGAAAATTAATCGTAAGAAATTTATATTAGTTCAAGTTTGCTCTGTGT
Organism: Scardinius erythrophthalmus; assembly: GCF_964197995.2. Taxonomy (NCBI): domain Eukaryota; kingdom Metazoa; phylum Chordata; class Actinopteri; order Cypriniformes; family Leuciscidae; genus Scardinius; species Scardinius erythrophthalmus. The sequence goes on from NC_138234.1 coordinate 41,131,383, forward strand.
AGATTTATTGTTCTGTTTCAGTGATGTTCTGTGACTAAATCTGAAGGGAAAAGATATCCCCTTTGGGGTCAAAGCCTGCTCCCCAATGGTTTCTGCTGACACTTTTGCAAGAGGCATATATACCCCTCGGGTCCCAGCAAGTTTTCACCAAGGTGGTAGGACCCAGCGATCCATTTCGGCCCTTTGCATACCTTGTTTATTCGTGTAGCCTGCCTTCCAGATAATCAATATGCACTTGCTTAGCATTTTATCCATTGGGTTATTATGGAATCAAACTAATCAAGAGTTCTAGACTTTGACAGGTTCTTCTTATTTGCTTTCATGTTACTATGGACAACTATGCCTAGGGTCTTGAAGTTCTATCACACCACATGTAGTCACTTACATGTATACTTACTTGACATATGTACTCTTTAGGTATTTACAACACCACTGGTCACTATATGATAAAAGTGTGAAAATTAATCGTAAGAAATTTATATTAGTTCAAGTTTGCTCTGTGTGGATTTATTGTTTATTGTTCTGTTTCAGTTATGTTCTTTGACATTTTGAATTTTCTGAAGGGAAAATATATCACCTACGGGGTCAAAGCCAGTTCCCCAATGGAATCAGCTGCAGCTTTTGAAAGAGACATATATACCCCTCGGGTCCCAGCAAGTTTTCACCAAGGTAGTAGGACCCAGCGATCCATTTCTCCCCTTTGCATACCTTGTTTATTCGTGTAGCCTTCCCTACAGATAATCAATATGCACTTGCTTAGCATTTCTTCCATTGGGTTATTATGAAATCAAACTAATCAAGAGTTCTAGACTTTGACAGGTTTTTCTTATTTGCTTTCATGTTACTATAGACAACTATGCCTAGGGTCTTGAAGTTCTATCACACCACATGTAGTCACTTACATGTATGCTTACTTGGCATATGTAACTCTTAAGGTATTTACAACACCACTGGTCACTATATGATAAAAGCGTGAAAATTAATCGTAAGAAATTTATATTAGTTCAAGTTTGCTCTGTGTGGATTTATTGTTCTGTTTCAGTGATGTTCAGTGACTAAATCTGAAGGGAAAAGATATCACCTATGGGGTCAAAGCCTGCTCCCCAATGGTATCTGCTGACACTTTTGCAAGAGACATATATACCCCTCGGGTCCCAGCAAGTTTTCACCAAGGTGGTAGGACCCAGCGATCCATTTCGGCCCTTTGCATACCTTGTTTATTCGTGTAGCCTGCCTTCCAGATAATCAATATGCACTTGCTTAGCATTTTATCCATTGGGTTATTATGGAATTAAACTAATCAAGAGTTCTAGACTTTGACAGGTTCTTCTTATTTGCTTTCATGTTACTATAGACAACTATGCCTAGGGTCTTGAAGTTCTATCACACCACATGTAGTCACTTACATGTATGCTTACTTGACATATGTAACGCCTTAGGTATTTACAACACCACTGGTCACTATATGATAAAAGTGTGAAAATTAATCGTAAGAAATTTATATTAGTTCAAGTTTGCTCTGTGTATATTTATTGTTCTGTTTCAGTGATGTTCTGTGACTAAATCTGAAGGGAAAAGATATCACCTATGGGGTCAAAGCCTGCTCCCCAATGGTTTCTGCTGACACTTTTGCAAGAGGCATATATACCCCTCGGGTCCCAGCAAGTTTTCACCAAGGTGGTAGGACCCAGCGATCCATTTCGGTCCTTTGCATACCTTGTTTATTCGTGTAGCCTGCCTTCCAGATAATCAATATGCACTTGCTTAGCATTTTATCCATTGGGTTATTATGGAATCAAACTAATCAAGAGTTCTAGACTTTGACAGGTTCTTCTTATTTGCTTTCATGTTACTATAGACAACTATGCCTAGGGTCTTGAAGTTCTATCACACCACATGTAGTCACTTACATGTATGCTTACTTGACATATGTAACGCCTTAGGTATTTACAACACCACTGGTCACTATATGATAAAAGTGTGAAAATTAATCGTAAGAAATTTATTTTAGTTCAAGTTTGCTCTGTGTGGATGTATTGTTCTGTTCCAGTGATGTTCTTTGACTAAATCTGAAGGGAAAAGATATCACCTACGGGGTCAAAGCCTGTTCCCCAATGGTATCTGCTGAAGCTTTTGCAAGAGGCATATATACCCCTCGGGTCCCAGCAAGTTTTCACCAAGGTGGTAGGACCCAGCGATCCATTTCGGCCCTTTGCATACCTTGTTTATTCGTGTAGCCTGCCTTCCAGATAATCAATATGCACTTGCTTAGCACTTTATCCATTGGGTTATTATGGAATCAAACTAATCAAGAGTTCTAGACTTTGACAGGTTCTTCTTATTTGCTTTCATGTTACTATAGACAACTATGCCTAGGGTCTTGAAGTTCTATCACACCACATGTAGTCACTTACATGTATGCTTACTTGACATATGTACTCTTTAGGTATTTACAACACCACTGGTCACTATATGATAAAAGTGTGAAAATTAATCGTAAGAAATTTATATTAGTTCAAGATTGCTCTGTGTGGATTTATTGTTTATTGTTCTGTTTCAGTGATGTTCTTTGACATTTTGAATTTTCTGAAGGGAAAATATATCACCTACGGGGTCAAAGCCAGTTCCCCAGTGGTATCAGCTGCAGCTTTTGAAAGAGACATATATACCCCTCGGGTCCCAGCAAGTTTTCACCAAGGTGGTAGGACCCAGCGATCCATTTCTCCCCTTTGCATACCTTGTTTATTCGTGTAGCCTTCCCTACAGATAATCAATATGCACTTGCTTAGCATTTCTTCCATTGGGTTATTATGAAATCAAACTAATCAAGAGTTCTAGACTTTGACAGGTTTTTCTTATTTGCTTTCATGTTACTATAGACAACTATGCCTAGGGTCTTGAAGTTCTATCACACCACATGTAGTCACTTACATGTATGCTTACTCGGCATATGTAACTCTTAAGGTATTTACAACACCACTGGTCACTATATGATAAAAGCGTGAAAATTAATTGTAAGAAATTTATTTTAGTTCAAGTTTGCTCTGTGTGGATTTATTGTTCTGTTTCAGTGATGTTCTGTGACTAAATCTGAAGGGAAAAGATATCACCTATGGGGTCAAAGCCTGCTCCCCAATGGTTTCTGCTGACACTTTTGCAAGAGGCATATATACCCCTCGGGTCCCAGCAAGTTTTCACCAAGGTGGTAGGACCCAGCGATCCATTTCGGCCCTTTGCATACCTTGTTTATTCGTGTAGCCTGCCTTCCAGATAATCAATATGCACTTGCTTAGCATTTTATCCATTGGGCTATTATGGAATCAAACTAATCAAGAGTTCTAGACTTTGACAGGTTCTTCTTATTTGCTTTCATGTTACTATAGACAACTATGCCTAGGGTCTTGAAGTTCTATCACACCACATGTAGTCACTTACATGTATACTTACTTACTCTTTAGGTATTTACAACACCACTGGTCACTATATGATAAAAGTGTGAAAATTAATCGTAAGAAATTTATATTAGTTCAAGTTTGCTCTGTGTGGATTTATTGTTTATTGTTCTGTTTCAGTGATGTTCTTTGACATTTTGAATTTTCTTAAGGGAAAATATATCACCTACGGGGTCAAAGCCAGTTCCCCAATGGTATCAGCTGCAGCTTTTGCAAGAGACATATATACCCCTCGGGTCCCAGCAAGTTTTCACCAAGGTAGTAGGACCCAGCGATCCATTTCTCCCCTTTGCATACCTTGTTTATTCGTGTAGCCTTCCCTACAGATAATCAATATGCACTTGCTTGGCATTTCTTCTATTGGGTTATTATGAAATCAAACTAATCAAGAGTTCTAGACTTTGACAGGTTTTTCTTATTTGCTTTCATGTTACTATAGACAACTATGCCTATGGTCTTGAAGTTCTATCACACCACATGTAGTCACTTACATGTATGCTTACTTGGCATATGTAACTCTTAAGGTATTTACAACACCACTGGTCACTATATGATAAAAGCGTGAAAATTAATCGTAAGAAATTTATTTTAGTTCAAGTTTGCTCTGTGTGGATGTATTGTTCTGTTCCAGTGATGTTCTTTGACTAAATCTGAAGGGAAAAGATATCACCTACGGGGTCAAAGCCTGTTCCCCAATGGTATCTGCTGAAGCTTTTGCAAGAGGCATATATACCCCTCGGGTCCCAGCAAGTTTTCACCAAGGTGGTAGGACCCAGCGATCCATTTCGGCCCTTTGCATACCTTGTTTATTCGTGTAGCCTGCCTTCCAGATAATCAATATGCACTTGCTTAGCATTTTATCCATTGGGTTATTATGGAATCAAACTAATCAAGAGTTCTACACTTTGACAGGTTCTTCTTATTTGCTTTCATGTTACTATAGACAACTATGCCTAGGGTCTTGAAGTTCTATCACACCACATGTAGTCACTTACATGTATACTTACTTGACATATGTACTCTTTAGGTATTTACAACACCACTGGTCACTATATGATAAAAGCGTGAAAATTAATCGTAAGAAATTTATATTAGTTCAAGTTTGCTCTGTGTGGATTTATTGTTCTGTTTCAGTGATGTTCTGTGACTAAATCTGAAGGGAAAAGATATCACCTATGGGGTCAAAGCCTGCTCCCCAATGGTATCTGCTGACACTTTTGCAAGAGACATATATACCCCTCGGGTCCCAGCAAGTTTTCACCAAGGTGGTAGGACCCAGCGATCCATTTCGGCCCTTTGCATACCTTGTTTATTCGTGTAGCCTTCCCTACAGATAATCAATATGCACTTCCTTAGCATTTCTTCCATTGGGTTATTATGAAATCAAACTAATCAAGAGTTCTAGACTTTGACAGGTTTTTCTTATTTGCTTTCATGTTACTATAGACAACTATGCCTAGGGTCTTGAAGTTCTATCACACCACATGTAGTCACTTACATGTATGCTTACTTGACATATGTAACGCCTTAGGTATTTACAACACCACTGGTCACTATATGATAAAAGTGTGAAAATTAATCGTAAGAAATTTATATTAGTTCAAGTTTGCTCTGTGTAGATTTATTGTTCTGTTTCAGTGATGTTCTGTGACTAAATCTGAAGGGAAAAGATATCACCTTTGGGGTCAAAGCCTGCTCCCCAATGGTTTCTGCTGACACTTTTGCAAGAGGCATATATACCCCTCGGGTCCCAGCAAGTTTTCACCAAGGTGGTAGGACCCAGCGATCCATTTCGGCCCTTTGCATACCTTGTTTATTCGTGTAGCCTGCCTTCCAGATAATCAATATGCACTTGCTTAGCATTTTATCCATTGGGTTATTATGGAATCAAACTAATCAAGAGTTCTAGACTTTGACAGGTTCTTCTTATTTGCTTTCATGTTACTATGGACAACTATGCCTAGGGTCTTGAAGTTCTATCACACCACATGTAGTCACTTACATGTATAATTACTTGACATATGTACTCTTTAGGTATTTACAACACCACTGGTCACTATATGATAAAAGTGTGAAAATTAATCGTAAGAAATTTATATTAGTTCAAGTTTGCTCTGTGTGGATTTATTGTTTATTGTTCTGTTTCAGTTATGTTCTTTGACATTTTGAATTTTCTGAAGGGAAAATATATCACCTACGGGGTCAAAGCCAGTTCCCCAATGGTATCAGCTGCAGCTTTTGAAAGAGACATATATACCCCTCGGGTCCCAGCAAGTTTTCACCAAGGTGGTAGGACCCAGCGATCCATTTCTCCCCTTTGCATACCTTGTTTATTCGTGTAGCCTTCCCTACAGATAATCAATATGCACTTGCTTAGCATTTCTTCCATTGGGTTATTATGAAATCAAACTAATCAAGAGTTCTAGACTTTGACAGGTTTTTCTTATTTGCTTTCATGTTACTATAGACAACTATGCCTAGGGTCTTGAAGTTCTATCACACCACATGTTGTCACTTACATGTATGCTTACTTGACATATGTAACGCCTTAGGTATTTACAACACCACTGGTCACTATATGATAAAAGTGTGAAAATTAATCGTAAGAAATTTATATTAGTTCAAGTTTGCTCTGTGTAGATTTATTGTTCTGTTTCAGTGATGTTCTGTGACTAAATCTGAAGGGAAAAGATATCACCTTTGGGGTCAAAGCCTGCTCCCCAATGGTTTCTGCTGACACTTTTGCAAGAGGCATATATACCCCTCGGGTCCCAGCAAGTTTTCACCAAGGTGGTAGGACCCAGCGATCCATTTCGGCCCTTTGCATACCTTGTTTATTCGTGTAGCCTGCCTTCCAGATAATCAATATGCACTTGCTTAGCATTTTATCCATTGGGTTATTATGGAATCAAACTAATCAAGAGTTCTAGACTTTGACAGGTTCTTCTTATTTGCTTTCATGTTACTATAGACAACTATGCCTAGGGTCTTGAAGTTCTATCACACCACATGTAGTCACTTACATGTATGCTTACTTGACATATGTAACTCCTTAGGTATTTACAACACCACTGGTCACTATATGATAAAAGTGTGAAAATTAATCGTAAGAAATTTATATTAGTTCAAGTTTGCTCTGTGTAGATTTATTGTTCTGTTTCAGTGATGTTCTCTGACTAAATCTGAAGGGAAAAGATATCACCTATGGGGTCAAAGCCTGCTCCCCAATGGTTTCTGCTGACACTTTTGCAAGAGGCATATATACCCCTCGGGTCCCAGCAAGTTTTCACCAAGGTGGTAGGACCCAGCGATCCATTTCGGCCCTTTGCATACCTTGTATATTCGTGTAGCCTGCCTTCCAGATAATCAATATGCACTTGCTTAGCATTTTATCCATTGGGTTATTATGGAATCAAACTAATCAAGAGTTCTAGACTTTGACAGGTTCTTCTTATTTGCTTTCATGTTACTATAGACAACTATGCCTAGGGTCTTAAAGTTCTATCACACCACATGTAGTCACTTACATGTATACTTACTTGACATATGTACTCTTCAGGTATTTACAACACCACTGGTCACTATATGATAAAAGCGTGAAAATTAATCGTAAGAAATTTATATTAGTTCAAGTTTGCTCTGTGTGGATTTATTGTTCTGTTTCAGTGATGTTCAGTGACTAAATCTGAAGGGAAAAGATATCACCTATGGGGTCAAAGCCTGCTCCCCAATGGTATCTGCTGCAGCTTTTGCAAGAGACATATATACCCCTCGGGTCCCAGCAAGTTTTCACCAAGGTAGTAGGACCCAGCGATCCATTTCTCCCCTTTGCATACCTTGTTTATTTGTGTAGCCTTCCCTACAGATAATCAATATGCACTTGCTTAGCATTTCTTCTATTGGGTTATTATGAAATCAAACTAATCAAGAGTTCTAGACTTTGACAGGTTTTTCTTATTTGCTTTCATGTTACTATAGACAACTATGCCTATGGTCTTGAAGTTCTATCACACCACATGTAGTCACTTACATGTATGCTTACTTGGCATATGTAACTCTTAAGGTATTTTCAACACCACTGGTCACTATATGATAAAAGCGTGAAAATTAATCGTAAGAAATTTATTTTAGTTCAAGTTTGCTCTGTGTGGATGTATTGTTCTGTTCCAGTGATGTTCTTTGACTAAATCTGAAGGGAAAAGATATCACCTACGGGGTCAAAGCCTGTTCCCCAATGGTATCTGCTGAAGCTTTTGCAAGAGGCATATATACCCCTCGGGTCCCAGCAAGTTTTCACCAAGGTGGTAGGACCCAGCGATCCATTTCGGCCCTTTGCATACCTTGTTTATTCGTGTAGCCTGCCTTCCAGATAATCAATATGCACTTGCTTAGCACTTTATCCATTGGGTTATTATGGAATCAAACTAATCAAGAGTTCTAGACTTTGACAGGTTCTTCTTATTTGCTTTCATGTTACTATAGACAACTATGCCTAGGGTCTTGAAGTTCTATCACACCACATGTAGTCACTTACATGTATGCTTACTTGACATATGTAACTCCTTAGGTATTTACAACACCACTGGTCACTATATGATAAAAGTGTGAAAATTAATCGTAAGAAATTTATATTAGTTCAAGTTTGCTCTGTGTAGATTTATTGTTTATTGTTCTGTTTCAGTGATGTTCTTTGACATTTTGAATTGTCTGAAGGGAAAATATATCACCTACGGGGTCAAAGCCAGTTCCCCAGTGGTATCAGCTGCAGCTTTTGAAAGAGACATATATACCCCTCGGGTCCCAGCAAGTTTTCACCAAGGTGGTAGGACCCAGCGATCCATTTCTCCCCTTTGCATACCTTGTTTATTCGTGTAGCCTTCCCTACAGATAATCAATATGCACTTGCTTAGCATTTCTTCCATTGGGTTATTATGAAATCAAACTAATCAAGAGTTCTAGACTTTGACAGGTTTTTCTTATTTGCTTTCATGTTACTATAGACAACTATGCCTAGGGTCTTGAAGTTCTATCACACCACATGTAGTCACTTACATGTATGCTTACTCGGCATATGTAACTCTTAAGGTATTTACAACACCACTGGTCACTATATGATAAAAGCGTGAAAATTAATTGTAAGAAATTTATTTTAGTTCAAGTTTGCTCTGTGTGGATTTATTGTTCTGTTTCAGTGATGTTCTGTGACTAAATCTGAAGGGAAAAGATATCACCTATGGGGTCAAAGCCTGCTCCCCAATGGTTTCTGCTGACACTTTTGCAAGAGGCATATATACCCCTCGGGTCCCAGCAAGTTTTCACCAAGGTGGTAGGACCCAGCGATCCATTTCGGCCCTTTGCATACCTTGTTTATTCGTGTAGCCTGCCTTCCAGATAATCAATATGCACTTGCTTAGCATTTTATCCATTGGGCTATTATGGAATCAAACTAATCAAGAGTTCTAGACTTTGACAGGTTCTTCTTATTTGCTTTCATGTTACTATAGACAACTATGCCTAGGGTCTTGAAGTTCTATCACACCACATGTAGTCACTTACATGTATACTTACTTACTCTTTAGGTATTTACAACACCACTGGTCACTATATGATAAAAGTGTGAAAATTAATCGTAAGAAATTTATATTAGTTCAAGTTTGCTCTGTGTGGATTTATTGTTTATTGTTCTGTTTCAGTGATGTTCTTTGACATTTTGAATTTTCTTAAGGGAAAATATATCACCTACGGGGTCAAAGCCAGTTCCCCAATGGTATCAGCTGCAGCTTTTGCAAGAGACATATATACCCCTCGGGTCCCAGCAAGTTTTCACCAAGGTAGTAGGACCCAGCGATCCATTTCTCCCCTTTGCATACCTTGTTTATTCGTGTAGCCTTCCCTACAGATAATCAATATGCACTTGCTTGGCATTTCTTCTATTGGGTTATTATGAAATCAAACTAATCAAGAGTTCTAGACTTTGACAGGTTTTTCTTATTTGCTTTCATGTTACTATAGACAACTATGCCTATGGTCTTGAAGTTCTATCACACCACATGTAGTCACTTACATGTATGCTTACTTGGCATATGTAACTCTTAAGGTATTTACAACACCACTGGTCACTATATGATAAAAGCGTGAAAATTAATCGTAAGAAATTTATTTTAGTTCAAGTTTGCTCTGTGTGGATGTATTGTTCTGTTCCAGTGATGTTCTTTGACTAAATCTGAAGGGAAAAGATATCACCTACGGGGTCAAAGCCTGTTCCCCAATGGTATCTGCTGAAGCTTTTGCAAGAGGCATATATACCCCTCGGGTCCCAGCAAGTTTTCACCAAGGTGGTAGGACCCAGCGATCCATTTCGGCCCTTTGCATACCTTGTTTATTCGTGTAGCCTGCCTTCCAGATAATCAATATGCACTTGCTTAGCATTTTATCCATTGGGTTATTATGGAATCAAACTAATCAAGAGTTCTACACTTTGACAGGTTCTTCTTATTTGCTTTCATGTTACTATAGACAACTATGCCTAGGGTCTTGAAGTTCTATCACACCACATGTAGTCACTTACATGTATACTTACTTGACATATGTACTCTTTAGGTATTTACAACACCACTGGTCACTATATGATAAAAGCGTGAAAATTAATCGTAAGAAATTTATATTAGTTCAAGTTTGCTCTGTGTGGATTTATTGTTCTGTTTCAGTGATGTTCTGTGACTAAATCTGAAGGGAAAAGATATCACCTATGGGGTCAAAGCCTGCTCCCCAATGGTATCTGCTGAGACTTTTGCAAGAGGCATATATACCCCTCGGGTCCCAGCAAGTTTTCACCAAGGTGGTAGGACCCAGCGATCCATTTCGGCCCTTTGCATACCTTGTTTATTCGTGTAGCCTGCCTTCCAGATAATCAATATGCACTTGCTTAGCATTTTATCCATTGGGTTATTATGGAATCAAACTAATCAAGAGTTCTAGACTTTGACAGGTTCTTCTTATTTGCTTTCATGTTACTATAGACAACTATGCCTAGGGTCTTGAAGTTCTATCACACCACATGTTGTCACTTACATGTATGCTTACTTGACATATGTAACGCCTTAGGTATTTACAACACCACTGGTCACTATATGATAAAAGTGTGAAAATTAATCGTAAGAAATTTATATTAGTTCAAGTTTGCTCTGTGTAGATTTATTGTTCTGTTTCAGTGATGTTCTGTGACTAAATCTGAAGGGAAAAGATATCACCTTTGGGGTCAAAGCCTGCTCCCCAATGGTTTCTGCTGACACTTTTGCAAGAGGCATATATACCCCTCGGGTCCCAGCAAGTTTTCACCAAGGTGGTAGGACCCAGCGATCCATTTCGGCCCTTTGCATACCTTGTTTATTCGTGTAGCCTGCCTTCCAGATAATCAATATGCACTTGCTTAGCATTTTATCCATTGGGTTATTATGGAATCAAACTAATCAAGAGTTCTAGACTTTGACAGGTTCTTCTTATTTGCTTTCATGTTACTATGGACAACTATGCCTAGGGTCTTGAAGTTCTATCACACCACATGTAGTCACTTACATGTATAATTACTTGACATATGTACTCTTTAGGTATTTACAACACCACTGGTCACTATATGATAAAAGTGTGAAAATTAATCGTAAGAAATTTATATTAGTTCAAGTTTGCTCTGTGTGGATTTATTGTTTATTGTTCTGTTTCAGTTATGTTCTTTGACATTTTGAATTTTCTGAAGGGAAAATATATCACCTACGGGGTCAAAGCCAGTTCCCCAATGGTATCAGCTGCAGCTTTTGAAAGAGACATATATACCCCTCGGGTCCCAGCAAGTTTTCACCAAGGTGGTAGGACCCAGCGATCCATTTCTCCCCTTTGCATACCTTGTTTATTCGTGTAGCCTTCCCTACAGATAATCAATATGCACTTGCTTAGCATTTCTTCCATTGGGTTATTATGAAATCAAACTAATCAAGAGTTCTAGACTTTGACAGGTTTTTCTTATTTGCTTTCATGTTACTATAGACAACTATGCCTAGGGTCTTGAAGTTCTATCACACCACATGTTGTCACTTACATGTATGCTTACTTGACATATGTAACGCCTTAGGTATTTACAACACCACTGGTCACTATATGATAAAAGTGTGAAAATTAATCGTAAGAAATTTATATTAGTTCAAGTTTGCTCTGTGTAGATTTATTGTTCTGTTTCAGTGATGTTCTGTGACTAAATCTGAAGGGAAAAGATATCACCTTTGGGGTCAAAGCCTGCTCCCCAATGGTTTCTGCTGACACTTTTGCAAGAGGCATATATACCCCTCGGGTCCCAGCAAGTTTTCACCAAGGTGGTAGGACCCAGCGATCCATTTCGGCCCTTTGCATACCTTGTTTATTCGTGTAGCCTGCCTTCCAGATAATCAATATGCACTTGCTTAGCATTTTACCATTGGGTTATTATGGAATCAAACTAATCAAGAGTTCTAGACTTTGACAGGTTCTTCTTATTTGCTTTCATGTTACTATGGACAACTATGCCTAGGGTCTTGAAGTTCTATCACACCACATGTAGTCACTTACATGTATACTTACTTGACATATGTACTCTTTAGGTATTTACAACACCACTGGTCACTATATGATAAAAGCGTGAAAATTAATTGTAAGAAATTTATTTTAGTTCAAGTTTGCTCTGTGTATATTTATTGTTCTGTTTCAGTGATGTTCTGTGACTAAATCTGAAGGGAAAAGATATCACCTATGGGGTCAAAGCCTGCTCCCCAATGGTTTCTGCTGAGACTTTTGCAAGAGGCATATATACCCCTCGGGTCCCAGCAAGTTTTCACCAAGGTGGTAGGACCCAGCGATCCATTTCGGCCCTTTGCATACCTTGTTTATTCGTGTAGCCTGCCTTCCAGATAATCAATATGCACTTGCTTAGCATTTTATCCATTGGGTTATTATGGAATCAAACTAATCAAGAGTTCTAGACTTTGACAGGTTCTTCTTATTTGCTTTCATGTTACTATAGACAACTATGCCTAGGGTCTTGAAGTTCTATCACACCACATGTAGTCACTTACATGTATACTTACTTACTCTTTAGGTATTTACAACACCACTGGTCACTATATGATAAAATTGTGAAAATTAATCGTAAGAAATTTATATTAGTTCAAGTTTGCTCTGTGTGGATTTATTGTTTATTGTTCTGTTTCAGTTATGTTCTTTGACATTTTGAATTTTCTGAAGGGAAAATATATCACCTACGGGGTCAAAGCCAGTTCCCCAATGGTATCAGCTGCAGCTTTTGAAAGAGACATATATACCCCTCGGGTCCCAGCAAGTTTTCACCAAGGTGGTAGGACCCAGCGATCCATTTCTCCCCTTTGCATACCTTGTTTATTCGTGTAGCCTTCCCTACAGATAATCAATATGCACTTGCTTAGCATTTCTTCCATTGGGTTATTATGAAATCAAACTAATCAAGAGTTCTAGACTTTGACAGGTTCTTCTTATTTGCTTTCATGTTACTATAGACAACTATGCCTAGGGTCTTGAAGTTCTATCACACCACATGTAGTCACTTACATGTATGCTTACTTGACATATGTAACGCCTTAGGTATTTACAACACCACTGGTCACTATATGATAAAAGTGTGAAAATTAATCGTAAGAAATTTATATTAGTTCAAGTTTGCTCTGTGTAGATTTATTGTTCTGTTTCAGTGATGTTCTCTGATTAAATCTGAAGGGAAAAGATATCACCTATGGGGTCAAAGCCTGCTCCCCAATGGTTTCTGCTGACACTTTTGCAAGAGGCATATATACCCCTCGGGTCCCAGCAAGTTTTCACCAAGGTGGTAGTACCCAGCGATCCATTTCGGCCCTTTGCATACCTTGTTTATTCGTGTAGCCTGCCTTCCAGATAATCAATATGCACTTGCTTAGCATTTTATCCATTGGGTTATTATGGAATCAAACTAATCAAGAGTTCTAGACTTTGACAGGTTCTTCTTATTTGCTTTCATGTTACTATAGACAACTATGCCTAGGGTCTTGAAGTTCTATCACACCACATGTAGTCACTTACATGTATGCTTACTTGACATATGTAACTCCTTAGGTATTTACAACACCACTGGTCACTATATGATAAAAGTGTGAAAATTAATCGTAAGAAATTTATATTAGTTCAAGTTTGCTCTGTGTAGATTTATTGTTCTGTTTCAGTGATGTTCTCTGACTAAATCTGAAGGGAAAAGATATCACCTATGGGGTCAAAGCCTGCTCCCCAATGGTTTCTGCTGACACTTTTGCAAGAGGCATATATACCCCTCGGGTCCCAGCAAGTTTTCACCAAGGTGGTAGGACCCAGCGATCCATTTCGGCCCTTTGCATACCTTGTTTATTCGTGTAGCCTGCCTTCCAGATAATCAATATGCACTTGCTTAGCATTTTATCCATTGGGTTATTATGGAATCAAACTAATCAAGAGTTCTAGACTTTGACAGGTTCTTCTTATTTGCTTTCATGTTACTATAGACAACTATGCCTAGGGTCTTGAAGTTCTATCACACCACATGTAGTCACTTACATGTATACTTACTTGACATATGTACTCTTTAGGTATTTACAACACCACTGGTCACTATATGATAAAAGCGTGAAAATTAATCGTAAGAAATTTATATTAGTTCAAGTTTGCTCTGTGTGGATTTATTGTTCTGTTTCAGTGATGTTCTGTGACTAAATCTGAAGGGAAAAGATATCACCTATGGGGTCAAAGCCTGCTCCCCAATGGTATCTGCTGACACTTTTGCAAGAGACATATATACCCCTCGGGTCCCAGCAAGTTTTCACCAAGGTGGTAGGACCCAGCGATCCATTTCGGCCCTTTGCATACCTTGTTTATTCGTGTAGCCTGCCTTCCAGATAATCAATATGCACTTGCTTAGCATTTTATCCATTGGGTTATTATGGAACTAAACTAATCAAGAGTTCTAGACTTTGACAGGTTCTTCTTATTTGCTTTCATGTTACTATAGACAACTATGCCTAGGGTCTTGAAGTTCTATCACACCACATGTAGTCACTTACATGTATGCTTACTTGACATATGTAACGCCTTAGGTATTTACAACACCACTGGTCACTATATGATAAAAGTGTGAAAATTAATCGTAAGAAATTTATATTAGTTCAAGTTTGCTCTGTGTATATTTATTGTTCTGTTTCAGTGATGTTCTGTGACTAAATCTGAAGGGAAAAGATATCACCTATGGGGTCAAAGCCTGCTCCCCAATGGTTTCTGCTGACACTTTTGCAAGAGGCATATATACCCCTCGGGTCCCAGCAAGTTTTCACCAAGGTGGTAGGACCCAGCGATCCATTTCGGTCCTTTGCATACCTTGTTTATTCGTGTAGCCTGCCTTCCAGATAATCAATATGCACTTGCTTAGCATTTTATCCATTGGGTTATTATGGAATCAAACTAATCAAGAGTTCTAGACTTTGACAGGTTCTTCTTATTTGCTTTCATGTTACTATAGACAACTATGCCTAGGGTCTTGAAGTTCTATCACACCACATGTAGTCACTTACATGTATGCTTACTTGACATATGTAACGCCTTAGGTATTTACAACACCACTGGTCACTATATGATAAAAGCGTGAAAATTAATCGTAAGAAATTTATTTTAGTTCAAGTTTGCTCTGTGTGGATGTATTGTTCTGTTCCAGTGATGTTCTTTGACTAAATCTGAAGGGAAAAGATATCACCTACGGGGTCAAAGCCTGCTCCCCAATGGTATCTGCTGAAGCTTTTGCAAGAGGCATATATACCCCTCGGGTCCCAGCAAGTTTTCACCAAGGTGGTAGGACCCAGCGATCCATTTCGGCCCTTTGCATACCTTGTTTATTCGTGTAGCCTGCCTTCCAGATAATCAATATGCACTTGCTTAGCATTTTGTCCATTGGGTTATTATGGAATCAAACTAATCAAGAGTTCTAGACTCTGACAGGTTATTCTTATTTGCTTTCATGTTACTATAGACAACTATGCCTAGGGTCTTGAAGTTCTATCACACCACATGTAGTCACTTACATGAATACTTACTTACTCTTTAGGTATTTACAACACCACTGGTCACTATATGATAAAAGTGTGAAAATTAATCGTAAGAAATTTATATTAGTTCAAGTTTGCTCTGTGTGGATTTATTGTTTATTGTTCTGTTTCAGTGATGTTCTTTGACATTTTGAATTTTCTGAAGGGAAAATATATCACCTACGGGGTCAAAGCCTGTTCCCCAATGGTATCAGCTGCAGCTTTTGCAAGAGACATATATACCCCTCGGGTCCCAGCAAGTTTTCACCAAGGTAGTAGGACCCAGCGATCCATTTCTCCCCTTTGCATACCTTGTTTATTTGTGTAGCCTACCCTACAGATAATCAATATGCACTTGCTTAGCATTTCTTCTATTGGGTTATTATGAAATCAAACTAATCAAGAGTTCTAGACTTTGACAGGTTTTTCTTATTTGCTTTCATGTTACTATAGACAACTATGCCTATGGTCTTAAAGTTCTATCACACCACATGTAGTCACTTACATGTATGCTTACTTGGCATATGTAACTCTTAAGGTATTTACAACACCACTGGTCACTATATGATAAAAGCGTGAAAATTAATCGTAAGAAATTTATTTTAGTTCAAGTTTGCTCTGTGTGGATTTATTGTTCTGTTTAAGTGATGTTCTTTGACTAAATCTGAAGGGAAAAGATATCACCTATGGGGTCAAAGCCTGTTCCCCAATGGTATCTGCTGCAGCTTTTGCAAGAGGCATATATACCCCTCGGGTCCCAGCAAGTTTTCACCAAGGTGGTCGGACCCAGCGATCCATTTCTCCCCTTTGCATACCTTGTTTATTCGTGTACCCTTCCTTACAGATAATCAATATGCACTTGCTTAGCATTTCTTCCATTGGGTTATTATGAAATCAAACTAATCAAGAGTTCTAGACTTTGACAGGTTCTTCTTATTTTATTTCATTTTACTATAGACAACTATGCCTAGGGTCTTGAAGTTCTATCACACCACATGTAGTCACTTACATTTATGCTTACTTGGCATATATAATTCTTTAGGTATTTACAACACCACTGGTCACTAAATGATAAAAGTGTGAAAATTAATTGTAAGAAGAAGTTTATATTAGTTCAAGTTTGCTCTGTGTGGATGTATTGTTCTGTTCCAGTGATTTTCTGTGACTAAATCTGAAGGGAAAAGATATCACCTATGGGGTCAAAGCCTGCTCCCCAATGGTATCTGCTGACACTTTTGCAAGAGGCATATATACCCCTCGGGTCCCAGCAAGTTTTCACCAAGGTGGTAGGACCCAGCGATCCATCTCGGCCCTTTGCATACCTTGTTTATTCGTGTAGCCTGCCTTCCAGATAATCAATATGCACTTGCTTAGCATTTTATCCATTGGGTTATTATGGAATCAAACTAATCAAGAGTTCTAGACTTTGACAGGTTCTTCTTATTTGCTTTCATGTTACTATAGACAACTATGCCTAGGGTCTTGAAGTTCTATCACCACATGTAGTCACTTACATGTATACTTACTTGACATATGTACTCTTTAGGTATTTACAACACCACTGGTCACTATATGACAAAAGCGTGAAAATTAATCGTAAAAAATTTATATTAGTTCAAGTTTGCTCTGTGTGGATTTATTGTTCTGTTTCAGTGATGTTCTGTGACTAAATCTGAAGGGAAAAGATATCACCTATGGGGTCAAAGCCTGCTCCCCAATGGTATCTGCTGACACTTTTGCAAGAGACATATATACCCCTCGGGTCCCAGCAAGTTTTCACCAAGGTGGTAGGACCCAGCGATCCATTTCGGCCCTTTGCATACCTTGTTTATTCGTGTAGCCTGCCTTCCAGATAATCAATATGCACTTGCTTAGCATTTTATCCATTGGGTTATTATGGAATTAAACTAATCAAGAGTTCTAGACTTTGACAGGTTCTTCTTATTTGCTTTCATGTTACTATAGACAACTATGCCTAGGGTCTTGAAGTTCTATCACACCACATGTAGTCACTTACATGTATGCTTACTTGACATATGTAACGCCTTAGGTATTTACAACACCACTGGTCACTATATGATAAAAGTGTGAAAATTAATCGTAAGAAATTTATATTAGTTCAAGTTTGCTCTGTGTAGATTTATTGTTCTGTTTCAGTGATGTTCTGTGATTAAATCTGAAGGGAAAAGATATCACCTATGGGGTCAAAGCCTGCTCCCCAATGGTTTCTGCTGAAGCTTTTGCAAGAGGCATATATACCCCTCGGGTCCCAGCAAGTTTTCACCAAGGTGGTAGGACCAAGCGATCCATTTCGGCCCTTTGCATACCTTGTTTATTCGTGTAGCCTGCCTTCCAGATAATCAATATGCACTTGCTTAGCATTTTATCCATTGGGTTATTATGGAATCAAACTAATCAAGAGTTCTAGACTTTGACAGGTTCTTCTTATTTGCTTTCATGTTACTATAGACAACTATGCCTATGGTCTTGAAGTTCTATCACACCACATGTAGTCACTTACATGTATACTTACTTACTCTTTAGGTATTTACAACACCACTGGTCACTATATGATAAAAGTGTGAAAATTAATCGTAAGAAATTTATATTAGTTCAAGTTTGCTCTGTGTGGATTTATTGATTATTGTTCTGTTTCAGTGATGTTCTTTGACATTTTGAATTTTCTTAAGGGAAAATATATCACCTACGGGGTCAAAGCCAGTTCCCCAATGGTATCAGCTGCAGCTTTTGCAAGAGACATATATACCCCTCGGGTCCCAGCAAGTTTTCACCAAGGTAGTAGGACCCAGCGATCCATTTCTCCCCTTTGCATACCTTGTTTATTCGTGTAGCCTTCCCTACAGATAATCAATATGCACTTGCTTAGCATTTCTTCTATTGGGTTATTATGAAATCAAACTAATCAAGAGTTCTAGACTTTGACAGGTTTTTCTTATTTGCTTTCATGTTACTATAGACAACTATGCCTATGGTCTTGAAGTTCTATCACACCACATGTAGTCACTTACATGTATGCTTACTTGGCATATGTAACTCTTAAGGTATTTACAACACCACTGGTCACTATATGATAAAAGCGTGAAAATTAATCGTAAGAAATTTATTTTAGTTCAAGTTTGCTCTGTGTGGATGTATTGTTCTTTTCCAGTGATGTTCTTTGACTAAATCTGAAGGGAAAAGATATCACCTACGGGGTCAAAGCCTGTTCCCCAATGGTATCTGCTGAAGCTTTTGCAAGAGGCATATATACCCCTCGGGTCCCAGCAAGTTTTCACCAAGGTGGTAGGACCCAGCGATCCATTTCGGCCCTTTGCATACCTTGTTTATTCGTGTAGCCTGCCTTCCAGATAATCAATATGCACTTGCTTAGCATTTTATCCATTGGGTTATTATGGAATCAAACTAATCAAGAGTTCTACACTTTGACAGGTTCTTCTTATTTGCTTTCATGTTACTATAGACAACTATGCCTAGGGTCTTGAAGTTCTATCACACCACATGTAGTCACTTACATGTATGCTTACTTGACATATGTAACTCCTTAGGTATTTACAACACCACTGGTCACTATATGATAAAAGTGTGAAAATTAATCGTAAGAAATTTATATTAGTTCAAGTTTGCTCTGTGTAGATTTATTGTTCTGTTTCAGTGATGTTCTCTGATTAAATCTGAAGGGAAAATATATCACCTATGGGGTCAAAGCCTGCTCCCCAATGGTTTCTGCTGACACTTTTGCAAGAGGCATATATACCCCTCGGGTCCCAGCAAGTTTTCACCAAGGTGGTAGTACCCAGCGATCCATTTCGGCCCTTTGCATACCTTGTTTATTCGTGTAGCCTGCCTTCCAGATAATCAATATGCACTTGCTTAGCATTTTATCCATTGGGTTATTATGGAATCAAACTAATCAAGAGTTCTAGACTTTGACAGGTTCTTCTTATTTGCTTTCATGTTACTATAGACAACTATGCCTAGGGTCTTAAAGTTCTATCACACCACATGTAGTCACTTACATGTATACTTACTTGACATATGTACTCTTCAGGTATTTACAACACCACTGGTCACTATATGATAAAAGCGTGAAAATTAATCGTAAGAAATTTATATTAGTTCAAGTTTGCTCTGTGTGGATTTATTGTTCTGTTTCAGTGATGTTCAGTGACTAAATCTGAAGGGAAAAGATATCACCTATGGGGTCAAAGCCTGCTCCCCAATGGTATCTGCTGCAGCTTTTGCAAGAGACATATATACCCCTCGGGTCCCAGCAAGTTTTCACCAAGGTAGTAGGACCCAGCGATCCATTTCTCCCCTTTGCATACCTTGTTTATTTGTGTAGCCTTCCCTACAGATAATCAATATGCACTTGCTTAGCATTTCTTCTATTGGGTTATTATGAAATCAAACTAATCAAGAGTTCTAGACTTTGACAGGTTTTTCTTATTTGCTTTCATGTTACTATAGACAACTATGCCTATGGTCTTGAAGTTCTATCACACCACATGTAGTCACTTACATGTATGCTTACTTGGCATATGTAACTCTTAAGGTATTTTCAACACCACTGGTCACTATATGATAAAAGCGTGAAAATTAATCGTAAGAAATTTATTTTAGTTCAAGTTTGCTCTGTGTGGATGTATTGTTCTGTTCCAGTGATGTTCTTTGACTAAATCTGAAGGGAAAAGATATCACCTACGGGGTCAAAGCCTGTTCCCCAATGGTATCTGCTGAAGCTTTTGCAAGAGGCATATATACCCCTCGGGTCCCAGCAAGTTTTCACCAAGGTGGTAGGACCCAGCGATCCATTTCGGCCCTTTGCATACCTTGTTTATTCGTGTAGCCTGCCTTCCAGATAATCAATATGCACTTGCTTAGCACTTTATCCATTGGGTTATTATGGAATCAAACTAATCAAGAGTTCTAGACTTTGACAGGTTCTTCTTATTTGCTTTCATGTTACTATAGACAACTATGCCTAGGGTCTTGAAGTTCTATCACACCACATGTAGTCACTTACATGTATGCTTACTTGACATATGTAACTCCTTAGGTATTTACAACACCACTGGTCACTATATGATAAAAGTGTGAAAATTAATCGTAAGAAATTTATATTAGTTCAAGTTTGCTCTGTGTAGATTTATTGTTTATTGTTCTGTTTCAGTGATGTTCTTTGACATTTTGAATTTTCTGAAGGGAAAATATATCACCTACGGGGTCAAAGCCAGTTCCCCAGTGGTATCAGCTGCAGCTTTTGAAAGAGACATATATACCCCTCGGGTCCCAGCAAGTTTTCACCAAGGTGGTAGGACCCAGCGATCCATTTCTCCCCTTTGCATACCTTGTTTATTCGTGTAGCCTTCCCTACAGATAATCAATATGCACTTGCTTAGCATTTCTTCCATTGGGTTATTATGAAATCAAACTAATCAAGAGTTCTAGACTTTGACAGGTTTTTCTTATTTGCTTTCATGTTACTATAGACAACTATGCCTAGGGTCTTGAAGTTCTATCACACCACATGTAGTCACTTACATGTATGCTTACTCGGCATATGTAACTCTTAAGGTATTTACAACACCACTGGTCACTATATGATAAAAGCGTGAAAATTAATTGTAAGAAATTTATTTTAGTTCAAGTTTGCTCTGTGTGGATTTATTGTTCTGTTTCAGTGATGTTCTGTGACTAAATCTGAAGGGAAAAGATATCACCTATGGGGTCAAAGCCTGCTCCCCAATGGTTTCTGCTGACACTTTTGCAAGAGGCATATATACCCCTCGGGTCCCAGCAAGTTTTCACCAAGGTGGTAGGACCCAGCGATCCATTTCGGCCCTTTGCATACCTTGTTTATTCGTGTAGCCTGCCTTCCAGATAATCAATATGCACTTGCTTAGCATTTTATCCATTGGGCTATTATGGAATCAAACTAATCAAGAGTTCTAGACTTTGACAGGTTCTTCTTATTTGCTTTCATGTTACTATAGACAACTATGCCTAGGGTCTTGAAGTTCTATCACACCACATGTAGTCACTTACATGTATACTTACTTACTCTTTAGGTATTTACAACACCACTGGTCACTATATGATAAAAGTGTGAAAATTAATCGTAAGAAATTTATATTAGTTCAAGTTTGCTCTGTGTGGATTTATTGTTTATTGTTCTGTTTCAGTGATGTTCTTTGACATTTTGAATTTTCTTAAGGGAAAATATATCACCTACGGGGTCAAAGCCAGTTCCCCAATGGTATCAGCTGCAGCTTTTGCAAGAGACATATATACCCCTCGGGTCCCAGCAAGTTTTCACCAAGGTAGTAGGACCCAGCGATCCATTTCTCCCCTTTGCATACCTTGTTTATTCGTGTAGCCTTCCCTACAGATAATCAATATGCACTTGCTTGGCATTTCTTCTATTGGGTTATTATGAAATCAAACTAATCAAGAGTTCTAGACTTTGACAGGTTTTTCTTATTTGCTTTCATGTTACTATAGACAACTATGCCTATGGTCTTGAAGTTCTATCACACCACATGTAGTCACTTACATGTATGCTTACTTGGCATATGTAACTCTTAAGGTATTTACAACACCACTGGTCACTATATGATAAAAGCGTGAAAATTAATCGTAAGAAATTTATTTTAGTTCAAGTTTGCTCTGTGTGGATGTATTGTTCTGTTCCAGTGATGTTCTTTGACTAAATCTGAAGGGAAAAGATATCACCTACGGGGTCAAAGCCTGTTCCCCAATGGTATCTGCTGAAGCTTTTGCAAGAGGCATATATACCCCTCGGGTCCCAGCAAGTTTTCACCAAGGTGGTAGGACCCAGCGATCCATTTCGGCCCTTTGCATACCTTGTTTATTCGTGTAGCCTGCCTTCCAGATAATCAATATGCACTTGCTTAGCATTTTATCCATTGGGTTATTATGGAATCAAACTAATCAAGAGTTCTACACTTTGACAGGTTCTTCTTATTTGCTTTCATGTTACTATAGACAACTATGCCTAGGGTCTTGAAGTTCTATCACACCACATGTAGTCACTTACATGTATACTTACTTGACATATGTACTCTTTAGGTATTTACAACACCACTGGTCACTATATGATAAAAGCGTGAAAATTAATCGTAAGAAATTTATATTAGTTCAAGTTTGCTCTGTGTGGATTTATTGTTCTGTTTCAGTGATGTTCTGTGACTAAATCTGAAGGGAAAAGATATCACCTATGGGGTCAAAGCCTGCTCCCCAATGGTATCTGCTGACACTTTTGCAAGAGGCATATATACCCCTCGGGTCCCAGCAAGTTTTCACCAAGGTGGTAGGACCCAGCGATCCATTTCGGCCCTTTGCATACCTTGTTTATTCGTGTAGCCTGCCTTCCAGATAATCAATATGCACTTGCTTAGCATTTTATCCATTGGGTTATTATGGAATCAAACTAATCAAGAGTTCTAGACTTTGACAGGTTCTTCTTATTTGCTTTCATGTTACTATAGACAACTATGCCTAGGGTCTTGAAGTTCTATCACACCACATGTTGTCACTTACATGTATGCTTACTTGACATATGTAACGCCTTAGGTATTTACAACACCACTGGTCACTATATGATAAAAGTGTGAAAATTAATCGTAAGAAATTTATATTAGTTCAAGTTTGCTCTGTGTAGATTTATTGTTCTGTTTCAGTGATGTTCTGTGACTAAATCTGAAGGGAAAAGATATCACCTTTGGGGTCAAAGCCTGCTCCCCAATGGTTTCTGCTGACACTTTTGCAAGAGGCATATATACCCCTCGGGTCCCAGCAAGTTTTCACCAAGGTGGTAGGACCCAGCGATCCATTTCGGCCCTTTGCATACCTTGTTTATTCGTGTAGCCTGCCTTCCAGATAATCAATATGCACTTGCTTAGCATTTTATCCATTGGGTTATTATGGAATCAAACTAATCAAGAGTTCTAGACTTTGACAGGTTCTTCTTATTTGCTTTCATGTTACTATGGACAACTATGCCTAGGGTCTTGAAGTTCTATCACACCACATGTAGTCACTTACATGTATAATTACTTGACATATGTACTCTTTAGGTATTTACAACACCACTGGTCACTATATGATAAAAGTGTGAAAATTAATCGTAAGAAATTTATATTAGTTCAAGTTTGCTCTGTGTGGATTTATTGTTTATTGTTCTGTTTCAGTTATGTTCTTTGACATTTTGAATTTTCTGAAGGGAAAATATATCACCTACGGGGTCAAAGCCAGTTCCCCAATGGTATCAGCTGCAGCTTTTGAAAGAGACATATATACCCCTCGGGTCCCAGCAAGTTTTCACCAAGGTGGTAGGACCCAGCGATCCATTTCTCCCCTTTGCATACCTTGTTTATTCGTGTAGCCTTCCCTACAGATAATCAATATGCACTTGCTTAGCATTTCTTCCATTGGGTTATTATGAAATCAAACTAATCAAGAGTTCTAGACTTTGACAGGTTTTTCTTATTTGCTTTCATGTTACTATAGACAACTATGCCTAGGGTCTTGAAGTTCTATCACACCACATGTTGTCACTTACATGTATGCTTACTTGACATATGTAACGCCTTAGGTATTTACAACACCACTGGTCACTATATGATAAAAGTGTGAAAATTAATCGTAAGAAATTTATATTAGTTCAAGTTTGCTCTGTGTAGATTTATTGTTCTGTTTCAGTGATGTTCTGTGACTAAATCTGAAGGGAAAAGATATCACCTTTGGGGTCAAAGCCTGCTCCCCAATGGTTTCTGCTGACACTTTTGCAAGAGGCATATATACCCCTCGGGTCCCAGCAAGTTTTCACCAAGGTGGTAGGACCCAGCGATCCATTTCGGCCCTTTGCATACCTTGTTTATTCGTGTAGCCTGCCTTCCAGATAATCAATATGCACTTGCTTAGCATTTTACCATTGGGTTATTATGGAATCAAACTAATCAAGAGTTCTAGACTTTGACAGGTTCTTCTTATTTGCTTTCATGTTACTATGGACAACTATGCCTAGGGTCTTGAAGTTCTATCACACCACATGTAGTCACTTACATGTATACTTACTTGACATATGTACTCTTTAGGTATTTACAACACCACTGGTCACTATATGATAAAAGCGTGAAAATTAATTGTAAGAAATTTATTTTAGTTCAAGTTTGCTCTGTGTATATTTATTGTTCTGTTTCAGTGATGTTCTGTGACTAAATCTGAAGGGAAAAGATATCACCTATGGGGTCAAAGCCTGCTCCCCAATGGTTTCTGCTGAGACTTTTGCAAGAGGCATATATACCCCTCGGGTCCCAGCAAGTTTTCACCAAGGTGGTAGGACCCAGCGATCCATTTCGGCCCTTTGCATACCTTGTTTATTCGTGTAGCCTGCCTTCCAGATAATCAATATGCACTTGCTTAGCATTTTATCCATTGGGTTATTATGGAATCAAACTAATCAAGAGTTCTAGACTTTGACAGGTTCTTCTTATTTGCTTTCATGTTACTATAGACAACTATGCCTAGGGTCTTGAAGTTCTATCACACCACATGTAGTCACTTACATGTATACTTACTTACTCTTTAGGTATTTACAACACCACTGGTCACTATATGATAAAATTGTGAAAATTAATCGTAAGAAATTTATATTAGTTCAAGTTTGCTCTGTGTGGATTTATTGTTTATTGTTCTGTTTCAGTTATGTTCTTTGACATTTTGAATTTTCTGAAGGGAAAATATATCACCTACGGGGTCAAAGCCAGTTCCCCAATGGTATCAGCTGCAGCTTTTGAAAGAGACATATATACCCCTCGGGTCCCAGCAAGTTTTCACCAAGGTGGTAGGACCCAGCGATCCATTTCTCCCCTTTGCATACCTTGTTTATTCGTGTAGCCTTCCCTACAGATAATCAATATGCACTTGCTTAGCATTTCTTCCATTGGGTTATTATGAAATCAAACTAATCAAGAGTTCTAGACTTTGACAGGTTCTTCTTATTTGCTTTCATGTTACTATAGACAACTATGCCTAGGGTCTTGAAGTTCTATCACACCACATGTAGTCACTTACATGTATGCTTACTTGACATATGTAACGCCTTAGGTATTTACAACACCACTGGTCACTATATGATAAAAGTGTGAAAATTAATCGTAAGAAATTTATATTAGTTCAAGTTTGCTCTGTGTAGATTTATTGTTCTGTTTCAGTGATGTTCTCTGATTAAATCTGAAGGGAAAAGATATCACCTATGGGGTCAAAGCCTGCTCCCCAATGGTTTCTGCTGACACTTTTGCAAGAGGCATATATACCCCTCGGGTCCCAGCAAGTTTTCACCAAGGTGGTAGTACCCAGCGATCCATTTCGGCCCTTTGCATACCTTGTTTATTCGTGTAGCCTGCCTTCCAGATAATCAATATGCACTTGCTTAGCATTTTATCCATTGGGTTATTATGGAATCAAACTAATCAAGAGTTCTAGACTTTGACAGGTTCTTCTTATTTGCTTTCATGTTACTATAGACAACTATGCCTAGGGTCTTGAAGTTCTATCACACCACATGTAGTCACTTACATGTATGCTTACTTGACATATGTAACTCCTTAGGTATTTACAACACCACTGGTCACTATATGATAAAAGTGTGAAAATTAATCGTAAGAAATTTATATTAGTTCAAGTTTGCTCTGTGTAGATTTATTGTTCTGTTTCAGTGATGTTCTCTGACTAAATCTGAAGGGAAAAGATATCACCTATGGGGTCAAAGCCTGCTCCCCAATGGTTTCTGCTGACACTTTTGCAAGAGGCATATATACCCCTCGGGTCCCAGCAAGTTTTCACCAAGGTGGTAGGACCCAGCGATCCATTTCGGCCCTTTGCATACCTTGTTTATTCGTGTAGCCTGCCTTCCAGATAATCAATATGCACTTGCTTAGCATTTTATCCATTGGGTTATTATGGAATCAAACTAATCAAGAGTTCTAGACTTTGACAGGTTCTTCTTATTTGCTTTCATGTTACTATAGACAACTATGCCTAGGGTCTTGAAGTTCTATCACACCACATGTAGTCACTTACATGTATACTTACTTGACATATGTACTCTTTAGGTATTTACAACACCACTGGTCACTATATGATAAAAGCGTGAAAATTAATCGTAAGAAATTTATATTAGTTCAAGTTTGCTCTGTGTGGATTTATTGTTCTGTTTCAGTGATGTTCTGTGACTAAATCTGAAGGGAAAAGATATCACCTATGGGGTCAAAGCCTGCTCCCCAATGGTATCTGCTGACACTTTTGCAAGAGACATATATACCCCTCGGGTCCCAGCAAGTTTTCACCAAGGTGGTAGGACCCAGCGATCCATTTCGGCCCTTTGCATACCTTGTTTATTCGTGTAGCCTGCCTTCCAGATAATCAATATGCACTTGCTTAGCATTTTATCCATTGGGTTATTATGGAACTAAACTAATCAAGAGTTCTAGACTTTGACAGGTTCTTCTTATTTGCTTTCATGTTACTATAGACAACTATGCCTAGGGTCTTGAAGTTCTATCACACCACATGTAGTCACTTACATGTATGCTTACTTGACATATGTAACGCCTTAGGTATTTACAACACCACTGGTCACTATATGATAAAAGTGTGAAAATTAATCGTAAGAAATTTATATTAGTTCAAGTTTGCTCTGTGTATATTTATTGTTCTGTTTCAGTGATGTTCTGTGACTAAATCTGAAGGGAAAAGATATCACCTATGGGGTCAAAGCCTGCTCCCCAATGGTTTCTGCTGACACTTTTGCAAGAGGCATATATACCCCTCGGGTCCCAGCAAGTTTTCACCAAGGTGGTAGGACCCAGCGATCCATTTCGGTCCTTTGCATACCTTGTTTATTCGTGTAGCCTGCCTTCCAGATAATCAATATGCACTTGCTTAGCATTTTATCCATTGGGTTATTATGGAATCAAACTAATCAAGAGTTCTAGACTTTGACAGGTTCTTCTTATTTGCTTTCATGTTACTATAGACAACTATGCCTAGGGTCTTGAAGTTCTATCACACCACATGTAGTCACTTACATGTATGCTTACTTGACATATGTAACGCCTTAGGTATTTACAACACCACTGGTCACTATATGATAAAAGCGTGAAAATTAATCGTAAGAAATTTATTTTTGTTCAAGTTTGCTCTGTGTGGATGTATTGTTCTGTTCCAGTGATGTTCTTTGACTAAATCTGAAGGGAAAAGATATCACCTACGGGGTCAAAGCCTGCTCCCCAATGGTATCTGCTGAAGCTTTTGCAAGAGGCATATATACCCCTCGGGTCCCAGCAAGTTTTCACCAAGGTGGTAGGACCCAGCGATCCATTTCGGCCCTTTGCATACCTTGTTTATTCGTGTAGCCTGCCTTCCAGATAATCAATATGCACTTGCTTAGCATTTTATCCATTGGGTTATTATGGAATCAAACTAATCAAGAGTTCTAGACTCTGACAGGTTATTCTTATTTGCTTTCATGTTACTATAGACAACTATGCCTAGGGTCTTGAAGTTCTATCACACCACATGTAGTCACTTACATGAATACTTACTTACTCTTTAGGTATTTACAACACCACTGGTCACTATATGATAAAAGTGTGAAAATTAATCGTAAGAAATTTATATTAGTTCAAGTTTGCTCTGTGTGGATTTATTGTTTATTGTTCTGTTTCAGTGATGTTCTTTGACATTTTGAATTTTCTGAAGGGAAAATATATCACCTACGGGGTCAAAGCCTGTTCCCCAATGGTATCAGCTGCAGCTTTTGCAAGAGACATATATACCCCTCGGGTCCCAGCAAGTTTTCACCAAGGTAGTAGGACCCAGCGATCCATTTCTCCCCTTTGCATACCTTGTTTATTTGTGTAGCCTACCCTACAGATAATCAATATGCACTTGCTTAGCATTTCTTCTATTGGGTTATTATGAAATCAAACTAATCAAGAGTTCTAGACTTTGACAGGTTTTTCTTATTTGCTTTCATGTTACTATAGACAACTATGCCTATGGTCTTAAAGTTCTATCACACCACATGTAGTCACTTACATGTATGCTTACTTGGCATATGTAACTCTTAAGGTATTTACAACACCACTGGTCACTATATGATAAAAGCGTGAAAATTAATCGTAAGAAATTTATTTTAGTTCAAGTTTGCTCTGTGTGGATTTATTGTTCTGTTTAAGTGATGTTCTTTGACTAAATCTGAAGGGAAAAGATATCACCTATGGGGTCAAAGCCTGTTCCCCAATGGTATCTGCTGCAGCTTTTGCAAGAGGCATATATACCCCTCGGGTCCCAGCAAGTTTTCACCAAGGTGGTCGGACCCAGCGATCCATTTCTCCCCTTTGCATACCTTGTTTATTCGTGTACCCTTCCTTACAGATAATCAATATGCACTTGCTTAGCATTTCTTCCATTGGGTTATTATGAAATCAAACTAATCAAGAGTTCTAGACTTTGACAGGTTCTTCTTATTTTATTTCATTTTACTATAGACAACTATGCCTAGGGTCTTGAAGTTCTATCACACCACATGTAGTCACTTACATTTATGCTTACTTGGCATATATAATTCTTTAGGTATTTACAACACCACTGGTCACTAAATGATAAAAGTGTGAAAATTAATTGTAAGAAGAAGTTTATATTAGTTCAAGTTTGCTCTGTGTGGATGTATTGTTCTGTTCCAGTGATTTTCTGTGACTAAATCTGAAGGGAAAAGATATCACCTATGGGGTCAAAGCCTGCTCCCCAATGGTATCTGCTGACACTTTTGCAAGAGGCATATATACCCCTCGGGTCCCAGCAAGTTTTCACCAAGGTGGTAGGACCCAGCGATCCATCTCGGCCCTTTGCATACCTTGTTTATTCGTGTAGCCTGCCTTCCAGATAATCAATATGCACTTGCTTAGCATTTTATCCATTGGGTTATTATGGAATCAAACTAATCAAGAGTTCTAGACTTTGACAGGTTCTTCTTATTTGCTTTCATGTTACTATAGACAACTATGCCTAGGGTCTTGAAGTTCTATCACCACATGTAGTCACTTACATGTATACTTACTTGACATATGTACTCTTTAGGTATTTACAACACCACTGGTCACTATATGACAAAAGCGTGAAAATTAATCGTAAAAAATTTATATTAGTTCAAGTTTGCTCTGTGTGGATTTATTGTTCTGTTTCAGTGATGTTCTGTGACTAAATCTGAAGGGAAAAGATATCACCTATGGGGTCAAAGCCTGCTCCCCAATGGTATCTGCTGACACTTTTGCAAGAGACATATATACCCCTCGGGTCCCAGCAAGTTTTCACCAAGGTGGTAGGACCCAGCGATCCATTTCGGCCCTTTGCATACCTTGTTTATTCGTGTAGCCTGCCTTCCAGATAATCAATATGCACTTGCTTAGCATTTTATCCATTGGGTTATTATGGAATTAAACTAATCAAGAGTTCTAGACTTTGACAGGTTCTTCTTATTTGCTTTCATGTTACTATAGACAACTATGCCTAGGGTCTTGAAGTTCTATCACACCACATGTAGTCACTTACATGTATGCTTACTTGACATATGTAACGCCTTAGGTATTTACAACACCACTGGTCACTATATGATAAAAGTGTGAAAATTAATCGTAAGAAATTTATATTAGTTCAAGTTTGCTCTGTGTAGATTTATTGTTCTGTTTCAGTGATGTTCTGTGATTAAATCTGAAGGGAAAAGATATCACCTATGGGGTCAAAGCCTGCTCCCCAATGGTTTCTGCTGAAGCTTTTGCAAGAGGCATATATACCCCTCGGGTCCCAGCAAGTTTTCACCAAGGTGGTAGGACCAAGCGATCCATTTCGGCCCTTTGCATACCTTGTTTATTCGTGTAGCCTGCCTTCCAGATAATCAATATGCACTTGCTTAGCATTTTATCCATTGGGTTATTATGGAATCAAACTAATCAAGAGTTCTAGACTTTGACAGGTTCTTCTTATTTGCTTTCATGTTACTATAGACAACTATGCCTATGGTCTTGAAGTTCTATCACACCACATGTAGTCACTTACATGTATACTTACTTACTCTTTAGGTATTTACAACACCACTGGTCACTATATGATAAAAGTGTGAAAATTAATCGTAAGAAATTTATATTAGTTCAAGTTTGCTCTGTGTGGATTTATTGATTATTGTTCTGTTTCAGTGATGTTCTTTGACATTTTGAATTTTCTTAAGGGAAAATATATCACCTACGGGGTCAAAGCCAGTTCCCCAATGGTATCAGCTGCAGCTTTTGCAAGAGACATATATACCCCTCGGGTCCCAGCAAGTTTTCACCAAGGTAGTAGGACCCAGCGATCCATTTCTCCCCTTTGCATACCTTGTTTATTCGTGTAGCCTTCCCTACAGATAATCAATATGCACTTGCTTAGCATTTCTTCTATTGGGTTATTATGAAATCAAACTAATCAAGAGTTCTAGACTTTGACAGGTTTTTCTTATTTGCTTTCATGTTACTATAGACAACTATGCCTATGGTCTTGAAGTTCTATCACACCACATGTAGTCACTTACATGTATGCTTACTTGGCATATGTAACTCTTAAGGTATTTACAACACCACTGGTCACTATATGATAAAAGCGTGAAAATTAATCGTAAGAAATTTATTTTAGTTCAAGTTTGCTCTGTGTGGATGTATTGTTCTTTTCCAGTGATGTTCTTTGACTAAATCTGAAGGGAAAAGATATCACCTACGGGGTCAAAGCCTGTTCCCCAATGGTATCTGCTGAAGCTTTTGCAAGAGGCATATATACCCCTCGGGTCCCAGCAAGTTTTCACCAAGGTGGTAGGACCCAGCGATCCATTTCGGCCCTTTGCATACCTTGTTTATTCGTGTAGCCTGCCTTCCAGATAATCAATATGCACTTGCTTAGCATTTTATCCATTGGGTTATTATGGAATCAAACTAATCAAGAGTTCTACACTTTGACAGGTTCTTCTTATTTGCTTTCATGTTACTATAGACAACTATGCCTAGGGTCTTGAAGTTCTATCACACCACATGTAGTCACTTACATGTATGCTTACTTGACATATGTAACTCCTTAGGTATTTACAACACCACTGGTCACTATATGATAAAAGTGTGAAAATTAATCGTAAGAAATTTATATTAGTTCAAGTTTGCTCTGTGTAGATTTATTGTTCTGTTTCAGTGATGTTCTCTGATTAAATCTGAAGGGAAAATATATCACCTATGGGGTCAAAGCCTGCTCCCCAATGGTTTCTGCTGACACTTTTGCAAGAGGCATATATACCCCTCGGGTCCCAGCAAGTTTTCACCAAGGTGGTAGTACCCAGCGATCCATTTCGGCCCTTTGCATACCTTGTTTATTCGTGTAGCCTGCCTTCCAGATAATCAATATGCACTTGCTTAGCATTTTATCCATTGGGTTATTATGGAATCAAACTAATCAAGAGTTCTAGACTTTGACAGGTTCTTCTTATTTGCTTTCATGTTACTATAGACAACTATGCCTAGGGTCTTGAAGTTCTATCACACCACATGTAGTCACTTACATGTATGCTTACTTGACATATGTAACTCCTTAGGTATTTACAACACCACTGGTCACTATATGATAAAAGTGTGAAAATTAATCGTAAGAAATTTATATTAGTTCAAGTTTGCTCTGTGTAGATTTATTGTTCTGTTTCAGTGATGTTCTCTGACTAAATCTGAAGGGAAAAGATATCACCTATGGGGTCAAAGCCTGCTCCCCAATGGTTTCTGCTGACACTTTTGCAAGAGGCATATATACCCCTCGGGTCCCAGCAAGTTTTCACCAAGGTGGTAGGACCCAGCGATCCATTTCGGCCATTTGCATACCTTGTTTATTCGTGTAGCCTGCCTTCCAGATAATCAATATGCACTTGCTTAGCATTTTATCCATTGGGTTATTATGGAATCAAACTAATCAAGAGTTCTAGACTTTGACAGGTTCTTCTTATTTGCTTTCATGTTACTATAGACAACTATGCCTAGGGTCTTGAAGTTCTATCACACCACATGTAGTCACTTACATGTATACTTACTTGACATATGTACTCTTTAGGTATTTACAACACCACTGGTCACTATATGATAAAAGCGTGAAAATTAATCGTAAGAAATTTATATTAGTTCAAGTTTGCTCTGTGTGGATTTATTGTTCTGTTTCAGTGATGTTCTGTGACTAAATCTGAAGGGAAAAGATATCACCTATGGGGTCAAAGCCTGCTCCCCAATGGTATCTGCTGACACTTTTGCAAGAGACATATATACCCCTCGGGTCCCAGCAAGTTTTCACCAAGGTGGTAGGACCCAGCGATCCATTTCGGTCCTTTGCATACCTTGTTTATTCGTGTAGCCTGCCTTCCAGATAATCAATATGCATTTGCTTAGCATTTTATCCATTGGGTTATTATGGAATCAAACTAATCAAGAGTTCTAGACTTTGACAGGTTCTTCTTATTTGCTTTCATGTTACTATAGACAACTATGCCTAGGGTCTTGAAGTTCTATCACACCACATGTAGTCACTTACATGTATGCTTACTTGACATATGTAACGCCTTAGGTATTTACAACACCACTGGTCACTATATGATAAAAGTGTGAAAATTAATCGTAAGAAATTTATATTAGTTCAAGTTTGCTCTGTGTAGATTTATTGTTCTGTTTCAGTGATGTTCTCTGATTAAATCTGAAGGGAAAAGATATCACCTATGGGGTCAAAGCCTGCTCCCCAATGGTTTCTGCTGAAGCTTTTGCAAGAGGCATATATACCCCTCGGGTCCCAGCAAGTTTTCACCAAGGTGGTAGGACCCAGCGATCCATTTCGGCCCTTTGCATACCTTGTTTATTCGTGTAGCCTGCCTTCCAGATAATCAATATGCACTTGCTTAGCATTTTATCCATTGGGTTATTATGGAATCAAACTAATCAAGAGTTCTAGACTTTGACAGGTTCTTCTTATTTGCTTTCATGTTACTATAGACAACTATGCCTAGGGTCTTGAAGTTCTATCACACCACATGTAGTCACTTACATGTATGCTTACTTGACATATGTAACTCCTTAGGTATTTACAACACCACTGGTCACTATATGATAAAAGTGTGAAAATTAATCGTAAGAAATTTATATTAGTTCAAGTTTGCTCTGTGTAGATTTATTGTTCTGTTTCAGTGATGTTCTCTGACTAAATCTGAAGGGAAAAGATATCACCTATGGGGTCAAAGCCTGCTCCCCAATGGTTTCTGCTGACACTTTTGCAAGAGGCATATATACCCCTCGGGTCCCAGCAAGTTTTCACCAAGGTGGTAGGACCCAGCGATCCATTTCGGCCATTTGCATACCTTGTTTATTCGTGTAGCCTGCCTTCCAGATAATCAATATGCACTTGCTTAGCATTTTATCCATTGGGTTATTATGGAATCAAACTAATCAAGAGTTCTAGACTTTGACAGGTTCTTCTTATTTGCTTTCATGTTACTATAGACAACTATGCCTAGGGTCTTGAAGTTCTATCACACCACATGTAGTCACTTACATGTATACTTACTTGACATATGTACTCTTTAGGTATTTACAACACCACTGGTCACTATATGATAAAAGCGTGAAAATTAATCGTAAGAAATTTATTTTAGTTCAAGTTTGCTCTGTGTGGATGTATTGTTCTGTTCCAGTGATGTTCTTTGACTAAATCTGAAGGGAAAAGATATCACCTACGGGGTCAAAGCCTGTTCCCCAATGGTATCTGCTGAAGCTTTTGCAAGAGGCATATATACCCCTCGGGTCCCAGCAAGTTTTCACCAAGGTGGTAGGACCCAGCGATCCATTTCGGCCATTTGCATACCTTGTTTATTCGTGTAGCCTGCCTTCCAGATAATCAATATGCACTTGCTTAGCATTTTATCCATTGGGTTATTATGGAATCAAACTAATCAAGAGTTCTAGACTTTGACAGGTTCTTCTTATTTGCTTTCATGTTACTATAGACAACTATGCCTAGGGTCTTGAAGTTCTATCACACCACATGTAGTCACTTACATGTATACTTACTTGACATATGTACTCTTTAGGTATTTACAACACCACTGGTCACTATATGATAAAAGCGTGAAAATTAATCGTAAGAAATTTATATTAGTTCAAGTTTGCTCTGTGTGGATTTATTGTTCTGTTTCAGTGATGTTCTGTGACTAAATCTGAAGGGAAAAGATATCACCTATGGGGTCAAAGCCTGCTCCCCAATGGTATCTGCTGACACTTTTGCAAGAGACATATATACCCCTCGGGTCCCAGCAAGTTTTCACCAAGGTGGTAGGACCCAGCGATCCATTTCGGTCCTTTGCATACCTTGTTTATTCGTGTAGCCTGCCTTCCAGATAATCAATATGCATTTGCTTAGCATTTTATCCATTGGGTTATTATGGAATCAAACTAATCAAGAGTTCTAGACTTTGACAGGTTCTTCTTATTTGCTTTCATGTTACTATAGACAACTATGCCTAGGGTCTTGAAGTTCTATCACACCACATGTAGTCACTTACATGTATGCTTACTTGACATATGTAACGCCTTAGGTATTTACAACACCACTGGTCACTATATGATAAAAGTGTGAAAATTAATCGTAAGAAATTTATATTAGTTCAAGTTTGCTCTGTGTAGATTTATTGTTCTGTTTCAGTGATGTTCTCTGATTAAATCTGAAGGGAAAAGATATCACCTATGGGGTCAAAGCCTGCTCCCCAATGGTTTCTGCTGAAGCTTTTGCAAGAGGCATATATACCCCTCGGGTCCCAGCAAGTTTTCACCAAGGTGGTAGGACCCAGCGATCCATTTCGGCCCTTTGCATACCTTGTTTATTCGTGTAGCCTGCCTTCCAGATAATCAATATGCACTTGCTTAGCATTTTATCCA
Organism: Scardinius erythrophthalmus; assembly: GCF_964197995.2. Lineage (NCBI taxonomy): Eukaryota > Metazoa > Chordata > Actinopteri > Cypriniformes > Leuciscidae > Scardinius > Scardinius erythrophthalmus. The sequence continues at coordinate 41,167,032 of NC_138234.1, forward strand.
TTGGGTTATTATGGAATTAAACTAATCAAGAGTTCTAGACTTTGACAGGTTCTTCTTATTTGCTTTCATGTTACTATAGACAACTATGCCTAGGGTCTTGAAGTTCTATCACACCACATGTAGTCACTTACATGTATGCTTACTTGACATATGTAACTCCTTAGGTATTTACAACACCACTGGTCACTATATGATAAAAGTGTGAAAATTAATCGTAAGAAATTTATATTAGTTCAAGTTTGCTCTGTGTAGATTTATTGTTCTGTTTCAGTGATGTTCTCTGACTAAATCTGAAGGGAAAAGATATCACCTATGGGGTCAAAGCCTGCTCCCCAATGGTTTCTGCTGACACTTTTGCAAGAGGCATATATACCCCTCGGGTCCCAGCAAGTTTTCACCAAGGTGGTAGGACCCAGCGATCCATTTCGGCCATTTGCATACCTTGTTTATTCGTGTAGCCTGCCTTCCAGATAATCAATATGCACTTGCTTAGCATTTTATCCATTGGGTTATTATGGAATCAAACTAATCAAGAGTTCTAGACTTTGACAGGTTCTTCTTATTTGCTTTCATGTTACTATAGACAACTATGCCTAGGGTCTTGAAGTTCTATCACACCACATGTAGTCACTTACATGTATACTTACTTGACATATGTACTCTTTAGGTATTTACAACACCACTGGTCACTATATGATAAAAGCGTGAAAATTAATCGTAAGAAATTTATTTTAGTTCAAGTTTGCTCTGTGTGGATGTATTGTTCTGTTCCAGTGATGTTCTTTGACTAAATCTGAAGGGAAAAGATATCACCTACGGGGTCAAAGCCTGTTCCCCAATGGTATCTGCTGAAGCTTTTGCAAGAGGCATAAATACCCCTCGGGTCCCAGCGAGTTTTCACCAAGGTGGTAGGACCCAGCGATCCATTTCGGCCCTTTGCATACCTTGTTTATTCGTGTAGCCTGCCTTTCAGATAATCAATATGCACTTGCTTAGCATTTTATCCATTGGGTTATTATGGAATCAAACTAATCAAGAGTTCTACACTTTGACAGGTTCTTCTTATTTGCTTTCATGTTACTATAGACAACTATGCCTAGGGTCTTGAAGTTCTATCACACCACATGTAGTCACTTACATGTATGCTTACTTGACATATGTAACGCCTTAGGTATTTACAACACCACTGGTCACTATATGATAAAAGTGTGAAAATTAATCGTAAGAAATTTATATTAGTTCAAGTTTGCTCTGTGTATATTTATTGTTCTGTTTCAGTGATGTTCTGTGACTAAATCTGAAGGGAAAAGATATCACCTATGGGGTCAAAGCCTGCTCCCCAATGGTTTCTGCTGAAGCTTTTGCAAGAGGCATATATACCCCTCGGGTCCCAGCAAGTTTTCACCAAGGTGGTAGGACCCAGCGATCCATTTCGGCCCTTTGCATACCTTGTTTATTCGTGTAGCCTGCCTTCCAGATAATCAATATGCACTTGCTTAGCATTTTATCCATTGGGTTATTATGGAATCAAACTAATCAAGAGTTCTAGACTTTGACAGGTTCTTCTTATTTGCTTTCATGTTACTATAGACAACTATGCCTATGGTCTTGAAGTTCTATCACACCACATGTAGTCACTTACATGTATACTTACTTACTCTTTAGGTATTTACAACACCACTGGTCACTATATGATAAAAGTGTGAAAATTAATCGTAAGAAATTTATATTAGTTCAAGTTTGCTCTGTGTGGATTTATTGTTTATTGTTCTGTTTCAGTGATGTTCTTTGACATTTTGAATTTTCTGAAAGGAAAATATATCACCTACGGGGTCAAAGCCAGTTCCCCAATGGTATCAGCTGCAGCTTTTGCAAGAGACATATATACCCCTCGGGTCCCAGCAAGTTTTCACCAAGGTAGTAGGACCCAGCGATCCATTTCTCCCCTTTGCATACCTTGTTTATTTGTGTAGCCTTCCCTACAGATAATCAATATGCACTTGCTTAGCATTTCTTCTATTGGGTTATTATGAAATCAAACTAATCAAGAGTTCTAGACTTTGACAGGTTTTTCTTATTTGCTTTCATGTTACTATAGACAACTATGCCTATGGTCTTGAAGTTCTATCACACCACATGTAGTCACTTACATGTATGCTTACTTGGCATATGTAACTCTTAAGGTATTTTCAACACCACTGGTCACTATATGATAAAAGCGTGAAAATTAATCGTAAGAAATTTATTTTAGTTCAAGTTTGCTCTGTGTGGATGTATTGTTCTGTTCCAGTGATGTTCTTTGACTAAATCTGAAGGGAAAAGATATCACCTACGGGGTCAAAGCCTGTTCCCCAATGGTATCTGCTGAAGCTTTTGCAAGAGGCATATATACCCCTCGGGTCCCAGCAAGTTTTCACCAAGGTGGTAGGACCCAGCGATCCATTTCGGCCCTTTGCATACCTTGTTTATTCGTGTAGCCTGCCTTCCAGATAATCAATATGCACTTGCTTAGCATTTTATCCATTGGGTTATTATGGAATCAAACTAATCAAGAGTTCTAGACTTTGACAGGTTCTTCTTATTTGCTTTCATGTTACTATAGACAACTATGCCTAGGGTCTTGAAGTTCTATCACACCACATGTAGTCACTTACATGTATGCTTACTTGACATATGTACTCTTTAGGTATTTACAACACCACTGGTCACTATATGATAAAAGTGTGAAAATTAATCGTAAGAAATTTATATTAGTTCAAGTTTGCTCTGTGTAGATTTATTGTTCTGTTTCAGTGATGTTCTGTGACTAAATCTGAAGGGAAAAGATATCACCTTTGGGGTCAAAGCCTGCTCCCCAATGGTTTCTGCTGACACTTTTGCAAGAGGCATATATACCCCTCGGGTCCCAGCAAGTTTTCACCAAGGTGGTAGGACCCAGGGATCCATTTCGGCCCTTTGCATACCTTGTTTATTCGTGTAGCCTGCCTTCCAGATAATCAATATGCACTTGCTTAGCATTTTATCCATTGGGTTATTATGGAATCAAACTAATCAAGAGTTCTAGACTTTGACAGGTTCTTCTTGTTTGCTTTCATGTTACTATAGACAACTATGCCTAGGGTCTTGAAGTTCTATCACACCACATGTAGTCACTTACATGTATACTTACTTACTCTTTAGGTATTTACAACACCACTGGTCACTATATGATAAAAGTGTGAAAATTAATCGTAAGAAATTTATATTAGTTCAAGTTTGCTCTGTGTGGATTTATTGTTTATTGTTCTGTTTCAGTTATGTTCTTTGACATTTTGAATTTTCTGAAGGGAAAATATATCACCTACGGGGTCAAAGCCAGTTCCCCAATGGTATCAGCTGCAGCTTTTGAAAGAGACATATATACCCCTCGGGTCCCAGCAAGTTTTCACCAAGGTGGTAGGACCCAGCGATCCATTTCTCCCCTTTGCATACCTTGTTTATTTGTGTAGCCTTCCCTACAGATAATCAATATGCACTTGCTTAGCATTTCTTCCATTGGGTTATTATGAAATCAAACTAATCAAGAGTTCTAGACTTTGACAGGTTTTTCTTATTTGCTTTCATGTTACTATAGACAACTATGCCTAGGGTCTTGAAGTTCTATCACACCACATGTAGTCACTTACATGTATACTTACTTGACATATGTACTCTTTAGGTATTTACAACACCACTGGTCACTATATGATAAAAGCGTGAAAATTAATCGTAAGAAATTTATATTAGTTCAAGTTTGCTCTGTGTGGATTTATTGTTCTGTTTCAGTGATGTTCTGTGACTAAATCTGAAGGGAAAAGATATCACCTATGGGGTCAAAGCCTGCTCCCCAATGGTATCTGCTGACACTTTTGCAAGAGACATATATACCCCTCGGGTCCCAGCAAGTTTTCACCAAGGTGGTAGGACCCAGCGATCCATTTCGGCCCTTTGCATACCTTGTTTATTCGTGTAGCCTGCCTTCCAGATAATCAATATGCACTTGCTTAGCATTTTATCCATTGGGTTATTATGGAATTAAACTAATCAAGAGTTCTAGACTTTGACAGGTTCTTCTTATTTGCTTTCATGTTACTATAGACAACTATGCCTAGGGTCTTGAAGTTCTATCACACCACATGTAGTCACTTACATGTATGCTTACTTGACATATGTAACGCCTTAGGTATTTACAACACCACTGGTCACTATATGATAAAAGTGTGAAAATTAATCGTAAGAAATTTATATTAGTTCAAGTTTGCTCTGTGTATATTTATTGTTCTGTTTCAGTGATGTTCTGTGACTAAATCTGAAGGGAAAAGATATCACCTATGGGGTCAAAGCCTGCTCCCCAATGGTTTCTGCTGACACTTTTGCAAGAGGCATATATACCCCTCGGGTCCCAGCAAGTTTTCACCAAGGTGGTAGGACCCAGCGATCCATTTCGGTCCTTTGCATACCTTGTTTATTTGTGTAGCCTGCCTTCCAGATAATCAATATGCACTTGCTTAGCATTTTATCCATTTGGTTATTATGGAATCAAACTAATCAAGAGTTCTAGACTTTGACAGGTTCTTCTTATTTGCTTTCATGTTACTATAGACAACTATGCCTAGGGTCTTGAAGTTCTATCACACCACATGTAGTCACTTACATGTATGCTTACTTGACATATGTAACGCCTTAGGTATTTACAACACCACTGGTCACTATATGATAAAAGTGTGAAAATTAATCGTAAGAAATTTATATTAGTTCAAGTTTGCTCTGTGTAGATTTATTGTTCTGTTTCAGTGATGTTCTGTGATTAAATCTGAAGGGAAAAGATATCACCTATGGGGTCAAAGCCTGCTCCCCAATGGTTTCTGCTGAAGCTTTTGCAAGAGGCATATATACCCCTCGGGTCCCAGCAAGTTTTCACCAAGGTGGTAGGACCCAGCGATCCATTTCGGCCCTTTGCATACCTTGTTTATTCGTGTAGCCTGCCTTCCAGATAATCAATATGCACTTGCTTAGCATTTTATCCATTGGGTTATTATGGAATCAAACTAATCAAGAGTTCTAGACTTTGACAGGTTCTTCTTATTTGCTTTCATGTTACTATAGACAACTATGCCTATGGTCTTGAAGTTTTATCACACCACATGTAGTCACTTACATGTATACTTACTTACTCTTTAGGTATTTACAACACCACTGGTCACTATATGATAAAAGTGTGAAAATTAATCGTAAGAAATTTATATTAGTTCAAGTTTGCTCTGTGTGGATTTATTGTTTATTGTTCTGTTTCAGTGATGTTCTTTGACATTTTGAATTTTCTTAAGGGAAAATATATCACCTACGGGGTCAAAGCCAGTTCCCCAATGGTATCAGCTGCAGCTTTTGCAAGAGACATATATACCCCTCAGGTCCCAGCAAGTTTTCACCAAGGTAGTAGGACCCAGCGATCCATTTCTCCCCTTTGCATACCTTGTTTATTCGTGTAGCCTTCCCTACAGATAATCAATATGCACTTGCTTAGCATTTCTTCTATTGGGTTATTATGAAATCAAACTAATCAAGAGTTCTAGACTTTGACAGGTTTTTCTTATTTGCTTTCATGTTACTATAGACAACTATGCCTATGGTCTTGAAGTTCTATCACACCACATGTAGTCACTTACATGTATGCTTACTTGGCATATGTAACTCTTAAGGTATTTACAACACCACTGGTCACTATATGATAAAAGCGTGAAAATTAATCGTAAGAAATTTATTTTAGTTCAAGTTTGCTCTGTGTGGATGTATTGTTCTGTTCCAGTGATGTTCTTTGACTAAATCTGAAGGGAAAAGATATCACCTACGGGGTCAAAGCCTGTTCCCCAATGGTATCTGCTGAAGCTTTTGCAAGAGGCATATATACCCCTCGGGTCCCAGCAAGTTTTCACCAAGGTGGTAGGACCCAGCGATCCATTTCGGCCCTTTGCATACCTTGTTTATTCGTGTAGCCTGCCTTCCAGATAATCAATATGCACTTGCTTAGCATTTTATCCATTGGGTTATTATGGAATCAAACTAATCAAGAGTTCTACACTTTGACAGGTTCTTCTTATTTGCTTTCATGTTACTATAGACAACTATGCCTAGGGTCTTGAAGTTCTATCACACCACATGTAGTCACTTACATGTATGCTTACTTGACATATGTAACTCCTTAGGTATTTACAACACCACTGGTCACTATATGATAAAAGTGTGAAAATTAATCGTAAGAAATTTATATTAGTTCAAGTTTGCTCTGTGTAGATTTATTGTTCTGTTTCAGTGATGTTCTCTGACTAAATCTAAAGGGAAAAGATATCACCTATGGGGTCAAAGCCTGCTCCCCAATGGTTTCTGCTGACACTTTTGCAAGAGGCATATATACCCCTCGGGTCCCAGCAAGTTTTCACCAAGGTGGTAGGACCCAGCGATCCATTTCGGCCCTTTGCATACCTTGTTTATTCGTGTAGCCTGCCTTCCAGATAATCAATATGCACTTGCTTAGCATTTTATCCATTGGGTTATTATGGAATCAAACTAATCAAGAGTTCTAGACTTTGACAGGTTCTTCTTATTTGCTTTCATGTTACTATAGACAACTATGCCTAGGGTCTTGAAGTTCTATCACACCACATGTAGTCACTTACATGTATACTTACTTGACATATGTACTCTTTAGGTATTTACAACACCACTGGTCACTATATGATAAAAGCGTGAAAATTAATCGTAAGAAATTTATATTAGTTCAAGTTTGCTCTGTGTGGATTTATTGTTCTGTTTCAGTGATGTTCTGTGACTAAATCTGAAGGGAAAAGATATCACCTATGGGGTCAAAGCCTGCTCCCCAATGGTATCTGCTGACACTTTTGCAAGAGACATATATACCCCTCGGGTCCCAGCAAGTTTTCACCAAGGTGGTAGGACCCAGCGATCCATTTCGGCCCTTTGCATACCTTGTTTATTCGTGTAGCCTGCCTTCCAGATAATCAATATGCACTTGCTTAGCATTTTATCCATTGGGTTATTATGGAATTAAACTAATCAAGAGTTCTAGACTTTGACAGGTTCTTCTTATTTGCTTTCATGTTACTATAGACAACTATGCCTAGGGTCTTGAAGTTCTATCACACCACATGTAGTCACTTACATGTATGCTTACTTGACATATGTAACGCCTTAGGTATTTACAACACCACTGGTCACTATATGATAAAAGTGTGAAAATTAATCGTAAGAAATTTATATTAGTTCAAGTTTGCTCTGTGTATATTTATTGTTCTGTTTCAGTGATGTTCTGTGACTAAATCTGAAGGGAAAAGATATCACCTATGGGGTCAAAGCCTGCTCCCCAATGGTTTCTGCTGAAGCTTTTGCAAGAGGCATATATACCCCTCGGGTCCCAGCAAGTTTTCACCAAGGTGGTAGGACCCAGCGATCCATTTCGGCCCTTTGCATACCTTGTTTATTCGTGTAGCCTGCCTTCCAGATAATCAATATGCACTTGCTTAGCATTTTATCCATTGGGTTATTATGGAATCAAACTAATCAAGAGTTCTAGACTTTGACAGGTTCTTCTTATTTGCTTTCATGTTACTATAGACAACTATGCCTATGGTCTTGAAGTTCTATCACACCACATGTAGTCACTTACATGTATACTTACTTACTCTTTAGGTATTTACAACACCACTGGTCACTATATGATAAAAGTGTGAAAATTAATCGTAAGAAATTTATATTAGTTCAAGTTTGCTCTGTGTGGATTTATTGTTTATTGTTCTGTTTCAGTGATGTTCTTTGACATTTTGAATTTTCTGAAAGGAAAATATATCACCTACGGGGTCAAAGCCAGTTCCCCAATGGTATCAGCTGCAGCTTTTGCAAGAGACATATATACCCCTCGGGTCCCAGCAAGTTTTCACCAAGGTAGTAGGACCCAGCGATCCATTTCTCCCCTTTGCATACCTTGTTTATTTGTGTAGCCTTCCCTACAGATAATCAATATGCACTTGCTTAGCATTTCTTCTATTGGGTTATTATGAAATCAAACTAATCAAGAGTTCTAGACTTTGACAGGTTTTTCTTATTTGCTTTCATGTTACTATAGACAACTATGCCTATGGTCTTGAAGTTCTATCACACCACATGTAGTTACTTACATGTATGCTTACTTGGCATATGTAACTCTTAAGGTATTTTCAACACCACTGGTCACTATATGATAAAAGCGTGAAAATTAATCGTAAGAAATTTATTTTAGTTCAAGTTTGCTCTGTGTGGATGTATTGTTCTGTTCCAGTGATGTTCTTTGACTAAATCTGAAGGGAAAAGATATCACCTACGGGGTCAAAGCCTGTTCCCCAATGGTATCTGCTGAAGCTTTTGCAAGAGGCATATATACCCCTCGGGTCCCAGCAAGTTTTCACCAAGGTGGTAGGACCCAGCGATCCATTTCGGCCCTTTGCATACCTTGTTTATTCGTGTAGCCTGCCTTCCAGATAATCAATATGCACTTGCTTAGCATTTTATCCATTGGGTTATTATGGAATCAAACTAATCAAGAGTTCTAGACTTTGACAGGTTCTTCTTATTTGCTTTCATGTTACTATAGACAACTATGCCTAGGGTCTTGAAGTTCTATCACACCACATGTAGTCACTTACATGTATGCTTACTTGACATATGTACTCTTTAGGTATTTACAACACCACTGGTCACTATATGATAAAAGTGTGAAAATTAATCGTAAGAAATTTATATTAGTTCAAGTTTGCTCTGTGTGGATTTATTGTTTATTGTTCTGTTTCAGTGATGTTCTTTGACATTTTGAATTTTCTGAAGGGAAAATATATCACCTACGGGGTCAAAGCCAGTTCCCCAATGGTATCAGCTGCAGCTTTTGAAAGAGACATATATACCCCTCGGGTCCCAGCAAGTTTTCACCAAGGTGGTAGGACCCAGCGATCCATTTCTCCCCTTTGCATACCTTGTTTATTCGTGTAGCCTTCCCTACAGATAATCAATATGCACTTGCTTAGCATTTCTTCCATTGGGTTATTATGAAATCAAACTAATCAAGAGTTCTAGACTTTGACAGGTTTTTCTTATTTGCTTTCATGTTACTATAGACAACTATGCCTAGGGTCTTGAAGTTCTATCACACCACATGTAGTCACTTACATGTATGCTTACTTGACATATGTAACGCCTTAGGTATTTACAACACCACTGGTCACTATATGATAAAAGTGTGAAAATTAATCGTAAGAAATTTATATTAGTTCAAGTTTGCTCTGTGTGGATTTATTGTTCTGTTTCAGTGATGTTCTGTGACTAAATCTGAAGGGAAAAGATATCACCTATGGGGTCAAAGCCTGCTCCCCAATGGTATCTGCTGACACTTTTGCAAGAGACATATATACCCCTCGGGTCCCAGCAAGTTTTCACCAAGGTGGTAGGACCCAGCGATCCATTTCGGCCCTTTGCATACCTTGTTTATTCGTGTAGCCTGCCTTCCAGATAATCAATATGCACTTGCTTAGCATTTTATCCATTGGGTTATTATGGAATTAAACTAATCAAGAGTTCTAGACTTTGACAGGTTCTTCTTATTTGCTTTCATGTTACTATAGACAACTATGCCTAGGGTCTTGAAGTTCTATCACACCACATGTAGTCACTTACATGTATGCTTACTTGACATATGTAACGCCTTAGGTATTTACAACACCACTGGTCACTATATGATAAAAGTGTGAAAATTAATCGTAAGAAATTTATATTAGTTCAAGTTTGCTCTGTGTATATTTATTGTTCTGTTTCAGTGATGTTCTGTGACTAAATCTGAAGGGAAAAGATATCACCTATGGGGTCAAAGCCTGCTCCCCAATGGTTTCTGCTGAAGCTTTTGCAAGAGGCATATATACCCCTCGGGTCCCAGCAAGTTTTCACCAAGGTGGTAGGACCCAGCGATCCATTTCGGCCCTTTGCATACCTTGTTTATTCGTGTAGCCTGCCTTCCAGATAATCAATATGCACTTGCTTAGCATTTTATCCATTGGGTTATTATGGAATCAAACTAATCAAGAGTTCTAGACTTTGACAGGTTCTTCTTATTTGCTTTCATGTTACTATAGACAACTATGCCTATGGTCTTGAAGTTCTATCACACCACATGTAGTCACTTACATGTATGCTTACTTACTCTTTAGGTATTTACAACACCACTGGTCACTATATGATAAAAGTGTGAAAATTAATCGTAAGAAATTTATATTAGTTCAAGTTTGCTCTGTGTGGATTTATTGTTTATTGTTCTGTTTCAGTGATGTTCTTTGACATTTTGAATTTTCTGAAAGGAAAATATATCACCTACGGGGTCAAAGCCAGTTCCCCAATGGTATCAGCTGCAGCTTTTGCAAGAGACATATATACCCCTCGGGTCCCAGCAAGTTTTCACCAAGGTAGTAGGACCCAGCGATCCATTTCTCCCCTTTGCATACCTTGTTTATTTGTGTAGCCTTCCCTACAGATAATCAATATGCACTTGCTTAGCATTTCTTCTATTGGGTTATTATGAAATCAAACTAATCAAGAGTTCTAGACTTTGACAGGTTTTTCTTATTTGCTTTCATGTTACTATAGACAACTATGCCTATGGTCTTGAAGTTCTATCACACCACATGTAGTCACTTACATGTATGCTTACTTGGCATATGTAACTCTTAAGGTATTTTCAACACCACTGGTCACTATATGATAAAAGCGTGAAAATTAATCGTAAGAAATTTATTTTAGTTCAAGTTTGCTCTGTGTGGATGTATTGTTCTGTTCCAGTGATGTTCTTTGACTAAATCTGAAGGGAAAAGATATCACCTACGGGGTCAAAGCCTGTTCCCCAATGGTATCTGCTGAAGCTTTTGCAAGAGGCATATATACCCCTCGGGTCCCAGCAAGTTTTCACCAAGGTGGTAGGACCCAGCGATCCATTTCGGCCCTTTGCATACCTTGTTTATTCGTGTAGCCTGCCTTCCAGATAATCAATATGCACTTGCTTAGCATTTTATCCATTGGGTTATTATGGAATCAAACTAATCAAGAGTTCTAGACTTTGACAGGTTCTTCTTATTTGCTTTCATGTTACTATAGACAACTATGCCTAGGGTCTTGAAGTTCTATCACACCACATGTAGTCACTTACATGTATGCTTACTTGACATATGTACTCTTTAGGTATTTACAACACCACTGGTCACTATATGATAAAAGTGTGAAAATTAATCGTAAGAAATTTATATTAGTTCAAGTTTGCTCTGTGTGGATTTATTGTTTATTGTTCTGTTTCAGTTATGTTCTTTGACATTTTGAATTTTCTGAAGGGAAAATATATCACCTACGGGGTCAAAGCCAGTTCCCCAATGGTATCAGCTGCAGCTTTTGAAAGAGACATATATACCCTCGGGTCCCAGCAAGTTTTCACCAAGGTGGTAGGACCCAGCGATCCATTTCTCCCCTTTGCATACCTTGTTTATTTGTGTAGCCTTCCCTACAGATAATCAATATGCACTTGCTTAGCATTTCTTCCATTGGGTTATTATGAAATCAAACTAATCAAGAGTTCTAGACTTTGACAGGTTTTTCTTATTTGCTTTCATGTTACTATAGACAACTATGCCTAGGGTCTTGAAGTTCTATCACACCACATGTAGTCACTTACATGTATACTTACTTGACATATGTACTCTTTAGGTATTTACAACACCACTGGTCACTATATGATAAAAGCGTGAAAATTAATCGTAAGAAATTTATATTAGTTCAAGTTTGCTCTGTGTGGATTTATTGTTCTGTTTCAGTGATGTTCTGTGACTAAATCTGAAGGGAAAAGATATCACCTATGGGGTCAAAGCCTGCTCCCCAATGGTATCTGCTGACACTTTTGCAAGAGACATATATACCCCTCGGGTCCCAGCAAGTTTTCACCAAGGTGGTAGGACCCAGCGATCCATTTCGGCCCTTTGCATACCTTGTTTATTCGTGTAGCCTGCCTTCCAGATAATCAATATGCACTTGCTTAGCATTTTATCCATTGGGTTATTATGGAATTAAACTAATCAAGAGTTCTAGACTTTGACAGGTTCTTCTTATTTGCTTTCATGTTACTATAGACAACTATGCCTAGGGTCTTGAAGTTCTATCACACCACATGTAGTCACTTACATGTATGCTTACTTGACATATGTAACGCCTTAGGTATTTACAACACCACTGGTCACTATATGATAAAAGTGTGAAAATTAATCGTAAGAAATTTATATTAGTTCAAGTTTGCTCTGTGTATATTTATTGTTCTGTTTCAGTGATGTTCTGTGACTAAATCTGAAGGGAAAAGATATCACCTATGGGGTCAAAGCCTGCTCCCCAATGGTTTCTGCTGACACTTTTGCAAGAGGCATATATACCCCTCGGGTCCCAGCAAGTTTTCACCAAGGTGGTAGGACCCAGCGATCCATTTCGGTCCTTTGCATACCTTGTTTATTTGTGTAGCCTGCCTTCCAGATAATCAATATGCACTTGCTTAGCATTTTATCCATTTGGTTATTATGGAATCAAACTAATCAAGAGTTCTAGACTTTGACAGGTTCTTCTTATTTGCTTTCATGTTACTATAGACAACTATGCCTAGGGTCTTGAAGTTCTATCACACCACATGTAGTCACTTACATGTATGCTTACTTGACATATGTAACGCCTTAGGTATTTACAACACCACTGGTCACTATATGATAAAAGTGTGAAAATTAATCGTAAGAAATTTATATTAGTTCAAGTTTGCTCTGTGTAGATTTATTGTTCTGTTTCAGTGATGTTCTGTGATTAAATCTGAAGGGAAAAGATATCACCTATGGGGTCAAAGCCTGCTCCCCAATGGTTTCTGCTGAAGCTTTTGCAAGAGGCATATATACCCCTCGGGTCCCAGCAAGTTTTCACCAAGGTGGTAGGACCCAGCGATCCATTTCGGCCCTTTGCATACCTTGTTTATTCGTGTAGCCTGCCTTCCAGATAATCAATATGTACTTGCTTAGCATTTTATCCATTGGGTTATTATGGAATCAAACTAATCAAGAGTTCTAGACTTTGACAGGTTCTTCTTATTTGCTTTCATGTTACTATAGACAACTATGCCTATGGTCTTGAAGTTCTATCACACCACATGTAGTCACTTACATGTATACTTACTTACTCTTTAGGTATTTACAACACCACTGGTCACTATATGATAAAAGTGTGAAAATTAATCGTAAGAAATTTATATTAGTTCAAGTTTGCTCTGTGTGGATTTATTGTTTATTGTTCTGTTTCAGTGATGTTCTTTGACATTTTGAATTTTCTTAAGGGAAAATATATCACCTACGGGGTCAAAGCCAGTTCCCCAATGGTATCAGCTGCAGCTTTTGCAAGAGACATATATACCCCTCAGGTCCCAGCAAGTTTTCACCAAGGTAGTAGGACCCAGCGATCCATTTCTCCCCTTTGCATACCTTGTTTATTCGTGTAGCCTTCCCTACAGATAATCAATATGCACTTGCTTAGCATTTCTTCTATTGGGTTATTATGAAATCAAACTAATCAAGAGTTCTAGACTTTGACAGGTTTTTCTTATTTGCTTTCATGTTACTATAGACAACTATGCCTATGGTCTTGAAGTTCTATCACACCACATGTAGTCACTTACATGTATGCTTACTTGGCATATGTAACTCTTAAGGTATTTACAACACCACTGGTCACTATATGATAAAAGCGTGAAAATTAATCGTAAGAAATTTATTTTAGTTCAAGTTTGCTCTGTGTGGATGTATTGTTCTGTTCCAGTGATGTTCTTTGACTAAATCTGAAGGGAAAAGATATCACCTACGGGGTCAAAGCCTGTTCCCCAATGGTATCTGCTGAAGCTTTTGCAAGAGGCATATATACCCCTCGGGTCCCAGCAAGTTTTCACCAAGGTGGTAGGACCCAGCGATCCATTTCGGCCCTTTGCATACCTTGTTTATTCGTGTAGCCTGCCTTCCAGATAATCAATATGCACTTGCTTAGCATTTTATCCATTGGGTTATTATGGAATCAAACTAATCAAGAGTTCTACACTTTGACAGGTTCTTCTTATTTGCTTTCATGTTACTATAGACAACTATGCCTAGGGTCTTGAAGTTCTATCACACCACATGTAGTCACTTACATGTATGCTTACTTGACATATGTAACTCCTTAGGTATTTACAACACCACTGGTCACTATATGATAAAAGTGTGAAAATTAATCGTAAGAAATTTATATTAGTTCAAGTTTGCTCTGTGTAGATTTATTGTTCTGTTTCAGTGATGTTCTCTGACTAAATCTAAAGGGAAAAGATATCACCTATGGGGTCAAAGCCTGCTCCCCAATGGTTTCTGCTGACACTTTTGCAAGAGGCATATATACCCCTCGGGTCCCAGCAAGTTTTCACCAAGGTGGTAGGACCCAGCGATCCATTTCGGCCCTTTGCATACCTTGTTTATTCGTGTAGCCTGCCTTCCAGATAATCAATATGCACTTGCTTAGCATTTTATCCATTGGGTTATTATGGAATCAAACTAATCAAGAGTTCTAGACTTTGACAGGTTCTTCTTATTTGCTTTCATGTTACTATAGACAACTATGCCTAGGGTCTTGAAGTTCTATCACACCACATGTAGTCACTTACATGTATACTTACTTGACATATGTACTCTTTAGGTATTTACAACACCACTGGTCACTATATGATAAAAGCGTGAAAATTAATCGTAAGAAATTTATATTAGTTCAAGTTTGCTCTGTGTGGATTTATTGTTCTGTTTCAGTGATGTTCTGTGACTAAATCTGAAGGGAAAAGATATCACCTATGGGGTCAAAGCCTGCTCCCCAATGGTATCTGCTGACACTTTTGCAAGAGACATATATACCCCTCGGGTCCCAGCAAGTTTTCACCAAGGTGGTAGGACCCAGCGATCCATTTCGGCCCTTTGCATACCTTGTTTATTCGTGTAGCCTGCCTTCCAGATAATCAATATGCACTTGCTTAGCATTTTATCCATTGGGTTATTATGGAATTAAACTAATCAAGAGTTCTAGACTTTGACAGGTTCTTCTTATTTGCTTTCATGTTACTATAGACAACTATGCCTAGGGTCTTGAAGTTCTATCACACCACATGTAGTCACTTACATGTATGCTTACTTGACATATGTAACGCCTTAGGTATTTACAACACCACTGGTCACTATATGATAAAAGTGTGAAAATTAATCGTAAGAAATTTATATTAGTTCAAGTTTGCTCTGTGTATATTTATTGTTCTGTTTCAGTGATGTTCTGTGACTAAATCTGAAGGGAAAAGATATCACCTATGGGGTCAAAGCCTGCTCCCCAATGGTTTCTGCTGAAGCTTTTGCAAGAGGCATATATACCCCTCGGGTCCCAGCAAGTTTTCACCAAGGTGGTAGGACCCAGCGATCCATTTCGGCCCTTTGCATACCTTGTTTATTCGTGTAGCCTGCCTTCCAGATAATCAATATGCACTTGCTTAGCATTTTATCCATTGGGTTATTATGGAATCAAACTAATCAAGAGTTCTAGACTTTGACAGGTTCTTCTTATTTGCTTTCATGTTACTATAGACAACTATGCCTATGGTCTTGAAGTTCTATCACACCACATGTAGTCACTTACATGTATACTTACTTACTCTTTAGGTATTTACAACACCACTGGTCACTATATGATAAAAGTGTGAAAATTAATCGTAAGAAATTTATATTAGTTCAAGTTTGCTCTGTGTGGATTTATTGTTTATTGTTCTGTTTCAGTGATGTTCTTTGACATTTTGAATTTTCTGAAAGGAAAATATATCACCTACGGGGTCAAAGCCAGTTCCCCAATGGTATCAGCTGCAGCTTTTGCAAGAGACATATATACCCCTCGGGTCCCAGCAAGTTTTCACCAAGGTAGTAGGACCCAGCGATCCATTTCTCCCCTTTGCATACCTTGTTTATTTGTGTAGCCTTCCCTACAGATAATCAATATGCACTTGCTTAGCATTTCTTCTATTGGGTTATTATGAAATCAAACTAATCAAGAGTTCTAGACTTTGACAGGTTTTTCTTATTTGCTTTCATGTTACTATAGACAACTATGCCTATGGTCTTGAAGTTCTATCACACCACATGTAGTCACTTACATGTATGCTTACTTGGCATATGTAACTCTTAAGGTATTTTCAACACCACTGGTCACTATATGATAAAAGCGTGAAAATTAATCGTAAGAAATTTATTTTAGTTCAAGTTTGCTCTGTGTGGATGTATTGTTCTGTTCCAGTGATGTTCTTTGACTAAATCTGAAGGGAAAAGATATCACCTACGGGGTCAAAGCCTGTTCCCCAATGGTATCTGCTGAAGCTTTTGCAAGAGGCATATATACCCCTCGGGTCCCAGCAAGTTTTCACCAAGGTGGTAGGACCCAGCGATCCATTTCGGCCCTTTGCATACCTTGTTTATTCGTGTAGCCTGCCTTCCAGATAATCAATATGCACTTGCTTAGCATTTTATCCATTGGGTTATTATGGAATCAAACTAATCAAGAGTTCTAGACTTTGACAGGTTCTTCTTATTTGCTTTCATGTTACTATAGACAACTATGCCTAGGGTCTTGAAGTTCTATCACACCACATGTAGTCACTTACATGTATGCTTACTTGACATATGTACTCTTTAGGTATTTACAACACCACTGGTCACTATATGATAAAAGTGTGAAAATTAATCGTAAGAAATTTATATTAGTTCAAGTTTGCTCTGTGTGGATTTATTGTTTATTGTTCTGTTTCAGTGATGTTCTTTGACATTTTGAATTTTCTGAAGGGAAAATATATCACCTACGGGGTCAAAGCCAGTTCCCCAATGGTATCAGCTGCAGCTTTTGAAAGAGACATATATACCCCTCGGGTCCCAGCAAGTTTTCACCAAGGTGGTAGGACCCAGCGATCCATTTCTCCCCTTTGCATACCTTGTTTATTCGTGTAGCCTTCCCTACAGATAATCAATATGCACTTGCTTAGCATTTCTTCCATTGGGTTATTATGAAATCAAACTAATCAAGAGTTCTAGACTTTGACAGGTTTTTCTTATTTGCTTTCATGTTACTATAGACAACTATGCCTAGGGTCTTGAAGTTCTATCACACCACATGTAGTCACTTACATGTATGCTTACTTGACATATGTAACGCCTTAGGTATTTACAACACCACTGGTCACTATATGATAAAAGTGTGAAAATTAATCGTAAGAAATTTATATTAGTTCAAGTTTGCTCTGTGTGGATTTATTGTTCTGTTTCAGTGATGTTCTGTGACTAAATCTGAAGGGAAAAGATATCACCTATGGGGTCAAAGCCTGCTCCCCAATGGTATCTGCTGACACTTTTGCAAGAGACATATATACCCCTCGGGTCCCAGCAAGTTTTCACCAAGGTGGTAGGACCCAGCGATCCATTTCGGCCCTTTGCATACCTTGTTTATTCGTGTAGCCTGCCTTCCAGATAATCAATATGCACTTGCTTAGCATTTTATCCATTGGGTTATTATGGAATTAAACTAATCAAGAGTTCTAGACTTTGACAGGTTCTTCTTATTTGCTTTCATGTTACTATAGACAACTATGCCTAGGGTCTTGAAGTTCTATCACACCACATGTAGTCACTTACATGTATGCTTACTTGACATATGTAACGCCTTAGGTATTTACAACACCACTGGTCACTATATGATAAAAGTGTGAAAATTAATCGTAAGAAATTTATATTAGTTCAAGTTTGCTCTGTGTATATTTATTGTTCTGTTTCAGTGATGTTCTGTGACTAAATCTGAAGGGAAAAGATATCACCTATGGGGTCAAAGCCTGCTCCCCAATGGTTTCTGCTGAAGCTTTTGCAAGAGGCATATATACCCCTCGGGTCCCAGCAAGTTTTCACCAAGGTGGTAGGACCCAGCGATCCATTTCGGCCCTTTGCATACCTTGTTTATTCGTGTAGCCTGCCTTCCAGATAATCAATATGCACTTGCTTAGCATTTTATCCATTGGGTTATTATGGAATCAAACTAATCAAGAGTTCTAGACTTTGACAGGTTCTTCTTATTTGCTTTCATGTTACTATAGACAACTATGCCTATGGTCTTGAAGTTCTATCACACCACATGTAGTCACTTACATGTATGCTTACTTACTCTTTAGGTATTTACAACACCACTGGTCACTATATGATAAAAGTGTGAAAATTAATCGTAAGAAATTTATATTAGTTCAAGTTTGCTCTGTGTGGATTTATTGTTTATTGTTCTGTTTCAGTGATGTTCTTTGACATTTTGAATTTTCTGAAAGGAAAATATATCACCTACGGGGTCAAAGCCAGTTCCCCAATGGTATCAGCTGCAGCTTTTGCAAGAGACATATATACCCCTCGGGTCCCAGCAAGTTTTCACCAAGGTAGTTGGACCCAGCGATCCATTTCTCCCCTTTGCATACCTTGTTTATTTGTGTAGCCTTCCCTACAGATAATCAATATGCACTTGCTTAGCATTTCTTCTATTGGGTTATTATGAAATCAAACTAATCAAGAGTTCTAGACTTTGACAGGTTTTTCTTATTTGCTTTCATGTTACTATAGACAACTATGCCTATGGTCTTGAAGTTCTATCACACCACATGTAGTCACTTACATGTATGCTTACTTGGCATATGTAACTCTTAAGGTATTTTCAACACCACTGGTCACTATATGATAAAAGCGTGAAAATTAATCGTAAGAAATTTATTTTAGTTCAAGTTTGCTCTGTGTGGATGTATTGTTCTGTTCCAGTGATGTTCTTTGACTAAATCTGAAGGGAAAAGATATCACCTACGGGGTCAAAGCCTGTTCCCCAATGGTATCTGCTGAAGCTTTTGCAAGAGGCATATATACCCCTCGGGTCCCAGCAAGTTTTCACCAAGGTGGTAGGACCCAGCGATCCATTTCGGCCCTTTGCATACCTTGTTTATTCGTGTAGCCTGCCTTCCAGATAATCAATATGCACTTGCTTAGCATTTTATCCATTGGGTTATTATGGAATCAAACTAATCAAGAGTTCTAGACTTTGACAGGTTCTTCTTATTTGCTTTCATGTTACTATAGACAACTATGCCTAGGGTCTTGAAGTTCTATCACACCACATGTAGTCACTTACATGTATGCTTACTTGACATATGTACTCTTTAGGTATTTACAACACCACTGGTCACTATATGATAAAAGTGTGAAAATTAATCGTAAGAAATTTATATTAGTTCAAGTTTGCTCTGTGTGGATTTATTGTTTATTGTTCTGTTTCAGTGATGTTCTTTGACATTTTGAATTTTCTGAAGGGAAAATATATCACCTACGGGGTCAAAGCCAGTTCCCCAATGGTATCAGCTGCAGCTTTTGAAAGAGACATATATACCCCTCGGGTCCCAGCAAGTTTTCACCAAGGTGGTAGGACCCAGCGATCCATTTCTCCCCTTTGCATACCTTGTTTATTCGTGTAGCCTTCCCTACAGATAATCAATATGCACTTCCTTAGCATTTCTTCCATTGGGTTATTATGAAATCAAACTAATCAAGAGTTCTAGACTTTGACAGGTTTTTCTTATTTGCTTTCATGTTACTATAGACAACTATGCCTAGGGTCTTGAAGTTCTATCACACCACATGTAGTCACTTACATGTATGCTTACTTGGCATATGTAACTCTTAAGGTATTTACAACACCACTGGTCACTATATGATAAAAGCGTGAAAATTAATTGTAAGAAATTTATTTTAGTTCAAGTTTGCTCTGTGTGGATTTATTGTTCTGTTTCAGTGATGTTCTGTGACTAAATCTGAAGGGAAAAGATATCACCTATGGGGTCAAAGCCTGCTCCCCAATGGTATCTGCTGACACTTTTGCAAGAGGCATATATACCCCTCGGGTCCCAGCAAGTTTTCACCAAGGTGGTAGGACCCAGCGATCCATTTCGGCCCTTTGCATACCTTGTATATTCGTGTAGCCTGCCTTCCAGATAATCAATATGCACTTGCTTAGCATTTTATCCATTGGGTTATTATGGAATCAAACTAATCAAGAGTTCTAGACTTTGACAGGTTCTTCTTATTTGCTTTCGTGTTACTATAGACAACTATGCCTAGGGTCTTGAAGTTCTATCACACCACATGTAGTCACTTACATGTATGCTTACTTGACATATGTAACGCCTTAGGTATTTACAACACCACTGGTCACTATATGATAAAAGTGTGAAAATTAATCGTAAGAAATTTATATTAGTTCAAGTTTGCTCTGAGTAGATTTATTATTCTGTTTCAGTGATGTTGTGTGACTAAATCTGAAGGGAAAAGATATCACCTATGGGGTCAAAGCCTGCTCCCCAATGGTTTCTGCTGACACTTTTGCAAGAGGCATATATACCCCTCGGGTCCCAGCAAGTTTTCACCAAGGTGGTAGGACCCAGCGATCCATTTCGGCCCTTTGCATACCTTGTTTATTCGTGTAGCCTGCCTTCCAGATAATCAATATGCACTTGCTTAGCATTTTATCCATTGGGTTATTATGGAATCAAACTAATCAAGAGTTCTAGACTTTGACAGGTTCTTCTTATTTGCTTTCATGTTACTATAGACAACTATGCCTAGGGTCTTGAAGTTCTATCACACCACATGTAGTCACTTACATGTATACTTACTTACTCTTTAGGTATTTACAACACCACTGGTCACTATATGATAAAAGTGTGAAAATTAATCGTAAGAAATTTATATTAGTTCAAGTTTGCTCTGTGTGGATTTATTGTTTATTGTTCTGTTTCAGTGATGTTCTTTGACATTTTGAATTTTCTGAAAGGAAAATATATCACCTACGGGGTCAAAGCCAGTTCCCCAATGGTATCAGCTGCAGCTTTTGCAAGAGACATATATACCCCTCGGGTCCCAGCAAGTTTTCACCAAGGTAGTAGGACCCAGCGATCCATTTCTCCCCTTTGCATACCTTGTTTATTCGTGTAGCCTTCCCTACAGATAATCAATATGCACTTGCTTGGCATTTCTTCTATTGGGTTATTATGAAATCAAACTAATCAAGAGTTTTAGACTTTGACAGGTTTTTCTTATTTGCTTTCATGTTACTATAGACAACTATGCCTATGGTCTTGAAGTTCTATCACACCACATGTAGTCACTTACATGTATGCTTACTTGGCATATGTAACTCCTTAGGTATTTACAACACCACTGGTCACTATATGATAAAAGTGTGAAAATTAATCGTAAGAAATTTATATTAGTTCAAGTTTGCTCTGTGTAGATTTATTGTTCTGTTTCAGTGATGTTCTCTGACTAAATCTGAAGGGAAAAGATATCACCTATGGGGTCAAAGCCTGCTCCCCAATGGTTTCTGCTGACACTTTTGCAAGAGGCATATATACCCCTCGGGTCCCAGCAAGTTTTCACCAAGGTGGTAGGACCCAGCGATCCATTTCGGCCCTTTGCATACCTTGTTTATTCGTGTAGCCTGCCTTCCAGATAATCAATATGCACTTGCTTAGCATTTTATCCATTGGGTTATTATGGAATCAAACTAATCAAGAGTTCTAGACTTTGACAGGTTCTTCTTATTTGCTTTCATGTTACTATAGACAACTATGCCTAGGGTCTTGAAGTTCTATCACACCACATGTAGTCACTTACATGTATGCTTACTTGACATATGTAACGCCTTAGGTATTTACAACACCACTGGTCACTATATGATAAAAGTGTGAAAATTAATCGTAAGAAATTTATATTAGTTCAAGTTTGCTCTGTGTATATTTATTGTTCTGTTTCAGTGATGTTCTGTGACTAAATCTGAAGGGAAAAGATATCACCTATGGGGTCAAAGCCTGCTCCCCAATGGTTTCTGCTGACACTTTTGCAAGAGGCATATATACCCCTCGGGTCCCAGCAAGTTTTCACCAAGGTGGTAGGACCCAGCGATCCATTTCGGTCCTTTGCATACCTTGTTTATTCGTGTAGCCTGCCTTCCAGATAATCAATATGCACTTGCTTAGCATTTTATCCATTGGGTTATTATGGAATCAAACTAATCAAGAGTTCTAGACTTTGACAGGTTCTTCTTATTTGCTTTCATGTTACTATAGACAACTATGCCTAGGGTCTTGAAGTTCTATCACACCACATGTAGTCACTTACATGTATGCTTACTTGACATATGTAACGCCTTAGGTATTTACAACACCACTGGTCACTATATGATAAAAGTGTGAAAATTAATCGTAAGAAATTTATATTAGTTCAAGTTTGCTCTGTGTAGATTTATTGTTCTGTTTCAGTGATGTTCTGTGATTAAATCTGAGGGGAAAAGATATCACCTATGGGGTCAAAGCCTGCTCCCCAATGGTTTCTGCTGACACTTTTGCAAGAGGCATATATAACCCTCGGGTCCCAGCAAGTTTTCACCAAGGTGGTAGGACCCAGCGATCCATTTCGGTCCTTTGCATACCTTGTTTATTCGTGTAGCCTGCCTTCCAGATAATCAATATGCACTTGCTTAGCATTTTATCCATTGGGTTATTATGGAATCAAACTAATCAAGAGTTCTAGACTTTGACAGGTTCTTCTTATTTGCTTTCATGTTACTATAGACAACTATGCCTAGGGTCTTGAAGTTCTATCACACCACATGTAGTCACTTACATGTATAATTACTTGACATATGTACTCTTTAGGTATTTACAACACCACTGGTCACTATATGATAAAAGTGTGAAAATTAATCGTAAGAAATTTATATTAGTTCAAGTTTGCTCTGTGTGGATTTATTGTTTATTGTTCTGTTTCAGTTATGTTCTTTGACATTTTGAATTTTCTGAAGGGAAAATATATCACCTACGGGGTCAAAGCCAGTTCCCCAATGGTATCAGCTGCAGCTTTTGAAAGAGACATATATACCCCTCGGGTCCCAGCAAGTTTTCACCAAGGTGGTAGGACCCAGCGATCCATTTCTCCCCTTTGCATACCTTGTTTATTCGTGTAGCCTTCCCTACAGATAATCAATATGCATTTGCTTAGCATTTCTTCCATTGGGTTATTATGAAATCAAACTAATCAAGAGTTCTAGACTTTGACAGGTTCTTCTTATTTGCTTTCATGTTACTATAGACAACTATGCCTAGGGTCTTGAAGTTCTATCACACCACATGTAGTCACTTACATGTATGCTTACTTGACATATGTAACTCCTTAGGTATTTACAACACCACTGGTCACTTTATGATAAAAGTGTGAAAATTAATCGTAAGAAATTTATATTAGTTCAAGTTTGCTCTGTGTAGATTTATTGTTCTGTTTCAGTGATGTTCTCTGACTAAATCTGAAGGGAAAAGATATCACCTATGGGGTCAAAGCCTGCTCCCCAATGGTTTCTGCTGACACTTTTGCAAGAGGCATATATACCCCTCGGGTCCCAGCAAGTTTTCACCAAGGTGGTAGGACCCAGCGATCCATTTCGGCCCTTTGCATACCTTGTTTATTCGTGTAGCCTGCCTTCCAGATAATCAATATGCACTTGCTTAGCATTTTATCCATTGGGTTATTATGGAATCAAACTAATCAAGAGTTCTAGACTTTGACAGGTTCTTCTTATTTGCTTTCATGTTACTATAGACAACTATGCCTAGGGTCTTGAAGTTCTATCACACCACATGTAGTCACTTACATGTATACTTACTTGACATATGTACTCTTTAGGTATTTACAACACCACTGGTCACTATATGATAAAAGCGTGAAAATTAATCGTAAGAAATTTATATTAGTTCAAGTTTGCTCTGTGTGGATTTATTGTTCTGTTTCAGTGATGTTCTGTGACTAAATCTGAAGGGAAAAGATATCACCTATGGGGTCAAAGCCTGCTCCCCAATGGTATCTGCTGACACTTTTGCAAGAGACATATATACCCCTCGGGTCCCAGCAAGTTTTCACCAAGGTGGTAGGACCCAGCGATCCATTTCGGCCCTTTGCATACCTTGTTTATTCGTGTAGCCTGCCTTCCAGATAATCAATATGCACTTGCTTAGCATTTTATCCATTGGGTTATTATGGAATCAAACTAATCAAGAGTTCTAGACTTTGACAGGTTCTTCTTATTTGCTTTCATGTTACTATAGACAACTATGCCTAGGGTCTTGAAGTTCTATCACACCACATGTAGTCACTTACATGTATGCTTACTTGACATATGTAACTCCTTAGGTATTTACAACACCACTGGTCACTATATGATAAAAGTGTGAAAATTAATCGTAAGAAATTTATATTAGTTCAAGTTTGCTCTGTGTAGATTTATTGTTCTGTTTCAGTGATGTTCTCTGATTAAATCTGAAGGGAAAAGATATCACCTATGGGGTCAAAGCCTGCTCCCCAATGGTTTCTGCTGACACTTTTGCAAGAGGCATATATACCCCTCGGGTCCCAGCAAGTTTTCACCAAGGTGGTAGGACCCAGCGATCCATTTCGGCCCTTTGCATACCTTGTTTATTCGTGTAGCCTGCCTTCCAGATAATCAATATGCACTTGCTTAGCATTTTATCCATTGGGTTATTATGGAATCAAACTAATCAAGAGTTCTAGACTTTGACAGGTTCTTCTTATTTGCTTTCATGTTACTATAGACAACTATGCCTAGGGTCTTGAAGTTCTATCACACCACATGTAGTCACTTACATGTATACTTACTTGACATATGTACTCTTTAGGTATTTACAACACCACTGGTCACTATATGATAAAAGCGTGAAAATTAATCGTAAGAAATTTATATTAGTTCAAGTTTGCTCTGTGTGGATTTATTGTTCTGTTTCAGTGATGTTCTGTGACTAAATCTGAAGGGAAAAGATATCACCTATGGGGTCAAAGCCTGCTCCCCAATGGTATCTGCTGACTCTTTTGCAAGAGACATATATACCCCTCGGGTCCCAGCAAGTTTTCACCAAGGTGGTAGGACCCAGCGATCCATTTCGGCCCTTTGCATACCTTGTTTATTCGTGTAGCCTGCCTTCCAGATAATCAATATGCACTTGCTTAGCATTTTATCCATTGGGTTATTATGGAATTAAACTAATCAAGAGTTCTAGACTTTGACAGGTTCTTCTTATTTGCTTTCATGTTACTATAGACAACTATGCCTAGGGTCTTGAAGTTCTATCACACCACATGTAGTCACTTACATGTATGCTTACTTGACATATGTAACGCCTTAGGTATTTACAACACCACTGGTCACTATATGATAAAAGTGTGAAAATTAATCGTAAGAAATTTATATTAGTTCAAGTTTGCTCTGTGTAGATTTATTGTTCTGTTTCAGTGATGTTCTGTGATTAAATCTGAAGGGAAAAGATATCACCTATGGGGTCAAAGCCTGCTCCCCAATGGTTTCTGCTGAAGCTTTTGCAAGAGGCATATATACCCCTCGGGTCCCAGCAAGTTTTCACCAAGGTGGTAGGACCCAGCGATCCATTTCGGCCCTTTGCATACCTTGTTTATTCGTGTAGCCTGCCTTCCAGATAATCAATATGCACTTGCTTAGCATTTTATCCATTGGGTTATTATGGAATCAAACTAATCAAGAGTTCTAGACTTTGACAGGTTCTTCTTATTTGCTTTCATGTTACTATAGACAACTATGCCTAGGGTCTTGAAGTTCTATCACACCACATGTAGTCACTTACATGTATACTTACTTACTCTTTAGGTATTTACAACACCACTGGTCACTATATGATAAAAGTGTGAAAATTAATCGTAAGAAATTTATATTAGTTCAAGTTTGCTCTGTGTGGATTTATTGTTTATTGTTCTGTTTCAGTTATGTTCTTTGACATTTTGAATTTTCTGAAGGGAAAATATATCACCTACGGGGTCAAAGCCAGTTCCCCAATGGTATCAGCTGCAGCTTTTGAAAGAGACATATATACCCCTCGGGTCCCAGCAAGTTTTCACCAAGGTGGTAGGACCCAGCGATCCATTTCTCCCCTTTGCATACCTTGTTTATTCGTGTAGCCTTCCCTACAGATAATCAATATGCACTTGCTTAGCATTTCTTCCATTGGGTTATTATGAAATCAAACTAATCAAGAGTTCTAGACTTTGACAGGTTTTTCTTATTTGCTTTCATGTTACTATAGACAACTATGCCTAGGGTCTTGAAGTTCTATCACACCACATGTAGTCACTTACATGTATGCTTACTTGGCATATGTAACTCTTAAGGTATTTACAACACCACTGGTCACTATATGATAAAAGCGTGAAAATTAATTGTAAGAAATTTATTTTAGTTCAAGTTTGCTCTGTGTGGATTTATTGTTCTGTTTCAGTGATGTTCTGTGACTAAATCTGAAGGGAAAAGATATCACCTATGGGGTCAAAGCCTGCTCCCCAATGGTATCTGCTGACACTTTTGCAAGAGGCATATATACCCCTCGGGTCCCAGCAAGTTTTCACCAAGGTGGTAGGACCCAGCGATCCATTTCGGCCCTTTGCATACCTTGTATATTCGTGTAGCCTGCCTTCCAGATAATCAATATGCACTTGCTTAGCATTTTATCCATTGGGTTATTATGGAATCAAACTAATCAAGAGTTCTAGACTTTGACAGGTTCTTCTTATTTGCTTTCATGTTACTATAGACAACTATGCCTAGGGTCTTGAAGTTCTATCACACCACATGTAGTCACTTACATGTATGCTTACTTGACATATGTAACGCCTTAGGTATTTACAACACCACTGGTCACTATATGATAAAAGCGTGAAAATTAATCGTAAGAAATTTATTTTAGTTCAAGTTTGCTCTGTGTGGATGTATTGTTCTGTTCCAGTGATGTTCTTTGACTAAATCTGAAGGGAAAAGATATCACCTACGGGGTCAAAGCCTGTTCCCCAATGGTTTCTGCTGAAGCTTTTGCAAGAGGCATATATACCCCTCGGGTCCCAGCAAGTTTTCACCAAGGTGGTAGGACCCAGCGATCCATTTCGGCCCTTTGCATACCTTGTTTATTCGTGTAGCCTGCCTTCCAGATAATCAATATGCACTTGCTTAGCATTTTATCCATTGGGTTATTATGGAATCAAACTAATCAAGAGTTCTAGACTTTGACAGGTTCTTCTTATTTGCTTTCATGTTACTATAGACAACTATGCCTATGGTCTTGAAGTTCTATCACACCACATGTAGTCACTTACATGTATACTTACTTACTCTTTAGGTATTTACAACACCACTGGTCACTATATGATAAAAGTGTGAAAATTAATCGTAAGAAATTTATATTAGTTCAAGTTTGCTCTGTGTGGATTTATTGTTTATTGTTCTGTTTCAGTGATGTTCTTTGACATTTTGAATTTTCTTAAGGGAAAATATATCACCTACGGGGTCAAAGCCAGTTCCCCAATGGTATCAGCTGCAGCTTTTGCAAGAGACATATATACCCCTCAGGTCCCAGCAAGTTTTCACCAAGGTAGTAGGACCCAGCGATCCATTTCTCCCCTTTGCATACCTTGTTTATTCGTGTAGCCTTCCCTACAGATAATCAATATGCACTTGCTTAGCATTTCTTCTATTGGGTTATTATGAAATCAAACTAATCAAGAGTTCTAGACTTTGACAGGTTTTTCTTATTTGCTTTCATGTTACTATAGACAACTATGCCTATGGTCTTGAAGTTCTATCACACCACATGTAGTCACTTACATGTATGCTTACTTGGCATATGTAACTCTTAAGGTATTTACAACACCACTGGTCACTATATGATAAAAGCGTGAAAATTAATCGTAAGAAATTTATTTTAGTTCAAGTTTGCTCTGTGTGGATGTATTGTTCTGTTCCAGTGATGTTCTTTGACTAAATCTGAAGGGAAAAGATATCACCTACGGGGTCAAAGCCTGTTCCCCAATGGTATCTGCTGAAGCTTTTGCAAGAGGCATATATACCCCTCGGGTCCCAGCAAGTTTTCACCAAGGTGGTAGGACCCAGCGATCCATTTCGGTCCTTTGCATACCTTGTTTATTCGTGTAGCCTGCCTTCCAGATAATCAATATGCACTTGCTTAGCATTTTATCCATTGGGTTATTATGGAATCAAACTAATCAAGAGTTCTACACTTTGACAGGTTCTTCTTATTTGCTTTCATGTTACTATAGACAACTATGCCTAGGGTCTTGAAGTTCTATCACACCACATGTAGTCACTTACATGTATGCTTACTTGACATATGTAACTCCTTAGGTATTTACAACACCACTGGTCACTATATGATAAAAGTGTGAAAATTAATCGTAAGAAATTTATATTAGTTCAAGTTTGCTCTGTGTAGATTTATTGTTCTGTTTCAGTGATGTTCTCTGACTAAATCTGAAGGGAAAAGATATCACCTATGGGGTCAAAGCCTGCTCCCCAATGGTTTCTGCTGACACTTTTGCAAGAGGCATATATACCCCTCGGGTCCCAGCAAGTTTTCACCAAGGTGGTAGGACCCAGCGATCCATTTCGGCCCTTTGCATACCTTGTTTATTCGTGTAGCCTGCCATCCAGATAATCAATATGCACTTGCTTAGCATTTTATCCATTGGGTTATTATGGAATCAAACTAATCAAGAGTTCTAGACTTTGACAGGTTCTTCTTATTTGCTTTCATGTTACTATAGACAACTATGCCTAGGGTCTTGAAGTTCTATCACACCACATGTAGTCACTTACATGTATACTTACTTGACATATGTACTCTTTAGGTATTTACAACACCACTGGTCACTATATGATAAAAGCGTGAAAATTAATCGTAAGAAATTTATATTAGTTCAAGTTTGCTCTGTGTGGATTTATTGTTCTGTTTCAGTGATGTTCTGTGACTAAATCTGAAGGGAAAAGATATCACCTATGGGGTCAAAGCCTGCTCCCCAATGGTATCTGCTGACACTTTTGCAAGAGACATATATACCCCTCGGGTCCCAGCAAGTTTTCACCAAGGTGGTAGGACCCAGCGATCCATTTCGGCCCTTTGCATACCTTGTTTATTCGTGTAGCCTGCCTTCCAGATAATCAATATGCACTTGCTTAGCATTTTATCCATTGGGTTATTATGGAATTAAACTAATCAAGAGTTCTAGACTTTGACAGGTTCTTCTTATTTGCTTTCATGTTACTATAGACAACTATGCCTAGGGTCTTGAAGTTCTATCACACCACATGTAGTCACTTACATGTATGCTTACTTGACATATGTAACGCCTTAGGTATTTACAACACCACTGGTCACTATATGATAAAAGTGTGAAAATTAATCGTAAGAAATTTATATTAGTTCAAGTTTGCTCTGTGTATATTTATTGTTCTGTTTCAGTGATGTTCTGTGACTAAATCTGAAGGGAAAAGATATCACCTATGGGGTCAAAGCCTGCTCCCCAATGGTTTCTGCTGAAGCTTTTGCAAGAGGCATATATACCCCTCGGGTCCCAGCAAGTTTTCACCAAGGTGGTAGGACCCAGCGATCCATTTCGGCCCTTTGCATACCTTGTTTATTCGTGTAGCCTGCCTTCCAGATAATCAATATGCACTTGCTTAGCATTTTATCCATTGGGTTATTATGGAATCAAACTAATCAAGAGTTCTAGACTTTGACAGGTTCTTCTTATTTGCTTTCATGTTACTATAGACAACTATGCCTATGGTCTTGAAGTTCTATCACACCACATGTAGTCACTTACATGTATACTTACTTACTCTTTAGGTATTTACAACACCACTGGTCACTATATGATAAAAGTGTGAAAATTAATCGTAAGAAATTTATATTAGTTCAAGTTTGCTCTGTGTGGATTTATTGTTTATTGTTCTGTTTCAGTGATGTTCTTTGACATTTTGAATTTTCTGAAAGGAAAATATATCACCTACGGGGTCAAAGCCAGTTCCCCAATGGTATCAGCTGCAGCTTTTGCAAGAGACATATATACCCCTCGGGTCCCAGCAAGTTTTCACCAAGGTAGTAGGACCCAGCGATCCATTTCTCCCCTTTGCATACCTTGTTTATTTGTGTAGCCTTCCCTACAGATAATCAATATGCACTTGCTTAGCATTTCTTCTATTGGGTTATTATGAAATCAAACTAATCAAGAGTTCTAGACTTTGACAGGTTTTTCTTATTTGCTTTCATGTTACTATAGACAACTATGCCTATGGTCTTGAAGTTCTATCACACCACATGTAGTCACTTACATGTATGCTTACTTGGCATATGTAACTCTTAAGGTATTTTCAACACCACTGGTCACTATATGATAAAAGCGTGAAAATTAATCGTAAGAAATTTATTTTAGTTCAAGTTTGCTCTGTGTGGATGTATTGTTCTGTTCCAGTGATGTTCTTTGACTAAATCTGAAGGGAAAAGATATCACCTACGGGGTCAAAGCCTGTTCCCCAATGGTATCTGCTGAAGCTTTTGCAAGAGGCATATATACCCCTCGGGTCCCAGCAAGTTTTCACCAAGGTGGTAGGACCCAGCGATCCATTTCGGCCCTTTGCATACCTTGTTTATTCGTGTAGCCTGCCTTCCAGATAATCAATATGCACTTGCTTAGCATTTTATCCATTGGGTTATTATGGAATCAAACTAATCAAGAGTTCTAGACTTTGACAGGTTCTTCTTATTTGCTTTCATGTTACTATAGACAACTATGCCTAGGGTCTTGAAGTTCTATCACACAACATGTAGTCACTTACATGTATGCTTACTTGACATATGTACTCTTTAGGTATTTACAACACCACTGGTCACTATATGATAAAAGTGTGAAAATTAATCGTAAGAAATTTATATTAGTTCAAGTTTGCTCTGTGTAGATTTATTGTTCTGTTTCAGTGATGTTCTGTGACTAAATCTGAAGGGAAAAGATATCACCTTTGGGGTCAAAGCCTGCTCCCCAATGGTTTCTGCTGACACTTTTGCAAGAGGCATATATACCCCTCGGGTCCCAGCAAGTTTTCACCAAGGTGGTAGGACCCAGGGATCCATTTCGGCCCTTTGCATACCTTGTTTATTCGTGTAGCCTGCCTTCCAGATAATCAATATGCACTTGCTTAGCATTTTATCCATTGGGTTATTATGGAATCAAACTAATCAAGAGTTCTAGACTTTGACAGGTTCTTCTTATTTGCTTTCATGTTACTATAGACAACTATGCCTAGGGTCTTGAAGTTCTATCACACCACATGTAGTCACTTACATGTATACTTACTTACTCTTTAGGTATTTACAACACCACTGGTCACTATATGATAAAAGTGTGAAAATTAATCGTAAGAAATTTATATTAGTTCAAGTTTGCTCTGTGTGGATTTATTGTTTATTGTTCTGTTTCAGTTATGTTCTTTGACATTTTGAATTTTCTGAAGGGAAAATATATCACCTACGGGGTCAAAGCCAGTTCCCCAATGGTATCAGCTGCAGCTTTTGAAAGAGACATATATACCCCTCGGGTCCCAGCAAGTTTTCACCAAGGTGGTAGGACCCAGCGATCCATTTCTCCCCTTTGCATACCTTGTTTATTCGTGTAGCCTTCCCTACAGATAATCAATATGCACTTGCTTAGCATTTCTTCCATTGGGTTATTATGAAATCAAACTAATCAAGAGTTCTAGACTTTGACAGGTTTTTCTTATTTGCTTTCATGTTACTATAGACAACTATGCCTAGGGTCTTGAAGTTCTATCACACCACATGTAGTCACTTACATGTATACTTACTTGACATATGTACTCTTTAGGTATTTACAACACCACTGGTCACTATATGATAAAAGCGTGAAAATTAATCGTAAGAAATTTATATTAGTTCAAGTTTGCTCTGTGTGGATTTATTGTTCTGTTTCAGTGATGTTCTGTGACTAAATCTGAAGGGAAAAGATATCACCTATGGGGTCAAAGCCTGCTCCCCAATGGTATCTGCTGACACTTTTGCAAGAGACATATATACCCCTCGGGTCCCAGCAAGTTTTCACCAAGGTGGTAGGACCCAGCGATCCATTTCGGCCCTTTGCATACCTTGTTTATTCGTGTAGCCTGCCTTCCAGATAATCAATATGCACTTGCTTAGCATTTTATCCATTGGGTTATTATGGAATTAAACTAATCAAGAGTTCTAGACTTTGACAGGTTCTTCTTATTTGCTTTCATGTTACTATAGACAACTATGCCTAGGGTCTTGAAGTTCTATCACACCACATGTAGTCACTTACATGTATGCTTACTTGACATATGTAACGCCTTAGGTATTTACAACACCACTGGTCACTATATGATAAAAGTGTGAAAATTAATCGTAAGAAATTTATATTAGTTCAAGTTTGCTCTGTGTATATTTATTGTTCTGTTTCAGTGATGTTCTGTGACTAAATCTGAAGGGAAAAGATATCACCTATGGGGTCAAAGCCTGCTCCCCAATGGTTTCTGCTGACACTTTTGCAAGAGGCATATATACCCCTCGGGTCCCAGCAAGTTTTCACCAAGGTGGTAGGACCCAGCGATCCATTTCGGTCCTTTGCATACCTTGTTTATTTGTGTAGCCTGCCTTCCAGATAATCAATATGCACTTGCTTAGCATTTTATCCATTTGGTTATTATGGAATCAAACTAATCAAGAGTTCTAGACTTTGACAGGTTCTTCTTATTTGCTTTCATGTTACTATAGACAACTATGCCTAGGGTCTTGAAGTTCTATCACACCACATGTAGTCACTTACATGTATGCTTACTTGACATATGTAACGCCTTAGGTATTTACAACACCACTGGTCACTATATGATAAAAGTGTGAAAATTAATCGTAAGAAATTTATATTAGTTCAAGTTTGCTCTGTGTAGATTTATTGTTCTGTTTCAGTGATGTTCTGTGATTAAATCTGAAGGGAAAAGATATCACCTATGGGGTCAAAGCCTGCTCCCCAATGGTTTCTGCTGAAGCTTTTGCAAGAGGCATATATACCCCTCGGGTCCCAGCAAGTTTTCACCAAGGTGGTAGGGCCCAGCGATCCATTTCGGCCCTTTGCATACCTTGTTTATTCGTGTAGCCTGCCTTCCAGATAATCAATATGCACTTGCTTAGCATTTTATCCATTGGGTTATTATGGAATCAAACTAATCAAGAGTTCTAGACTTTGACAGGTTCTTCTTATTTGCTTTCATGTTACTATAGACAACTATGCCTATGGTCTTGAAGTTCTATCACACCACATGTAGTCACTAACATGTATACTTACTTACTCTTTAGGTATTTACAACACCACTGGTCACTATATGATAAAAGTGTGAAAATTAATCGTAAGAAATTTATATTAGTTCAAGTTTGCTCTGTGTGGATTTATTGTTTATTGTTCTGTTTCAGTGATGTTCTTTGACATTTTGAATTTTCTGAAAGGAAAATATATCACCTACGGGGTCAATGCCAGTTCCCCAATGGTATCAGCTGCAGCTTTTGCAAGAGACATATATACCCCTCGGGTCCCAGCAAGTTTTCACCAAGGTAGTAGGACCCAGCGATCCATTTCTCCCCTTTGCATACCTTGTTTATTTGTGTAGCCTTCCCTACAGATAATCAATATGCACTTGCTTAGCATTTCTTCTATTGGGTTATTATGAAATCAAACTAATCAAGAGTTCTAGACTTTGACAGGTTTTTCTTATTTGCTTTCATGTTACTATAGACAACTATGCCTATGGTCTTGAAGTTCTATCACACCACATGTAGTCACTTACATGTATGCTTACTTGGCATATGTAACTCTTAAGGTATTTTCAACACCACTGGTCACTATATGATAAAAGCGTGAAAATTAATCGTAAGAAATTTATTTTAGTTCAAGTTTGCTCTGTGTGGATGTATTGTTCTGTTCCAGTGATGTTCTTTGACTAAATCTGAAGGGAAAAGATATCACCTACGGGGTCAAAGCCTGTTCCCCAATGGTATCTGCTGAAGCTTTTGCAAGAGGCATATATACCCCTCGGGTCCCAGCAAGTTTTCACCAAGGTGGTAGGACCCAGCGATCCATTTCGGCCCTTTGCATACCTTGTTTATTCGTGTAGCCTGCCTTCCAGATAATCAATATGCACTTGCTTAGCATTTTATCCATTGGGTTATTATGGAATCAAACTAATCAAGAGTTCTAGACTTTGACAGGTTCTTCTTATTTGCTTTCATGTTACTATAGACAACTATGCCTAGGGTCTTGAAGTTCTATCACACCACATGTAGTCACTTACATGTATGCTTACTTGACATATGTACTCTTTAGGTATTTACAACACCACTGGTCACTATATGATAAAAGTGTGAAAATTAATCGTAAGAAATTTATATTAGTTCAAGTTTGCTCTGTGTGGATTTATTGTTTATTGTTCTGTTTCAGTGATGTTCTTTGACATTTTGAATTTTCTGAAGGGAAAATATATCACCTACGGGGTCAAAGCCAGTTCCCCAATGGTATCAGCTGCAGCTTTTGAAAGAGACATATATACCCCTCGGGTCCCAGCAAGTTTTCACCAAGGTGGTAGGACCCAGCGATCCATTTCTCCCCTTTGCATACCTTGTTTATTCGTGTAGCCTTCCCTACAGATAATCAATATGCACTTCCTTAGCATTTCTTCCATTGGGTTATTATGAAATCAAACTAATCAAGAGTTCTAGACTTTGACAGGTTTTTCTTATTTGCTTTCATGTTACTATAGACAACTATGCCTAGGGTCTTGAAGTTCTATCACACCACATGTAGTCACTTACATGTATGCTTACTTGACATATGTAACGCCTTAGGTATTTACAACACCACTGGTCACTATATGATAAAAGTGTGAAAATTAATCGTAAGAAATTTATATTAGTTCAAGTTTGCTCTGTGTGGATTTATTGTTCTGTTTCAGTGATGTTCTGTGACTAAATCTGAAGGGAAAAGATATCACCTATGGGGTCAAAGCCTGCTCCCCAATGGTATCTGCTGACACTTTTGCAAGAGACATATATACCCCTCGGGTCCCAGCAAGTTTTCACCAAGGTGGTAGGACCCAGCGATCCATTTCGGCCCTTTGCATACCTTGTTTATTCGTGTAGCCTGCCTTCCAGATAATCAATATGCACTTGCTTAGCATTTTATCCATTGGGTTATTATGGAATTAAACTAATCAAGAGTTCTAGACTTTGACAGGTTCTTCTTATTTGCTTTCATGTTACTATAGACAACTATGCCTAGGGTCTTGAAGTTCTATCACACCACATGTAGTCACTTACATGTATGCTTACTTGACATATGTAACGCCTTAGGTATTTACAACACCACTGGTCACTATATGATAAAAGTGTGAAAATTAATCGTAAGAAATTTATATTAGTTCAAGTTTGCTCTGTGTATATTTATTGTTCTGTTTCAGTGATGTTCTGTGACTAAATCTGAAGGGAAAAGATATCACCTATGGGGTCAAAGCCTGCTCCCCAATGGTTTCTGCTGAAGCTTTTGCAAGAGGCATATATACCCCTCGGGTCCCAGCAAGTTTTCACCAAGGTGGTAGGACCCAGCGATCCATTTCGGCCCTTTGCATACCTTGTTTATTCGTGTAGCCTGCCTTCCAGATAATCAATATGCACTTGCTTAGCATTTTATCCATTGGGTTATTATGGAATCAAACTAATCAAGAGTTCTAGACTTTGACAGGTTCTTCTTATTTGCTTTCATGTTACTATAGACAACTATGCCTATGGTCTTGAAGTTCTATCACACCACATGTAGTCACTTACATGTATACTTACTTACTCTTTAGGTATTTACAACACCACTGGTCACTATATGATAAAAGTGTGAAAATTAATCGTAAGAAATTTATATTAGTTCAAGTTTGCTCTGTGTGGATTTATTGTTTATTGTTCTGTTTCAGTGATGTTCTTTGACATTTTGAATTTTCTGAAAGGAAAATATATCACCTACGGGGTCAAAGCCAGTTCCCCAATGGTATCAGCTGCAGCTTTTGCAAGAGACATATATACCCCTCGGGTCCCAGCAAGTTTTCACCAAGGTAGTAGGACCCAGCGATCCATTTCTCCCCTTTGCATACCTTGTTTATTTGTGTAGCCTTCCCTACAGATAATCAATATGCACTTGCTTAGCATTTCTTCTATTGGGTTATTATGAAATCAAACTAATCAAGAGTTCTAGACTTTGACAGGTTTTTCTTATTTGCTTTCATGTTACTATAGACAACTATGCCTATGGTCTTGAAGTTCTATCACACCACATGTAGTCACTTACATGTATGCTTACTTGGCATATGTAACTCTTAAGGTATTTTCAACACCACTGGTCACTATATGATAAAAGCGTGAAAATTAATCGTAAGAAATTTATTTTAGTTCAAGTTTGCTCTGTGTGGATGTATTGTTCTGTTCCAGTGATGTTCTTTGACTAAATCTGAAGGGAAAAGATATCACCTACGGGGTCAAAGCCTGTTCCCCAATGGTATCTGCTGAAGCTTTTGCAAGAGGCATATATACCCCTCGGGTCCCAGCAAGTTTTCACCAAGGTGGTAGGACCCAGCGATCCATTTCGGCCCTTTGCATACCTTGTTTATTCGTGTAGCCTGCCTTCCAGATAATCAATATGCACTTGCTTAGCATTTTATCCATTGGGTTATTATGGAATCAAACTAATCAAGAGTTCTAGACTTTGACAGGTTCTTCTTATTTGCTTTCATGTTACTATAGACAACTATGCCTAGGGTCTTGAAGTTCTATCACACCACATGTAGTCACTTACATGTATGCTTACTTGACATATGTACTCTTTAGGTATTTACAACACCACTGGTCACTATATGATAAAAGTGTGAAAATTAATCGTAAGAAATTTATATTAGTTCAAGTTTGCTCTGTGTGGATTTATTGTTTATTGTTCTGTTTCAGTGATGTTCTTTGACATTTTGAATTTTCTGAAGGGAAAATATATCACCTACGGGGTCAAAGCCAGTTCCCCAATGGTATCAGCTGCAGCTTTTGAAAGAGACATATATACCCCTCGGGTCCCAGCAAGTTTTCACCAAGGTGGTAGGACCCAGCGATCCATTTCTCCCCTTTGCATACCTTGTTTATTCGTGTAGCCTTCCCTACAGATAATCAATATGCACTTCCTTAGCATTTCTTCCATTGGGTTATTATGAAATCAAACTAATCAAGAGTTCTAGACTTTGACAGGTTTTTCTTATTTGCTTTCATGTTACTATAGACAACTATGCCTAGGGTCTTGAAGTTCTATCACACCACATGTAGTCACTTACATGTATGCTTACTTGGCATATGTAACTCTTAAGGTATTTACAACACCACTGGTCACTATATGATAAAAGCGTGAAAATTAATTGTAAGAAATTTATTTTAGTTCAAGTTTGCTCTGTGTGGATTTATTGTTCTGTTTCAGTGATGTTCTGTGACTAAATCTGAAGGGAAAAGATATCACCTATGGGGTCAAAGCCTGCTCCCCAATGGTATCTGCTGACACTTTTGCAAGAGGCATATATACCCCTCGGGTCCCAGCAAGTTTTCACCAAGGTGGTAGGACCCAGCGATCCATTTCGGCCCTTTGCATACCTTGTATATTCGTGTAGCCTGCCTTCCAGATAATCAATATGCACTTGCTTAGCATTTTATCCATTGGGTTATTATGGAATCAAACTAATCAAGAGTTCTAGACTTTGACAGGTTCTTCTTATTTGCTTTCGTGTTACTATAGACAACTATGCCTAGGGTCTTGAAGTTCTATCACACCACATGTAGTCACTTACATGTATGCTTACTTGACATATGTAACGCCTTAGGTATTTACAACACCACTGGTCACTATATGATAAAAGTGTGAAAATTAATCGTAAGAAATTTATATTAGTTCAAGTTTGCTCTGAGTAGATTTATTATTCTGTTTCAGTGATGTTGTGTGACTAAATCTGAAGGGAAAAGATATCACCTATGGGGTCAAAGCCTGCTCCCCAATGGTTTCTGCTGACACTTTTGCAAGAGGCATATATACCCCTCGGGTCCCAGCAAGTTTTCACCAAGGTGGTAGGACCCAGCGATCCATTTCGGCCCTTTGCATACCTTGTTTATTCGTGTAGCCTGCCTTCCAGATAATCAATATGCACTTGCTTAGCATTTTATCCATTGGGTTATTATGGAATCAAACTAATCAAGAGTTCTAGACTTTGACAGGTTCTTCTTATTTGCTTTCATGTTACTATAGACAACTATGCCTAGGGTCTTGAAGTTCTATCACACCACATGTAGTCACTTACATGTATACTTACTTACTCTTTAGGTATTTACAACACCACTGGTCACTATATGATAAAAGTGTGAAAATTAATCGTAAGAAATTTATATTAGTTCAAGTTTGCTCTGTGTGGATTTATTGTTTATTGTTCTGTTTCAGTGATGTTCTTTGACATTTTAAATTTTCTTAAGGGAAAATATATCACCTACGGGGTCAAAGCCAGTTCCCCAATGGTATCAGCTGCAGCTTTTGCAAGAGACATATATACCCCTCGGGTCCCAGCAAGTTTTCACCAAGGTAGTAGGACCCAGCGATCCATTTCTCCCCTTTGCATACCTTGTTTATTCGTGTAGCCTTCCCTACAGATAATCAATATGCACTTGCTTGGCATTTCTTCTATTGGGTTATTATGAAATCAAACTAATCAAGAGTTTTAGACTTTGACAGGTTTTTCTTATTTGCTTTCATGTTACTATAGACAACTATGCCTATGGTCTTGAAGTTCTATCACACCACATGTAGTCACTTACATGTATGCTTACTTGGCATATGTAACTCCTTAGGTATTTACAACACCACTGGTCACTATATGATAAAAGTGTGAAAATTAATCGTAAGAAATTTATATTAGTTCAAGTTTGCTCTGTGTAGATTTATTGTTCTGTTTCAGTGATGTTCTCTGACTAAATCTGAAGGGAAAAGATATCACCTATGGGGTCAAAGCCTGCTCCCCAATGGTTTCTGCTGACACTTTTGCAAGAGGCATATATACCCCTCGGGTCCCAGCAAGTTTTCACCAAGGTGGTAGGACCCAGCGATCCATTTCGGCCCTTTGCATACCTTGTTTATTCGTGTAGCCTGCCTTCCAGATAATCAATATGCACTTGCTTAGCATTTTATCCATTGGGTTATTATGGAATCAAACTAATCAAGAGTTCTAGACTTTGACAGGTTCTTCTTATTTGCTTTCATGTTACTATAGACAACTATGCCTAGGGTCTTGAAGTTCTATCACACCACATGTAGTCACTTACATGTATGCTTACTTGACATATGTAACGCCTTAGGTATTTACAACACCACTGGTCACTATATGATAAAAGTGTGAAAATTAATCGTAAGAAATTTATATTAGTTCAAGTTTGCTCTGTGTATATTTATTGTTCTGTTTCAGTGATGTTCTGTGACTAAATCTGAAGGGAAAAGATATCACCTATGGGGTCAAAGCCTGCTCCCCAATGGTTTCTGCTGACACTTTTGCAAGAGGCATATATACCCCTCGGGTCCCAACAAGTTTTCACCAAGGTGGTAGGACCCAGCGATCCATTTCGGTCCTTTGCATACCTTGTTTATTCGTGTAGCCTGCCTTCCAGATAATCAATATGCACTTGCTTAGCATTTTATCCATTGGGTTATTATGGAATCAAACTAATCAAGAGTTCTAGACTTTGACAGGTTCTTCTTATTTGCTTTCATGTTACTATAGACAACTATGCCTAGGGTCTTGAAGTTCTATCACACCACATGTAGTCACTTACATGTATGCTTACTTGACATATGTAACGCCTTAGGTATTTACAACACCACTGGTCACTATATGATAAAAGTGTGAAAATTAATCGTAAGAAATTTATATTAGTTCAAGTTTGCTCTGTGTAGATTTATTGTTCTGTTTCAGTGATGTTCTGTGATTAAATCTGAGGGGAAAAGATATCACCTATGGGGTCAAAGCCTGCTCCCCAATGGTTTCTGCTGACACTTTTGCAAGAGGCATATATAACCCTCGGGTCCCAGCAAGTTTTCACCAAGGTGGTAGGACCCAGCGATCCATTTCGGTCCTTTGCATACCTTGTTTATTCGTGTAGCCTGCCTTCCAGATAATCAATATGCACTTGCTTAGCATTTTATCCATTGGGTTATTATGGAATCAAACTAATCAAGAGTTCTAGACTTTGACAGGTTCTTCTTATTTGCTTTCATGTTACTATAGACAACTATGCCTAGGGTCTTGAAGTTCTATCACACCACATGTAGTCACTTACATGTATAATTACTTGACATATGTACTCTTTAGGTATTTACAACACCACTGGTCACTATATGATAAAAGTGTGAAAATTAATCGTAAGAAATTTATATTAGTTCAAGTTTGCTCTGTGTGGATTTATTGTTTATTGTTCTGTTTCAGTTATGTTCTTTGACATTTTGAATTTTCTGAAGGGAAAATATATCACCTACGGGGTCAAAGCCAGTTCCCCAATGGTATCAGCTGCAGCTTTTGAAAGAGACATATATACCCCTCGGGTCCCAGCAAGTTTTCACCAAGGTGGTAGGACCCAGCGATCCATTTCTCCCCTTTGCATACCTTGTTTATTCGTGTAGCCTTCCCTACAGATAATCAATATGCATTTGCTTAGCATTTCTTCCATTGGGTTATTATGAAATCAAACTAATCAAGAGTTCTAGACTTTGACAGGTTCTTCTTATTTGCTTTCATGTTACTATAGACAACTATGCCTAGGGTCTTGAAGTTCTATCACACCACATGTAGTCACTTACATGTATGCTTACTTGACATATGTAACTCCTTAGGTATTTACAACACCACTGGTCACTATATGATAAAAGTGTGAAAATTAATCGTAAGAAATTTATATTAGTTCAAGTTTGCTCTGTGTAGATTTATTGTTCTGTTTCAGTGATGTTCTCTGACTAAATCTGAAGGGAAAAGATATCACCTATGGGGTCAAAGCCTGCTCCCCAATGGTTTCTGCTGACACTTTTGCAAGAGGCATATATACCCCTCGGGTCCCAGCAAGTTTTCACCAAGGTGGTAGGACCCAGCGATCCATTTCGGCCCTTTGCATACCTTGTTTATTCGTGTAGCCTGCCTTCCAGATAATCAATATGCACTTGCTTAGCATTTTATCCATTGGGTTATTATGGAATCAAACTAATCAAGAGTTCTAGACTTTGACAGGTTCTTCTTATTTGCTTTCATGTTACTATAGACAACTATGCCTAGGGTCTTGAAGTTCTATCACACCACATGTAGTCACTTACATGTATACTTACTTGACATATGTACTCTTTAGGTATTTACAACACCACTGGTCACTATATGATAAAAGCGTGAAAATTAATCGTAAGAAATTTATATTAGTTCAAGTTTGCTCTGTGTGGATTTATTGTTCTGTTTCAGTGATGTTCTGTGACTAAATCTGAAGGGAAAAGATATCACCTATGGGGTCAAAGCCTGCTCCCCAATGGTATCTGCTGACACTTTTGCAAGAGACATATATACCCCTCGGGTCCCAGCAAGTTTTCACCAAGGTGGTAGGACCCAGCGATCCATTTCGGCCCTTTGCATACCTTGTTTATTCGTGTAGCCTGCCTTCCAGATAATCAATATGCACTTGCTTAGCATTTTATCCATTGGGTTATTATGGAATCAAACTAATCAAGAGTTCTAGACTTTGACAGGTTCTTCTTATTTGCTTTCATGTTACTATAGACAACTATGCCTAGGGTCTTGAAGTTCTATCACACCACATGTAGTCACTTACATGTATGCTTACTTGACATATGTAACTCCTTAGGTATTTACAACACCACTGGTCACTATATGATAAAAGTGTGAAAATTAATCGTAAGAAATTTATATTAGTTCAAGTTTGCTCTGTGTAGATTTATTGTTCTGTTTCAGTGATGTTCTCTGATTAAATCTGAAGGGAAAAGATATCACCTATGGGGTCAAAGCCTGCTCCCCAATGGTTTCTGCTGACACTTTTGCAAGAGGCATATATACCCCTCGGGTCCCAGCAAGTTTTCACCAAGGTGGTAGTACCCAGCGATCCATTTCGGCCCTTTGCATACCTTGTTTATTCGTGTAGCCTGCCTTCCAGATAATCAATATGCACTTGCTTAGCATTTTATCCATTGGGTTATTATGGAATCAAACTAATCAAGAGTTCTAGACTTTGACAGGTTCTTCTTATTTGCTTTCATGTTACTATAGACAACTATGCCTAGGGTCTTGAAGTTCTATCACACCACATGTAGTCACTTACATGTATGCTTACTTGACATATGTAACTCCTTAGGTATTTACAACACCACTGGTCACTATATGATAAAAGTGTGAAAATTAATCGTAAGAAATTTATATTAGTTCAAGTTTGCTCTGTGTAGATTTATTGTTCTGTTTCAGTGATGTTCTCTGACTAAATCTGAAGGGAAAAGATATCACCTATGGGGTCAAAGCCTGCTCCCCAATGGTTTCTGCTGACACTTTTGCAAGAGGCATATATACCCCTCGGGTCCCAGCAAGTTTTCACCAAGGTGGTAGGACCCAGCGATCCATTTCGGCCCTTTGCATACCTTGTTTATTCGTGTAGCCTGCCTTCCAGATAATCAATATGCACTTGCTTAGCATTTTATCCATTGGGTTATTATGGAATCAAACTAATCAAGAGTTCTAGACTTTGACAGGTTCTTCTTATTTGCTTTCATGTTACTATAGACAACTATGCCTAGGGTCTTGAAGTTCTATCACACCACATGTAGTCACTTACATGTATACTTACTTGACATATGTACTCTTTAGGTATTTACAACACCACTGGTCACTATATGATAAAAGCGTGAAAATTAATCGTAAGAAATTTATATTAGTTCAAGTTTGCTCTGTGTGGATTTATTGTTCTGTTCCAGTGATGTTCTGTGACTAAATCTGAAGGGAAAAGATATCACCTACGGGGTCAAACCCTGTTCCCCAATGGTTTCTGCTGAAGCTTTTGCAAGAGGCATATATACCCCTCGGGTCCCAGCAAGTTTTCACCAAGGTGGTAGGACCCAGCGATCCATTTCGGCCCTTTGCATACCTTGTTTATTCGTGTAGCCTGCCTTCCAGATAATCAATATGCACTTGCTTAGCATTTTATCCATTGGGTTATTATGGAATCAAACTAATCAAGAGTTCTAGACTTTGACAGGTTCTTCTTATTTGCTTTCATGTTACTATAGACAACTATGCCTATGGTCTTGAAGTTCTATCACACCACATGTAGTCACTTACATGTATACTTACTTACTCTTTAGGTATTTACAACACCACTGGTCACTATATGATAAAAGTGTGAAAATTAATCGTAAGAAATTTATATTAGTTCAAGTTTGCTCTGTGTGGATTTATTGTTTATTGTTCTGTTTCAGTGATGTTCTTTGACATTTTGAATTTTCTTAAGGGAAAATATATCACCTACGGGGTCAAAGCCAGTTCCCCAATGGTATCAGCTGCAGCTTTTGCAAGAGACATATATACCCCTCGGGTCCCAGCAAGTTTTCACCAAGGTAGTAGGACCCAGCGATCCATTTCTCCCCTTTGCATACCTTGTTTATTCGTGTAGCCTTCCCTACAGATAATCAATATGCACTTGCTTAGCATTTCTTCTATTGGATTATTATGAAATCAAACTAATCAAGAGTTCTAGACTTTGACAGGTTTTTCTTATTTGCTTTCATGTTACTATAGACAACTATGCCTATGGTCTTGAAGTTCTATCACACCACATGTAGTCACTTACATGTATGCTTACTTGGCATATGTAACTCTTAAGGTATTTACAACACCACTGGTCACTATATGATAAAAGCGTGAAAATTAATCGTAAGAAATTTATTTTAGTTCAAGTTTGCTCTGTGTGGATGTATTGTTCTGTTCCAGTGATGTTCTTTGACTAAATCTGAAGGGAAAAGATATCACCTACGGGGTCAAAGCCTGTTCCCCAATGGTATCTGCTGAAGCTTTTGCAAGAGGCATATATACCCCTCGGGTCCCAGCAAGTTTTCACCAAGGTGGAAGGACCCAGCGATCCATTTCGGCCCTTTGCATACCTTGTATATTCGTGTAGCCTGCCTTCCAGATAATCAATATGCACTTGCTTAGCATTTTATCCATTGGGTTATTATGGAATCAAACTAATCAAGAGTTCTAGACTTTG
Source organism: Scardinius erythrophthalmus (assembly GCF_964197995.2). Taxonomy (NCBI): domain Eukaryota; kingdom Metazoa; phylum Chordata; class Actinopteri; order Cypriniformes; family Leuciscidae; genus Scardinius; species Scardinius erythrophthalmus. Next base: position 41,211,586 of record NC_138234.1, read on the forward strand.
ACAGGTTCTTCTTATTTGCTTTCATGTTACTATAGACAACTATGCCTAGGGTCTTGAAGTTCTATCACACCACATGTAGTCACTTACATGTATACTTACTTACTCTTTAGGTATTTACAACACCACTGGTCACTATATGATAAAAGTGTGAAAATTAATCGTAAGAAATTAATATTAGTTCAAGTTTGCTCTGTGTGGATTTATTGTTTATTGTTCTGTTTCAGTGATGTTCTTTGACATTTTGAATTTTCTTAAGGGAAAATATATCACCTACGGGGTCAAAGCCAGTTCCCCAATGGTATCAGCTGCAGCTTTTGCAAGAGACATATATACCCCTCGGGTCCCAGCAAGTTTTCACCAAGGTAGTAGGACCCAGCGATCCATTTCTCCCCTTTGCATACCTTGTTTATTCGTGTAGCCTTCCCTACAGATAATCAATATGCACTTGCTTGGCATTTCTTCTATTGGTTTATTATGAAATCAAACTAATCAAGAGTTCTAGACTTTGACAGGTTTTTCTTATTTGCTTTCATGTTACTATAGACAACTATGCCTATGGTCTTGAAGTTCTATCACACCACATGTAGTCACTTACATGTATGCTTACTTGGCATATGTAACTCTTAAGGTATTTACAACACCACTGGTCACTATATGATAAAAGCGTGAAAATTAATCGTAAGAAATTTATTTTAGTTCAAGTTTGCTCTGTGTGGATGTATTGTTCTGTTCCAGTGATGTTCTTTGACTAAATCTGAAGGGAAAAGATATCACCTACGGGGTCAAAGCCTGCTCCCCAATGGTATCTGCTGACACTTTTGCAAGAGGCATATATACCCCTCGGGTCCCAGCAAGTTTTCACCAAGGTGGTAGGACCCAGCGATCCATTTCGGCCCTTTGCATACCTTGTATATTCGTGTAGCCTGCCTTCCAGATAATCAATATGCACTTGCTTAGCATTTTATCCATTGGGTTATTATGGAATCAAACTAATCAAGAGTTCTAGACTTTGACAGGTTCTTCTTATTTGCTTTCATGTTACTATAGACAACTATGCCTAGGGTCTTGAAGTTCTATCACACCACATGTAGTCACTTACATGTATGCTTACTTGACATATGTAACGCCTTAGGTATTTACAACACCACTGGTCACTATATGATAAAAGCGTGAAAATTAATCGTAAGAAATTTATTTTAGTTCAAGTTTGCTCTGTGTGGATGTATTGTTCTGTTCCAGTGATGTTCTTTGACTAAATCTGAAGGGAAAAGATATCACCTACGGGGTCAAAGCCTGTTCCCCAATGGTATCTGCTGAAGCTTTTGCAAGAGGCATATATACCCCTCGGGTCCCAGCAAGTTTTCACCAAGGTGGTAGGACCCAGCGATCCATTTCGGCCCTTTGCATACCTTGTTTATTCGTGTAGCCTGCCTTCCAGATAATCAATATGCACTTGCTTAGCATTTTATCCATTGGGTTATTATGGAATCAAACTAATCAAGAGTTCTACACTTTGACAGGTTCTTCTTATTTGCTTTCATGTTACTATAGACAACTATGCCTAGGGTCTTGAAGTTCTATCACACCACATGTAGTCACTTACATGTATACTTACTTACTCTTTAGGTATTTACAACACCACTGGTCACTATATGATAAAAGTGTGAAAATTAATCGTAAGAAATTTATATTAGTTCAAGTTTGCTCTGTGTGGATTTATTGTTTATTGTTCTGTTTCAGTTATGTTCTTTGACATTTTGAATTTTCTGAAGGGAAAATATATCACCTACGGGGTCAAAGCCAGTTCCCCAATGGTATCAGCTGCAGCTTTTGAAAGAGACATATATACCCCTCGGGTCCCAGCAAGTTTTCACCAAGGTGGTAGGACCCAGCGATCCATTTCTCCCCTTTGCATACCTTGTTTATTCGTGTAGCCTTCCCTACAGATAATCAATATGCACTTGCTTAGCATTTCTTCCATTGGGTTATTATGAAATCAAACTAATCAAGAGTTCTAGACTTTGACAGGTTTTTCTTATTTGCTTTCATGTTACTATAGACAACTATGCCTAGGGTCTTGAAGTTCTATCACACCACATGTAGTCACTTACATGTATGCTTACTTGGCATATGTAACTCTTAAGGTATTTACAACACCACTGGTCACTATATGATAAAAGCGTGAAAATTAATTGTAAGAAATTTATTTTAGTTCAAGTTTGCTCTGTGTGGATTTATTGTTCTGTTTCAGTGATGTTCTCTGACTAAATCTGAAGGGAAAAGATATCACCTATGGGGTCAAAGCCTGCTCCCCAATGGTATCTGCTGACACTTTTGCAAGAGGCATATATACCCCTCGGGTCCCAGCAAGTTTTCACCAAGGTGGTAGGACCCAGCGATCCATTTCGGCCCTTTGCATACCTTGTATATTCGTGTAGCCTGCCTTCCAGATAATCAATATGCACTTGCTTAGCATTTTATCCATTGGGTTATTATGGAATCAAACTAATCAAGAGTTCTAGACTTTGACAGGTTCTTCTTATTTGCTTTCATGTTACTATAGACAACTATGCCTAGGGTCTTGAAGTTCTATCACACCACATGTAGTCACTTACATGTATGCTTACTTGACATATGTAACGCCTTAGGTATTTACAACACCACTGGTCACTATATGATAAAAGTGTGAAAATTAATCGTAAGAAATTTATATTAGTTCAAGTTTGCTCTGAGTAGATTTATTATTCTGTTTCAGTGATGTTGTGTGACTAAATCTGAAGGGAAAAGATATCACCTATGGGGTCAAAGCCTGCTCCCCAATGGTTTCTGCTGAGACTTTTGCAAGAGGCATATATACCCCTCGGGTCCCAGCAAGTTTTCACCAAGGTGGTAGGACCCAGCGATCCATTTCTCCCCTTTGCATACCTTGTTTATTTGTGTAGCCTTCCCTACAGATAATCAATATGCACTTGCTTAGCATTTTATCCATTGGGTTATTATGGAATCAAGCTAATCAAGAGTTCTAGACTTTGACAGGTTCTTCTTATTTGCTTTCATGTTACTATAGACAACTATGCCTAGGGTCTTGAAGTTCTATCACACCACATGTAGTCACTTACATGTATGCTTACTTGACATATGTAACGCCTTAGGTATTTACAACACCACTGGTCACTATATGATAAAAGTGTGAAAATTAATCGTAAGAAATTTATATTAGTTCAAGTTTGCTCTGTGTATATTTATTGTTCTGTTTCAGTGATGTTCTGTGACTAAATCTGAAGGGAAAAGATATCACCTATGGGGTCAAAGCCTGTTCCCCAATGGTATCTGCTGAAGCTTTTGCAAGAGGCATATATACCCCTCGGGTCCCAGCAAGTTTTCACCAAGGTGGTAGGACCCAGCGATCCATTTCGGCCCTTTGCATACCTTGTTTATTCGTGTAGCCTGCCTTTCAGATAATCAATATGCACTTGCTTAGCATTTTATCCATTGGGTTATTATGGAATCAAACTAATCAAGAGTTCTACACTTTGACAGGTTCTTCTTATTTGCTTTCATGTTACTATAGACAACTATGCCTAGGGTCTTGAAGTTCTATCACACCACATGTAGTCACTTACATGTATACTTACTTGACATATGTACTCTTTAGGTATTTACAACACCACTGGTCACTATATGATAAAAGCGTGAAAATTAATCGTAAGAAATTTATAGTAGTTCAAGTTTGCTCTGTGTGAATTTATTGTTCTGTTTCAGTGATGTTCTGTGACTAAATCTGAAGGGAAAAGATATCACCTATGGGGTCAAAGCCTGCTCCCCAATGGTATCTGCTGACACTTTTGCAAGAGGCATATATACCCCTCGGGTCCCAGCAAGTTTTCACCAAGGTGGTAGGACCCAGCGATCCATTTCGGCCCTTTGCATACCTTGTTTATTCGTGTAGCCTGCCTTCCAGATAATCAATATGCACTTGCTTAGCATTTTATCCATTGGGTTATTATGGAATCAAACTAATCAAGAGTTCTAGACTTTGACAGGTTCTTCTTATTTGCTTTCATGTTACTATAGACAACTATGCCTAGGGTCTTGAAGTTCTATCACACCACATGTTGTCACTTACATGTATGCTTACTTGACATATGTAATGCCTTAGGTATTTACAACACCACTGGTCACTATATGATAAAAGTGTGAAAATTAATCGTAAGAAATTTATATTAGTTCAAGTTTGCTCTGTGTAGATTTATTGTTCTGTTTCAGTGATGTTCTGTGACTAAATCTGAAGGGAAAAGATATCACCTTTGGGGTCAAAGCCTGCTCCCCAATGGTTTCTGCTGACACTTTTGCAAGAGGCATATATACCCCTCGGGTCCCAGCAAGTTTTCACCAAGGTGGTAGGACCCAGCGATCCATTTCGGCCCTTTGCATACCTTGTTTATTCGTGTAGCCTGCCTTCCAGATAATCAATATGCACTTGCTTAGCATTTTATCCATTGGGTTATTATGGAATCAAACTAATCAAGAGTTCTAGACTTTGACAGGTTCTTCTTATTTGCTTTCATGTTACTATAGACAACTATGCCTAGGGTCTTGAAGTTCTATCACACCACATGTAGTCACTTACATGTATACTTACTTACTCTTTAGGTATTTACAACACCACTGGTCACTATATGATAAAAGTGTGAAAATTAATCGTAAGAAATTTATATTAGTTCAAGTTTGCTCTGTGTGGATTTATTGTTTATTGTTCTGTTTCAGTTATGTTCTTTGACATTTTGAATTTTCTGAAGGGAAAATATATCACCTACGGGGTCAAAGCCAGTTCCCCAATGGTATCAGCTGCAGCTTTTGAAAGAGACATATATACCCCTCGGGTCCCAGCAAGTTTTCACCAAGGTGGTAGGACCCAGCGATCCATTTCTCCCCTTTGCATACCTTGTTTATTCGTGTAGCCTTCCCTACAGATAATCAATATGCACTTGCTTAGCATTTCTTCCATTGGGTTATTATGAAATCAAACTAATCAAGAGTTCTAGACTTTGACAGGTTTTTCTTATTTGCTTTCATGTTACTATAGACAACTATGCCTAGGGTCTTGAAGTTCTATCACACCACATGTAGTCACTTACATGTATGCTTACTTGGCATATGTAACTCTTAAGGTATTTACAACACCACTGGTCACTATATGATAAAAGCGTGAAAATTAATTGTAAGAAATTTATTTTAGTTCAAGTTTGCTCTGTGTGGATTTATTGTTCTGTTTCAGTGATGTTCTGTGACTAAATCTGAAGGGAAAAGATATCACCTATGGGGTCAAAGCCTGCTCCCCAATGGTATCTGCTGACACTTTTGCAAGAGGCATATATACCCCTCGGGTCCCAGCAAGTTTTCACCAAGGTGGTACGACCCAGCGATCCATTTCGGCCCTTTGCATACCTTGTATATTCGTGTAGCCTGCCTTCCAGATAATCAATATGCACTTGCTTAGCATTTTATCCATTGGGTTATTATGGAATCAAACTAATCAAGAGTTCTAGACTTTGACAGGTTCTTCTTATTTGCTTTCATGTTACTATAGACAACTATGCCTAGGGTCTTGAAGTTCTATCACACCACATGTAGTCACTTACATGTATGCTTACTTGACATATGTAACGCCTTAGGTATTTACAACACCACTGGTCACTATATGATAAAAGCGTGAAAATTAATCGTAAGAAATTTATTTTAGTTCAAGTTTGCTCTGTGTGGATGTATTGTTCTGTTCCAGTGATGTTCTTTGACTAAATCTGAAGGGAAAAGATATCACCTACGGGGTCAAAGCCTGTTCCCCAATGGTTTCTGCTGAAGCTTTTGCAAGAGGCATATATACCCCTCGGGTCCCAGCAAGTTTTCACCAAGGTGGTAGGACCCAGCGATCCATTTCGGCCCTTTGCATACCTTGTTTATTCGTGTAGCCTGCCTTCCAGATAATCAATATGCACTTGCTTAGCATTTTATCCATTGGGTTATTATGGAATCAAACTAATCAAGAGTTCTAGACTTTGACAGGTTCTTCTTATTTGCTTTCATGTTACTATAGACAACTATGCCTATGGTCTTGAAGTTCTATCACACCACATGTAGTCACTTACATGTATACTTACTTACTCTTTAGGTATTTACAACACCACTGGTCACTATATGATAAAAGTGTGAAAATTAATCGTAAGAAATTTATATTAGTTCAAGTTTGCTCTGTGTGGATTTATTGTTTATTGTTCTGTTTCAGTGATGTTCTTTGACATTTTGAATTTTCTTAAGGGAAAATATATCACCTACGGGGTCAAAGCCAGTTCCCCAATGGTATCAGCTGCAGCTTTTGCAAGAGACATATATACCCCTCGGGTCCCAGCAAGTTTTCACCAAGGTAGTAGGACCCAGCGATCCATTTCTCCCCTTTGCATACCTTGTTTATTCGTGTAGCCTTCCCTACAGATAATCAATATGCACTTGCTTAGCATTTCTTCTATTGGATTATTATGAAATCAAACTAATCAAGAGTTCTAGACTTTGACAGGTTTTTCTTATTTGCTTTCATGTTACTATAGACAACTATGCCTATGGTCTTGAAGTTCTATCACACCACATGTAGTCACTTACATGTATGCTTACTTGGCATATGTAACTCTTAAGGTATTTACAACACCACTGGTCACTATATGATAAAAGCGTGAAAATTAATCGTAAGAAATTTATTTTAGTTCAAGTTTGCTCTGTGTGGATGTATTGTTCTGTTCCAGTGATGTTCTTTGACTAAATCTGAAGGGAAAAGATATCACCTACGGGGTCAAAGCCTGTTCCCCAATGGTATCTGCTGAAGCTTTTGCAAGAGGCATATATACCCCTCGGGTCCCAGCAAGTTTTCACCAAGGTGGTAGGACCCAGCGATCCATTTCGGCCCTTTGCATACCTTGTATATTCGTGTAGCCTGCCTTCCAGATAATCAATATGCACTTGCTTAGCATTTTATCCATTGGGTTATTATGGAATCAAACTAATCAAGAGTTCTAGACTTTGACAGGTTCTTCTTATTTGCTTTCATGTTACTATAGACAACTATGCCTAGGGTCTTGAAGTTCTATCACACCACATGTAGTCACTTACATGTATGCTTACTTGACATATGTACTCTTTAGGTATTTACAACACCACTGGTCACTATATGATAAAAGTGTGAAAATTAATCGTAAGAAATTTATATTAGTTCAAGTTTGCTCTGTGTGGATTTATTGTTTATTGTTCTGTTTCAGTGATGTTCTTTGACATTTTGAATTTTCTTAAGGGAAAATATATCACCTACGGGGTCAAAGCCAGTTCCCCAATGGTATCAGCTGCAGCTTTTGCAAGAGACATATATACCCCTCGGGTCCCAGCAAGTTTTCACCAAGGTAGTAGGACCCAGCGATCCATTTCTCCCCTTTGCATACCTTGTTTATTCGTGTAGCCTTCCCTACAGATAATCAATATGCACTTGCTTGGCATTTCTTCTATTGGTTTATTATGAAATCAAACTAATCAAGAGTTCTAGACTTTGACAGGTTTTTCTTATTTGCTTTCATGTTACTATAGACAACTATGCCTATGGTCTTGAAGTTCTATCACACCACATGTAGTCACTTACATGTATGCTTACTTGGCATATGTAACTCTTAAGGTATTTACAACACCACTGGTCACTATATGATAAAAGCGTGAAAATTAATCGTAAGAAATTTATATTAGTTCAAGTTTGCTCTGTGTATATTTATTGTTCTGTTTCAGTGATGTTCTGTGACTAAATCTGAAGGGAAAAGATATCACCTATGGGGTCAAAGCCTGTTCCCCAATGGTATCTGCTGAAGCTTTTGCAAGAGGCATATATACCCCTCGGGTCCCAGCAAGTTTTCACCAAGGTGGTAGGACCCAGCGATCCATTTCGGCCCTTTGCATACCTTGTTTATTCGTGTAGCCTGCCTTTCAGATAATCAATATGCACTTGCTTAGCATTTTATCCATTGGGTTATTATGGAATCAAACTAATCAAGAGTTCTACACTTTGACAGGTTCTTCTTATTTGCTTTCATGTTACTATAGACAACTATGCCTAGGGTCTTGAAGTTCTATCACACCACATGTAGTCACTTACATGTATGCTTACTTGGCATATGTAACTCTTAAGGTATTTACAACACCACTGGTCACTATATGATAAAAGCGTGAAAATTAATCGTAAGAAATTTATATTAGTTCAAGTTTGCTCTGTGTATATTTATTGTTCTGTTTCAGTGATGTTCTGTGACTAAATCTGAAGGGAAAAGATATCACCTATGGGGTCAAAGCCTGTTCCCCAATGGTATCTGCTGAAGCTTTTGCAAGAGGCATATATACCCCTCGGGTCCCAGCAAGTTTTCACCAAGGTGGTAGGACCCAGCGATCCATTTCGGCCCTTTGCATACCTTGTTTATTCGTGTAGCCTGCCTTTCAGATAATCAATATGCACTTGCTTAGCATTTTATCCATTGGGTTATTATGGAATCAAACTAATCAAGAGTTCTACACTTTGACAGGTTCTTCTTATTTGCTTTCATGTTACTATAGACAACTATGCCTAGGGTCTTGAAGTTCTATCACACCACATGTAGTCACTTACATGTATACTTACTTGACATATGTACTCTTTAGGTATTTACAACACCACTGGTCACTATATGATAAAAGCGTGAAAATTAATCGTAAGAAATTTATATTAGTTCAAGTTTGCTCTGTGTGAATTTATTGTTCTGTTTCAGTGATGTTCTGTGACTAAATCTGAAGGGAAAAGATATCACCTATGGGGTCAAAGCCTGCTCCCCAATGGTATCTGCTGACACTTTTGCAAGAGGCATATATACCCCTCGGGTCCCAGCAAGTTTTCACCAAGGTGGTAGGACCCAGCGATCCATTTCGGCCCTTTGCATACCTTGTTTATTCGTGTAGCCTGCCTTCCAGATAATCAATATGCACTTGCTTAGCATTTTATCCATTGGGTTATTATGGAATCAAACTAATCAAGAGTTCTAGACTTTGACAGGTCCTTCTTATTTGCTTTCATGTTACTATAGACAACTATGCCTAGGGTCTTGAAGTTCTATCACACCACATGTTGTCACTTACATGTATGCTTACTTGACATATGTAACGCCTTAGGTATTTACAACACCACTGGTCACTATATGATAAAAGTGTGAAAATTAATCGTAAGAAATTTATATTAGTTCAAGTTTGCTCTGTGTAGATTTATTGTTCTGTTTCAGTGATGTTCTGTGACTAAATCTGAAGGGAAAAGATATCACCTTTGGGGTCAAAGCCTGCTCCCCAATGGTTTCTGCTGAGACTTTTGCAAGAGGCATATATACCCCTCGGGTCCCAGCAAGTTTTCACCAAGGTGGTAGGACCCAGCGATCCATTTCTCCCCTTTGCATACCTTGTTTATTTGTGTAGCCTTCCCTACAGATAATCAATATGCACTTGCTTAGCATTTTATCCATTGGGTTATTATGGAATCAAGCTAATCAAGAGTTCTAGACTTTGACAGGTTCTTCTTATTTGCTTTCATGTTACTATAGACAACTATGCCTAGGGTCTTGAAGTTCTATCACACCACATGTAGTCACTTACATGTATGCTTACTTGACATATGTAACGCCTTAGGTATTTACAACACCACTGGTCACTATATGATAAAAGTGTGAAAATTAATCGTAAGAAATTTATATTAGTTCAAGTTTGCTCTGTGTATATTTATTGTTCTGTTTCAGTGATGTTCTGTGACTAAATCTGAAGGGAAAAGATATCACCTATGGGGTCAAAGCCTGTTCCCCAATGGTATCTGCTGAAGCTTTTGCAAGAGGCATATATACCCCTCGGGTCCCAGCAAGTTTTCACCAAGGTGGTAGGACCCAGCGATCCATTTCGGCCCTTTGCATACCTTGTTTATTCGTGTAGCCTGCCTTTCAGATAATCAATATGCACTTGCTTAGCATTTTATCCATTGGGTTATTATGGAATCAAACTAATCAAGAGTTCTACACTTTGACAGGTTCTTCTTATTTGCTTTCATGTTACTATAGACAACTATGCCTAGGGTCTTGAAGTTCTATCACACCACATGTAGTCACTTACATGTATACTTACTTGACATATGTACTCTTTAGGTATTTACAACACCACTGGTCACTATATGATAAAAGCGTGAAAATTAATCGTAAGAAATTTATAGTAGTTCAAGTTTGCTCTGTGTGAATTTATTGTTCTGTTTCAGTGATGTTCTGTGACTAAATCTGAAGGGAAAAGATATCACCTATGGGGTCAAAGCCTGCTCCCCAATGGTATCTGCTGACACTTTTGCAAGAGGCATATATACCCCTCGGGTCCCAGCAAGTTTTCACCAAGGTGGTAGGACCCAGCGATCCATTTCGGCCCTTTGCATACCTTGTTTATTCGTGTAGCCTGCCTTCCAGATAATCAATATGCACTTGCTTAGCATTTTATCCATTGGGTTATTATGGAATCAAACTAATCAAGAGTTCTAGACTTTGACAGGTTCTTCTTATTTGCTTTCATGTTACTATAGACAACTATGCCTAGGGTCTTGAAGTTCTATCACACCACATGTTGTCACTTACATGTATGCTTACTTGACATATGTAATGCCTTAGGTATTTACAACACCACTGGTCACTATATGATAAAAGTGTGAAAATTAATCGTAAGAAATTTATATTAGTTCAAGTTTGCTCTGTGTAGATTTATTGTTCTGTTTCAGTGATGTTCTGTGACTAAATCTGAAGGGAAAAGATATCACCTTTGGGGTCAAAGCCTGCTCCCCAATGGTTTCTGCTGACACTTTTGCAAGAGGCATATATACCCCTCGGGTCCCAGCAAGTTTTCACCAAGGTGGTAGGACCCAGCGATCCATTTCGGCCCTTTGCATACCTTGTTTATTCGTGTAGCCTGCCTTCCAGATAATCAATATGCACTTGCTTAGCATTTTATCCATTGGGTTATTATGGAATCAAACTAATCAAGAGTTCTAGACTTTGACAGGTTCTTCTTATTTGCTTTCATGTTACTATAGACAACTATGCCTAGGGTCTTGAAGTTCTATCACACCACATGTAGTCACTTACATGTATACTTACTTACTCTTTAGGTATTTACAACACCACTGGTCACTATATGATAAAAGTGTGAAAATTAATCGTAAGAAATTTATATTAGTTCAAGTTTGCTCTGTGTGGATTTATTGTTTATTGTTCTGTTTCAGTTATGTTCTTTGACATTTTGAATTTTCTGAAGGGAAAATATATCACCTACGGGGTCAAAGCCAGTTCCCCAATGGTATCAGCTGCAGCTTTTGAAAGAGACATATATACCCCTCGGGTCCCAGCAAGTTTTCACCAAGGTGGTAGGACCCAGCGATCCATTTCTCCCCTTTGCATACCTTGTTTATTCGTGTAGCCTTCCCTACAGATAATCAATATGCACTTGCTTAGCATTTCTTCCATTGGGTTATTATGAAATCAAACTAATCAAGAGTTCTAGACTTTGACAGGTTTTTCTTATTTGCTTTCATGTTACTATAGACAACTATGCCTAGGGTCTTGAAGTTCTATCACACCACATGTAGTCACTTACATGTATGCTTACTTGGCATATGTAACTCTTAAGGTATTTACAACACCACTGGTCACTATATGATAAAAGCGTGAAAATTAATTGTAAGAAATTTATTTTAGTTCAAGTTTGCTCTGTGTGGATTTATTGTTCTGTTTCAGTGATGTTCTGTGACTAAATCTGAAGGGAAAAGATATCACCTATGGGGTCAAAGCCTGCTCCCCAATGGTATCTGCTGACACTTTTGCAAGAGGCATATATACCCCTCGGGTCCCAGCAAGTTTTCACCAAGGTGGTACGACCCAGCGATCCATTTCGGCCCTTTGCATACCTTGTATATTCGTGTAGCCTGCCTTCCAGATAATCAATATGCACTTGCTTAGCATTTTATCCATTGGGTTATTATGGAATCAAACTAATCAAGAGTTCTAGACTTTGACAGGTTCTTCTTATTTGCTTTCATGTTACTATAGACAACTATGCCTAGGGTCTTGAAGTTCTATCACACCACATGTAGTCACTTACATGTATGCTTACTTGACATATGTAACGCCTTAGGTATTTACAACACCACTGGTCACTATATGATAAAAGCGTGAAAATTAATCGTAAGAAATTTATTTTAGTTCAAGTTTGCTCTGTGTGGATGTATTGTTCTGTTCCAGTGATGTTCTTTGACTAAATCTGAAGGGAAAAGATATCACCTACGGGGTCAAAGCCTGTTCCCCAATGGTTTCTGCTGAAGCTTTTGCAAGAGGCATATATACCCCTCGGGTCCCAGCAAGTTTTCACCAAGGTGGTAGGACCCAGCGATCCATTTCGGCCCTTTGCATACCTTGTTTATTCGTGTAGCCTGCCTTCCAGATAATCAATATGCACTTGCTTAGCATTTTATCCATTGGGTTATTATGGAATCAAACTAATCAAGAGTTCTAGACTTTGACAGGTTCTTCTTATTTGCTTTCATGTTACTATAGACAACTATGCCTATGGTCTTGAAGTTCTATCACACCACATGTAGTCACTTACATGTATACTTACTTACTCTTTAGGTATTTACAACACCACTGGTCACTATATGATAAAAGTGTGAAAATTAATCGTAAGAAATTTATATTAGTTCAAGTTTGCTCTGTGTGGATTTATTGTTTATTGTTCTGTTTCAGTGATGTTCTTTGACATTTTGAATTTTCTTAAGGGAAAATATATCACCTACGGGGTCAAAGCCAGTTCCCCAATGGTATCAGCTGCAGCTTTTGCAAGAGACATATATACCCCTCGGGTCCCAGCAAGTTTTCACCAAGGTAGTAGGACCCAGCGATCCATTTCTCCCCTTTGCATACCTTGTTTATTCGTGTAGCCTTCCCTACAGATAATCAATATGCACTTGCTTAGCATTTCTTCTATTGGATTATTATGAAATCAAACTAATCAAGAGTTCTAGACTTTGACAGGTTTTTCTTATTTGCTTTCATGTTACTATAGACAACTATGCCTATGGTCTTGAAGTTCTATCACACCACATGTAGTCACTTACATGTATGCTTACTTGGCATATGTAACTCTTAAGGTATTTACAACACCACTGGTCACTATATGATAAAAGCGTGAAAATTAATCGTAAGAAATTTATTTTAGTTCAAGTTTGCTCTGTGTGGATGTATTGTTCTGTTCCAGTGATGTTCTTTGACTAAATCTGAAGGGAAAAGATATCACCTACGGGGTCAAAGCCTGTTCCCCAATGGTATCTGCTGAAGCTTTTGCAAGAGGCATATATACCCCTCGGGTCCCAGCAAGTTTTCACCAAGGTGGTAGGACCCAGCGATCCATTTCGGCCCTTTGCATACCTTGTATATTCGTGTAGCCTGCCTTCCAGATAATCAATATGCACTTGCTTAGCATTTTATCCATTGGGTTATTATGGAATCAAACTAATCAAGAGTTCTAGACTTTGACAGGTTCTTCTTATTTGCTTTCATGTTACTATAGACAACTATGCCTAGGGTCTTGAAGTTCTATCACACCACATGTAGTCACTTACATGTATGCTTACTTGACATATGTACTCTTTAGGTATTTACAACACCACTGGTCACTATATGATAAAAGTGTGAAAATTAATCGTAAGAAATTTATATTAGTTCAAGTTTGCTCTGTGTGGATTTATTGTTTATTGTTCTGTTTCAGTGATGTTCTTTGACATTTTGAATTTTCTTAAGGGAAAATATATCACCTACGGGGTCAAAGCCAGTTCCCCAATGGTATCAGCTGCAGCTTTTGCAAGAGACATATATACCCCTCGGGTCCCAGCAAGTTTTCACCAAGGTAGTAGGACCCAGCGATCCATTTCTCCCCTTTGCATACCTTGTTTATTCGTGTAGCCTTCCCTACAGATAATCAATATGCACTTGCTTGGCATTTCTTCTATTGGTTTATTATGAAATCAAACTAATCAAGAGTTCTAGACTTTGACAGGTTTTTCTTATTTGCTTTCATGTTACTATAGACAACTATGCCTATGGTCTTGAAGTTCTATCACACCACATGTAGTCACTTACATGTATGCTTACTTGGCATATGTAACTCTTAAGGTATTTACAACACCACTGGTCACTATATGATAAAAGCGTGAAAATTAATCGTAAGAAATTTATATTAGTTCAAGTTTGCTCTGTGTATATTTATTGTTCTGTTTCAGTGATGTTCTGTGACTAAATCTGAAGGGAAAAGATATCACCTATGGGGTCAAAGCCTGTTCTCCAATGGTATCTGCTGAAGCTTTTGCAAGAGGCATATATACCCCTCGGGTCCCAGCAAGTTTTCACCAAGGTGGTAGGACCCAGCGATCCATTTCGGCCCTTTGCATACCTTGTTTATTCGTGTAGCCTGCCTTTCAGATAATCAATATGCACTTGCTTAGCATTTTATCCATTGGGTTATTATGGAATCAAACTAATCAAGAGTTCTACACTTTGACAGGTTCTTCTTATTTGCTTTCATGTTACTATAGACAACTATGCCTAGGGTCTTGAAGTTCTATCACACCACATGTAGTCACTTACATGTATACTTACTTGACATATGTACTCTTTAGGTATTTACAACACCACTGGTCACTATATGATAAAAGCGTGAAAATTAATCGTAAGAAATTTATATTAGTTCAAGTTTGCTCTGTGTGAATTTATTGTTCTGTTTCAGTGATGTTCTGTGACTAAATCTGAAGGGAAAAGATATCACCTATGGGGTCAAAGCCTGCTCCCCAATGGTATCTGCTGACACTTTTGCAAGAGGCATATATACCCCTCGGGTCCCAGCAAGTTTTCACCAAGGTGGTAGGACCCAGCGATCCATTTCGGCCCTTTGCATACCTTGTTTATTCGTGTAGCCTGCCTTCCAGATAATCAATATGCACTTGCTTAGCATTTTATCCATTGGGTTATTATGGAATCAAACTAATCAAGAGTTCTAGACTTTGACAGGTCCTTCTTATTTGCTTTCATGTTACTATAGACAACTATGCCTAGGGTCTTGAAGTTCTATCACACCACATGTAGTCACTTACATGTATGCTTACTTGACATATGTAACTCCTTAGGTATTTACAACACCACTGGTCACTATATGATAAAAGTGTGAAAATTAATCGTAAGAAATTTATATTAGTTCAAGTTTGCTCTGTGTAGATTTATTGTTCTGTTTCAGTGATGTTCTCTGACTAAATCTGAAGGGAAAAGATATCACCTATGGGGTCAAAGCCTGCTCCCCAATGGTTTCTGCTGACACTTTTGCAAGAGGCATATATACCCCTCGGGTCCCAGCAAGTTTTCACCAAGGTGGTAGGACCCAGCGATCCATTTCGGCCCTTTGCATACCTTGTTTATTCGTGTAGCCTGCCTTCCAGATAATCAATATGCACTTGCTTAGCATTTTATCCATTGGGTTATTATGGAATCAAACTAATCAAGAGTTCTAGACTTTGACAGGTTCTTCTTATTTGCTTTCATGTTACTATAGACAACTATGCCTAGGGTCTTGAAGTTCTATCACACCACATGTAGTCACTTACATGTATACTTACTTGACATATGTACTCTTTAGGTATTTACAACACCACTGGTCACTATATGATAAAAGCGTGAAAATTAATCGTAAGAAATTTATATTAGTTCAAGTTTGCTCTGTGTGGATTTATTGTTCTGTTTCAGTGATGTTCTGTGACTAAATCTGAAGGGAAAAGATATCACCTATGGGGTCAAAGCCTGCTCCCCAATGGTATCTGCTGACACTTTTGCAAGAGGCATATATACCCCTCGGGTCCCCGCAAGTTTTCACCAAGGTGGTAGGACCCAGCGATCCATTTCGGCCCTTTGCATACCTTGTTTATTCGTGTAGCCTGCCTTCCAGATAATCAATATGCACTTGCTTAGCATTTTATCCATTGGGTTATTATGGAATCAAACTAATCAAGAGTTCTAGACTTTGACAGGTTCTTCTTATTTGCTTTCATGTTACTATAGACAACTATGCCTAGGGTCTTGAAGTTCTATCACACCACATGTTGTCACTTACATGTATGCTTACTTGACATATGTAACGCCTTAGGTATTTACAACACCACTGGTCACTATATGATAAAAGTGTGAAAATTAATCGTAAGAAATTTATATTAGTTCAAGTTTGCTCTGTGTAGATTTATTGTTCTGTTTCAGTGATGTTCTGTGACTAAATCTGAAGGGAAAAGATATCACCTTTGGGGTCAAAGCCTGCTCCCCAATGGTTTCTGCTGACACTTTTGCAAGAGGCATATATACCCCTCGGGTCCCAGCAAGTTTTCACCAAGGTGGTAGGACCCAGCGATCCATTTCGGCCCTTTGCATACCTTGTTTATTCGTGTAGCCTGCCTTCCAGATAATCAATATGCACTTGCTTAGCATTTTATCCATTGGGTTATTATGGAATCAAACTAATCAAGAGTTCTAGACTTTGACAGGTTCTTCTTATTTGCTTTCATGTTACTATAGACAACTATGCCTAGGGTCTTGAAGTTCTATCACACCACATGTAGTCACTTACATGTATGCTTACTTGACATATGTAACTCCTTAGGTATTTACAACACCACTGGTCACTATATGATAAAAGTGTGAAAATTAATCGTAAGAAATTTATATTAGTTCAAGTTTGCTCTGTGTAGATTTATTGTTCTGTTTCAGTGATGTTCTCTGATTAAATCTGAAGGGAAAAGATATCACCTATGGGGTCAAAGCCTGCTCCCCAATGGTTTCTGCTGACACTTTTGCAAGAGGCATATATACCCCTCGGGTCCCAGCAAGTTTTCACCAAGGTGGTAGTACCCAGCGATCCATTTCGGCCCTTTGCATACCTTGTTTATTCGTGTAGCCTGCCTTCCAGATAATCAATATGCACTTGCTTAGCATTTTATCCATTGGGTTATTATGGAATCAAACTAATCAAGAGTTCTAGACTTTGACAGGTTCTTCTTATTTGCTTTCATGTTACTATAGACAACTATGCCTAGGGTCTTGAAGTTCTATCACACCACATGTAGTCACTTACATGTATGCTTACTTGACATATGTAACTCCTTAGGTATTTACAACACCACTGGTCACTATATGATAAAAGTGTGAAAATTAATCGTAAGAAATTTATATTAGTTCAAGTTTGCTCTGTGTAGATTTATTGTTCTGTTTCAGTGATGTTCTCTGACTAAATCTGAAGGGAAAAGATATCACCTATGGGGTCAAAGCCTGCTCCCCAATGGTTTCTGCTGACACTTTTGCAAGAGGCATATATACCCCTCGGGTCCCAGCAAGTTTTCACCAAGGTGGTAGGACCCAGCGATCCATTTCGGCCCTTTGCATACCTTGTTTATTCGTGTAGCCTGCCTTCCAGATAATCAATATGCACTTGCTTAGCATTTTATCCATTGGGTTATTATGGAATCAAACTAATCAAGAGTTCTAGACTTTGACAGGTTCTTCTTATTTGCTTTCATGTTACTATAGACAACTATGCCTAGGGTCTTGAAGTTCTATCACACCACATGTAGTCACTTACATGTATACTTACTTGACATATGTACTCTTTAGGTATTTACAACACCACTGGTCACTATATGATAAAAGCGTGAAAATTAATCGTAAGAAATTTATATTAGTTCAAGTTTGCTCTGTGTGGATTTATTGTTCTGTTTCAGTGATGTTCTGTGACTAAATCTGAAGGGAAAAGATATCACCTATGGGGTCAAAGCCTGCTCCCCAATGGTATCTGCTGACTCTTTTGCAAGAGACATATATACCCCTCGGGTCCCAGCAAGTTTTTACCAAGGTGGTAGGACCCAGCGATCCATTTCGGCCCTTTGCATACCTTGTTTATTCGTGTAGCCTGCCTTCCAGATAATCAATATGCACTTGCTTAGCATTTTATCCATTGGGTTATTATGGAATTAAACTAATCAAGAGTTCTAGACTTTGATAGGTTCTTCTTATTTGCTTTCATGTTACTATAGACAACTATGCCTAGGGTCTTGAAGTTCTATCACACCACATGTAGTCACTTACATGTATGCTTACTTGACATATGTAACGCCTTAGGTATTTACAACACCACTGGTCACTATATGATAAAAGTGTGAAAATTAATCGTAAGAAATTTATATTAGTTCAAGTTTGCTCTGTGTAGATTTATTGTTCTGTTTCAGTGATGTTCTGTGATTAAATCTGAAGGGAAAAGATATCACCTATGGGGTCAAAGCCTGCTCCCCAATGGTTTCTGCTGAAGCTTTTGCAAGAGGCATATATACCCCTCGGGTCCCAGCAAGTTTTCACCAAGGTGGTAGGACCCAGCGATCCATTTCGGCCCTTTGCATACCTTGTTTATTCGTGTAGCCTGCCTTCCAGATAATCAATATGCACTTGCTTAGCATTTTATCCATTGGGTTATTATGGAATCAAACTAATCAAGAGTTCTAGACTTTGACAGGTTCTTCTTATTTGCTTTCATGTTACTATAGACAACTATGCCTAGGGTCTTGAAGTTCTATCACACCACATGTAGTCACTTACATGTATGCTTACTTGACATATGTAACGCCTTAGGTATTTACAACACCACTGGTCACTATATGATAAAAGTGTGAAAATTAATCGTAAGAAATTTATATTAGTTCAAGTTTGCTCTGTGTATATTTATTGTTCTGTTTCAGTGATGTTCTGTGACTAAATCTGAAGGGAAAAGATATCACCTATGGGGTCAAAGCCTGTTCCCCAATGGTATCTGCTGAAGCTTTTGCAAGAGGCATATATACCCCTCGGGTCCCAGCAAGTTTTCACCAAGGTGGTAGGACCCAGCGATCCATTTCGGCCCTTTGCATACCTTGTTTATTCGTGTAGCCTGCCTTTCAGATAATCAATATGCACTTGCTTAGCATTTTATCCATTGGGTTATTATGGAATCAAACTAATCAAGAGTTCTACACTTTGACAGGTTCTTCTTATTTGCTTTCATGTTACTATAGACAACTATGCCTAGGGTCTTGAAGTTCTATCACACCACATGTAGTCACTTACATGTATACTTACTTGACATATGTACTCTTTAGGTATTTACAACACCACTGGTCACTATATGATAAAAGCGTGAAAATTAATCGTAAGAAATTTATAGTAGTTCAAGTTTGCTCTGTGTGAATTTATTGTTCTGTTTCAGTGATGTTCTGTGACTAAATCTGAAGGGAAAAGATATCACCTATGGAGTCAAAGCCTGCTCCCCAATGGTATCTGCTGACACTTTTGCAAGAGGCATATATACCCCTCGGGTCCCAGCAAGTTTTCACCAAGGTGGTAGGACCCAGCGATCCATTTCGGCCCTTTGCATACCTTGTTTATTCGTGTAGCCTGCCTTCCAGATAATCAATATGCACTTGCTTAGCATTTTATCCATTGGGTTATTATGGAATCAAACTAATCAAGAGTTCTAGACTTTGACAGGTTCTTCTTATTTGCTTTCATGTTACTATAGACAACTATGCCTAGGGTCTTGAAGTTCTATCACACCACATGTTGTCACTTACATGTATGCTTACTTGACATATGTAATGCCTTAGGTATTTACAACACCACTGGTCACTATATGATAAAAGTGTGAAAATTAATCGTAAGAAATTTATATTAGTTCAAGTTTGCTCTGTGTAGATTTATTGTTCTGTTTCAGTGATGTTCTGTGACTAAATCTGAAGGGAAAAGATATCACCTTTGGGGTCAAAGCCTGCTCCCCAATGGTTTCTGCTGACACTTTTGCAAGAGGCATATATACCCCTCGGGTCCCAGCAAGTTTTCACCAAGGTGGTAGGACCCAGCGATCCATTTCGGCCCTTTGCATACCTTGTTTATTCGTGTAGCCTGCCTTCCAGATAATCAATATGCACTTGCTTAGCATTTTATCCATTGGGTTATTATGGAATCAAACTAATCAAGAGTTCTAGACTTTGACAGGTTCTTCTTATTTGCTTTCATGTTACTATAGACAACTATGCCTAGGGTCTTGAAGTTCTATCACACCACATGTAGTCACTTACATGTATACTTACTTGACATATGTACTCTTTAGGTATTTACAACACCACTGGTCACTATATGATAAAAGCGTGAAAATTAATCGTAAGAAATTTATATTAGTTCAAGTTTGCTCTGTGTGGATTTATTGTTCTGTTTCAGTGATGTTCTTTGACTAAATCTGAAGGGAAAAGATATCACCTATGGGGTCAAAGCCTGCTCCCCAATGGTATCTGCTGACACTTTTGCAAGAGGCATATATACCCCTCGGGTCCCAGCAAGTTTTCACCAAGGTGGTAGGACCCAGCGATCCATTTCGGCCCTTTGCATACCTTGTTTATTCGTGTAGCCTGCCTTCCAGATAATCAATATGCACTTGCTTAGCATTTTATCCATTGGGTTATTATGGAATCAAACTAATCAAGAGTTCTAGACTTTGACAGGTTCTTCTTATTTGCTTTCATGTTACTATAGACAACTATGCCTAGGGTCTTGAAGTTCTATCACACCACATGTTGTCACTTACATGTATGCTTACTTGACATATGTAACGCCTTAGGTATTTACAACACCACTGGTCACTATATGATAAAAGTGTGAAAATTAATCGTAAGAAATTTATATTAGTTCAAGTTTGCTCTGTGTAGATTTATTGTTCTGTTTCAGTGATGTTCTGTGACTAAATCTGAAGGGAAAAGATATCACCTTTGGGGTCAAAGCCTGCTCCCCAATGGTTTCTGCTGACACTTTTGCAAGAGGCATATATACCCCTCGGGTCCCAGCAAGTTTTCACCAAGGTGGTAGGACCCAGCGATCCATTTCGGCCCTTTGCATACCTTGTTTATTCGTGTAGCCTGCCTTCCAGATAATCAATATGCACTTGCTTAGCATTTTATCCATTGGGTTATTATGGAATCAAACTAATCAAGAGTTCTAGACTTTGACAGGTTCTTCTTATTTGCTTTCATGTTACTATGGACAACTATGCCTAGGGTCTTGAAGTTCTATCACACCACATGTAGTCACTTACATGTATACTTACTTGACATATGTACTCTTTAGGTATTTACAACACCACTGGTCACTATATGATAAAAGTGTGAAAATTAATCGTAAGAAATTTATATTAGTTCAAGTTTGCTCTGTGTGGATTTATTGTTTATTGTTCTGTTTCAGTTATGTTCTTTGACATTTTGAATTTTCTGAAGGGAAAATATATCACCTACGGGGTCAAAGCCAGTTCCCCAATGGTATCAGCTGCAGCTTTTGAAAGAGACATATATACCCCTCGGGTCCCAGCAAGTTTTCACCAAGGTGGTAGGACCCAGCGATCCATTTCTCCCCTTTGCATACCTTGTTTATTCGTGTAGCCTGCCTTCCAGATAATCAATATGCACTTGCTTAGCATTTTATCCATTGGGTTATTATGGAATCAAACTAATCAAGAGTTCTAGACTTTGACAGGTTCTTCTTATTTGCTTTCATGTTACTATAGACAACTATGCCTAGGGTCTTGAAGTTCTATCACACCACATGTAGTCACTTACATGTATGCTTACTTGACATATGTAACGCCTTAGGTATTTACAACACCACTGGTCACTATATGATAAAAGTGTGAAAATTAATCGTAAGAAATTTATATTAGTTCAAGTTTGCTCTGAGTAGATTTATTATTCTGTTTCAGTGATGTTGTGTGACTAAATCTGAAGGGAAAAGATATCACCTATGGGGTCAAAGCCTGCTCCCCAATGGTTTCTGCTGAGACTTTTGCAAGAGGCATATATACCCCTCGGGTCCCAGCAAGTTTTCACCAAGGTGGTAGGACCCAGCGATCCATTTCGGCCCTTTGCATACCTTGTTTATTCGTGTAGCCTGCCTTCCAGATAATCAATATGCACTTGCTTAGCATTTTATCCATTGGGTTATTATGGAATCAAACTAATCAAGAGTTCTAGACTTTGACAGGTTCTTCTTATTTGCTTTCATGTTACTATAGACAACTATGCGTAGGGTCTTGAAGTTCTATCACACCACATGTAGTCACTTACATGTATACTTACTTACTCTTTAGGTATTTACAACACCACTGGTCACTATATGATAAAAGTGTGAAAATTAATCGTAAGAAATTTATATTAGTTCAAGTTTGCTCTGTGTGGATTTATTGTTTATTGTTCTGTTTCAGTTATGTTCTTTGACATTTTGAATTTTCTGAAAGGAAAATATATCACCTACGGGGTCAAAGCCAGTTCCCCAATGGTATCAGCTGCAGCTTTTGCAAGAGACATATATACCCCTCGGGTCCCAGCAAGTTTTCACCAAGGTAGTAGGACCCAGCGATCCATTTCTCCCCTTTGCATACCTTGTTTATTTGTGTAGCCTTCCCTACAGATAATCAATATGCACTTGCTTAGCATTTCTTCTATTGGGTTATTATGAAATCAAACTAATCAAGAGTTCTAGACTTTGACAGGTTTTTCTTATTTGCTTTCATGTTACTATAGACAACTATGCCTATGGTCTTGAAGTTCTATCACACCACATGTAGTCACTTACATGTATGCTTACTTGGCATATGTAACTCTTAAGGTATTTTCAACACCACTGGTCACTATATGATAAAAGCGTGAAAATTAATCGTAAGAAATTTATTTTAGTTCAAGTTTGCTCTGTGTGGATGTATTGTTCTGTTCCAGTGATGTTCTTTGACTAAATCTGAAGGGAAAAGATATCACCTACGGGGTCAAAGCCTGTTCCCCAATGGTATCTGCTGAAGCTTTTGCAAGAGGCATATATACCCCTCGGGTCCCAGCAAGTTTTCACCAAGGTGGTAGGACCCAGCGATCCATTTCGGCCCTTTGCATACCTTGTTTATTCGTGTAGCCTGCCTTCCAGATAATCAATATGCACTTGCTTAGCATTTTATCCATTGGGTTATTATGGAATCAAACTAATCAAGAGTTCTAGACTTTGACAGGTTCTTCTTATTTGCTTTCATGTTACTATAGACAACTATGCCTAGGGTCTTGAAGTTCTATCACACCACATGTAGTCACTTACATGTATGCTAACTTGACATATGTAACTCCTTAGGTATTTACAACACCACTGGTCACTATATGATAAAAGTGTGAAAATTAATCGTAAGAAATTTATTTTAGTTCAAGTTTGCTCTGTGTGGATGTATTGTTCTGTTCCAGTGATGTTCTTTGACTAAATCTGAAGGGAAAAGATATCACCTACGGGGTCAAAGCCTGTTCCCCAATGGTATCTGCTGATGCTTTTGCAAGAGGCATATATACCCCTCGGGTCCCAGCAAGTTTTCACCAAGGTGGTAGGACCCAGCGATCCATTTCGGCCCTTTGCATACCTTGTTTATTCGTGTAGCCTGCCTTCCAGATAATCAATATGCACTTGCTTAGCATTTTATCCATTGGGTTATTATGGAATCAAACTAATCAAGAGTTCTAGACTTTGACAGGTTCTTCTTATTTGCTTTCATGTTACTATAGACAACTATGCCTAGGGTCCTAAAGTTCTATCACACCACATGTAGTCACTTACATGTATGCTTACTTGACATATGTAACTCCTTAGGTATTTACAACACCACTGGTCACTATATGATAAAAGTGTGAAAATTAATCGTAAGAAATTTATATTAAATCAAGTTTGCTCTGTGTAGATTTATTGTTCTGTTTCAGTGATGTTCTCTGATTAAATCTGAAGGGAAAAGATATCACCTATGGGTTCAAAGCCTGCTCCCCAATGGTTTCTGCTGACACTTTTGCAAGAGGCATATATACCCCTCGGGTCCCAGCAAGTTTTCACCAAGGTGGTAGTACCCAGCGATCCATTTCGGCCCTTTGCATACCTTGTTTATTCGTGTAGCCTGCCTTCCAGATAATCAATATGCACTTGCTTAGCATTTTATCCATTGGGTTATTATGGAATCAAACTAATCAAGAGTTCTAGACTTTGACAGGTTCTTCTTATTTGCTTTCATGTTACTATAGACAACTATGCCTAGGGTCTTGAAGTTCTATCACACCACATGTAGTCACTTACATGTATGCTTACTTGACATATGTAACTCCTTAGGTATTTACAACACCACTGGTCACTATATGATAAAAGTGTGAAAATTAATCGTAAGAAATTTATATTAGTTCAAGTTTGCTCTGTGTAGATTTATTGTTCTGTTTCAGTGATGTTCTCTGACTAAATCTGAAGGGAAAAGATATCACCTATGGGGTCAAAGCCTGCTCCCCAATGGTTTCTGCTGACACTTTTGCAAGAGGCATATATACCCCTCGGGTCCCAGCAAGTTTTCACCAAGGTGGTAGGACCCAGCGATCCATTTCGGCCCTTTGCATACCTTGTTTATTCGTGTAGCCTGCCTTCCAGATAATCAATATGCACTTGCTTAGCATTTTATCCATTGGGTTATTATGGAATCAAACTAATCAAGAGTTCTAGACTTTGACAGGTTCTTCTTATTTGCTTTCATGTTACTATAGACAACTATGCCTAGGGTCTTGAAGTTCTATCACACCACATGTAGTCACTTACATGTATACTTACTTGACATATGTACTCTTTAGGTATTTACAACACCACTGGTCACTATATGATAAAAGCGTGAAAATTAATCGTAAGAAATTTATATTAGTTCAAGTTTGCTCTGTGTGGATTTATTGTTCTGTTTCAGTGATGTTCTGTGACTAAATCTGAAGGGAAAAGATATCACCTATGGGGTCAAAGCCTGCTCCCCAATGGTATCTGCTGACACTTTTGCAAGAGGCATATATACCCCTCGGGTCCCCGCAAGTTTTCACCAAGGTGGTAGGACCCAGCGATCCATTTCTCCCCTTTGCATACCTTGTTTATTCGTGTAGCCTTCCCTACAGATAATCAATATGCACTTGCTTAGCATTTCTTCCATTGGGTTATTATGAAATCAAACTAATCAAGAGTTCTAGACTTTGACAGGTTTTTCTTATTTCCTTTCATGTTACTATAGACAACTATGCCTAGGGTCTTGAAGTTCTATCACACCACATGTAGTCACTTACATGTATGCTTACTTGGCATATGTAACTCTTAAGGTATTTACAACACCACTGGTCACTATATGATAAAAGCGTGAAAATTAATTGTAAGAAATTTATTTTAGTTCAAGTTTGCTCTGTGTGGATTTATTGTTCTGTTTCAGTGATGTTCTGTGACTAAATCTGAAGGGAAAAGATATCACCTATGGGGTCAAAGCCTGCTCCCCAATGGTATCTGCTGACACTTTTGCAAGAGACATATATACCCCTCGGGTCCCAGCAAGTTTTCACCAAGGTGGTAGGACCCAGCGATCCATTTCGGCCCTTTGCATACCTTGTTTATTCGTGTAGCCTGCCTTCCAGATAATCAATATGCACTTGCTTAGCATTTTATCCATTGGGTTATTATGGAATTAAACTAATCAAGAGTTCTAGACTTTGACAGGTTCTTCTTATTTGCTTTCATGTTACTATAGACAACTATGCCTAGGGTCTTGAAGTTCTATCACACCACATGTAGTCACTTACATGTATGCTTACTTGACATATGTAACGCCTTAGGTATTTACAACACCACTGGTCACTATATGATAAAAGTCTGAAAATTAATCGTAAGAAATTTATATTAGTTCAAGTTTGCTCTGTGTATATTTATTGTTCTGTTTCAGTGATGTTCTGTGACTAAATCTGAAGGGAAAAGATATCACCTATGGGGTCAAAGCCTGCTCCCCAATGGTTTCTGCTGACACTTTTGCAAGAGGCATATATACCCCTCGGGTCCCAGCAAGTTTTCACCAAGGTGGTAGGACCCAGCGATCCATTTCGGTCCTTTGCATACCTTGTTTATTCGTGTAGCCTGCCTTCCAGATAATCAATATGCACTTGCTTAGCATTTTATCCATTGGGTTATTATGGAATCAAACTAATCAAGAGTTCTAGACTTTGACAGGTTCTTCTTATTTGCTTTCATGTTACTATAGACAACTATGCCTAGGGTCTTGAAGTTCTATCACACCACATGTAGTCACTTACATGTATGCTTACTTGACATATGTAACGCCTTAGGTATTTACAACACCACTGGTCACTATATGATAAAAGTGTGAAAATTAATCGTAAGAAATTTATATTAGTTCAAGTTTGCTCTGTGTAGATTTATTGTTCTGTTTCAGTGATGTTCTGTGATTAAATCTGAAGGGAAAAGATATCACCTATGGGGTCAAAGCCTGCTCCCCAATGGTTTCTGCTGAAGCTTTTGCAAGAGGCATATATACCCCTCGGGTCCCAGCAAGTTTTCACCAAGGTGGTAGGACCCAGCGATCCATTTCGGCCCTTTGCATACCTTGTTTATTCGTGTAGCCTGCCTTCCAGATAATCAATATGCACTTGCTTAGCATTTTATCCATTGGGTTATTATGGAATCAAACTAATCAAGAGTTCTAGACTTTGACAGGTTCTTCTTATTTGCTTTCATGTTACTATAGACAACTATGCCTATGGTCTTGAAGTTCTATCACACCACATGTAGTCACTTACATGTATACTTACTTACTCTTTAGGTATTTACAACACCACTGGTCACTATATGATAAAAGTGTGAAAATTAATCGTAAGAAATTTATATTAGTTCAAGTTTGCTCTGTGTGGATTTATTGTTTATTGTTCTGTTTCAGTGATGTTCTTTGACATTTTGAATTTTCTTAAGGGAAAATATATCACCTACGGGGTCAAAGCCAGTTCCCCAATGGTATCAGCTGCAGCTTTTGCAAGAGACATATATACCCCTCGGGTCCCAGCAAGTTTTCACCAAGGTAGTAGGACCCAGCGATCCATTTCTCCCCTTTGCATACCTTGTTTATTCGTGTAGCCTTCCCTACAGATAATCAATATGCACTTGCTTAGCATTTCTTCTATTGGGTTATTATGAAATCAAACTAATCAAGAGTTCTAGACTTTGACAGGTTTTTCTTATTTGCTCTCATGTTACTATAGACAACTATGCCTATGGTCTTGAAGTTCTATCACACCACATGTAGTCACTTACATGTATGCTTACTTGGCATATGTAACTCTTAAGGTATTTACAACACCACTGGTCACTATATGATAAAAGCGTGAAAATTAATCGTAAGAAATTTATTTTAGTTCAAGTTTGCTCTGTGTGGATGTATTGTTCTGTTCCAGTGATGTTCTTTGACTAAATCTGAAGGGAAAAGATATCACCTACGGGGTCAAAGCCTGTTCCCCAATGGTATCTGCTGAAGCTTTTGCAAGAGGCATATATACCCCTCGGGTCCCAGCAAGTTTTCACCAAGGTGGTAGGACCCAGCGATCCATTTCGGCCCTTTGCATACCTTGTTTATTCGTGTAGCCTGCCTTCCCGATAATCAATATGCACTTGCTTAGCATTTTATCCATTGGGTTATTATGGAATCAAACTAATCAAGAGTTCTAGACTTTGACAGGTTCTTCTTATTTGCTTTCATGTTACTATAGACAACTATGCCTAGGGTCTTGAAGTTCTATCACACCACATGTAGTCACTTACATGTATGCTTACTTGACATATGTAACTCCTTAGGTATTTACAACACCACTGGTCACTATATGATAAAAGTGTGAAAATTAATCGTAAGAAATTTATATTAGTTCAAGTTTGCTCTGTGTAGATTTATTGTTCTGTTTCAGTGAGGTTCTCTGACTAAATCTGAAGGGAAAAGATATCACCTATGGGGTCAAAGCCTGCTCCCCAATGGTTTCTGCTGACACTTTTGCAAGAGGCATATATACCCCTCGGGTCCCAGCAAGTTTTCACCAAGGTGGTAGGACCCAGCGATCCATTTCGGCCCTTTGCATACCTTGTATATTCGTGTAGCCTGCCTTCCAGATAATCAATATGCACTTGCTTAGCATTTTATCCATTGGGTTATTATGGAATCAAACTAATCAAGAGTTCTAGACTTTGACAGGTTCTTCTTATTTGCTTTCATGTTACTATAGACAACTATGCCTAGGGTCTTGAAGTTCTATCACACCACATGTTGTCACTTACATGTATGCTTACTTGACATATGTAACGCCTTAGGTATTTACAACACCACTGGTCACTATATGATAAAAGTGTGAAAATTAATCGTAAGAAATTTATATTAGTTCAAGTTTGCTCTGTGTATATTTATTGTTCTGTTTCAGTGATGTTCTGTGACTAAATCTGAAGGGAAAAGATATCACCTATGGGGTCAAAGCCTGCTCCCCAATGGTTTCTGCTGACACTTTTGCAAGAGGCATATATACCCCTCGGGTCCCAGCAAGTTTTCACCAAGGTGGTAGGACCCAGCGATCCATTTCGGTCCTTTGCATACCTTGTTTATTCGTGTAGCCTGCCTTCCAGATAATCAATATGCACTTGCTTAGCATTTTATCCATTGGGTAATTATGGAATCAAACTAATCAAGAGTTCTAGACTTTGACAGGTTCTTCTTATTTGCTTTCATGTTACTATAGACAACTATGCCTAGGGTCTTGAAGTTCTATCACACCACATGTAGTCACTTACATGTATGCTTACTTGACATATGTAACGCCTTAGGTATTTACAACACCACTGGTCACTATATGATAAAAGTGTGAAAATTAATCGTAAGAAATTTATATTAGTTCAAGTTTGCTCTGTGTAGATTTATTGTTCTGTTTCAGTGATGTTCTGTGATTAAATCTGAAGGGAAAAGATATCACCTATGGGGTCAAAGCCTGCTCCCCAATGGTTTCTGCTGAAGCTTTTGCAAGAGGCATATATACCCCTCGGGTCCCAGCAAGTTTTCACCAAGGTGGTAGGACCCAGCGATCCATTTCGGCCCTTTGCATACCTTGTTTATTCGTGTAGCCTGCCTTCCAGATAATCAATATGCACTTGCTTAGCATTTTATCCATTGGGTTATTATGGAATCAAACTAATCAAGAGTTCTAGACTTTGACAGGTTCTTCTTATTTGCTTTCATGTTACTATAGACAACTATGCCTATGGTCTTGAAGTTCTATCACACCACATGTAGTCACTTACATGTATACTTACTTACTCTTTAGGTATTTACAACACCACTGGTCACTATATGATAAAAGTGTGAAAATTAATCGTAAGAAATTTATATTAGTTCAAGTTTGCTCTGTGTGGATTTATTGTTTATTGTTCTGTTTCAGTGATGTTCTTTGACATTTTGAATTTTCTGAAAGGAAAATATATCACCTACGGGGTCAAAGCCAGTTCCCCAATGGTATCAGCTGCAGCTTTTGCAAGAGACATATATACCCCTCGGGTCCCAGCAAGTTTTCACCAAGGTAGTAGGACCCAGCGATCCATTTCTCCCCTTTGCATACCTTGTTTATTTGTGTAGCCTTCCCTACAGATAATCAATATGCACTTGCTTAGCATTTCTTCTATTGGGTTATTATGAAATCAAACTAATCAAGAGTTCTAGACTTTGACAGGTTTTTCTTATTTGCTTTCATGTTACTATAGACAACTATGCCTATGGTCTTGAAGTTCTATCACACCACATGTAGTCACTTACATGTATGCTTACTTGGCATATGTAACTCTTAAGGTATTTTCAACACCACTGGTCACTATATGATAAAAGTGTGAAAATTAATCGTAAGAAATTTATATTAGTTCAAGTTTGCTCTGAGTAGATTTATTATTCTGTTTCAGTGATGTTGTGTGACTAAATCTGAAGGGAAAAGATATCACCTATGGGGTCAAAGCCTGCTCCCCAATGGTTTCTGCTGAGACTTTTGCAAGAGGCATATATACCCCTCGGGTCCCAGCAAGTTTTCACCAAGGTGGTAGGACCCAGCGATCCATTTCGGCCCTTTGCATACCTTGTTTATTCGTGTAGCCTGCCTTCCAGATAATCAATATGCACTTGCTTAGCATTTTATCCATTGGGTTATTATGGAATCAAACTAATCAAGAGTTCTAGACTTTGACAGGTTCTTCTTATTTGCTTTCATGTTACTATAGACAACTATGCCTAGGGTCTTGAAGTTCTATCACACCACATGTAGTCACTTACATGTATGCTTACTTGGCATATGTAACTCTTAAGGTATTTTCAACACCACTGGTCACTATATGATAAAAGCGTGAAAATTAATCGTAAGAAATTTATTTTAGTTCAAGTTTGCTCTGTGTGGATGTATTGTTCTGTTCCAGTGATGTTCTTTGACTAAATCTGAAGGGAAAAGATATCACCTACGGGGTCAAAGCCTGTTCCCCAATGGTATCTGCTGAAGCTTTTGCAAGAGGCATATATACCCCTCGGGTCCCAGCAAGTTTTCACCAAGGTGGTAGGACCCAGCGATCCATTTCGGCCCTTTGCATACCTTGTTTATTCGTGTAGCCTGCCTTCCAGATAATCAATATGCACTTGCTTAGCATTTTATCCATTGGGTTATTATGGAATCAAACTAATCAAGAGTTCTAGACTTTGACAGGTTCTTCTTATTTGCTTTCATGTTACTATAGACAACTATGCCTAGGGTCTTGAAGTTCTATCACACCACATGTAGTCACTTACATGTATGCTTACTTGACATATGTAACTCCTTAGGTATTTACAACACCACTGGTCACTATATGATAAAAGTGTGAAAATTAATCGTAAGAAATTTATATTAGTTCAAGTTTGCTCTGTGTAGATTTATTGTTCTGTTTCAGTGATGTTCTGTGACTAAATCTGAAGGGAAAAGATATCACCTATGGCGTCAAAGCCTGCTCCCCAATGGTATCTGCTGACACTTTTGCAAGAGGCATATATACCCCTCGGGTCCCAGCAAGTTTTCACCAAGGTGGTAGGACCCAGCGATCCATTTCGGCCCTTTGCATACCTTGTTTATTCGTGTAGCCTGCCTTCCAGATAATCAATATGCACTTGCTTAGCATTTTATCCATTGGGTTATTATGGAATCAAACTAATCAAGAGTTCTAGACTTTGACAGGTTCTTCTTATTTGCTTTCATGTTACTATAGACAACTATGCCTAGGGTCTTGAAGTTCTATCACACCACATGTAGTCACTTACATGTATGCTTACTTGACATATGTAACTCCTTAGGTATTTACAACACCACTGGTCACTATATGATAAAAGTGTGAAAATTAATCGTAAGAAATTTATATTAGTTCAAGTTTGCTCTGTGTAGATTTATTGTTCTGTTTCAGTGATGTTCTGTGACTAAATCTGAAGGGAAAAGATATCACCTATGGGGTCAAAGCCTGCTCCCCAATGGTATCTGCTGACACTTTTGCAAGAGACATATATACCCCTCGGGTCCCAGCAAGTTTTCACCAAGGTGGTAGGACCCAGCGATCCATTTCGGCCCTTTGCATACCTTGTTTATTCGTGTAGCCTGCCTTCCAGATAATCAATATGCACTTGCTTAGCATTTTATCCATTGGGTTATTATGGAATTAAACTAATCAAGAGTTCTAGACTTTGACAGGTTCTTCTTATTTGCTTTCATGTTACTATAGACAACTATGCCTAGGGTCTTGAAGTTCTATCACACCACATGTAGTCACTTACATGTATGCTTACTTGACATATGTAACTCCTTAGGTATTTACAACACCACTGGTCACTATATGATAAAAGTGTGAAAATTAATCGTAAGGAATTTATATTAGTTCAAGTTTGCTCTGTGTATATTTATTGTTCTGTTTCAGTGATGTTCTGTGACTAAATCTGAAGGGAAAAGATATCACCTATGGGGTCAAAGCCTGCTCCCCAATGGTTTCTGCTGACACTTTTGCAAGAGGCATATATACCCCTCGGGTCCCAGCAAGTTTTCACCAAGGTGGTAGGACCCAGCGATCCATTTCGGTCCTTTGCATACCTTGTTTATTCGTGTAGCCTGCCTTCCAGATAATCAATATGCACTTGCTTAGCATTTTATCCATTGGGTTATTATGGAATCAAACTAATCAAGAGTTCTAGACTTTGACAGGTTCTTCTTATTTGCTTTCATGTTACTATAGACAACTATGCCTAGGGTCTTGAAGTTCTATCACACCACATGTAGTCACTTACATGTATGCTTACTTGACATATGTAACGCCTTAGGTATTTACAACACCACTGGTCACTATATGATAAAAGTGTGAAAATTAATCGTAAGAAATTTATATTAGTTCAAGTTTGCTCTGTGTAGATTTATTGTTCTGTTTCAGTGATGTTCTCTGACTAAATCTGAAGGGAAAAGATATCACCTATGGGGTCAAAGCCTGCTCCCCAATGGTTTCTGCTGACACTTTTGCAAGAGGCATATATACCCCTCGGGTCCCAGCAAGTTTTCACCAAGGTGGTAGGACCCAGCGATCCATTTCGGCCCTTTGCATACCTTGTATATTCGTGTAGCCTGCCTTCCAGATAATCAATATGCACTTGCTTAGCATTTTATCCATTGGGTTATTATGGAATCAAACTAATCAAGAGTTCTAGACTTTGACAGGTTCTTCTTATTTGCTTTCATGTTACTATAGACAACTATGCCTAGGGTCTTGAAGTTCTATCACACCACATGTAGTCACTTACATGTATACTTACTTGACATATGTACTCTTTAGGTATTTACAACACCACTGGTCACTATATGATAAAAGCGTGAAAATTAATCGTAAGAAATTTATATTAGTTCAAGTTTGCTCTGTGTGGATTTATTGTTTATTGTTCTGTTTCAGTGATGTTCTTTGACATTTTGAATTTTCTGAAAGGAAAATATATCACCTACGGGGTCAAAGCCAGTTCCCCAATGGTATCAGCTGCAGCTTTTGCAAGAGACATATATACCCCTCGGGTCCCAGCAAGTTTTCACCAAGGTAGTAGGACCCAGCGATCCATTTCTCCCCTTTGCATACCTTGTTTATTTGTGTAGCCTTCCCTACAGATAATCAATATGCACTTGCTTAGCATTTCTTCTATTGGGTTATTATGAAATCAAACTAATCAAGAGGTCTAGACTTTGACAGGTTTTTCTTATTTGCTTTCATGTTACTATAGACAACTATGCCTATGGTCTTGAAGTTCTATCACACCACATGTAGTCACTTACATGTATGCTTACTTGGCATATGTAACTCTTAAGGTATTTTCAACACCACTGGTCACTATATGATAAAAGCGTGAAAATTAATCGTAAGAAATTTATTTTAGTTCAAGTTTGCTCTGTGTGGATGTATTGTTCTGTTCCAGGGATGTTCTTTGACTAAATCTGAAGGGAAAAGATATCACCTACGGGGTCAAAGCCTGTTCCCCAATGGTATCTGCTGAAGCTTTTGCAAGAGGCATATATACCCCTCGGGTCCCAGCAAGTTTTCACCAAGGTGGTAGGACCCAGCGATCCATTTCGGCCCTTTGCATACCTTGTTTATTCGTGTAGCCTGCCTTCCAGATAATCAATATGCACTTGCTTAGCATTTTATCCATTGGGTTATTATGGAATCAAACTAATCAAGAGTTCTAGACTTTGACAGGTTCTTCTTATTTGCTTTCATGTTACTATAGACAACTATGCCTAGGGTCTTGAAGTTCTATCACACCACATGTAGTCACTTACATGTATGCTTACTTGACATATGTAACTCCTTAGGTATTTACAACACCACTGGTCACTATATGATAAAAGTGTGAAAATTAATCGTAAGAAATTTATATTAGTTCAAGTTTGCTCTGTGTAGATTTATTGTTCTGTTTCAGTGATGTTCTGTGACTAAATCTGAAGGGAAAAGATATCACCTATGGGGTCAAAGCCTGCTCCCCAATGGTATCTGCTGACACTTTTGCAAGAGGCATATATACCCCTCGGGTCCCAGCAAGTTTTCACCAAGGTGGTAGGACCCAGCGATCCATTTCGGCCCTTTGCATACCTTGTTTATTCGTGTAGCCTGCCTTCCAGATAATCAATATGCACTTGCTTAGCATTTTATCCATTGGGTTATTATGGAATCAAACTAATCAAGAGTTCTAGACTTTGACAGGTTCTTCTTATTTGCTTTCATGTTACTATAGACAACTATGCCTAGGGTCTTGAAGTTCTATCACACCACATGTTGTCACTTACATGTATGCTTACTTGACATATGTAACGCCTTAGGTATTTACAACACCACTGGTCACTATATGATAAAAGTGTGAAAATTAATCGTAAGAAATTTATATTAGTTCAAGTTTGCTCTGTGTAGATTTATTGTTCTGTTTCAGTGATGTTCTGTGACTAAATCTGAAGGGAAAAGATATCACCTTTGGGGTCAAAGCCTGCTCCCCAATGGTTTCTGCTGACACTTTTGCAAGAGGCATATATACCCCTCGGGTCCCAGCAAGTTTTCACCAAGGTGGTAGGACCCAGCGATCCATTTCGGCCCTTTGCATACCTTGTTTATTCGTGTAGCCTGCCTTCCAGATAATCAATATGCACTTGCTTAGCATTTTATCCATTGGGTTATTATGGAATCAAACTAATCAAGAGTTCTAGACTTTGACAGGTTCTTCTTATTTGCTTTCATGTTACTATAGACAACTATGCCTAGGGTCTTGAAGTTCTATCACACCACATGTAGTCACTTACATGTATGCTTACTTGACATATGTACTCTTTAGGTATTTACAACACCACTGGTCACTATATGATAAAAGTGTGAAAATTAATCGTAAGAAATTTATATTAGTTCAAGTTTGCTCTGTGTGGATTTATTGTTTATTGTTCTGTTTCAGTGATGTTCTTTGACATTTTGAATTTTCTGAAGGGAAAATATATCACCTACGGGGTCAAAGCCAGTTCCCCAATGGTATCAGCTGCAGCTTTTGAAAGAGACATATATACCCCTCGGGTCCCAGCAAGTTTTCACCAAGGTGGTAAGACCCAGCGATCCATTTCTCCCCTTTGCATACCTTGTTTATTCGTGTAGCCTTCCCTACAGATAATCAATATGCACTTGCTTAGCATTTCTTCCATTGGGTTATTATGAAATCAAACTAATCAAGAGTTCTAGACTTTGACAGGTTTTTCTTATTTGCTTTCATGTTACTATAGACAACTATGCCTAGGGTCTTGAAGTTCTATCACACCACATGTAGTCACTTACATGTATGCTTACTTGGCATATGTAACTCTTAAGGTATTTACAACACCACTGGTCACTATATGATAAAAGCGTGAAAATTAATTGTAAGAAATTTATTTTAGTTCAAGTTTGCTCTGTGTGGATTTATTGTTCTGTTTCAGTGATGTTCTGTGACTAAATCTGAAGGGAAAAGATATCACCTATGGGGTCAAAGCCTGCTCCCCAATGGTATCTGCTGACACTTTTGCAAGAGGCATATATACCCCTCGGGTCCCAGCAAGTTTTCACCAAGGTGGTAGGACCCAGCGATCCATTTCGGCCCTTTGCATACCTTGTATATTCGTGTAGCCTGCCTTCCAGATAATCAATATGCACTTGCTTAGCATTTTATCCATTGGGTTATTATGGAATCAAACTAATCAAGAGTTCTAGACTTTGACAGGTTCTTCTTATTTGCTTTCATGTTACTATAGACAACTATGCCTAGGGTCTTGAAGTTCTATCACACCACATGTAGTCACTTACATGTATGCTTACTTGACATATGTAACGCCTTAGGTATTTACAACACCACTGGTCACTATATGATAAAAGTGTGAAAATTAATCGTAAGAAATTTATATTAGTTCAAGTTTGCTCTGAGTAGATTTATTATTCTGTTTCAGTGATGTTGTGTGACTAAATCTGAATGGAAAAGATATCACCTATGGGGTCAAAGCCTGCTCCCCAATGGTTTCTGCTGACACTTTTGCAAGAGGCATATATACCCCTCGGGTCCCAGCAAGTTTTCACCAAGGTGGTAGGACCCAGCGATCCATTTCGGCCCTTTGCATACCTTGTTTATTCGTGTAGCCTGCCTTCCAGATAATCAATATGCACTTGCTTAGCATTTTATCCATTGGGTTATTATGGAATCAAACTAATCAAGAGTTCTAGACTTTGACAGGTTCTTCTTATTTGCTTTCATGTTACTATAGACAACTATGCCTAGGGTCTTGAAGTTCTATCACACCACATGTAGTCACTTACATGTATA
The DNA here is from genome assembly GCF_964197995.2 of Scardinius erythrophthalmus. NCBI lineage: Eukaryota > Metazoa > Chordata > Actinopteri > Cypriniformes > Leuciscidae > Scardinius > Scardinius erythrophthalmus. Next base: position 41,248,060 of record NC_138234.1, read on the forward strand.
CTTACTTACTCTTTAGGTATTTACAACACCACTGGTCACTATATGATAAAAGTGTGAAAATTAAATGTAAGAAATTTATATTAGTTCAAGTTTGCTCTGTGTGGATTTATTGTTTATTGTTCTGTTTCAGTGATGTTCTTTGACATTTTGAATTTTCTTAAGGGAAAATATATCACCTACGGGGTCAAAGCCAGTTCCCCAATGGTATCAGCTGCAGCTTTTGCAAGAGACATATATACCCCTCGGGTCCCAGCAAGTTTTCACCAAGGTAGTAGGACCCAGCGATCCATTTCTCCCCTTTGCATACCTTGTTTATTCGTGTAGCCTTCCCTACAGATAATCAATATGCACTTGCTTGGCATTTCTTCTATTGGTTTATTATGAAATCAAACTAATCAAGAGTTCTAGACTTTGACAGGTTTTTCTTATTTGCTTTCATGTTACTATAGACAACTATGCCTATGGTCTTGAAGTTCTATCACACCACATGTAGTCACTTACATGTATGCTTACTTGGCATATGTAACTCTTAAGGTATTTACAACACCACTGGTCACTATATGATAAAAGCGTGAAAATTAATCGTAAGAAATTTATTTTAGTTCAAGTTTGCTCTGTGTGGATGTATTGTTCTGTTCCAGTGATGTTCTTTGACTAAATCTGAAGGGAAAAGATATCACCTACGGGGTCAAAGCCTGTTCCCCAATGGTATCTGCTGAAGCTTTTGTAAGAGGCATATATACCCCTCGGGTCCCAGCAAGTTTTCACCAAGGTGGTAGGACCCAGCGATCCATTTCGGCCCTTTGCATACCTTGTTTATTCGTGTAGCCTGCCTTCCAGATAATCAATATGCACTTGCTTAGCATTTTATCCATTGGGTTATTATGGAATCAAACTAATCAAGAGTTCTAGACTTTGACAGGTTCTTCTTATTTGCTTTCATGTTACTATAGACAACTATGCCTAGGGTCTTGAAGTTCTATCACACCACATGTAGTCACTTACATGTATACTTACTTGACATATGTACTCTTTAGGTATTTACAACACCACTGGTCACTATATGATAAAAGCGTGAAAATTAATCGTAAGAAATTGATATTAGTTCAAGTTTGCTCTGTGTAGATTTATTGTTCTGTTTCAGTGATGTTCTGTGACTAAATCTGAAGGGAAAAGATATCACCTTTGGGGTCAAAGCCTGCTCCCCAATGGTTTCTGCTGACACTTTTGCAAGAGGCATATATACCCCTCGGGTCCCAGCAAGTTTTCACCAAGGTGGTAGGACCCAGCGATCCATTTCGGCCCTTTGCATACCTTGTTTATTCGTGTAGCCTGCCTTCCAGATAATCAATATGCACTTGCTTAGCATTTTATCCATTGGGTTATTATGGAATCAAACTAATCAAGAGTTCTAGACTTTGACAGGTTCTTCTTATTTGCTTTCATGTTACTATAGACAACTATGCCTAGGGTCTTGAAGTTCTATCACACCACATGTAGTCACTTACATGTATACTTACTTGACATATGTACTCTTTAGGTATTTACAACACCACTGGTCACTATATGATAAAAGTGTGAAAATTAATCGTAAGAAATTTATATTAGTTCAAGTTTGCTCTGTGTGGATTTATTGTTTATTGTTCTGTTTCAGTGATGTTCTTTGACATTTTGAATTTTCTGAAGGGAAAATATATCACCTACGGGGTCAAAGCCAGTTCCCCAATGGTATCAGCTGCAGCTTTTGAAAGAGACATATATACCCCTCGGGTCCCAGCAAGTTTTCACCAAGGTGGTAGGACCCAGCGATCCATTTCTCCCCTTTGCATACCTTGTTTATTCGTGTAGCCTTCCCTACAGATAATCAATATGCACTTGCTTAGCATTTCTTCCATTGGGTTATTATGAAATCAAACTAATCAAGAGTTCTAGACTTTGACAGGTTTTTCTTATTTGCTTTCATGTTACTATAGACAACTATGCCTAGGGTCTTGAAGTTCTATCACACCACATGTAGTCACTTACATGTATGCTTACTTGGCATATGTAACTCTTAAGGTATTTACAACACCACTGGTCACTATATGATAAAAGCGTGAAAATTAATCGTAAGAAATTTATTTTAGTTCAAGTTTGCTCTGTGTGGATGTATTGTTCTGTTCCAGTGATGTTCTTTGACTAAATCTGAAGGGAAAAGATATCACCTACGGGGTCAAAGCCTGTTCCCCAATGGTATCTGCTGAAGCTTTTGCAAGAGGCATATATACCCCTCGGGTCCCAGCAAGTTTTCACCAAGGTGGTAGGACCCAGCGATCCATTTCGGCCCTTTGCATACCTTGTTTATTCGTGTAGCCTGCCTTCCAGATAATCAATATGCACTTGCTTAGCATTTTATCCATTGGGTTATTATGGAATCAAACTAATCAAGAGTTCTAGACTTTGACAGGTTCTTCTTATTTGCTTTCATGTTACTATAGACAACTATGCCTAGGGTCTTGAAGTTCTATCACACCACATGTAGTCACTTACATGTATGCTTACTTGACATATGTACTCTTTAGGTATTTACAACACCACTGGTCACTATATGATAAAAGTGTGAAAATTAATCGTAAGAAATTTATATTAGTTCAAGTTTGCTCTGTGTAGATTTATTGTTCTGTTTCAGTGATGTTCTGTGACTAAATCTGAAGGGAAAAGATATCACCTTTGGGGTCAAAGCCTGCTCCCCAATGGTTTCTGCTGACACTTTTGCAAGAGGCATATATACCCCTCGGGTCCCAGCAAGTTTTCACCAAGGTGGTAGGACCCAGGGATCCATTTCGGCCCTTTGCATACCTTGTTTATTCGTGTAGCCTGCCTTCCAGATAATCAATATGCACTTGCTTAGCATTTTATCCATTGGGTTATTATGGAATCAAACTAATCAAGAGTTCTAGACTTTGACAGGTTCTTCTTATTTGCTTTCATGTTACTATAGACAACTATGCCTAGGGTCTTGAAGTTCTATCACACCACATGTAGTCACTTACATGTATGCTTACTTGACATATGTAACTCCTTAGGTATTTACAACACCACTGGTCACTATATGATAAAAGTGTGAAAATTAATCGTAAGAAATTTATATTAGTTCAAGTTTGCTCTGTGTAGATTTATTGTTCTGTTTCAGTGATGTTCTCTGACTAAATCTGAAGGGAAAAGATATCACCTATGGGGTCAAAGCCTGCTCCCCAATGGTTTCTGCTGACACTTTTGCAAGAGGCATATATACCCCTCGGGTCCCAGCAAGTTTTCACCAAGGTGGTAGGACCCAGCGATCCATTTCGGCCCTTTGCATACCTTGTTTATTCGTGTAGCCTGCCTTCCAGATAATCAATATGCACTTGCTTAGCATTTTATCCATTGGGTTATTATGGAATCAAACTAATCAAGAGTTCTAGACTTTGACAGGTTCTTCTTATTTGCTTTCATGTTACTATAGACAACTATGCCTAGGGTCTTGAAGTTCTATCACACCACATGTAGTCACTTACATGTATACTTACTTGACATATGTACTCTTTAGGTATTTACAACACCACTGGTCACTATATGATAAAAGCGTGAAAATTAATCGTAAGAAATTTATATTAGTTCAAGTTTGCTCTGTGTGGATTTATTGTTCTGTTTCAGTGATGTTCTGTGACTAAATCTGAAGGGAAAAGATATCACCTATGGGGTCAAAGCCTGCTCCCCAATGGTTTCTGCTGACACTTTTGCAAGAGGCATATATACCCCTCGGGTCCCAGCAAGTTTTCACCAAGGTGGTAGGACCCAGCGATCCATTTCGGTCCTTTGCATACCTTGTTTATTCGTGTAGCCTGCCTTCCAGATAATCAATATGCACTTGCTTAGCATTTTATCCATTGGGTTATTATGGAATCAAACTAATCAAGAGTTCTAGACTTTGACAGGTTCTTCTTATTTGCTTTCATGTTACTATAGACAACTATGCCTATGGTCTTGAAGTTCTATCACACCACATGTAGTCACTTACATGTATACTTACTTACTCTTTAGGTATTTACAACACCACTGGTCACTATATGATAAAAGTGTGAAAATTAATCGTAAGAAATTTATATTAGTTCAAGTTTGCTCTGTGTGGATTTATTGTTTATTGTTCTGTTTCAGTGATGTTCTTTGACATTTTGAATTTTCTTAAGGGAAAATATATCACCTACGGGGTCAAAGCCAGTTCCCCAATGGTATCAGCTGCAGCTTTTGCAAGAGACATATATACCCCTCGGGTCCCAGCAAGTTTTCACCAAGGTAGTAGGACCCAGCGATCCATTTCTCCCCTTTGCATACCTTGTTTATTCGTGTAGCCTTCCCTACAGATAATCAATATGCACTTGCTTAGCATTTCTTCTATTGGGTTATTATGAAATCAAACTAATCAAGAGTTCTAGACTTTGACAGGTTTTTCTTATTTGCTTTCATGTTACTATAGACAACTATGCCTATGCTCTTGAAGTTCTATCACACCACATGTAGTCACTTACATGTATGCTTACTTGGCATATGTAACTCTTAAGGTATTTACAACACCACTGGTCACTATATGATAAAAGCGTGAAAATTAATTGTAAGAAATTTATTTTAGTTCAAGTTTGCTCTGTGTGGATGTATTGTTCTGTTCCAGTGATGTTCTTTGACTAAATCTGAAGGGAAAAGATATCACCTACGGGGTCAAAGCCTGTTCCCCAATGGTATCTGCTGAAGCTTTTGCAAGAGGCATATATACCCCTCGGGTCCCAGCAAGTTTTCACCAAGGTGGTAGGACCCAGCGATCCATTTCGGCCCTTTGCATACCTTGTTTATTCGTGTAGCCTGCCTTCCAGATAATCAATATGCACTTGCTTAGCATTTTATCCATTGGGTTATTATGGAATCAAACTAATCAAGAGTTCTAGACTTTGACAGGTTCTTCTTATTTGCTTTCATGTTACTACAGACAACTATGCCTAGGGTCTTGAAGTTCTATCACACCACATGTAGTCACTTACATGTATGCTTACTTGACATATGTAACTCCTTAGGTATTTACAACACCACTGGTCACTATATGATAAAAGTGTGAAAATTAATCGTAAGAAATTTATATTAGTTCAAGTTTGCTCTGTGTAGATTTATTGTTCTGTTTCAGTGATGTTCTCTGATTAAATCTGAAGGGAAAAGATATCACCTATGGGGTCAAAGCCTGCTCCCCAATGGTTTCTGCTGACACTTTTGCAAGAGGCATATATACCCCTCGGGTCCCAGCAAGTTTTCACCAAGGTGGTAGTACCCAGCGATCCATTTCGGCCCTTTGCATACCTTGTTTATTCGTGTAGCCTGCCTTCCAGATAATCAATATGCACTTGCTTAGCATTTTATCCATTGGGTTATTATGGAATCAAACTAATCAAGAGTTCTAGACTTTGACAGGTTCTTCTTATTTGCTTTCATGTTACTATAGACAACTATGCCTAGGGTCTTGAAGTTCTATCACACCACATGTAGTCACTTACATGTATACTTACTTGACATATGTACTCTTTAGGTATTTACAACACCACTGGTCACTATATGATAAAAGCGTGAAAATTAATCGTAAGAAATTTATATTAGTTCAAGTTTGCTCTGTGTGGATTTATTGTTCTGTTTCAGTGATGTTCTGTGACTAAATCTGAAGGGAAAAGATATCACCTATGGGGTCAAAGCCTGCTCCCCAATGGTATCTGCTGACACTTTTGCAAGAGACATATATACCCCTCGGTTCCCAGCAAGTTTTCACCAAGGTGGTAGGACCCAGCGATCCATTTCGGCCCTTTGCATACCTTGTTTATTCGTGTAGCCTGCCTTCCAGATAATCAATATGCACTTGCTTAGCATTTTATCCATTGGGTTATTATGGAATTAAACTAATCAAGAGTTCTAGACTTTGACAGGTTCTTCTTATTTGCTTTCATGTTACTATAGACAACTATGCCTAGGGTCTTGAAGTTCTATCACACCACATGTAGTCACTTACATGTATGCTTACTTGACATATGTAACGCCTTAGGTATTTACAACACCACTGGTCACTATATGATAAAAGTGTGAAAATTAATCGTAAGAAATTTATATTAGTTCAAGTTTGCTCTGTGTATATTTATTGTTCTGTTTCAGTGATGTTCTGTGACTAAATCTGAAGGGAAAAGATATCACCTATGGGGTCAAAGCCTGCTCCCCAATGGTTTCTGCTGACACTTTTGCAAGAGGCATATATACCCCTCGGGTCCCAGCAAGTTTTCACCAAGGTGGTAGGACCCAGCGATCCATTTCGGTCCTTTGCATACCTTGTTTATTCGTGTAGCCTGCCTTCCAGATAATCAATATGCACTTGCTTAGCATTTTATCCATTGGGTTATTATGGAATCAAACTAATCAAGAGTTCTAGACTTTGACAGGTTCTTCTTATTTGCTTTCATGTTACTATAGACAACTATGCCTATGGTCTTGAAGTTCTATCACACCACATGTAGTCACTTACATGTATACTTACTTACTCTTTAGGTATTTACAACACCACTGGTCACTATATGATAAAAGTGTGAAAATTAATCGTAAGAAATTTATATTAGTTCAAGTTTGCTCTGTGTGGATTTATTGTTTATTGTTCTGTTTCAGTGATGTTCTTTGACATTTTGAATTTTCTGAAGGGAAAATATATCACCTACGGGGTCAAAGCCAGTTCCCCAATGGTATCAGCTGCAGCTTTTGCAAGAGACATATATACCCCTCGGGTCCCAGCAAGTTTTCACCAAGGTAGTAGGACCCAGCGATCCATTTCTCCCCTTTGCATACCTTGTTTATTCGTGTAGCCTTCCCTACAGATAATCAATATGCACTTGCTTAGCATTTCTTCTATTGGGTTATTATGAAATCAAACTAATCAAGAGTTCTAGACTTTGACAGGTTTTTCTTATTTGCTTTCATGTTACTATAGACAACTATGCCTATGGTCTTGAAGTTCTATCACACCACATGTAGTCACTTACATGTATGCTTACTTGGCATATGTAACTCTTAAGGTATTTACAACACCACTGGTCACTATATGATAAAAGCGTGAAAATTAATCGTAAGAAATTTATTTTAGTTGAAGTTTGCTCTGTGTGGATGTATTGTTCTGTTCCAGTGATGTTCTTTGACTAAATCTGAAGGGAAAAGATATCACCTACGGGGTCAAAGCCTGTTCCCCAATGGTATCTGCTGAAGCTTTTGCAAGAGGCATATATACCCCTCGGGTCCCAGCAAGTTTTCACCAAGGTGGTAGGACCCAGCGATCCATTTCGGCCCTTTGCATACCTTGTTTATTCGTGTAGCCTGCCTTCCAGATAATCAATATGCACTTGCTTAGCATTTTATCCATTGGGTTATTATGGAATCAAACTAATCAAGAGTTCTAGACTTTGACAGGTTCTTCTTATTTGCTTTCATGTTACTATAGACAACTATGCCTAGGGTCTTGAACTTCTATCACACCACATGTAGTCACTTACATGTATGCTTACTTGACATATGTAACGCCTTAGGTATTTACAACACCACTGGTCACTATATGATAAAAGTGTGAAAATTAATCGTAAGAAATTTATATTAGTTCAAGTTTGCTCTGTGTAGATTTATTGTTCTGTTTCAGTGATGTTGTGTGACTAAATCTGAAGGGAAAAGATATCACCTATGGGGTCAAAGCCTGCTCCCCAATGGTTTCTGCTGACACTTTTGCAAGAGGCATATATACCCCTCGGGTCCCAGCAAGTTTTCACCAAGGTGGTAGGACCCAGCGATCCATTTCGGCCCTTTGCATACCTTGTTTATTCGTGTAGCCTGCCTTCCAGATAATCAATATGCACTTGCTTAGCATTTTATCCATTGGGTTATTATGGAATCAAACTAATCAAGAGTTCTAGACTCTGACAGGTTATTCTTATTTGCTTTCATGTTACTATAGACAACTATGCCTAGGGTCCTGAAGTTCTATCACACCACATGTAGTCACTTACATGTATACTTACTTACTCTTTAGGTATTTACAACACCACTGGTCACTATATGATAAAAGTGTGAAAATTAATCGTAAGAAATTTATATTAGTTCAAGTTTGCTCTGTGTGGATTTATTGTTTATTGTTCTGTTTCAGTGATGTTCTTTGACATTTTGAATTTTCTGAAGGGAAAATATATCACCTACGGGGTCAAAGCCAGTTCCCCAATGGTATCAGCTGCAGCTTTTGCAAGAGACATATATACCCCTCGGGTCCCAGCAAGTTTTCACCAAGGTAGTAGGACCCAGCGATCCATTTCTCCCCTTTGCATACCTTGTTTATTTGTGTAGCCTTCCCTACAGATAATCAATATGCACTTGCTTAGCATTTCTTCTATTGGGTTATTATGAAATCAAACTAATCAAGAGTTCTAGACTTTGACAGGTTTTTCTTATTTGCTTTCATGTTACTATAGACAACTATGCCTATGGTCTTAAAGTTCTATCACACCACATGTAGTCACTTACATGTATGCTTACTTGGCATATGTAACTCTTAAGGTATTTACAACACCACTGGTCACTATATGATAAAAGCGTGAAAATTAATCGTAAGAAATTTTATTTTAGTTCAAGTTTGCTCTGTGTGGATTTATTGTTCTGTTTAAGTGATGTTCTTTGACTAAATCTGAAGGGAAAAGATATCACCTATGGGGTCAAAGCCTGTTCCCCAATGGTATCTGCTGCAGCTTTTGCAAGAGGCATATATACCCCTCGGATCCCAGCAAGTTTTCACCAAGGTGGTCGGACCCAGCGATCCATTTCTCCCCTTTGCATACCTTGTTTATTCGTGTACCCTTCCTTACAGATAATCAATATGCACTTGCTTAGCATTTCTTCCATTGGGTTATTATGAAATCAAACTAATCAAGAGTTCTAGACTTTGACAGGTTCTTCTTATTTTATTTCATTTTACTATAGACAACTATGCCTAGGGTCTTGAAGTTCTATCACACCACATGTAGTCACTTACATTTATGCTTACTTGGCATATATAATTCTTTAGGTATTTACAACACCACTGGTCACTAAATGATAAAAGTGTGAAAATTAATTGTAAGAAGAAGTTTATATTAGTTCAAGTTTGCTCTGTGTGGATGTATTGTTCTGTTCCAGTGATTTTCTGTGACTAAATCTGAAGGGAAAAGATATCACCTATGGGGTCAAAGCCTGCTCCCCAATGGTATCTGCTGACACTTTTGCAAGAGGCATATATACCCCTCGGGTCCCAGCAAATTTTCACCAAGGTGGTAGGACCCAGCGATCCATCTCGGCCCTTTGCATACCTTGTTTATTCGTGTAGCCTGCCTTCCAGATAATCAATATGCACTTGCTTAGCATTTTATCCATTGGGTTATTATGGAATCAAACTAATCAAGAGTTCTAGACTTTGACAGGTTCTTCTTATTTGCTTTCATGTTACTATAGACAACTATGCCTAGGGTCTTGAAGTTCTATCACACCACATGTAGTCACTTACATGTATACTTACTTGACATATGTAACTCTTTAGGCATTTACAACACCACTGGTCACTATATGATAAAAGTGTGAAAATTTATCGTAAGAAATTTATATTAGTTCAAGTTTGCTCTGTGTGGATTTATTGTTTATTGCTCTGTTTCAGTGATGTTCTTTGACATTTTGAATTTTCTGAAGGGAAAATATATCACCTACGGGGTCAAAGCCAGTTCCCCAATGGTATCAGCTGCAGCTTTTGCAAGAGACATATATACCCCCCGGGTCCCAGCAAGTTTTCACCAAGGTGGTAGGACCCAGCGATCCATTTCTCCCCTTTGCATACCTTGTTTATTCGTGTAGCCTTCCCTACAGATAATCAATATGCACTTGCTTAGCATTTCTTCCATTGGGTTATTATGAAATCAAACTAATCAAGAGTTCTAGACTTTGACAGGTTTTTCTTATTTGCTTTCATGTTACTATAGACAACTATGCCTATGGTCTTGAAGTTCTATCACACCACATGTAGTCACTTACATGTATGCTTACTTGACATATGTAACGCCTTAGGTATTTACAACACCACTGGTCAGTATATGATAAAAGTGTGAAAATTAATCGTAAGAAATTTATATTAGTTCAAGTTTGCTCTGTGTAGATTTATTGTTCTGTTTCAGTGATGTTGTGTGACTAAATCTGAAGGGAAAAGATATCACCTATGGGGTCAAAGCCTGCTCCCCAATGGTTTCTGCTGACACTTTTGCAAGAGGCATATATACCCCTCGGGTCCCAGCAAGTTTTCACCAAGGTGGTAGGACCCAGCGATCCATTTCGGCCCTTTGCATACCTTGTTTATTCGTGTAGCCTGCCTTCCAGATAATCAATATGCACTTGCTTAGCATTTTATCCATTGGGTTATTATGGAATCAAACTAATCAAGAGTTCTAGACTTTGACAGGTTCTTCTTATTTGCTTTCATGTTACTATAGACAACTATGCCTAGGGTCTTGAAGTTCTATCACACCACATGTAGTCACTTACATGTATACTTACTTGACATATGTACTCTTTAGGTATTTACAACACCACTGGTCACTATATGATAAAAGTGTGAAAATTAATCGTAAGAAATTTATATTAGTTCAAGTTTGCTCTGTGTGGATTTATTGTTTATTGTTCTGTTTCAGTGATGTTCTTTGACATTTTGAATTTTCTGAAGGGAAAATATATCACCTACGGGGTCAAAGCCAGTTCCCCAATGGTATCAGCTGCAGCTTTTGCAAGAGACATATATACCCCTCGGGTCCCAGCAAGTTTTCACCAAGGTGGTAGGACCCAGCGATCCATTTCGGCCCTTTGCATACCTTGTTTATTCGTGTAGCCTGCCTTCCAGATAATCAATATGCACTTGCTTAGCATTTTATCCATTGGGTTATTATGGAATCAAACTAATCAAGAGTTCTAGACTTTGACAGGTTCTTCTTATTTGCTTTCATGTTACTATAGACAACTATGCCTAGGGTCTTGAAGTTCTATCACACCACATGTAGTCACTTACATGTATACTTACTTACTCTTTAGGTATTTACAACACCACTGGTCACTATATGATAAAAGTGTGAAAATTAATCGTAAGAAATTTATATTAGTTCAAGTTTGCTCTGTGTGGATTTATTGTTTATTGTTCTGTTTCAGTGATGTTCTTTGACATTTTGAATTTTCTGAAAGGAAAATATATCACCTACGGGGTCAAAGCCAGTTCCCCAATGGTATCAGCTGCAGCTTTTGCAAGAGACATATATACCCCTCGGGTCCCAGCAAGTTTTCACCAAGGTAGTAGGACCCAGCGATCCATTTCTCCCCTTTGCATACCTTGTTTATTTGTGTAGCCTTCCCTACAGATAATCAATATGCACTTGCTTAGCATTTCTTCTATTGGGTTATTATGAAATCAAACTAATCAAGAGTTCTAGACTTTGACAGGTTTTTCTTATTTGCTTTCATGTTACTATAGACAACTATGCCTATGGTCTTAAAGTTCTATCACACCACATGGAGTCACTTACATGTATGCTTACTTGGCATATGTAACTCTTAAGGTATTTACAACACCACTGGTCACTATATGATAAAAGCGTGAAAATTAATCGTAAGAAATTTTATTTTAGTTCAAGTTTGCTCTGTGTGGATTTATTGTTCTGTTTAAGTGATGTTCTTTGACTAAATCTGAAGGGAAAAGATATCACCTATGGGGTCAAAGCCTGTTCCCCAATGGTATCTGCTGCAGCTTTTGCAAGAGGCATATATACCCCTCGGGTCCCAGCAAGTTTTCACCAAGGTGGTCGGACCCAGCGATCCATTTCTCCCCTTTGCATACCTTGTTTATTCGTGTACCCTTCCTTACAGATAATCAATATGCACTTGCTTAGCATTTCTTCCATTGGGTTATTATGAAATCAAACTAATCAAGAGTTCTAGACTTTGACAGGTTCTTCTTATTTTATTTCATTTTACTATAGACAACTATGCCTAGGGTCTTGAAGTTCTATCACACCACATGTAGTCACTTACATTTATGCTTACTTGGCATATATAATTCTTTAGGTATTTACAACACCACTGGTCACTAAATGATAAAAGTGTGAAAATTAATTGTAAGAAGAAGTTTATATTAGTTCAAGTTTGCTCTGTGTGGATGTATTGTTCTGTTCCAGTGATTTTCTGTGACTAAATCTGAAGGGAAAAGATATCACCTATGGGGTCAAAGCCTGCTCCCCAATGGTATCTGCTGACACTTTTGCAAGAGGCATATATACCCCTCGGGTCCCAGCAAATTTTCACCAAGGTGGTAGGACCCAGCGATCCATCTCGGCCCTTTGCATACCTTGTTTATTCGTGTAGCCTGCCTTCCAGATAATCAATATGCACTTGCTTAGCATTTTATCCATTGGGTTATTATGGAATCAAACTAATCAAGAGTTCTAGACTTTGACAGGTTCTTCTTATTTGCTTTCATGTTACTATAGACAACTATGCCTAGGGTCTTGAAGTTCTATCACACCACATGTAGTCACTTACATGTATACTTACTGGACATATGTAACTCTTTAGGCATTTACAACACCACTGGTCACTATATGATAAAAGTGTGAAAATTTATCGTAAGAAATTTATATTAGTTCAAGTTTGCTCTGTGTAGATTTATTGTTCTGTTTCAGTGATGTTGTGTGACTAAATCTGAAGGGAAAAGATATCACCTATGGGGTCAAAGCCTGCTCCCCAATGGTTTCTGCTGACACTTTTGCAAGAGGCATATATACCCCTCGGGTCCCAGCAAGTTTTCACCAAGGTGGTAGGACCCAGCGATCCATTTCGGCCCTTTGCATACCTTGTTTATTCGTGTAGCCTGCCTTCCAGATAATCAATATGCACTTGCTTAGCATTTTATCCATTGGGTTATTATGGAATCAAACTAATCAAGAGTTCTAGACTTTGACAGGTTCTTCTTATTTGCTTTCATGTTACTATAGACAACTATGCCTAGGGTCTTGAAGTTCTATCACACCACATGTAGTCACTTACATGTATACTTACTTGACATATGTACTCTTTAGGTATTTACAACACCACTGGTCACTATATGATAAAAGTGTGAAAATTAATCGTAAGAAATTTATATTAGTTCAAGTTTGCTCTGTGTGGATTTATTGTTTATTGTTCTGTTTCAGTGATGTTCTTTGACATTTTGAATTTTCTGAAGGGAAAATATATCACCTACGGGGTCAAAGCCAGTTCCCCAATGGTATCAGCTGCAGCTTTTGCAAGAGACATATATACCCCTCGGGTCCCAGCAAGTTTTCACCAAGGTGGTAGGACCCAGCGATCCATTTCGGCCCTTTGCATACCTTGTTTATTCGTGTAGCCTGCCTTCCAGATAATCAATATGCACTTGCTTAGCATTTTATCCATTGGGTTATTATGGAATCAAACTAATCAAGAGTTCTAGACTTTGACAGGTTCTTCTTATTTGCTTTCATGTTACTATAGACAACTATGCCTAGGGTCTTGAAGTTCTATCACACCACATGTAGTCACTTACATGTATACTTACTTACTCTTTAGGTATTTACAACACCACTGGTCACTATATGATAAAAGTGTGAAAATTAATCGTAAGAAATTTATATTAGTTCAAGTTTGCTCTGTGTGGATTTATTGTTTATTGTTCTGTTTCAGTGATGTTCTTTGACATTTTGAATTTTCTGAAGGGAAAATATATCACCTACGGGGTCAAAGCCAGTTCCCCAATGGTATCAGCTGCAGCTTTTGCAAGAGACATATATACCCCTCGGGTCCCAGCAAGTTTTCACCAAGGTGGTAGGACCCAGCGATCCATTTCGGCCCTTTGCATACCTTGTTTATTCGTGTAGCCTGCCTTCCAGATAATCAATATGCACTTGCTTAGCATTTTATCCATTGGGTTATTATGGAATCAAACTAATCAAGAGTTCTAGACTTTGACAGGTTCTTCTTATTTGCTTTCATGTTACTATAGACAACTATGCCTAGGGTCTTGAAGTTCTATCACACCACATGTAGTCACTTACATGTATACTTACTTACTCTTTAGGTATTTACAACACCACTGGTCACTATATGATAAAAGTGTGAAAATTAATCGTAAGAAATTTATATTAGTTCAAGTTTGCTCTGTGTGGATTTATTGTTTATTGTTCTGTTTCAGTGATGTTCTTTGACATTTTGAATTTTCTGAAAGGAAAATATATCACCTACGGGGTCAAAGCCAGTTCCCCAATGGTATCAGCTGCAGCTTTTGCAAGAGACATATATACCCCTCGGGTCCCAGCAAGTTTTCACCAAGGTAGTAGGACCCAGCGATCCATTTCTCCCCTTTGCATACCTTGTTTATTTGTGTAGCCTTCCCTACAGATAATCAATATGCACTTGCTTAGCATTTCTTCTATTGGGTTATTATGAAATCAAACTAATCAAGAGTTCTAGACTTTGACAGGTTTTTCTTATTTGCTTTCATGTTACTATAGACAACTATGCCTATGGTCTTAAAGTTCTATCACACCACATGTAGTCACTTACATGTATGCTTACTTGGCATATGTAACTCTTAAGGTATTTACAACACCACTGGTCACTATATGATAAAAGCGTGAAAATTAATCGTAAGAAATTTTATTTTAGTTCAAGTTTGCTCTGTGTGGATTTATTGTTCTGTTTAAGTGATGTTCTTTGACTAAATCTGAAGGGAAAAGATATCACCTATGGGGTCAAAGCCTGTTCCCCAATGGTATCTGCTGCAGCTTTTGCAAGAGGCATATATACCCCTCGGGTCCCAGCAAGTTTTCACCAAGGTGGTCGGACCCAGCGATCCATTTCTCCCCTTTGCATACCTTGTTTATTCGTGTACCCTTCCTTACAGATAATCAATATGCACTTGCTTAGCATTTCTTCCATTGGGTTATTATGAAATCAAACTAATCAAGAGTTCTAGACTTTGACAGGTTCTTCTTATTTTATTTCATTTTACTATAGACAACTATGCCTAGGGTCTTGAAGTTCTATCACACCACATGTAGTCACTTACATTTATGCTTACTTGGCATATATAATTCTTTAGGTATTTACAACACCACTGGTCACTAAATGATAAAAGTGTGAAAATTAATTGTAAGAAGAAGTTTATATTAGTTCAAGTTTGCTCTGTGTGGATGTATTGTTCTGTTCCAGTGATTTTCTGTGACTAAATCTGAAGGGAAAAGATATCACCTATGGGGTCAAAGCCTGCTCCCCAATGGTATCTGCTGACACTTTTGCAAGAGGCATATATACCCCTCGGGTCCCAGCAAATTTTCACCAAGGTGGTAGGACCCAGCGATCCATCTCGGCCCTTTGCATACCTTGTTTATTCGTGTAGCCTGCCTTCCAGATAATCAATATGCACTTGCTTAGCATTTTATCCATTGGGTTATTATGGAATCAAACTAATCAAGAGTTCTAGACTTTGACAGGTTCTTCTTATTTGCTTTCATGTTACTATAGACAACTATGCCTAGGGTCTTGAAGTTCTATCACACCACATGTAGTCACTTACATGTATACTTACTTGACATATGTAACTCTTTAGGCATTTACAACACCACTGGTCACTATATGATAAAAGTGTGAAAATTTATCGTAAGAAATTTATATTAGTTCAAGTTTGCTCTGTGTGGATTTATTGTTTATTGCTCTGTTTCAGTGATGTTCTTTGACATTTTGAATTTTCTGAAGGGAAAATATATCACCTACGGGGTCAAAGCCAGTTCCCCAATGGTATCAGCTGCAGCTTTTGCAAGAGACATATATACCCCCCGGGTCCCAGCAAGTTTTCACCAAGGTGGTAGGACCCAGCGATCCATTTCTCCCCTTTGCATACCTTGTTTATTCGTGTAGCCTTCCCTACAGATAATCAATATGCACTTGCTTAGCATTTCTTCCATTGGGTTATTATGAAATCAAACTAATCAAGAGTTCTAGACTTTGACAGGTTTTTCTTATTTGCTTTCATGTTACTATAGACAACTATGCCTATGGTCTTGAAGTTCTATCACACCACATGTAGTCACTTACATGTATGCTTACTTGACATATGTAACGCCTTAGGTATTTACAACACCACTGGTCACTATATGATAAAAGTGTGAAAATTAATCGTAAGAAATTTATATTAGTTCAAGTTTGCTCTGTGTAGATTTATTGTTCTGTTTCAGTGATGTTGTGTGACTAAATCTGAAGGGAAAAGATATCACCTATGGGGTCAAAGCCTGCTCCCCAATGGTTTCTGCTGACACTTTTGCAAGAGGCATATATACCCCTCGGGTCCCAGCAAGTTTTCACCAAGGTGGTAGGACCCAGCGATCCATTTCGGCCCTTTGCATACCTTGTTTATTCGTGTAGCCTGCCTTCCAGATAATCAATATGCACTTGCTTAGCATTTTATCCATTGGGTTATTATGGAATCAAACTAATCAAGAGTTCTAGACTTTGACAGGTTCTTCTTATTTGCTTTCATGTTACTATAGACAACTATGCCTAGGGTCTTGAAGTTCTATCACACCACATGTAGTCACTTACATGTATACTTACTTGACATATGTACTCTTTAGGTATTTACAACACCACTGGTCACTATATGATAAAAGTGTGAAAATTAATCGTAAGAAATTTATATTAGTTCAAGTTTGCTCTGTGTGGATTTATTGTTTATTGTTCTGTTTCAGTGATGTTCTTTGACATTTTGAATTTTCTGAAGGGAAAATATATCACCTACGGGGTCAAAGCCAGTTCCCCAATGGTATCAGCTGCAGCTTTTGCAAGAGACATATATACCCCTCGGGTCCCAGCAAGTTTTCACCAAGGTGGTAGGACCCAGCGATCCATTTCGGCCCTTTGCATACCTTGTATATTCGTGTAGCCTGCCTTCCAGATAATCAATATGCACTTGCTTAGCATTTTATCCATTGGGTTATTATGGAATCAAACTAATCAAGAGTTCTAGACTTTGACAGGTTCTTCTTATTTGCTTTCATGTTACTATAGACAACTATGCCTAGGGTCTTGAAGTTCTATCACACCACATGTAGTCACTTACATGTATACTTACTTACTCTTTAGGTATTTACAACACCACTGGTCACTATATGATAAAAGTGTGAAAATTAATCGTAAGAAATTTATATTAGTTCAAGTTTGCTCTGTGTGGATTTATTGTTTATTGTTCTGTTTCAGTGATGTTCTTTGACATTTTGAATTTTCTGAAAGGAAAATATATCACCTACGGGGTCAAAGCCAGTTCCCCAATGGTATCAGCTGCAGCTTTTGCAAGAGACATATATACCCCTCGGGTCCCAGCAAGTTTTCACCAAGGTAGTAGGACCCAGCGATCCATTTCTCCCCTTTGCATACCTTGTTTATTTGTGTAGCCTTCCCTACAGATAATCAATATGCACTTGCTTAGCATTTCTTCTATTGGGTTATTATGAAATCAAACTAATCAAGAGTTCTAGACTTTGACAGGTTTTTCTTATTTGCTTTCATGTTACTATAGACAACTATGCCTATGGTCTTGAAGTTCTATCACACCACATGTAGTCACTTACATGTATGCTTACTTGGCATATGTAACTCTTAAGTTATTTACAACACCACTGGTCACTATATGATAAAAGCGTGAAAATTAATCGTAAGAAATTTATATTAGTTCAAGTTTGCTCTGTGTGGATTTATTGTTCTGTTTCAGTGATGTTCTGTGACTAAATCTGAAGGGAAAAGATATCACCTATGGGGTCAAAGCCTGCTCCCCAATGGTATCTGCTGACACTTTTGCAAGAGGCATATATACCCCTCGGGTCCCAGCAAGTTTTCACCAAGGTGGTAGGACCCAGCGATCCATTTCGGCCCTTTGCATACCTTGTTTATTCGTGTAGCCTGCCCTCCAGGTAATCAATATGCACTTGCTTAGCATTTTATCCATTGGGTTATTATGGAATCAAACTAATCAAGAGTTCTAGACTTTGACAGGTTCTTCTTATTTGCTTTCATGTTACTATAGACAACTATGCCTATGGTCTTGAAGTTCTATCACACCACATGTAGTCACTTACATGTATGCTTACTTGACATATGTAACGCCTTAGGTATTTACAACACCACTGGTCACTATATGATAAAAGTGTGAAAATTAATCGTAAGAAATTTATATTAGTTCAAGTTTGCTCTGTGTAGATTTATTGTTCTGTTTCAGTGATGTTGTGTGACTAAATCTGAAGGGAAAAGATATCACCTATGGGGTCAAAGCCTGCTCCCCAATGGTTTCTGCTGACACTTTTGCAAGAGGCATATATACCCCTCGGGTCCCAGC
This sequence comes from Scardinius erythrophthalmus, assembly GCF_964197995.2. Classification (NCBI taxonomy): domain Eukaryota; kingdom Metazoa; phylum Chordata; class Actinopteri; order Cypriniformes; family Leuciscidae; genus Scardinius; species Scardinius erythrophthalmus. The sequence goes on from NC_138234.1 coordinate 41,266,574, forward strand.
AAGTTTTCACCAAGGTGGTAGGACCCAGCGATCCATTTCGGCCCTTTGCATACCTTGTTTATTCGTGTAGCCTGCCTTCCAGATAATCAATATGCACTTGCTTAGCATTTTATCCATTGGGTTATTATGGAATCAAACTAATCAAGAGTTCTAGACTTTGACAGGTTCTTCTTATTTGCTTTCATGTTACTATAGACAACTATGCCTAGGGTCTTGAAGTTCTATCACACCACATGTAGTCACTTACATGTATACTTACTTGACATATGTACTCTTTAGGTATTTACAACACCACTGGTCACTATATGATAAAAGTGTGAAAATTAATCGTAAGAAATTTATATTAGTTCAAGTTTGCTCTGTGTGGATTTATTGTTTATTGTTCTGTTTCAGTGATGTTCTTTGACATTTTGAATTTTCTGAAGGGAAAATATATCACCTACGGGGTCAAAGCCAGTTCCCCAATGGTATCAGCTGCAGCTTTTGCAAGAGACATATATACCCCTCGGGTCCCAGCAAGTTTTCACCAAGGTGGTAGGACCCAGCGATCCATTTCGGCCCTTTGCATACCTTGTATATTCGTGTAGCCTGCCTTCCAGATAATCAATATGCACTTGCTTAGCATTTTATCCATTGGGTTATTATGGAATCAAACTAATCAAGAGTTCTAGACTTTGACAGGTTCTTCTTATTTGCTTTCATGTTACTATAGACAACTATGCCTAGGGTCTTGAAGTTCTATCACACCACATGTAGTCACTTACATGTATACTTACTTACTCTTTAGGTATTTACAACACCACTGGTCACTATATGATAAAAGTGTGAAAATTAATCGTAAGAAATTTATATTAGTTCAAGTTTGCTCTGTGTGGATTTATTGTTTATTGTTCTGTTTCAGTGATGTTCTTTGACATTTTGAATTTTCTGAAAGGAAAATATATCACCTACGGGGTCAAAGCCAGTTCCCCAATGGTATCAGCTGCAGCTTTTGCAAGAGACATATATACCCCTCGGGTCCCAGCAAGTTTTCACCAAGGTAGTAGGACCCAGCGATCCATTTCTCCCCTTTGCATACCTTGTTTATTTGTGTAGCCTTCCCTACAGATAATCAATATGCACTTGCTTAGCATTTCTTCTATTGGGTTATTATGAAATCAAACTAATCAAGAGTTCTAGACTTTGACAGGTTTTTCTTATTTGCTTTCATGTTACTATAGACAACTATGCCTATGGTCTTGAAGTTCTATCACACCACATGTAGTCACTTACATGTATGCTTACTTGGCATATGTAACTCTTAAGTTATTTACAACACCACTGGTCACTATATGATAAAAGCGTGAAAATTAATCGTAAGAAATTTATATTAGTTCAAGTTTGCTCTGTGTGGATTTATTGTTCTGTTTCAGTGATGTTCTGTGACTAAATCTGAAGGGAAAAGATATCACCTATGGGGTCAAAGCCTGCTCCCCAATGGTATCTGCTGACACTTTTGCAAGAGACATATATACCCCTTGGGTCCCAGCAAGTTTTCACCAAGGTGGTAGGACCCAGCGATCCATTTCGGCCCTTTGCATACCTTGTTTATTCGTGTAGCCTGCCTTCCAGATAATCAATATGCACTTGCTTAGCATTTTATCCATTGGGTTATTATGGAATTAAACTAATCAAGAGTTCTAGACTTTGACAGGTTCTTCTTATTTGCTTTCATGTTACTATAGACAACTATGCCTAGGGTCTTGAAGTTCTATCACACCACATGTAGTCACTTACATGTATACTTACTTGACATATGTACTCTTTAGGTATTTACAACACCACTGGTCACTATATGATAAAAGCGTGAAAATTAATCGTAAGAAATTTATATTAGTTCAAGTTTGCTCTGTGTGGATTTATTGTTCTGTTTCAGTGATGTTCTGTGACTAAATCTGAAGGGAAAAGATATCACCTATGGGGTCAAAGCCTGCTCCCCAATGGTATCTGCTGACACTTTTGCAAGAGACATATATACCCCTCGGGTCCCAGCAAGTTTTCACCAAGGTGGTAGGACTCAGCGATCCATTTCGGCCCTTTGCATACCTTGTTTATTCGTGTAGCCTGCCTTCCAGATAATCAATATGCACTTGCTTAGCATTTTATCCATTGGGTTATTATGGAATTAAACTAATCAAGAGTTCTAGACTTTGACAGGTTCTTCTTATTTGCTTTCATGTTACTATAGACAACTATGCCTAGGGTCTTGAAGTTCTATCACACCACATGTAGTCACTTACATGTATGCTTACTTGACATATGTAACGCCTTAGGTATTTACAACACCACTGGTCACTATATGATAAAAGTGTGAAAATTAATCGTAAGAAATTTATATTAGTTCAAGTTTGCTCTGTGTATATTTATTGTTCTGTTTCAGTGATGTTCTGTGACTAAATCTGAAGGGAAAAGATATCACCTATGGGGTCAAAGCCTGCTCCCCAATGGTATCTGCTGACACTTTTGCAAGAGGCATATATACCCCTCGGGTCCCAGCAAGTTTTCACCAAGGTGGTAGGACCCAGCGATCCATTTCGGTCCTTTGCATACCTTGTTTATTCGTGTAGCCTGCCTTCCAGATAATCAATATGCACTTGCTTAGCATTTTATCCATTGGGTTATTATGGAATCAAACTAATCAAGAGTTCTAGACTTTGACAGGTTCTTCTTATTTGCTTTCATGTTACTATAGACAACTATGCCTAGGGTCTTGAAGTTCTATCACACCACATGTAGTCACTTACATGTATGCTTACTTGACATATGTAACGCCTTAGGTATTTACAACACCACTGGTCACTATATGATAAAAGTGTGAAAATTAATCGTAAGAAATTTATATTAGTTCAAGTTTGCTCTGTGTAGATTTATTGTTCTGTTTCAGTGATGTTCTGTGATTAAATCTGAAGGGAAAAGATATCACCTATGGGGTCAAAGCCTGCTCCCCAATGGTTTCTGCTGAAGCTTTTGCAAGAGGCATATATACCCCTCGGGTCCCAGCAAGTTTTCACCAAGGTGGTAGGACCCAGCGATCCATTTCGGCCCTTTGCATACCTTGTTTATTCATGTAGCCTGCCTTCCAGATAATCAATATGCACTTGCTTAGCATTTTATCCATTGGGTTATTATGGAATCAAACTAATCAAGAGTTCTAGACTTTGACAGGTTCTTCTTATTTGCTTTCATGTTACTATAGACAACTATGCCTATGGTCTTGAAGTTCTATCACACCACATGTAGTCACTTACATGTATACTTACTTACTCTTTAGGTATTTACAACACCACTGGTCACTATATGATAAAAGTGTGAAAATTAATCGTAAGAAATTTATATTAGTTCAAGTTTGCTCTGTGTGGATTTATTGTTTATTGTTCTGTTTCAGTGATGTTCTTTGACATTTTGAATTTTCTGAAGGGAAAATATATCACCTACGGGGTCAAAGCCAGTTCCCCAATGGTATCAGCTGCAGCTTTTGCAAGAGACATATATACCCCTCGGGTCCCAGCAAGTTTTCACCAAGGTAGTAGGACCCAGCGATCCATTTCTCCCCTTTGCATACCTTGTTTATTCGTGTAGCCTTCCCTACAGATAATCAATATGCACTTGCTTAGCATTTCTTCTATTGGGTTATTATGAAATCAAACTAATCAAGAGTTCTAGACTTTGACAGGTTTTTCTTATTTGCTTTCATGTTACTATAGACAACTATGCCTATGGTCTTGAAGTTCTATCACACCACATGTAGTCACTTACATGTATGCTTACTTGACATATGTAACTCCTTAGGTATTTACAACACCACTGGTCACTATATGATAAAAGTGTGAAAATTAATCGTAAGAAATTTATATTAGTTCAAGTTTGCTCTGTGTAGATTTATTGTTCTGTTTCAGTGATGTTCTGTGATTAAATCTGAAGGGAAAATATATCACCTATGGGGTCAAAGCCTGCTCCCCAATGGTTTCTGCTGAAGCTTTTGCAAGAGGCATATATACCCCTCGGGTCCCAGCAAGTTTTCACCAAGGTGGTAGGACCCAGCGATCCATTTCGGCCCTTTGCATACCTTGTTTATTCGTGTAGCCTGCCTTCCAGATAATCAATATGCACTTGCTTAGCATTTTATCCATTGGGTTATTATGGAATCAAACTAATCAAGAGTTCTAGACTTTGACAGGTTCTTCTTATTTGCTTTCATGTTACTATAGACAACTATGCCTATGGTCTTGAAGTTCTATCACACCACATGTAGTCACTTACATGTATACTTACTTACTCTTTAGGTATTTACAACACCACTGGTCACTATATGATAAAAGTGTGAAAATTAATCGTAAGAAATTTATATTAGTTCAAGTTTGCTCTGTGTGGATTTATTGTTTATTGTTCTGTTTCAGTGATGTTCTTTGACATTTTGAATTTTCTTAAGGGAAAATATATCACCTACGGGGTCAAAGCCAGTTCCCCAATGGTATCAGCTGCAGCTTTTGCAAGAGACATATATACCCCTCGGGTCCCAGCAAGTTTTTACCAAGGTAGTAGGACCCAGCGATCCATTTCTCCCCTTTGCATACCTTGTTTATTCGTGTAGCCTTCCCTACAGATAATCAATATGCACTTGCTTAGCATTTCTTCTATTGGGTTATTATGAAATCAAACTAATCAAGAGTTCTAGACTTTGACAGGTTTTTCTTATTTGCTTTCATGTTACTATAGACAACTATGCCTATGGTCTTGAAGTTCTATCACACCACATGTAGTCACTTACATGTATGCTTACTTGGCATATGTAACTCTTAAGGTATGTACAACACCACTGGTCACTATATGATAAAAGCGTGAAAATTAATCGTAAGAAATTTATTTTAGTTCAAGTTTGCTCTGTGTGGATTTATTGTTCTGTTTAAGTGATGTTCTTTGACTAAATCTGAAGGGAAAAGATATCACCTATGGGGTCAAAGCCTGTTCCCCAATGGTATCTGCTGCAGCTTTTGCAAGAGGCATATATACCCCTCGGGTCCCAGCAAGTTTTCACCAAGGTGGTCGGACCCAGCGATCCATTTCTCCCCTTTGCATACCTTGTTTATTCGTGTACCCTTCCTTACAGATAATCAATATGCACTTGCTTAGCATTTCTTCCATTGGGTTATTATGAAATCAAACTAATCAAGAGTTCTAGACTTTGACAGGTTCTTCTTATTTTATGTCATTTTACTATAGACAACTATGCCTAGGGTCTTGAAGTTCTATCACACCACATGTAGTCACTTACATTTATGCTTACTTGGCATATATAATTCTTTAGGTATTTACAACACCACTGGTCACTAAATGATAAAAGTGTGAAAATTAATTGTAAGAAGAAGTTTATATTAGTTCAAGTTTGCTCTGTGTGGATGTATTGTTCTGTTCCAGTGATTTTCTGTGACTAAATCTGAAGGGAAAAGATATCACCTATGGGGTCAAAGCCTGCTCCCCAATGGTATCTGCTGACACTTTTGCAAGAGGCATATATACCCCTCGGGTCCCAGCAAATTTTCACCAAGGTGGTAGGACCCAGCGATCCATCTCGGCCCTTTGCATACCTTGTTTATTCGTGTAGCCTGCCTTCCAGATAATCAATATGCACTTGCTTAGCATTTTATCCATTGGGTTATTATGGAATCAAACTAATCAAGAGTTCTAGACTTTGACAGGTTCTTCTTATTTGCTTTCATGTTACTATAGACAACTATGCCTAGGGTCTTGAAGTTCTATCACACCACATGTAGTCACTTACATGTATACTTACTTGACATATGTAACTCTTTAGGCATTTACAACACCACTGGTCACTATATGATAAAAGTGTGAAAATTTATCGTAAGAAATTTATTTTAGTTCAAGTTTGCTCTGTGTGGATTTATTGTTTATTGCTCTGTTTCAGTGATGTTCTTTGACATTTTGAATTTTCTGAAGGGAAAATATATCACCTACGGGGTCAAAGCCAGTTCCCCAATGGTATCAGCTGCAGCTTTTGCAAGAGACATATATACCCCCCGGGTCCCAGCAAGTTTTCACCAAGGTGGTAGGACCCAGCGATCCATTTCTCCCCTTTGCATACCTTGTTTATTCGTGTAGCCTTCCCTACAGATAATCAATATGCACTTGCTTAGCATTTCTTCCATTGGGTTATTATGAAATCAAACTAATCAAGAGTTCTAGACTTTGACAGGTTTTTCTTATTTGCTTTCATGTTACTATAGACAACTATGCCTATGGTCTTGAAGTTCTATCACACCACATGTAGTCACTTACATGTATGCTTACTTGACATATGTAACGCCTTAGGTATTTACAACACCACTGGTCACTATATGATAAAAGTGTGAAAATTAATCGTAAGAAATTTATATTAGTTCAAGTTTGCTCTGTGTAGATTTATTGTTCTGGTTCAGTGATGTTGTGTGACTAAATCTGAAGGGAAAAGATATCACCTATGGGGTCAAAGCCTGCTCCCCAATGGTATCTGCTGAGACTTTTGCAAGAGGCATATATACCCCTCGGGTCCCAGCAAGTTTTCACCAAGGTGGTAGGACCCAGCGATCCATTTCGGCCCTTTGCATACCTTGTTTATTCGTGTAGCCTGCCTTCCAGATAATCAATATGCACTTGCTTAGCATTTTATCCATTGGGTTATTATGGAATCAAACTAATCAAGAGTTCTAGACTTTGACAGGTTCTTCTTATTTGCTTTCATGTTACTATAGACAACTATGCCTAGGGTCTTGAAGTTCTATCACACCACATGTAGTCACTTACATGTATACTTACTTGACATATGTACTCTTTAGGTATTTACAACACCACTGGTCACTATATGATAAAAGTGTGAAAATTAATCGTAAGAAATTTATATTAGTTCAAGTTTGCTCTGTGTGGATTTATTGTTTATTGTTCTGTTTCAGTGATGTTCTTTGACATTTTGAATTTTCTGAAGGGAAAATATATCACCTACGGGGTCAAAGCCAGTTCCCCAATGGTATCAGCTGCAGCTTTTGCAAGAGACATATATACCCCTCGGGTCCCAGCAAGTTTTCACCAAGGTGGTAGGACCCAGCGATCCATTTCGGCCCTTTGCATACCTTGTATATTCGTGTAGCCTGCCTTCCAGATAATCAATATGCACTTGCTTAGCATTTTATCCATTGGGTTATTATGGAATCAAACTAATCAAGAGTTCTAGACTTTGACAGGTTCTTCTTATTTGCTTTCATGTTACTATAGACAACTATGCCTAGGGTCTTGAAGTTCTATCACACCACATGTAGTCACTTACATGTATACTTACTTACTCTTTAGGTATTTACAACACCACTGGTCACTATATGATAAAAGTGTGAAAATTAATCGTAAGAAATTTATATTAGTTCAAGTTTGCTCTGTGTGGATTTATTGTTTATTGTTCTGTTTCAGTGATGTTCTTTGACATTTTGAATTTTCTGAAAGGAAAATATATCACCTACGGGGTCAAAGCCAGTTCCCCAATGGTATCAGCTGCAGCTTTTGCAAGAGACATATATACCCCTCGGGTCCCAGCAAGTTTTCACCAAGGTAGTAGGACCCAGCGATCCATTTCTCCCCTTTGCATACCTTGTTTATTTGTGTAGCCTTCCCTACAGATAATCAATATGCACTTGCTTAGCATTTCTTCTATTGGGTTATTATGAAATCAAACTAATCAAGAGTTCTAGACTTTGACAGGTTTTTCTTATTTGCTTTCATGTTACTATAGACAACTATGCCTATGGTCTTGAAGTTCTATCACACCACATGTAGTCACTTACATGTATGCTTACTTGGCATATGTAACTCTTAAGGTATTTACAACACCACTGGTCACTATATGATAAAAGCGTGAAAATTAATCGTAAGAAATTTATATTAGTTCAAGTTTGCTCTGTGTGGATTTATTGTTCTGTTTCAGTGATGTTCTGTGACTAAATCTGAAGGGAAAAGATATCACCTATGGGGTCAAAGCCTGCTCCCCAATGGTATCTGCTGACACTTTTGCAAGAGACATATATACCCCTCGGGTCCCAGCAAGTTTTCACCAAGGTGGTAGGACCCAGCGATCCATTTCGGCCCTTTGCATACCTTGTTTATTCGTGTAGCCTGCCTTCCAGATAATCAATATGCACTTGCTTAGCATTTTATCCATTGGGTTATTATGGAATTAAACTAATCAAGAGTTCTAGACTTTGACAGGTTCTTCTTATTTGCTTTCATGTTACTATAGACAACTATGCCTAGGGTCTTGAAGTTCTATCACACCACATGTAGTCACTTACATGTATACTTACTTGACATATGTACTCTTTAGGTATTTACAACACCACTGGTCACTATATGATAAAAGCGTGAAAATTAATCGTAAGAAATTTATATTAGTTCAAGTTTGCTCTGTGTGGATTTATTGTTCTGTTTCAGTGATGTTCTGTGACTAAATCTGAAGGGAAAAGATATCACCTACGGGGTCAAAGCCTGCTCCCCAATGGTATCTGCTGACACTTTTGCAAGAGACATATATACCCCTCGGGTCCCAGCAAGTTTTCACCAAGGTGGTAGGACCCAGCGATCCATTTCGGCCCTTTGCATACCTTGTTTATTCGTGTAGCCTGCCTTCCAGATAATCAATATGCACTTGCTTAGCATTTTATCCATTGGGTTATTATGGAATTAAACTAATCAAGAGTTCTAGACTTTGACAGGTTCTTCTTATTTGCTTTCATGTTACTATAGACAACTATGCCTAGGGTCTTGAAGTTCTATCACACCACATGTAGTCACTTACATGTATGCTTACTTGACATATGTAACGCCTTAGGTATTTACAACACCACTGGTCACTATATGATAAAAGTGTGAAAATTAATCGTAAGAAATTTATATTAGTTCAAGTTTGCTCTGTGTATATTTATTGTTCTGTTTCAGTGATGTTCTGTGACTAAATCTGAAGGGAAAAGATATCACCTATGGGGTCAAAGCCTGCTCCCCAATGGTTTCTGCTGACACTTTTGCAAGAGGCATATATACCCCTCGGGTCCCAGCAAGTTTTCACCAAGGTGGTAGGACCCAGCGATCCATTTCGGTCCTTTGCATACCTTGTTTATTCGTGTAGCTTGCCTTCCAGATAATCAATATGCACTTGCTTAGCATTTTATCCATTGGGTTATTATGGAATCAAACTAATCAAGAGTTCTAGACTTTGACAGGTTCTTCTTATTTGCTTTCATGTTACTATAGACAACTATGCCTAGGGTCTTGAAGTTCTATCACACCACATGTAGTCACTTACATGTATGCTTACTTGACATATGTAACGCCTTTGGTATTTACAACACCACTGGTCACTATATGATAAAAGTGTGAAAATTAATCGTAAGAAATTTATATTAGTTCAAGTTTGCTCTGTGTAGATTTATTGTTCTGTTTCAGTGATGTTCTGTGATTAAATCTGAAGGGAAAAGATATCACCTATGGGGTCAAAGCCTGCTCCCCAATGGTTTCTGCTGAAGCTTTTGCAAGAGGCATATATACCCCTCGGGTCCCAGCAAGTTTTCACCAAGGTGGTAGGACCCAGCGATCCATTTCGGCCCTTTGCATACCTTGTTTATTCATGTAGCCTGCATTCCAGATAATCAATATGCACTTGCTTAGCATTTTATCCATTGGGTTATTATGGAATCAAACTAATCAAGAGTTCTAGACTTTGACAGGTTCTTCTTATTTGCTTTCATGTTACTATAGACAACTATGCCTAGGGTCTTGAAGTTCTATCACACCACATGTAGTCACTTACATGTATACTTACTTGACATATGTACTCTTTAGGCATTTACAACACCACTGGTCACTATATGATAAAAGTGTGAAAATTTATCGTAAGAAATTTATATTAGTTCAAGTTTGCTCTGTGTGGATTTATTGTTTATTGCTCTGTTTCAGTGATGTTCTTTGACATTTTGAATTTTCTGAAGGGAAAATATATCACCTACGGGGTCAAAGCCAGTTCCCCAATGGTATCAGCTGCAGCTTTTGCAAGAGACATATATACCCCCCGGGTCCCAGCAAGTTTTCACCAAGGTGGTAGGACCCAGCGATCCATTTCTCCCCTTTGCATACCTTGTTTATTCGTGTAGCCTTCCCTACAGATAATCAATATGCACTTGCTTAGCATTTCTTCCATTGGGTTATTATGAAATCAAACTAATCAAGAGTTCTAGACTTTGACAGGTTTTTCTTATTTGCTTTCATGTTACTATAGACAACTATGCCTATGGTCTTGAAGTTCTATCACACCACATGTAGTCACTTACATGTATGCTTACTTGACATATGTAACGCCTTAGGTATTTACAACACCACTGGTCACTATATGATAAAAGTGTGAAAATTAATCGTAAGAAATTTATATTAGTTCAAGTTTGCTCTGTGTAGATTTATTGTTCTGTTTCAGTGATGTTGTGTGACTAAATCTGAAGGGAAAAGATATCACCTATGGGGTCAAAGCCTGCTCCCCAATGGTTTCTGCTGACACTTTTGCAAGAGGCATATATACCCCTCGGGTCCCAGCAAGTTTTCACCAAGGTGGTAGGACCCAGCGATCCATTTCGGCCCTTTGCATACCTTGTTTATTCGTGTAGCCTGCCTTCCAGATAATCAATATGCACTTGCTTAGCATTTTATCCATTGGGTTATTATGGAATCAAACTAATCAAGAGTTCTAGACTTTGACAGGTTCTTCTTATTTGCTTTCATGTTACTATAGACAACTATGCCTAGGGTCTTGAAGTTCTATCACACCACATGTAGTCACTTACATGTATACTTACTTGACATATGTACTCTTTAGGTATTTACAACACCACTGGTCACTATATGATAAAAGCGTGAAAATTAATCGTAAGAAATTTATATTAGTTCAAGTTTGCTCTGTGTGGATTTATTGTTCTGTTTCAGTGATGTTCTGTGACTAAATCTGAAGGGAAAAGATATCACCTATGGGGTCAAAGCCTGCTCCCCAATGGTATCTGCTGACACTTTTGCAAGAGACATATATACCCCTCGGGTCCCAGCAAGTTTTCACCAAGGTGGTAGGACCCAGCGATCCATTTCGGCCCTTTGCATACCTTGTTTATTCGTGTAGCCTGCCTTCCAGATAATCAATATGCACTTGCTTAGCATTTTATCCATTGGGTTATTATGGAATTAAACTAATCAAGAGTTCTAGACTTTGACAGGTTCTTCTTATTTGCTTTCATGTTACTATAGACAACTATGCCTAGGGTCTTGAAGTTCTATCACACCACATGTAGTCACTTACATGTATGCTTACTTGACATATGTAACGCCTTAGGTATTTACAACACCACTGGTCACTATATGATAAAAGTGTGAAAATTAATCGTAAGAAATTTATATTAGTTCAAGTTTGCTCTGTGTATATTTATTGTTCTGTTTCAGTGATGTTCTGTGACTAAATCTGAAGGGAAAAGATATCACCTATGGGGTCAAAGCCTGCTCCCCAATGGTTTCTGCTGACACTTTTGCAAGAGGCATATATACCCCTCGGGTCCCAGCAAGTTTTCACCAAGGTGGTAGGACCCAGCGATCCATTTCGGTCCTTTGCATACCTTGTTTATTCGTGTAGCCTGCCTTCCAGATAATCAATATGCACTTGCTTAGCATTTTATCCATTGGGTTATTATGGAATCAAACTAATCAAGAGTTCTAGACTTTGACAGGTTCTTCTTATTTGCTTTCATGTTACTATAGACAACTATGCCTATGGTCTTGAAGTTCTATCACACCACATGTAGTCACTTACATGTATACTTACTTACTCTTTAGGTATTTACAACACCACTGGTCACTATATGATAAAAGTGTGAAAATTAATCGTAAGAAATTTATATTAGTTCAAGTTTGCTCTGTGTGGATTTATTGTTTATTGTTCTGTTTCAGTGATGTTCTTTGACATTTTGAATTTTCTTAAGGGAAAATATATCACCTACGGGGTCAAAGCCAGTTCCCCAATGGTATCAGCTGCAGCTTTTGCAAGAGACATATATACCCCTCGGGTCCCAGCAAGTTTTCACCAAGGTAGTAGGACCCAGCGATCCATTTCTCCCCTTTGCATACCTTGTTTATTCGTGTAGCCTTCCCTACAGATAATCAATATGCACTTGCTTAGCATTTCTTCTATTGGGTTATTATGAAATCAAACTAATCAAGAGTTCTAGACTTTGACAGGTTTTTCTTATTTGCTTTCATGTTACTATAGACAACTATGCCTATGGTCTTGAAGTTCTATCACACCACATGTAGTCACTTACATGTATGCTTACTTGGCATATGTAACTCTTAAGGTATTTACAACACCACTGGTCACTATATGATAAAAGTGTGAAAATTAATCGTAAGAAATTTATTTTAGTTCAAGTTTGCTCTGTGTGGATGTATTGTTCTGTTCCAGTGATGTTCTTTGACTAAATCTGAAGGGAAAAGATATCACCTACGGGGTCAAAGCCTGTTCCCCAATGGTATCTGCTGAAGCTTTTGCAAGAGGCATATATACCCCTCGGGTCCCAGCAAGTTTTCACCAAGGTGGTAGGACCCAGCGATCCATTTCGGCCCTTTGCATACCTTGTTTATTCGTGTAGCCTGCCTTCCAGATAATCAATATGCACTTGCTTAGCATTTTATCCATTGGGTTATTATGGAATCAAACTAATCAAGAGTTCTAGACTCTGACAGGTTATTCTTATTTGCTTTCATGTTACTATAGACAACTATGCCTAGGGTCTTGAAGTTCTATCACACCACATGTAGTCACTTACATGTATACTTACTTACTCTTTAGGTATTTACAACACCACTGGTCACTATATGATAAAAGTGTGAAAATTAATCGTAAGAAATTTATATTAGTTCAAGTTTGCTCTGTGTGGATTTATTGTTTATTGTTCTGTTTCAGTGATGTTCTTTGACATTTTGAATTTTCTGAAGGGAAAATATATCACCTACGGGGTCAAAGCCAGTTCCCCAATGGTATCAGCTGCAGCTTTTGCAAGAGACATATATACCCCTCGGGTCCCAGCAAGTTTTCACCAAGGTAGTAGGACCCAGCGATCCATTTCTCCCCTTTGCATACCTTGTTTATTTGTGTAGCCTTCCCTACAGATAATCAATATGGACTTGCTTAGCATTTCTTCTATTGGGTTATTATGAAATCAAACTAATCAAGAGTTCTAGACTTTGACAGGTTTTTCTTATTTGCTTTCATGTTACTATAGACAACTATGCCTATGGTCTTAAAGTTCTATCACACCACATGTAGTCACTTACATGTATGCTTACTTGGCATATGTAACTCTTAAGGTATTTACAACACCACTGGTCACTATATGATAAAAGCGTGAAAATTAATCGTAAGAAATTTATTTTAGTTCAAGTTTGCTCTGTGTGGATTTATTGTTCTGTTTAAGTGATGTTCTTTGACTAAATCTGAAGGGAAAAGATTTCACCTATGGGGTCAAAGCCTGTTCCCCAATGGTATCTGCTGCAGCTTTTGCAAGAGGCATATATACCCCTCGGGTCCCAGCAAGTTTTCACCAAGGTGGTCGGACCCAGCGATCCATTTCTCCCCTTTGCATACCTTGTTTATTCGTGTACCCTTCCTTACAGATAATCAATATGCACTTGCTTAGCATTTCTTCCATTGGGTTATTATGAAATCAAACTAATCAAGAGTTCTAGACTTTGACAGGTTCTTCTTATTTTATTTCATTTTACTATAGACAACTATGCCTAGGGTCTTGAAGTTCTATCACACCACATGTAGTCACTTACATTTATGCTTACTTGGCATATATAATTCTTTAGGTATTTACAACACCACTGGTCACTAAATGATAAAAGTGTGAAAATTAATTGTAAGAAGAAGTTTATATTAGTTCAAGTTTGCTCTGTGTGGATGTATTGTTCTGTTCCAGTGATGTTGTGTGACTAAATCTGAAGGGAAAAGATATCACCTATGGGGTCAAAGCCTGCTCCCCAATGGTTTCTGCTGACACTTTTGCAAGAGGCATATATACCCCTCGGGTCCCAGCAAGTTTTCACCAAGGTGGTAGGACCCAGCGATCCATTTCGGCCCTTTGCATACCTTGTTTATTCGTGTAGCCTGCCTTCCAGATAATCAATATGCACTTGCTTAGCATTTTATCCATTGGGTTATTATGGAATCAAACTAATCAAGAGTTCTAGACTTTGACAGGTTCTTCTTATTTGCTTTCATGTTACTATGGACAACTATGCCTAGGGTCTTGAAGTTCTATCACACCACATGTAGTCACTTACATGTATACTTACTTGACATATGTACTCTTTAGGTATTTACAACACCACTGGTCACTATATGATAAAAGTGTGAAAATTAATCGTAAGAAATTTATATTAGTTCAAGTTTGCTCTGTGTGGATTTATTGTTTATTGTTCTGTTTCAGTTATGTTCTTTGACATTTTGAATTTTCTGAAGGGAAAATATATCACCTACGGGGTCAAAGCCAGTTTCCCAATGGTATCAGCTGCAGCTTTTGAAAGAGACATATATACCCCTCGGGTCCCAGCAAGTTTTCACCAAGGTGGTAGGACCCAGCGATCCATTTCTCCCCTTTGCATACCTTGTTTATTCGTGTAGCCTTCCCTACAGATAATCAATATGCACTTGCTTAGCATTTCTTCCATTGGGTTATTATGAAATCAAACTAATCAAGAGTTCTAGACTTTGACAGGTTTTTCTTATTTGCTTTCATGTTACTATAGACAACTATGCCTAGGGTCTTGAAGTTCTATCACACCACATGTAGTCACTTACATGTATGCTTACTTGGCATATGTAACTCTTAAGGTATTTACAACACCACTGGTCACTATATGATAAAAGCGTGAAAATTAATTGTAAGAAATTTATTTTAGTTCAAGTTTGCTCTGTGTGGATTTATTGTTCTGTTTCAGTGATGTTCTGTGACTAAATCTGAAGGGAAAAGATATCACCTATGGGGTCAAAGCCTGCTCCCCAATGGTATCTGCTGACACTTTTGCAAGAGGCATATATACCCCTCGGGTCCCAGCAAGTTTTCACCAAGGTGGTAGGACCCAGCGATCCATTTCGGCCCTTTGCATACCTTGTATATTCGTGTAGCCTGCCTTCCAGATAATCAATATGCACTTGCTTAGCATTTTATCCATTGGGTTATTATGGAATCAAACTAATCAAGAGTTCTAGACTTTGACAGGTTCTTCTTATTTGCTTTCATGTTACTATAGACAACTATGCCTAGGGTCTTGAAGTTCTATCACACCACATGTAGCCACTTACATGTATGCTTACTTGACATATGTAACGCCTTAGGTATTTACAACACCACTGGTCACTATATGATAAAAGTGTGAAAATTAATCGTAAGAAATTTATATTAGTTCAAGTTTGCTCTGAGTAGATTTATTATTCTGTTTCAGTGATGTTGTGTGACTAAATCTGAAGGGAAAAGATATCACCTATGGGGTCAAAGCCTGCTCCCCAATGGTTTCTGCTGAGACTTTTGCAAGAGGCATATATACCCCTCGGGTCCCAGCAAGTTTTCACCAAGGTGGTAGGACCCAGCGATCCATTTCGGCCCTTTGCATACCTTGTTTATTCGTGTAGCCTGCCTTCCAGATAATCAATATGCACTTGCTTAGCATTTTATCCATTGGGTTATTATGGAATCAAACTAATCAAGAGTTCTAGACTTTGACAGGTTCTTCTTATTTGCTTTCATGTTACTATAGACAACTATGCCTAGGGTCTTGAAGTTCTATCACACCACATGTAGTCACTTACATGTATACTTACTTACTCTTTAGCCTGTTAAGCTTCACCAGTGCGTCGGCGCACTGAAGCGTTTTTTTTTTTATTTAGTTAAAAATTACTATCAGATTTAATGTTATACATTGACAAACTATACATCATTAAAAAGATACAAGACTCAAGTTTCAGTATTTGACCACTATTGTATTCTGAAAAACTTATAGTGACAGTTATGTCTTAATTTGTGTCAGGAGTTATGAAATGAAAAAATGAGTCGATACCTTTAATATGAATTATGACCGTCAGCCGCTTTCATTCATAAAAAAACTTCCGTGCTGTCGTCATGACAGCGATACACAAAACAACGTCCCTCAGGGCTTTAGCTCAAAAATGTGCAGATTTAGAGAAATATTGATATATTTTCATAAGTTTTCATCAGATTTCTATAGACAGGAATAATATTTATTGAATTTATGCCCAAATGCGTCGATGTAATCATTATGAGCGCTGGACGCTGTGATGTATTGTGTTTTCAATCCATACCAACAGCCTGAGGGCGCTACATTCACAATAATAGTCCATTTATGTAACATGAAGAAGAACCATGATCATGTGACAATCCAGGAAGTCTCGAACGCACACAAAGCTATCAGAGATCGTTGTTACATGCAGAAAAAAGACTTTCTGAAGACAATAAACATGATTGAAATGATATTTGGTTTACCTGTGTTCTTCAAATAATGTCAGGTATTTCCATAATAATAGATTATATTTATAATGTATTGCTAATCGATATAGACTTTATCATTGTGCAGAATAATAAAAAATATATATTTTATGTCTGATTTTTTAATCTGAAGCGAAATTATATCACAGAAGATTATTTAAAACACTCTACTTGCGTTATAAATTAAGTTTGAAGCACAAAAATGGTTTTAATCTCATAAATTGTCGTGTATTGATGGTGTGCTAAGCTAACATGCTAGCTAGCTCTAGGTGCACCTGCCACATGTTGCAGTTATCCTTTTATAATTTTTTTCTAAATATGCTTACTAAAATGTTTCATTATTCAAGCAGGGCATTTGATCCAGTTTTTAAATGTTAAGTAAGAACTTTGATAAAAGAAATTAGGGATTGAAACCCTATGAATAGCCAGTCGTTAGTAACTATAATGCAGACAAAAGAAATGTATATTTCGAGCCATAACCAGTCTGGAGAGGTGTTAATGTGTGCAGGGGGAGACTGAGACTGAATGGGGCTCGTTTGCACCACAAAACAATAGAGACAATATACTGGATAGATGGTTAGAAGATGGCAATAAACATCAGAGGCATCTTTAACGTCAAATCAAAATAAAGTCAACTGACATGGTCTTGAAAAACATGTAACTAAATACAGAGTTTTGGACTTATTATCTTCAGATTTTAAACATAAAATGTTTAGACATGTGGCTTTAGCTATAGTGCATTTCTAGATTGCTCCAGTGCCAACTTCAATTTTATTTTCATGAGGATGTTTCATAAAAATTAATTTCTAATAACTTTACAAAACTTTGAAGCTATTTATAACAATTTTTTTTCATTATGACAATAATTAATTCTACATTTACAATAAACTGCCAGGTGTCAGCTTTCAAATGAGATCATACTTGTGCTTTTAGTGCAAAGGGTTCATGAACTGTATCTGTTTAAGTTTGGGTATGTCATTTCTGGGGATTTTTCAAAAGTGGCGTTGCAGCTTAACAGGTTAGGTATTTACAACACCACTGGTCACTATATGATAAAAGTGTGAAAATTAATCGTAAGAAATTTATATTAGTTCAAGTTTGCTCTGTGTGGATTTATTGTTTATTGTTCTGTTTCAGTGATGTTCTTTGACATTTTGAATTTTCTGAAAGGAAAATATATCACCTACGGGGTCAAAGCCAGTTCCCCAATGGTATCAGCTGCAGCTTTTGCAAGAGACATATATACCCCTCGGGTCCCAGCAAGTTTTCACCAAGGTAGTAGGACCCAGCGATCCATTTCTCCCCTTTGCATACCTTGTTTATTTGTGTAGCCTTCCCTACAGATAATCAATATGCACTTGCTTAGCATTTCTTCTATTGGGTTATTATGAAATCAAACTAATCAAGAGTTCTAGACTTTGACAGGTTTTTCTTATTTGCTTTCATGTTACTATAGACAACTATGCCTATGGTCTTGAAGTTCTATCACACCACATGTAGTCACTTACATGTATGCTTACTTGGCATATGTAACTCTTAAGGTATTTTCAACACCACTGGTCACTATATGATAAAAGTGTGAAAATTAATCGTAAGAAATTTATATTAGTTCAAGTTTGCTCTGTGTAGATTTATTGTTCTGTTTCAGTGATGTTCTCTGACTAAATCTGAAGGGAAAAGATATCACCTATGGGGTCAAAGCCTGCTCCCCAATGGTTTCTGCTGACACTTTTGCAAGAGGCATATATACCCCTCGGGTCCCAGCAAGTTTTCACCAAGGTGGTAGGACCCAGCGATCCATTTCGGCCCTTTGCATACCTTGTTTATTCGTGTAGCCTGCCTTCCAGATAATCAATATGCACTTGCTTAGCATTTTATCCATTGGGTTATTATGGAATCAAACTAATCAAGAGTTCTAGACTTTGACAGGTTCTTCTTATTTGCTTTCATGTTACTATAGACAACTATGCCTAGGGTCTTGAAGTTCTATCACACCACATGTAGTCACTTACATGTATGCTTACTTGACATATGTAACTCCTTAGGTATTTACAACACCACTGGTCACTATATGATAAAAGTGTGAAAATTAATCGTAAGAAATTTATATTAGTTCAAGTTTGCTCTGTGTAGATTTATTGTTCTGTTTCAGTGATGTTCTGTGATTAAATCTGAAGGGAAAAGATATCACCTATGGGGTCAAAGCCTGCTCCCCAATGGTTTCTGCTGAAGCTTTTGCAAGAGGCATATATACCCCTCGGGTCCCAGCAAGTTTTCACCAAGGTGGTAGGACCCAGCGATCCATTTCTCCCCTTTGCATACCTTGTTTATTCGTGTAGCCTTCCCTACAGATAATCAATATGCACTTGCTTAGCATTTCTTCTATTGGGTTATTATGAAATCAAACTAATCAAGAGTTCTAGACTTTGACAGGTTTTTCTTATTTGCTTTCATGTTACTATAGACAACTATGCCTAGGGTCTTGAAGTTCTATCACACCACATGTAGTCACTTACATGTATACTTACTTGACATATGTACTCTTTAGGTATTTACAACACCACTGGTCACTATATGATAAAAGTGTGAAAATTAATCGTAAGAAATTTATATTAGTTCAAGTTTGCTCTGTGTGGATTTATTGTTTATTGTTCTGTTTCAGTTATGTTCTTTGACATTTTGAATTTTCTGAAGGGAAAATATATCACCTACGGGGTCAAAGCCAGTTTCCCAATGGTATCAGCTGCAGCTTTTGAAAGAGACATATATACCCCTCGGGTCCCAGCAAGTTTTCACCAAGGTGGTAGGACCCAGCGATCCATTTCTCCCCTTTGCATACCTTGTTTATTCGTGTAGCCTTCCCTACAGATAATCAATATGCACTTGCTTAGCATTTCTTCTATTGGGTTATTATGAAATCAAACTAATCAAGAGTTCTAGACTTTGACAGGTTTTTCTTATTTGCTTTCATGTTACTATAGACAACTATGCCTATGGTCTTGAAGTTCTATCACACCACATGTAGTCACTTACATGTATGCTTACTTGGCATATGTAACTCTTAAGGTATTTTCAACACCACTGGTCACTATATGATAAAAGTGTGAAAATTAATCGTAAGAAATTTATATTAGTTCAAGTTTGCTCTGTGTAGATTTATTGTTCTGTTTCAGTGATGTTCTCTGACTAAATCTGAAGGGAAAAGATATCACCTATGGGGTCAAAGCCTGCTCCCCAATGGTTTCTGCTGACACTTTTGCAAGAGGCATATATACCCCTCGGGTCCCAGCAAGTTTTCACCAAGGTGGTAGGACCCAGCGATCCATTTCGGCCCTTTGCATACCTTGTTTATTCGTGTAGCCTGCCTTCCAGATAATCAATATGCACTTGCTTAGCATTTTATCCATTGGGTTATTATGGAATCAAACTAATCAAGAGTTCTAGACTTTGACAGGTTCTTCTTATTTGCTTTCATGTTACTATAGACAACTATGCCTAGGGTCTTGAAGTTCTATCACACCACATGTAGTCACTTACATGTATGCTTACTTGACATATGTAACTCCTTAGGTATTTACAACACCACTGGTCACTATATGATAAAAGTGTGAAAATTAATCGTAAGAAATTTATATTAGTTCAAGTTTGCTCTGTGTAGATTTATTGTTCTGTTTCAGTGATGTTCTGTGATTAAATCTGAAGGGAAAAGATATCACCTATGGGGTCAAAGCCTGCTCCCCAATGGTTTCTGCTGAAGCTTTTGCAAGAGGCATATATACCCCTCGGGTCCCAGCAAGTTTTCACCAAGGTGGTAGGACCCAGCGATCCATTTCTCCCCTTTGCATACCTTGTTTATTCGTGTAGCCTTCCCTACAGATAATCAATATGCACTTGCTTAGCATTTCTTCTATTGGGTTATTATGAAATCAAACTAATCAAGAGTTCTAGACTTTGACAGGTTTTTCTTATTTGCTTTCATGTTACTATAGACAACTATGCCTAGGGTCTTGAAGTTCTATCACACCACATGTAGTCACTTACATGTATACTTACTTGACATATGTACTCTTTAGGTATTTACAACACCACTGGTCACTATATGATAAAAGTGTGAAAATTAATCGTAAGAAATTTATATTAGTTCAAGTTTGCTCTGTGTGGATTTATTGTTTATTGTTCTGTTTCAGTTATGTTCTTTGACATTTTGAATTTTCTGAAGGGAAAATATATCACCTACGGGGTCAAAGCCAGTTTCCCAATGGTATCAGCTGCAGCTTTTGAAAGAGACATATATACCCCTCGGGTCCCAGCAAGTTTTCACCAAGGTGGTAGGACCCAGCGATCCATTTCTCCCCTTTGCATACCTTGTTTATTCGTGTAGCCTTCCCTACAGATAATCAATATGCACTTGCTTAGCATTTCTTCCATTGGGTTATTATGAAATCAAACTAATCAAGAGTTCTAGACTTTGACAGGTTTTTCTTATTTGCTTTCATGTTACTATAGACAACTATGCCTAGGGTCTTGAAGTTCTATCACACCACATGTAGTCACTTACATGTATGCTTACTTGGCATATGTAACTCTTAAGGTATTTACAACACCACTGGTCACTATATGATAAAAGCGTGAAAATTAATTGTAAGAAATTTATTTTAGTTCAAGTTTGCTCTGTGTGGATTTATTGTTCTGTTTCAGTGATGTTCTGTGACTAAATCTGAAGGGAAAAGATATCACCTATGGGGTCAAAGCCTGCTCCCCAATGGTATCTGCTGACACTTTTGCAAGAGGCATATATACCCCTCGGGTCCCAGCAAGTTTTCACCAAGGTGGTAGGACCCAGCGATCCATTTCGGCCCTTTGCATACCTTGTATATTCGTGTAGCCTGCCTTCCAGATAATCAATATGCACTTGCTTAGCATTTTATCCATTGGGTTATTATGGAATCAAACTAATCAAGAGTTCTAGACTTTGACAGGTTCTTCTTATTTGCTTTCATGTTACTATAGACAACTATGCCTAGGGTCTTGAAGTTCTATCACACCACATGTAGTCACTTACATGTATACTTACTTACTCTTTAGGTATTTACAACACCACTGGTCACTATATGATAAAAGTGTGAAAATTAATCGTAAGAAATTTATATTAGTTCAAGTTTGCTCTGTGTGGATTTATTGTTTATTGTTCTGTTTCAGTGATGTTCTTTGACATTTTGAATTTTCTGAAAGGAAAATATATCACCTACGGGGTCAAAGCCAGTTCCCCAATGGTATCAGCTGCAGCTTTTGCAAGAGACATATATACCCCTCGGGTCCCAGCAAGTTTTCACCAAGGTAGTAGGACCCAGCGATCCATTTCTCCCCTTTGCATACCTTGTTTATTTGTGTAGCCTTCCCTACAGATAATCAATATGCACTTGCTTAGCATTTCTTCTATTGGGTTATTATGAAATCAAACTAATCAAGAGTTCTAGACTTTGACAGGTTTTTCTTATTTGCTTTCATGTTACTATAGACCAGTGGTTTTCAAACCCTGGGTCGCGACCCTCGGGTGGGTCGCGAGACTTAAAAAATGGGTCGCCAGGATGATTTAAGGAAAATATAATTAAATTAAAAAACTAAATTTGTTTTCATAAAATCATAGTCTATAAGCCTATGTAAAAGAAACACACGCAACATGGCTATTTAAACAATTAATAGATTAATAAAACGAAAGAAAAAACTGACAGCATACTGCTGAGTTTGGTTCATTTCTGGAAGGCGCGCTGCCTCACAAACAAAGTTGACGGAAAGGAAACCGAGACGGCAGTTTGTTTGTTTTCTTTATTTTACAAAAGCACAATGTTGTGTTTTATTGCGAGTGTACACAAATATAAATAAATACTTCAGTTTCAAATGATGTCCTGAACAAAATAACGGAGTATTTCTATGATTCCATCGTGCCGGTGGCGCCTCACACGCACACAACATATTCCAGCACTGCAATCTTGACATCGCAGCCGGTTCATTATCAAAATAAAATGGTCAACCTCACATAAAAATTACACGGCTCTGTTTAAATAGTCAATATAGCCTACAATTCGTGCCATTCAGCGTAAGCACCGCTCCACTGTGATGTTACAAAGCACATTTTTGCGCATCTGAAGAGGGTGATTTTCTGAAGAGGGATCGATATTGGAACGTGAGTGAAGTACAAAGAAGCCCACGAGCGTAACTTCTTATGGGGACATGTCCTCCCCACTTTTCAAAATCCAAAATCCCGTTTGCTATTTGTTTATATAGTGTGCACACGATGTTCCCGGACGCGGACGCGCGCGCATCGACATAGGCTCGGTCCTGCTCCTCCGTGGTATCGCGGTTGCGGCACAGGCGATGAAACGCCAGAAACAACAACAGGTGACTAAGCTATCGTTATATTATCCCGCTCTTATTCATGCAAATGCTTTTTCATGCGCGACAAGACAAAAGAGAACGCGCTGTCAGTGATCCTGACACACACAAACACAAACACAAACCCACAGATAGACGCGCGCCAGTATCAAGTTCTCTTTCGCGCTAGAACGAACAACACACATGCCAAAATGTCCGTTTTGTCGAGTATCCTCACAAGAACAGTCTTAAACGAGTTAAATTAAATCTTAAATTAAAGTAAAGAGTAGTGAGAGAATGGGATGCGTGAGATCGTCAGCTGTGGCTGGTCCTAAAGTGGCAGCAGCTAATTCTCTGAGAAAATTACTAACTGCTCTTGACTAAAGAATGTTTGTAGCTTTAATAAGGATTTATCTATATTTAGTTTATAATTTATGCAGTGCAGAATGTTTTGATAACCTTATTCAATTTCTGTATATTGCATACCTGTTAGACAGGAAAGGCAGGTAATGACATTTATAATGGGTTTATGTAAGGTTTGTTTTAAGTTCACTTAAATTAAAGTTTTTATATTTTTTGAAGCCTAATAAATATTTAAAATTTGGGGGGATAATCATTTTCATTTTTTCTTAGAAGCCTATAATAAATAATAGTTTAGCATCCAAATAAATCGCGAATATGGAAAAAAAAATGTATTCGAATGAGAGAGTTAGGCTACATGAGCCCAACGCCGCTTACTTTCACTTTCGCTTTAAATTATTTCGCTTTGGCTTGTTTATATATATTTTTTTCATTCTTGTTCTGTTCTGAATATAATTAAATTTAAAGGATTTGTTGTGGAATATTAAGCATACAGCAAACGATAGTAGGCTATATTAATTGGTTAAAATTCTTACAATGGTTAATGGTTACCCGGTTAATTAGTATCCCTGTAGCTTTAGCTATAGATCAAAAGAGTGCAGAATCAACTTTGCGTTGCGATCGCGTCACGGATAAGCCACTGCACGTGCATCATCAAAAGCGGTTGTTAACAAAAGGCTTAAGAATGGGCCTATATAGGCCTATGGGTCGCGTCAATTTAAAAAAAAAAAAAAAGGGTCGCTCTTGAAAAAGTTTGAAAACCACTGCTATAGACAACTATGCCTATGGTCTTGAAGTTCTATCACACCACATGTAGTCACTTACATGTATGCTTACTTGGCATATGTAACTCTTAAGGTATTTTCAACACCACTGGTCACTATATGATAAAAGCGTGAAAATTAATCGTAAGAAATTTATTTTAGTTCAAGTTTGCTCTGTGTGGATGTATTGTTCTGTTCCAGTGATGTTCTTTGACTAAATCTGAAGGGAAAAGATATCACCTACGGGGTCAAAGCCTGTTCCCCAATGGTATCTGCTGAAGCTTTTGCAAGAGGCATATATACCCCTCGGGTCCCAGCAAGTTTTCACCAAGGTGGTAGGACCCAGCGATCCATTTCGGCCCTTTGCATACCTTGTTTATTCGTGTAGCCTGCCTTCCAGATAATCAATATGCACTTGCTTAGCATTTTATCCATTGGGTTATTATGGAATTAAACTAATCAAGAGTTCTAGACTTTGACAGGTTCTTCTTATTTGCTTTCATGTTACTATAGACAACTATGCCTAGGGTCTTGAAGTTCTATCACACCACATGTAGTCACTTACATGTATGCTTACTTGACATATGTAACGCCTTAGGTATTTACAACACCACTGGTCACTATATGATAAAAGTGTGAAAATTAATCGTAAGAAATTTATATTAGTTCAAGTTTGCTCTGTGTAGATTTATTGTTCTGTTTCAGTGATGTTCTGTGACTAAATCTGAAGGGAAAAGATATCACCTATGGGGTCAAAGCCTGCTCCCCAATGGTTTCTGCTGACACTTTTGCAAGAGGCATATATACCCCTCGGGTCCCAGCAAGTTTTCATCAAGGTGGTAGGACCCAGCGATCCATTTCGGTCCTTTGCATACCTTGTTTATTCGTGTAGCCTGCCTTCCAGATAATCAATATGCACTTGCTTAGCATTTTATCCATTGGGTTATTATGGAATCAAACTAATCAAGAGTTCTAGACTTTGACAGGTTCTTCTTATTTGCTTTCATGTTACTATAGACAACTATGCCTAGGGTCTTGAAGTTCTATCACACCACATGTAGTCACTTACATGTATGCTTACTTGACATATGTAACGCCTTAGGTATTTACAACACCACTGGTCACTATATGATAAAAGTGTGAAAATTAATCGTAAGAAATTTATATTAGTTCAAGTTTGCTCTGTGTGGATTTATTGTTTATTGTTCTGTTTCAGTGATGTTCTTTGACATTTTGAATTTTCTGAAGGGAAAATATATCACCTATGGGGTCAAAGCCTGTTCCCCAATGGTATCAGCTGCAGCTTTTGCAAGAGGCATATATACCACTCGGGTCCCAGCAAGTTTTCACCAAGGTGGTCGGACCCAGCGATCCATTTCTCGACATATGTAACGCCTTAGGTATTTACAACACCACTGGTCACTATATGATAAAAGTGTGAAAATTAATCGTAAGAAATTTATATTAGTTCAAGTTTGCTCTGTGTAGATTTATTGTTCTGTTTCAGTGATGTTCTGTGACTAAATCTGAAGGGAAAAGATATCACCTTTGGGGTCAAAGCCTGCTCCCCAATGGTTTCTGCTGACACTTTTGCAAGAGGCATATATACCCCTCGGGTCCCAGCAAGTTTTCACCAAGGTGGTAGGACCCAGCGATCCATTTCGGCCCTTTGCATACCTTGTTTATTCGTGTAGCCTGCCTTCCAGATAATCAATATGCACTTGCTTAGCATTTTATCCATTGGGTTATTATGGAATCAAACTAATCAAGAGTTCTAGACTTTGACAGGTTCTTCTTATTTGCTTTCATGTTACTATAGACAACTATGCCTAGGGTCTTGAAGTTCTATCACACCACATGTAGTCACTTACATGTATGCTTACTTGACATATGTAACTCCTTAGGTATTTACAACACCACTGGTCACTATATGATAAAAGTGTGAAAATTAATCGTAAGAAATTTATATTAGTTCAAGTTTGCTCTGTGTAGATTTATTGTTCTGTTTCAGTGATGTTCTCTGACTAAATCTGAAGGGAAAAGATATCACCTATGGGGTCAAAGCCTGCTCCCCAATGGTTTCTGCTGACACTTTTGCAAGAGGCATATATACCCCTCGGGTCCCAGCAAGTTTTGACCAAGGTGGTAGGACCCAGCGATCCATTTCGGCCCTTTGCATACCTTGTTTATTCGTGTAGCCTGCCTTCCAGATAATCAATATGCACTTGCTTAGCATTTTATCCATTGGGTTATTATGGAATCAAACTAATCAAGAGTTCTAGACTTTGACAGGTTCTTCTTATTTGCTTTCATGTTACTATGGACAACTATGCCTAGGGTCTTGAAGTTCTATCACACCACATGTAGTCACTTACATGTATACTTACTTGACATATGTACTCTTTAGGTATTTACAACACCACTGGTCACTATATGATAAAAGTGTGAAAATTAATCGTAAGAAATTTATATTAGTTCAAGTTTGCTCTGTGTGGATTTATTGTTTATTGTTCTGTTTCAGTTATGTTCTTTGACATTTTGAATTTTCTGAAGGGAAAATATATCACCTACGGGGTCAAAGCCAGTTTCCCAATGGTATCAGCTGCAGCTTTTGAAAGAGACATATATACCCCTCGGGTCCCAGCAAGTTTTCACCAAGGTAGTAGGACCCAGCGATCCATTTCTCCCCTTTGCATACCTTGTTTATTCGTGTAGCCTTCCCTACAGATAATCAATATGCACTTGCTTAGCATTTCTTCCATTGGGTTATTATGAAATCAAACTAATCAAGAGTTCTAGACTTTGACAGGTTTTTCTTATTTGCTTTCATGTTACTATAGACAACTATGCCTAGGGTCTTGAAGTTCTATCACACCACATGTAGTCACTTACATGTATGCTTACTTGGCATATGTAACTCTTAAGGTATTTACAACACCACTGGTCACTATATGATAAAAGCGTGAAAATTAATTGTAAGAAATTTATTTTAGTTCAAGTTTGCTCTGTGTGGATTTATTGTTCTGTTTCAGTGATGTTCTGTGACTAAATCTGAAGGGAAAAGATATCACCTATGGGGTCAAAGCCTGCTCCCCAATGGTATCTGCTGACACTTTTGCAAGAGGCATATATACCCCTCGGGTCCCAGCAAGTTTTCACCAAGGTGGTAGGACCCAGCGATCCATTTCGGCCCTTTGCATACCTTGTATATTCGTGTAGCCTGCCTTCCAGATAATCAATATGCACTTGCTTAGCATTTTATCCATTGGGTTATTATGGAATCAAACTAATCAAGAGTTCTAGACTTTGACAGGTTCTTCTTATTTGCTTTCATGTTACTATAGACAACTATGCCTAGGGTCTTGAAGTTCTATCACACCACATGTAGTCACTTACATGTATACTTACTTACTCTTTAGGTATTTTCAACACCACTGGTCACTATATGATAAAAGCGTGAAAATTAATCGTAAGAAATTTATTTTAGTTCAAGTTTGCTCTGTGTGGATGTATTGTTCTGTTCCAGTGATGTTCTTTGACTAAATCTGAAGGGAAAAGATATCACCTACGGGGTCAAAGCCTGTTCCCCAATGGTATCTGCTGAAGCTTTTGCAAGAGGCATATATACCCCTCGGGTCCCAGCAAGTTTTCACCAAGGTGGTAGGACCCAGCGATCCATTTCGGCCCTTTGCATACCTTGTTTATTCGTGTAGCCTGCCTTCCAGATAATCAATATGCACTTGCTTAGCATTTTATCCATTGGGTTATTATGGAATTAAACTAATCAAGAGTTCTAGACTTTGACAGGTTCTTCTTATTTGCTTTCATGTTACTATAGACAACTATGCCTAGGGTCTTGAAGTTCTATCACACCACATGTAGTCACTTACATGTATGCTTACTTGACATATGTAACGCCTTAGGTATTTACAACACCACTGGTCACTATATGATAAAAGTGTGAAAATTAATCGTAAGAAATTTATATTAGTTCAAGTTTGCTCTGTGTAGATTTATTGTTCTGTTTCAGTGATGTTCTGTGACTAAATCTGAAGGGAAAAGATATCACCTATGGGGTCAAAGCCTGCTCCCCAATGGTTTCTGCTGACACTTTTGCAAGAGGCATATATACCCCTCGGGTCCCAGCAAGTTTTCATCAAGGTGGTAGGACCCAGCGATCCATTTCGGTCCTTTGCATACCTTGTTTATTCGTGTAGCCTGCCTTCCAGATAATCAATATGCACTTGCTTAGCATTTTATCCATTGGGTTATTATGGAATCAAACTAATCAAGAGTTCTAGACTTTGACAGGTTCTTCTTATTTGCTTTCATGTTACTATAGACAACTATGCCTAGGGTCTTGAAGTTCTATCACACCACATGTAGTCACTTACATGTATGCTTACTTGACATATGTAACGCCTTAGGTATTTACAACACCACTGGTCACTATATGATAAAAGTGTGAAAATTAATCGTAAGAAATTTATATTAGTTCAAGTTTGCTCTGTGTGGATTTATTGTTTATTGTTCTGTTTCAGTGATGTTCTTTGACATTTTGAATTTTCTGAAGGGAAAATATATCACCTATGGGGTCAAAGCCTGTTCCCCAATGGTATCAGCTGCAGCTTTTGCAAGAGGCATATATACCACTCGGGTCCCAGCAAGTTTTCACCAAGGTGGTCGGACCCAGCGATCCATTTCTCGACATATGTAACGCCTTAGGTATTTACAACACCACTGGTCACTATATGATAAAAGTGTGAAAATTAATCGTAAGAAATTTATATTAGTTCAAGTTTGCTCTGTGTAGATTTATTGTTCTGTTTCAGTGATGTTCTGTGACTAAATCTGAAGGGAAAAGATATCACCTTTGGGGTCAAAGCCTGCTCCCCAATGGTTTCTGCTGACACTTTTGCAAGAGGCATATATACCCCTCGGGTCCCAGCAAGTTTTCACCAAGGTGGTAGGACCCAGCGATCCATTTCGGCCCTTTGCATACCTTGTTTATTCGTGTAGCCTGCCTTTCAGATAATCAATATGCACTTGCTTAGCATTTTATCCATTGGGTTATTATGGAATCAAACTAATCAAGAGTTCTAGACTTTGACAGGTTCTTCTTATTTGCTTTCATGTTACTATGGACAACTATGCCTAGGGTCTTGAAGTTCTATCACACCACATGTAGTCACTTACATGTATACTTACTTGACATATGTACTCTTTAGGTATTTACAACACCACTGGTCACTATATGATAAAAGTGTGAAAATTAATCGTAAGAAATTTATATTAGTTCAAGTTTGCTCTGTGTGGATTTATTGTTTATTGTTCTGTTTCAGTTATGTTCTTTGACATTTTGAATTTTCTGAAGGGAAAATATATCACCTACGGGGTCAAAGCCAGTTTCCCAATGGTATCAGCTGCAGCTTTTGAAAGAGACATATATACCCCTCGGGTCCCAGCAAGTTTTCACCAAGGTAGTAGGACCCAGCGATCCATTTCTCCCCTTTGCATACCTTGTTTATTCGTGTAGCCTTCCCTACAGATAATCAATATGCACTTGCTTAGCATTTCTTCCATTGGGTTATTATGAAATCAAACTAATCAAGAGTTCTAGACTTTGACAGGTTTTTCTTATTTGCTTTCATGTTACTATAGACAACTATGCCTAGGGTCTTGAAGTTCTATCACACCACATGTAGTCACTTACATGTATGCTTACTTGGCATATGTAACTCTTAAGGTATTTACAACACCACTGGTCACTATATGATAAAAGCGTGAAAATTAATTGTAAGAAATTTATTTTAGTTCAAGTTTGCTCTGTGTGGATTTATTGTTCTGTTTCAGTGATGTTCTGTGACTAAATCTGAAGGGAAAAGATATCACCTATGGGGTCAAAGCCTGCTCCCCAATGGTATCTGCTGACACTTTTGCAAGAGGCATATATACCCCTCGGGTCCCAGCAAGTTTTCACCAAGGTGGTAGGACCCAGCGATCCATTTCGGCCCTTTGCATACCTTGTATATTCGTGTAGCCTGCCTTCCAGATAATCAATATGCACTTGCTTAGCATTTTATCCATTGGGTTATTATGGAATCAAACTAATCAAGAGTTCTAGACTTTGACAGGTTCTTCTTATTTGCTTTCATGTTACTATAGACAACTATGCCTAGGGTCTTGAAGTTCTATCACACCACATGTAGTCACTTACATGTATACTTACTTACTCTTTAGGTATTTTCAACACCACTGGTCACTATATGATAAAAGCGTGAAAATTAATCGTAAGAAATTTATTTTAGTTCAAGTTTGCTCTGTGTGGATGTATTGTTCTGTTCCAGTGATGTTCTTTGACTAAATCTGAAGGGAAAAGATATCACCTACGGGGTCAAAGCCTGTTCCCCAATGGTATCTGCTGAAGCTTTTGCAAGAGGCATATATACCCCTCGGGTCCCAGCAAGTTTTCACCAAGGTGGTAGGACCCAGCGATCCATTTCGGCCCTTTGCATACCTTGTTTATTCGTGTAGCCTGCCTTCCAGATAATCAATATGCACTTGCTTAGCATTTTATCCATTGGGTTATTATGACCGCCGCTAGCGTAGCTAGCGAAAGCGGTCATATAGGGATTGTCAAAGTTTTTTTTTTTTTTTTTTCCCGTCACCTTACTGAATTTTTCGTCAACGATACCAGGGACACCGAAGCACCGGGGAACATGAAATTTGGTGGGCATGTAGCCCCACTAGACTTCTAAGGAAAAATTTCGTTTGGTCCCCGGGGGCCACTCCCCCCCCGCGCTGGGCCCCCCCAAACCCCAAAAAATGCAGTTTTTCCTAAATAACTACCTGAACCGTGGCACCGAGGATGAAGAAATTTTTATGGTATGTTGGTCTACTAGACTTTTACGGAAAAATTTCGTTTGGTCCCCGGGGGCCACTTCCCCCCCCGCGCTGGGGCCCCCGTAAATTTTTCGTCAACGATACCAGGGACACCGAAACACCGGGGAACATGAAATTTGGTGGGCATGTAGCCCCACTAGACTTTTAAGGAAAAATTTCGTTTGGTCCCCGGGGGCCACTCCCCCCCCGCGCTGGGCCCCCCCAAACCCCAAAAAATGCAGTTTTTCCTAAATAACTACCTGAACCGTGGCACCGAGGATGAAGAAATTTTTATGGTATGTTGGTCTACTAGACTTTTACGGAAAAATTTCGTTTGGTCCCCGGGGGCCACTTCCCCCCCCGCGCTGGGGCCCCCGTAAATTTTTCGTCAACGATACCAGGGACACCGAAACACCAGGGAACATGAAATTTGGTGGGCATGTAGCCCCACTAGACTTCTAAGGAAAAATTTCGTTTGGTCCCCGGGGGCCACTCCCCCCCCGCACTGGGCCCCCCCAAACCCCAAAAAATGCAGTTTTTCCTAAATAACTACCTGAACCGTGGCACCGAGGATGAAGAAATTTTTATGGTATGTTGGTCTACTAGACTTTTACGGAAAAATTTCGTTTGGTCCCCGGGGGCCACTTCCCCCCCCGCGCTGGGGCCCCCGTAAATTTTTCGTCAACGATACCAGGGACACCGAAGCACCGGGGAACATGAAATTTGGTGGGCATGTAGCCCCACTAGACTTCTAAGGAAAAATTTCGTTTGGTCCCCGGGGGCCACTCCCCCCCCGCGCTGGGCCCCCCCAAACCCCAAAAAATGCAGTTTTTCCTAAATAACTACCTGAACCGTGGCACCGAGGATGAAGAAATTTTTATGGTATGTTGGTCTACTAGACTTTTACGGAAAAATTTCGTTTGGTCCCCGGGGGCCACTTCCCCCCCCCGCGCTGGGGCCCCCGTAAATTTTTCGTCAACGATACCAGGGACACCGAAACACCGGGGAACATGAAATTTGGTGGGCATGTAGCCCCACTATAGCCTGGTTCTACCAGACTCTCGTACATTTCATTTGTACAGAGAGTCTGGAATCTCTCCATTGAGAAACGTTTACTTCCTTGTAGGCGGGTTCTCTGTTAAAGTTCAAAACTATTGGATCTGCCCAGAGTCACTCAGGATCTGCCATAGCCAATCGCTAACGTGTGGTCGTGACGTATGTCATGCGCCGAAACCGGCCGGAAACATTTACAAATTCAAAATGTATAAGGACAGTGATGTATTCAGTCAACTGTCGAAGCTGGGTCTAATCATTAACAATACGCCGCTGCGGTCGTTTCGGATCTGCCGCAAATGCTGTACAGTGATCACCGGCTACTGCGCGATACGGAAACAACTTTTCTGCCTCCTTCACTTGGTCCTCCATTAGTGCAACAAGAGGGGAGAAGACAACAACTATCGGCTTTGCATCCCTATCGTTCGCCTTAGCTAACACATTCACCACTAGAACTGCCAGTCATTTTTACCGTTTTGAATTTTATATCTGCAATAACTTTGTTGAAAAAATAAATACAATCCTGCTGGTACCTGACTTTTCCTAAAAGTGTCTGTATTTTCATTTAAAATGTTTTTCATATAAATTACCTATGTAAATTACACATAAAGCAAAAAACAAAAAAAACAAATGAACATATTTACCTATTTCGGCCATAAACGGTCATATTGACCGCACTGAATTTCGCGGTATTATTATACCAATATAGGCTACGCAACAATAAAATGTGGTAAAAAATACACTAACATATTCAACAACAAATCATTTAAATGTAATGATATTCAGAACAGAACAAGAATGAAAAAATAACTAAAGCCAAAATGAAATGCTTTATACGCGAAAGTGAAAGTAAGCGGCGTTGGGCTCACGTAACTCTCTAATTAGAATCAAAATGTTTCAACATTTGCGATGTATTTGGATGCTAAACTATTCTTTATCATATAGGCTTTGAACTTCACTCACGTTCCAATATCGACGGAAAAAATCATCCTCTTCACACGCATAAAATGGTACGAATTGTAGCCTACCAGTACTGAGAAACAGAGCAGTGGAATTTTTATATGTTAGGTTGACTATTTTATTATTATATTTTATTATGGCTATAATGAACAGGCTGCAATGCTGGAATATGGTGTGTGTGTCGGCGGGCGCGATCGAACAGTGGAAACATGAAAACATCTCCGTCATTTTGTTCAGGGCATCTACGAATATTATTTATTTATAAATTATAATTAAACTTGTTTAAATGTACAGTTTGGTGTTGTTTTGTTTTTAAAAGACATCCTAATACAATAAATGCATTAATCTCTCAATTGGGGATTTATCATTAAAGATACAGAGTTTTGAATAGCGATCAAAATGACCGCTTGTGGCAGTTCTAGTAGTTATGGAATTCTGGCACTTCTAGTGCTGAGTGAGCTGGAAAATCAAACTTTTCCCGAACCCCGTGGGGAGGAGGGCCACAACATCATGGCCACCAACAAAACTTAGCAAACATTGTTCTTGCTCCGGCTTTAACTTCTGTATATTCGGCAGTTTTGCAACAACGGACCGAATAGCTTTTCTCACATCTTTCTCCGCTGCCATTACTCCAACTCAAACTGACGCACTACATCAACGTCATCGTTCTCAGCCACTCCCTCTGTTCGCTGATTGGTCCTACAAAAAATTGATTTCTGGAAACCTAAGAATATACAGCAGTCCCAGACGTAGTACTGAAGGAAAATGAAATTGAGCGGAAGTACGTAGGAGGGCGGAGCCAGGCTAGCCCCACTAGACTTCTAAGGAAAAATTTTGTTTGGTCCCCGGGGGCCACTCCCCCCCCGCGCTGGGCCCCCCCAAACCCCAAAAAATGCAGTTTTTCCTAAATAACTACCTGAACCGTGGCACCGAGGATGAAGAAATTTTTATGGTATGTTGGTCTACTAGACTTTTACGGAAAAATTTCGTTTGGTCCCCGGGGGCCACTTCCCCCCCCCCCGCGCTGGGGCCCCCTTAAATTTTTCGTCAACGATACCAGGGACACCGAAACACCGGGGAACATGAAATTTGATGGGCATGTAGCCCCACTAGACTTCTAAGGAAAAATTTCGTTTGGTCCCCGGGGGCCACTCCCCCCCCGCGCTGGGCCCCCCTTAACCCCAAAAAATGCAGTTTTTCCTAAATAACTACCTGAACCGTGGCACCGAGGATGAAGAAATTTTTATGGTATGTTGGTCTACTAGACTTTTACGGAAAAATTTCGTTTGGTCCCCGGGGGCCACTTCCCCCCCCGCGCTGGGGCCCCCGTAAATTTTTCGTCAACGATACCAGGGACACTGAAGCACTGGGGAACATGAAATTTGGTGGGCATGTAGCCCCACTAGACTTCTACGGAAAAATTTCGTTTGGTCCCCGGGGGCCACTCCCCCCCAGCGCTGGGCCCCCCCAAACCCCAAAAAATTCAGTTTTTCCTAAATAACTACCTGAACCGTGGCACCGAGGATGAAGAAATTTTTATGGTATGTTGGTCTACTAGACTTTTACGGAAAAATTTCGTTTGGTCCCCGGAGGCCACTTCCCCCCCCCCCGCGCTGGGGCCCCCGTAAATTTTTCGTCAACGATACCAGGGACACCGAAACACCGGGGAACATGAAATTTGGTGGGCATGTAGCCCCACTAGACTTCTACGGAAAAATTTCGTTTGGTCCCCGGGGGCCACTCCCCCCCCCGCGCTGGGCCCCCCTTAACCCAAAAAAAATGCAGTTTTTCCTAAATAACTACCTGAACCGTGGCACCGAGGATGAAGAAATTTTTATGGTATGTTTGTCTACTAGACTTTTACGGAAAAATTTTGTTTGGTCCCCGGGGGCCACTCCCCCCCCCCCCGTGCTGGGGCCCCCGTAAATTTTTCGTCAACGATACCAGGGACACCGAAGCACCGGGGAACATGAAATTTGGTGGGCATGTAGCCCCACTAGACTTCTACGGAAAAATTTTGTTTGGTCCCCGGGGGCCACTCCCCCCCCGCGCTGGCCCCCCCCAAAACCAAAAAAATGCAGTTTTTCCTAAATAACTACCTGAACCGTGGCACCGAGGATGAAGAAATTTTTATGGTATGTTGGTCTACTAGACTTTTACGGAAAAATTTCGTTTGGTCCCCGGAGGCCACTTCCCCCCCCCGCGCTGGGGCCCCCGTAAATTTTTCGTCAACGATACCAGGGACACCGAAACACCGGGGAACATGAAATTTGGTGGGCATGTAGCCCCACTAGACTTTTACGGAAAAATTTTGTTTGGTCCCCGGGGGCCACTCCCCCCCCCGCGCTGGGCCCCCCTTAACCCAAAAAAATGCAGTTTTTCCTAAATAACTACCTGAACCGTGGCACCGAGGATGAAGAAATTTTTATGGTATGTTCGTCTACTAGACTTTTACGGAAAAATTTCGTTTGGTCCCCGGGGGCCACTCCCCCCCCCGCGCTGGGGCCCCCGTAAATTTTTCGTCAACGATACCAGGGACACCGAAGCACCGGGGAACATGAAATTTGGTGGGCATGTAGCCCCACTAGACTTCTACGGAAAAATTTCGTTTGGTCCCCGGGGGCCACTCCCCCCGCGCGCTGGGCCCCCCCAAAACCAAAAAAATGCAGTTTTTCCTAAATAACTACCTGAACCGTGGCACCGAGGATGAAGAAATTTTTATGGTATGTTGGTCTACTAGACTTTTACGGAAAATTTTTGTTTGGTCCCCGGGGGCCACTTCCCCCCCCGCGCTGGGGCCCCCGTAAATTTTTCGTCAACGATACCAGGGACACCGAAGCACCGGGGAATATGAAATTTGGTGGGCATGTAGCCCCACTACACTTCTACGGAAAAATTTCGTTTGGTCCCCGGGGGCCACTCCCCCCCCGCGCCCCCCCAAACCCCAAAAAATGCAGTTTTTCCTAAATAACTACCTGAACCGTGGCACCGAGGATGAAGAAATTTTTATGGTATGTTGGTCTACTAGACTTTTATGGAAAAATTTAGTTTGGTCCCCGGGGGCCACTTCCCCCCCCCCTGCGCTGGGGCCCCCGTAAATTTTTCGTCAACGATACCAGGGACACCGAAACACCGGGGAACATGAAATTTGGTGAGCATGTAGCCCCACTAGACTTCTACGGAAAAATTTCGTTTGGTCCCCGGGGGCCACTCCCCCCCCCCGCGCTGGGCCCCCCTTAACCCAAAAAAATGCAGTTTTTCCTAAATAACTACCTGAACCGTGGCACCGAGGATGAAGAAATTTTTATGGTATGTTCGTCTACTAGACTTTTACGGAAAAATTTCGTTTGGTCCCCGGGGGCCACTCCCCCCCCCGCGCTGGGGCCCCCGTAAATTTTTCGTCAACGATACCAGGGACACCGAAGCACCGGGGAACATGAAATTTGGTGGGCATGTAGCCCCACTAGACTTCTACGGAAAAATTTCGTTTGGTCCCCGGGGGCCACTCCCCCCGCGCGCTGGGCCCCCCAAAACCAAAAAAATGCAGTTTTTCCTAAATAACTACCTGAACCGTGGCACCGAGGATGAAGAAATTTTTATGGTATGTTGGTCTACTAGACTTTTACGGAAAATTTTTGTTTGGTCCCCGGGGGCCACTCCCCCCCCCCCGCGCTGGGGCCCCCGTAAATTTTTCGTCAACGATACCAGGGACACCGAAGCACCGGGGAATATGAAATTTGGTGGGCATGTAGCCCCACTACACTTCTACGGAAAAATTTCGTTTGGTCCCCGGGGGCCACTCCCCCCCCGCGCCCCCCCAAACCCCAAAAAATGCAGTTTTTCCTAAATAACTACCTGAACCGTGGCACCGAGGATGAAGAAATTTTTATGGTATGTTGGTCTACTAGACTTTTATGGAAAAATTTCGTTTGGTCCCCGGGGGCCACTCCCCCCCCCCCTGCGCTGGGGCCCCCATAAATTTTTCGTCAACGATACCAGGGACACCGAAACACCGGGGAACATGAAATTTGGTGAGCATGTAGCCCCACTAGACTTCTACGGAAAAATTTCGTTTGGTCCCTCCCCCCACCCCCCCGCGCTGGGCCCCCCCAAACCCAAAAAAATGCATTTGTTATTGCTTTGTAATTTGTAATTGTAAACATTTGTAATTGTTATGGTATGTTGCTCTTAAGGGCCCACATCAACCTAGCCCATAATCACTCATTTGTGATTTGCGCCCCTCCCATAAAAAATGAAAATGCAATATTATTCTGCTTTAATCGCCCCTATCTTCAGTGGAGATGTTCAGAACTGCACCATATTTCATGTGTATGATTAACTTGACATCCTCTGGGGGTATCCTCTGCTAAGTTTTGTAGAATTTCATCCATGGGGGGGTATAAAATAAATTCATTTATGTGCACATTTAGTGACTGTACACTCATCGGCCTGTAGATGGTGCTGTTGAGCGAAGGGTTGCTGGTTTAGGATGATACTGTCACACACACACATGCAGGAATACAAACAAACGCAAGCATGCACACACACTGACATCCACACGCACAGACACACACCCATACACACACATACAAATCCACATGCACAGACACACACACACAAACACACACGCGCACACATGTACGCACACATACATACACGCACAGACACACACACACACACACACACACACAGACACACACATACACACACACACACACACACACACACACAGACAGACATGCACATACTATTACTTTTTTTAGGTATATACATAAACACGCAATACAGCCAAATTACTCCACGTCATTTATTTTTGTGGAAAGCCAGTGCAGGCCT
Source organism: Scardinius erythrophthalmus (assembly GCF_964197995.2). Classification (NCBI taxonomy): domain Eukaryota; kingdom Metazoa; phylum Chordata; class Actinopteri; order Cypriniformes; family Leuciscidae; genus Scardinius; species Scardinius erythrophthalmus. Next base: position 41,304,459 of record NC_138234.1, read on the forward strand.
GAGCGGCGGTCATATTTTGTACCGCGATGCGGTACATCTAGTTATGGAATCAAACTAATCAAGAGTTCTAGACTTTGACAGGTTCTTCTTATTTGCTTTCATGTTACTATAGACAACTATGCCTAGGGTCTTGAAGTTCTATCACACCACATGTAGTCACTTACATGTATGCTTACTTGACATATGTAACTCCTTAGGTATTTACAACACCACTGGTCACTATATGATAAAAGTGTGAAAATTAATCGTAAGAAATTTATATTAGTTCAAGTTTGCTCTGTGTAGATTTATTGTTCTGTTTCAGTGATGTTCTCTGACTAAATCTGAAGGGAAAAGATATCACCTATGGGGTCAAAGCCTGCTCCCCAATGGTTTCTGCTGACACTTTTGCAAGAGGCATATATACCCCTCGGGTCCCAGCAAGTTTTCACCAAGGTGGTAGGACCCAGCGATCCATTTCGGCCCTTTGCATACCTTGTTTATTCGTGTAGCCTGCCTTCCAGATAATCAATATGCACTTGCTTAGCATTTTATCCATTGGGTTATTATGGAATCAAACTAATCAAGAGTTCTAGACTTTGACAGGTTCTTCTTATTTGCTTTCATGTTACTATAGACAACTATGCCTAGGGTCTTGAAGTTCTATCACACCACATGTAGTCACTTACATGTATACTTACTTGACATATGTACTCTTTAGGTATTTACAACACCACTGGTCACTATATGATAAAAGCGTGAAAATTAATCGTAAGAAATTTATATTAGTTCAAGTTTGCTCTGTGTGGATTTATTGTTCTGTTTCAGTGATGTTCTGTGACTAAATCTGAAGGGAAAAGATATCACCTATGGGGTCAAAGCCTGCTCCCCAATGGTATCTGCTGACACTTTTGCAAGAGACATATATACCCCTCGGGTCCCAGCAAGTTTTCACCAAGGTGGTAGGACCCAGCGATCCATTTCGGCCCTTTGCATACCTTGTTTATTCGTGTAGCCTGCCTTCCAGATAATCAATATGCACTTGCTTAGCATTTTATCCATTGGGTTATTATGGAATCAAACTAATCAAGAGTTCTAGACTTTGACAGGTTCTTCTTATTTGCTTTCATGTTACTATAGACAACTATGCCTAGGGTCTTGAAGTTCTATCACACCACATGTAGTCACTTACATGTATGCTTACTTGACATATGTAACGCCTTAGGTATTTACAACACCACTGGTCACTATATGATAAAAGTGTGAAAATTAATCGTAAGAAATTTATATTAGTTCAAGTTTGCTCTGTGTAGATTTATTGTTCTGTTTCAGTGATGTTCTGTGATTAAATCTGAAGGGAAAAGATATCACCTATGGGGTCAAAGCCTGCTCCCCAATGGTTTCTGCTGAAGCTTTTGCAAGAGGCATATATACCCCTCGGGTCCCAGCAAGTTTTCACCAAGGTGGTAGGGCCCAGCGATCCATTTCGGCCCTTTGCATACCTTGTTTATTCGTGTAGCCTGCCTTCCAGATAATCAATATGCACTTGCTTAGCATTTTATCCATTGGGTTATTATGGAATCAAACTAATCAAGAGTTCTAGACTTTGACAGGTTCTTCTTATTTGCTTTCATGTTACTATAGACAACTATGCCTATGGTCTTGAAGTTCTATCACACCACATGTAGTCACTTACATGTATACTTACTCTTTAGGTATTTACAACACCACTGGTCACTATATGATAAAAGTGTGAAAATTAATCGTAAGAAATTTATATTAGTTCAAGTTTGCTCTGTGTGGATTTATTGTTTATTGTTCTGTTTCAGTGATGTTCTTTGACATTTTGAATTTTCTTAAGGGAAAATATATCACCTACGGGGTCAAAGCCAGTTCCCCAATGGTATCAGCTGCAGCTTTTGCAAGAGACATATATACCCCTCGGGTCCCAGCAAGTTTTCACCAAGGTAGTAGGACCCAGCGATCCATTTCTCCCCTTTGCATACCTTGTTTATTCGTGTAGCCTTCCCTACAGATAATCAATATGCACTTGCTTAGCATTTCTTCTATTGGGTTATTATGAAATCAAACTAATCAAGAGTTCTAGACTTTGACAGGTTTTTCTTATTTGCTTTCATGTTACTATAGACAACTATGCCTATGGTCTTGAAATTCTATCACACCACATGTAGTCACTTACATGTATGCTTACTTGGCATATGTAACTCTTAAGGTATTTACAACACCACTGGTCACTATATGATAAAAGCGTGAAAATTAATCGTAAGAAATTTATTTTAGTTCAAGTTTGCTCTGTGTGGATGTATTGTTCTGTTCCAGTGATGTTCTTTGACTAAATCTGAAGGGAAAAGATATCACCTACGGGGTCAAAGCCTGTTCCCCAATGGTATCTGCTGAAGCTTTTGCAAGAGGCATATATACCCCTCGGGTCCCAGCAAGTTTTCACCAAGGTGGTAGGACCCAGCGATCCATTTCGGCCCTTTGCATACCTTGTTTATTCGTGTAGCCTGCCTTCCAGATAATCAATATGCACTTGCTTAGCATTTTATCCATTGGGTTATTATGGAATCAAACTAATCAAGAGTTCTAGACTCTGACAGGTTATTCTTATTTGCTTTCATGTTACTATAGACAACTATGCCTAGGGTCTTGAAGTTCTATCACACCACATGTAGTCACTTACATGTATACTTACTTACTCTTTAGGTATTTACAACACCACTGGTCACTATATGATAAAAGTGTGAAAATTAATCGTAAGAAATTTATATTAGTTCAAGTTTGCTCTGTGTGGATTTATTGTTTATTGTTCTGTTTCAGTGATGTTCTTTGACATTTTGAATTTTCTGAAGGGAAAATATATCACCTACGGGGTCAAAGCCAGTTCCCCAATGGTATCAGCTGCAGCTTTTGCAAGAGACATATATACCCCTCGGGTCCCAGCAAGTTTTCACCAAGGTAGTAGGACCCAGCGATCCATTTCTCCCCTTTGCATACCTTGTTTATTTGTGTAGCCTTCCCTACAGATAATCAATATGCACTTGCTTAGCATTTCTTCTATTGGGTTATTATGAAATCAAACTAATCAAGAGTTCTAGACTTTGACAGGTTTTTCTTATTTGCTTTCATGTTACTATAGACAACTATGCCTATGGTCTTAAAGTTCTATCACACCACATGTAGTCACTTACATGTATGCTTACTTGGCATATGTAACTCTTAAGGTATTTACAACACCACTGGTCACTATATGATAAAAGCGTGAAAATTAATCGTAAGAAATTTATTTTAGTTCAAGTTTGCTCTGTGTGGATTTATTGTTCTGTTTAAGTGATGTTCTTTGACTAAATCTGAAGGGAAAAGATATCACCTATGGGGTCAAAGCCTGTTCCCCAATGGTATCTGCTGCAGCTTTTGCAAGAGGCATATATACCCCTCGGGTCCCAGCAAGTTTTCACCAAGGTGGTCGGACCCAGCGATCCATTTCTCCCCTTTGCATACCTTGTTTATTCGTGTACCCTTCCTTACAGATAATCAATATGCACTTGCTTAGCATTTCTTCCATTGGGTTATTATGAAATCAAACTAATCAAGAGTTCTAGACTTTGACAGGTTCTTCTTATTTTATTTCATTTTACTATAGACAACTATGCCTAGGGTCTTGAAGTTCTATCACACCACATGTAGTCACTTACATTTATGCTTACTTGGCATATATAATTCTTTAGGTATTTACAACACCACTGGTCACTAAATGATAAAAGTGTGAAAATTAATTGTAAGAAGAAGTTTATATTAGTTCAAGTTTGCTCTGTGTGGATGTATTGTTCTGTTCCAGTGATTTTCTGTGACTAAATCTGAAGGGAAAAGATATCACCTATGGGGTCAAAGCCTGCTCCCCAATGGTATCTGCTGACACTTTTGCAAGAGGCATATATACCCCTCGGGTCCCAGCAAGTTTTCACCAAGGTGGTAGGACCCAGCGATCCATTTCGGCCCTTTGCATACCTTGTTTATTCGTGTAGCCTGCCTTCCAGATAATCAATATGCACTTGCTTAGCATTTTATCCATTGGGTTATTATGGAATCAAACTAATCAAGAGTTCTAGACTTTGACAGGTTCTTCTTATTTGCTTTCATGTTACTATAGACAACTATGCCTAGGGTCTTGAAGTTCTATCACACCACATGTAGTCACTTACATGTATACTTACTTACTCTTTAGGTATTTACAACACCACTGGTCACTATATGATAAAAGTGTGAAAATTAATCGTAAGAAATTTATATTAGTTCAAGTTTGCTCTGTGTGGATTTATTGTTTATTGTTCTGTTTCAGTGATGTTCTTTGACATTTTGAATTTTCTGAAGGGAAAATATATCACCTACGGGGTCAAAGCCAGTTCCCCAATGGTATCAGCTGCAGCTTTTGCAAGAGACATATATACCCCTCGGGTCCCAGCAAGTTTTCACCAAGGTAGTAGGACCCAGCGATCCATTTCTCCCCTTTGCATACCTTGTTTATTTGTGTAGCCTTCCCTACAGATAATCAATATGCACTTGCTTAGCATTTCTTCTATTGGGTTATTATGAAATCAAACTAATCAAGAGTTCTAGACTTTGACAGGTTTTTCTTATTTGCTTTCATGTTACTATAGACAACTATGCCTATGGTCTTAAAGTTCTATCACACCACATGTAGTCACTTACATGTATGCTTACTTGGCATATGTAACTCTTAAGGTATTTACAACACCACTGGTCACTATATGATAAAAGCGTGAAAATTAATCGTAAGAAATTTATTTTAGTTCAAGTTTGCTCTTTGTGGATTTATTGTTCTGTTTAAGTGATGTTCTTTGACTAAATCTGAAGGGAAAAGATTTCACCTATGGGGTCAAAGCCTGTTCCCCAATGGTATCTGCTGCAGCTTTTGCAAGAGGCATATATACCCCTCGGGTCCCAGCAAGTTTTCACCAAGGTGGTCGGACCCAGCGATCCATTTCTCCCCTTTGCATACCTTGTTTATTCGTGTACCCTTCCTTACAGATAATCAATATGCACTTGCTTAGCATTTCTTCCATTGGGTTATTATGAAATCAAACTAATCAAGAGTTCTAGACTTTGACAGGTTCTTCTTATTTTATTTCATTTTACTATAGACAACTATGCCTAGGGTCTTGAAGTTCTATCACACCACATGTAGTCACTTACATTTATGCTTACTTGGCATATATAATTCTTTAGGTATTTACAACACCACTGGTCACTAAATGATAAAAGTGTGAAAATTAATTGTAAGAAGAAGTTTATATTAGTTCAAGTTTGCTCTGTGTGGATGTATTGTTCTGTTCCAGTGATTTTCTGTGACTAAATCTGAAGGGAAAAGATATCACCTATGGGGTCAAAGCCTGCTCCCCAATGGTATCTGCTGACACTTTTGCAAGAGGCATATATACCCCTCGGGTCCCAGCAAGTTTTCACCAAGGTGGTAGGACCCAGCGATCCATCTCGGCCCTTTGCATACCTTGTTTATTCGTGTAGCCTGCCTTCCAGATAATCAATATGCACTTGCTTAGCATTTTATCCATTGGGTTATTATGGAATCAAACTAATCAAGAGTTCTAGACTTTGACAGGTTCTTCTTATTTGCTTTCATGTTACTTTAGACAACTATGCCTAGGGTCTTGAAGTTCTATCACACCACATGTAGTCACTTACATGTATACTTACTTGACATATGTAACTCTTTAGGCATTTACAACACCACTGGTCACTATATGATAAAAGTGTGAAAATGTATCGTAAGAAATTTATATTAGTTCAAGTTTGCTCTGTGTGGATTTATTGTTTATTGCTCTGTTTCAGTGATGTTCTTTGACATTTTGAATTTTCTGAAGGGAAAATATATCACCTACGGGGTCAAAGCCAGTTCCCCAATGGTATCAGCTGCAGCTTTTGCAAGAGACATATATACCCCCCGGGTCCCAGCAAGTTTTCACCAAGGTGGTAGGACCCAGCGATCCATTTCTCCCCTTTGCATACCTTGTTTATTCGTGTAGCCTTCCCTACAGATAATCAATATGCACTTGCTTAGCATTTCTTCCATTGGGTTATTATGAAATCAAACTAATCAAGAGTTCTAGACTTTGACAGGTTCTTCTTATTTGCTTTCATGTTACTATAGACAACTATGCCTAGGGTCTTGAAGTTCTATCACACCACATGTAGTCACTTACATGTATGCTTACTTGGCATATGTAACTCTTAAGGTATTTACAACACCACTGGTCACTATATGATAAAAGTGTGAAAATTAATTGTAAGAAATTTATTTTAGTTCAAGTTTGCTCTGTGTGGATTTATTGTTCTGTTTCAGTGATGTTCTGTGACTAAATCTGAAGGGAAAAGATATCACCTATGGGGTCAAAGCCTGCTCCCCAATGGTATCTGCTGACACTTTTGCAAGAGGCATATATACCCCTCGGGTCCCAGCAAGTTTTCACCAAGGTGGTAGGACCCAGCGATCCATTTCGGCCCTTTGCATACCTTGTATATTCGTGTAGCCTGCCTTCCAGATAATCAATATGCACTTGCTTAGCATTTTATCCATTGGGTTATTATGGAATCAAACTAATCAAGAGTTCTAGACTTTGACAGGTTCTTCTTATTTGCTTTCATGTTACTATAGACAACTATGCCTAGGGTCTTGAAGTTCTATCACACCACATGTAGTCACTTACATGTATGCTTACTTGACATATGTAACGCCTTAGGTATTTACAACACCACTGGTCACTATATGATAAAAGTGTGAAAATTAATCGTAAGAAATTTATATTAGTTCAAGTTTGCTCTGAGTAGATTTATTATTCTGTTTCAGTGATGTTGTGTGACTAAATCTGAAGGGAAAAGATATCACCTATGGGGTCAAAGCCTGCTCCCCAATGGTTTCTGCTGAGACTTTTGCAAGAGGCATATATACCCCTCGGGTCCCAGCAAGTTTTCACCAAGGTGGTAGGACCCAGCGATCCATTTCGGCCCTTTGCATACCTTGTTTATTCGTGTAGCCTGCCTTCCAGATAATCAATATGCACTTGCTTAGCATTTTATCCATTGGGTTATTATGGAATCAAACTAATCAAGAGTTCTAGACTTTGACAGGTTCTTCTTATTTGCTTTCATGTTACTATAGACAACTATGCCTAGGGTCTTGAAGTTCTATCACACCACATGTAGTCACTTACATGTATACTTACTTACTCTTTAGGTATTTACAACACCACTGGTCACTATATGATAAAAGTGTGAAAATTAATCGTAAGAAATTTATATTAGTTCAAGTTTGCTCTGTGTGGATTTATTGTTTATTGTTCTGTTTCAGTGATGTTCTTTGACATTTTGAATTTTCTGAAGGGAAAATATATCACCTACGGGGTCAAAGCCAGTTCCCCAATGGTATCAGCTGCAGCTTTTGCAAGAGACATATATACCCCTCGGGTCCCAGCAAGTTTTCACCAAGGTAGTAGGACCCAGCGATCCATTTCTCCCCTTTGCATACCTTGTTTATTTGTGTAGCCTTCCCTACAGATAATCAATATGCACTTGCTTAGCATTTCTTCTATTGGGTTATTATGAAATCAAACTAATCAAGAGTTCTAGACTTTGACAGGTTTTTCTTATTTGCTTTCATGTTACTATAGACAACTATGCCTATGGTCTTAAAGTTCTATCACACCACATGTAGTCACTTACATGTATGCTTACTTGGCATATGTAACTCTTAAGGTATTTACAACACCACTGGTCACTATATGATAAAAGCGTGAAAATTAATCGTAAGAAATTTATTTTAGTTCAAGTTTGCTCTTTGTGGATTTATTGTTCTGTTTAAGTGATGTTCTTTGACTAAATCTGAAGGGAAAAGATATCACCTATGGGGTCAAAGCCTGTTCCCCAATGGTATCTGCTGCAGCTTTTGCAAGAGGCATATATACCCCTCGGGTCCCAGCAAGTTTTCACCAAGGTGGTCGGACCCAGCGATCCATTTCTCCCCTTTGCATACCTTGTTTATTCGTGTACCCTTCCTTACAGATAATCAATATGCACTTGCTTAGCATTTCTTCCATTGGGTTATTATGAAATCAAACTAATCAAGAGTTCTAGACTTTGACAGGTTCTTCTTATTTTATTTCATTTTACTATAGACAACTATGCCTAGGGTCTTGAAGTTCTATCACACCACATGTAGTCACTTACATTTATGCTTACTTGGCATATATAATTCTTTAGGTATTTACAACACCACTGGTCACTAAATGATAAAAGTGTGAAAATTAATTGTAAGAAGAAGTTTATATTAGTTCAAGTTTGCTCTGTGTAGATTTATTGTTCTGTTCCAGTGATTTTCTGTGACTAAATCTGAAGGGAAAAGATATCACCTATGGGGTCAAAGCCTGCTCCCCAATGGTATCTGCTGACACTTTTGCAAGAGGCATATATACCCCTCGGGTCCCAGCAAGTTTTCACCAAGGTGGTAGGACCCAGCGATCCATCTCGGCCCTTTGCATACCTTGTTTATTCGTGTAGCCTGCCTTCCAGATAATCAATATGCACTTGCTTAGCATTTTATCCATTGGGTTATTATGGAATCAAACTAATCAAGAGTTCTAGACTTTGACAGGTTCTTCTTATTTGCTTTCATGTTACTATAGACAACTATGCCTAGGGTCTTGAAGTTCTATCACACCACATGTAGTCACTTACATGTATACTTACTTGACATATGTAACTCTTTAGGCATTTACAACACCACTGGTCACTATATGATAAAAGTGTGAAAATGTATCGTAAGAAATTTATATTAGTTCAAGTTTGCTCTGTGTGGATTTATTGTTTATTGCTCTGTTTCAGTGATGTTCTTTGACATTTTGAATTTTCTGAAGGGAAAATATATCACCTACGGGGTCAAAGCCAGTTCCCCAATGGTATCAGCTGCAGCTTTTGCAAGAGACATATATACCCCCCGGGTCCCAGCAAGTTTTCACCAAGGTGGTAGGACCCAGCGATCCATTTCTCCCCTTTGCATACCTTGTTTATTCGTGTAGCCTTCCCTACAGATAATCAATATGCACTTGCTTAGCATTTCTTCCATTGGGTTATTATGAAATCAAACTAATCAAGAGTTCTAGACTTTGACAGGTTTTTCTTATTTGCTTTCATGTTACTATAGACAACTATGCCTATGGTCTTGAAGTTCTATCACACCACATGTAGTCACTTACATGTATGCTTACTTGACATATGTAACGCCTTAGGTATTTACAACACCACTGGTCACTATATGATAAAAGTGTGAAAATTAATCGTAAGAAATTTATATTAGTTCAAGTTTGCTCTGTGTAGATTTATTGTTCTGTTTCAGTGATGTTGTGTGACTAAATCTGAAGGGAAAAGATATCACCTATGGGGTCAAAGCCTGCTCCCCAATGGTTTCTGCTGACACTTTTGCAAGAGGTATATATACCCCTCGGGTCCCAGCAAGTTTTCACCAAGGTGGTAGGACCCAGCGATCCATTTCGGCCCTTTGCATACCTTGTTTATTCGTGTAGCCTGCCTTCCAGATAATCAATATGCACTTGCTTAGCATTTTATCCATTGGGTTATTATGGAATCAAACTAATCAAGAGTTCTAGACTTTGACAGGTTCTTCTTATTTGCTTTCATGTTACTATGGACAACTATGCCTAGGGTCTTGAAGTTCTTTCACACCACATGTAGTCACTTACATGTATACTTACTTGACATATGTACTCTTTAGGTATTTACAACACCACTGGTCACTATATGATAAAAGTGTGAAAATTAATCGTAAGAAATTTATATTAGTTCAAGTTTGCTCTGTGTGGATTTATTGTTTATTGTTCTGTTTCAGTTATGTTCTTTGACATTTTGAATTTTCTGAAGGGAAAATATATCACCTACGGGGTCAAAGCCAGTTTCCCAATGGTATCAGCTGCAGCTTTTGAAAGAGACATATATACCCCTCGGGTCCCAGCAAGTTTTCACCAAGGTAGTAGGACCCAGCGATCCATTTCTCCCCTTTGCATACCTTGTTTATTTGTGTAGCCTTCCCTACAGATAATCAATATGCACTTGCTTAGCATTTCTTCTATTGGGTTATTATGAAATCAAACTAATCAAGAGTTCTAGACTTTGACAGGTTTTTCTTATTTGCTTTCATGTTACTATAAACAACTATGCCTATGGTCTTGAAGTTCTATCACACCACATGTAGTCACTTACATGTATGCTTACTTGGCATATGTAACTCTTAAGGTATTTTCAACACCACTGGTCACTATATGATAAAAGCGTGAAAATTAATCGTAAGAAATTTATTTTAGTTCAAGTTTGCTCTGTGTGGATGTATTGTTCTGTTCCAGTGATGTTCTTTGACTAAATCTGAAGGGAAAAGATATCACCTACGGGGTCAAAGCCTGTTCCCCAATGGTATCTGCTGAAGCTTTTGCAAGAGGCATATATACCCCTCGGGTCCCAGCAAGTTTTCACCAAGGTGGTAGGACCCAGCGATCCATTTCGGCCCTTTGCATACCTTGTTTATTCGTGTAGCCTGCCTTCCAGATAATCAATATGCACTTGCTTAGCATTTTATCCATTGGGTTATTATGGAATCAAACTAATCAAGAGTTCTAGACTTTGACAGGTTCTTCTTATTTGCTTTCATGTTACTATGGACAACTATGCCTAGGGTCTTGAAGTTCTTTCACACCACATGTAGTCACTTACATGTATACTTACTTGACATATGTACTCTTTAGGTATTTACAACACCACTGGTCACTATATGATAAAAGTGTGAAAATTAATCGTAAGAAATTTATATTAGTTCAAGTTTGCTCTGTGTGGATTTATTGTTTATTGTTCTGTTTCAGTTATGTTCTTTGACATTTTGAATTTTCTGAAGGGAAAATATATCACCTACGGGGTCAAAGCCAGTTTCCCAATGGTATCAGCTGCAGCTTTTGAAAGAGACATATATACCCCTCGGGTCCCAGCAAGTTTTCACCAAGGTAGTAGGACCCAGCGATCCATTTCTCCCCTTTGCATACCTTGTTTATTTGTGTAGCCTTCCCTACAGATAATCAATATGCACTTGCTTAGCATTTCTTCTATTGGGTTATTATGAAATCAAACTAATCAAGAGTTCTAGACTTTGACAGGTTTTTCTTATTTGCTTTCATGTTACTATAAACAACTATGCCTATGGTCTTGAAGTTCTATCACACCACATGTAGTCACTTACATGTATGCTTACTTGGCATATGTAACTCTTAAGGTATTTTCAACACCACTGGTCACTATATGATAAAAGCGTGAAAATTAATCGTAAGAAATTTATTTTAGTTCAAGTTTGCTCTGTGTGGATGTATTGTTCTGTTCCAGTGATGTTCTTTGACTAAATCTGAAGGGAAAAGATATCACCTACGGGGTCAAAGCCTGTTCCCCAATGGTATCTGCTGAAGCTTTTGCAAGAGGCATATATACCCCTCGGGTCCCAGCAAGTTTTCACCAAGGTGGTAGGACCCAGCGATCCATTTCGGCCCTTTGCATACCTTGTTTATTCGTGTAGCCTGCCTTCCAGATAATCAATATGCACTTGCTTAGCATTTTATCCATTGGGTTATTATGGAATCAAACTAATCAAGAGTTCTAGACTTTGACAGGTTCTTCTTATTTGCTTTCATGTTACTATAGACAACTATGCCTAGGGTCTTGAAGTTCTATCACACCACATGTAGTCACTTACATGTATGCTTACTTGACATATGTAACTCCTTAGGAATTTACAACACCACTGGTCACTATATGATAAAAGTGTGAAAATTAATCGTAAGAAATTTATATTAGTTCAAGTTTGCTCTGTGTAGATTTATTGTTCTGTTTCAGTGATGTTCTCTGATTAAATCTGAAGGGAAAAGATATCACCAATGGGGTCAAAGCCTGCTCCCCAATGGTTTCTGCTGACACTTTTGCAAGAGGCATATATACCCCTCTGGTCCCAGCAAGTTTTCACCAAGGTGGTAGTACCCAGCGATCCATTTCGGCCCTTTGCATACCTTGTTTATTCGTGTAGCCTGCCTTCCAGATAATCAATATGCACTTGCTTAGCATTTTATCCATTGGGTTATTATGGAATCAAACTAATCAAGAGTTCTAGACTTTGACAGGTTCTTCTTATTTGCTTTCATGTTACTATAGACAACTATGCCTAGGGTCTTGAAGTTCTATCACACCACATGTAGTCACTTACATGTATGCTTACTTGGCATATGTAACTCTTAAGGTATTTACAACACCACTGGTCACTATATGATAAAAGTGTGAAAATTAATCGTAAGAAATTTATATTAGTTCAAGTTTGCTCTGTGTGGATTTATTGTTTATTGTTCTGTTTCAGTGATGTTCTTTGACATTTTGAATTTTCTGAAGGGAAAATATATCACCTACGGGGTCAAAGCCAGTTCCCCAATGGTATCAGCTGCAGCTTTTGCAAGAGACATATATACCCCTCGGGTCCCAGCAAGTTTTCACCAAGGTAGTAGGACCCAGCGATCCATTTCTCCCCTTTGCATACCTTGTTTATTTGTGTAGCCTTCCCTACAGATAATCAATATGCACTTGCTTAGCATTTCTTCTATTGGGTTATTATGAAATCAAACTAATCAAGAGTTCTAGACTTTGACAGGTTTTTCTTATTTGCTTTCATGTTACTATAAACAACTATGCCTATGGTCTTGAAGTTCTATCACACCACATGTAGTCACTTACATGTATGCTTACTTGGCATATGTAACTCTTAAGGTATTTTCAACACCACTGGTCACTATATGATAAAAGCGTGAAAATTAATCGTAAGAAATTTATTTTAGTTCAAGTTTGCTCTGTGTGGATGTATTGTTCTGTTCCAGTGATGTTCTTTGACTAAATCTGAAGGGAAAAGATATCACCTACGGGGTCAAAGCCTGTTCCCCAATGGTATCTGCTGAAGCTTTTGCAAGAGGCATATATACCCCTCGGGTCCCAGCAAGTTTTCACCAAGGTGGTAGGACCCAGCGATCCATTTCGGCCCTTTGCATACCTTGTTTATTCGTGTAGCCTGCCTTCCAGATAATCAATATGCACTTGCTTAGCATTTTATCCATTGGGTTATTATGGAATCAAACTAATCAAGAGTTCTAGACTTTGACAGGTTCTTCTTATTTGCTTTCATGTTACTATAGACAACTATGCCTAGGGTCTTGAAGTTCTATCACACCACATGTAGTCACTTACATGTATGCTTACTTGACATATGTAACTCCTTAGGAATTTACAACACCACTGGTCACTATATGATAAAAGTGTGAAAATTAATCGTAAGAAATTTATATTAGTTCAAGTTTGCTCTGTGTAGATTTATTGTTCTGTTTCAGTGATGTTCTCTGATTAAATCTGAAGGGAAAAGATATCACCAATGGGGTCAAAGCCTGCTCCCCAATGGTTTCTGCTGACACTTTTGCAAGAGGCATATATACCCCTCTGGTCCCAGCAAGTTTTCACCAAGGTGGTAGTACCCAGCGATCCATTTCGGCCCTTTGCATACCTTGTTTATTCGTGTAGCCTGCCTTCCAGATAATCAATATGCACTTGCTTAGCATTTTATCCATTGGGTTATTATGGAATCAAACTAATCAAGAGTTCTAGACTTTGACAGGTTCTTCTTATTTGCTTTCATGTTACTATAGACAACTATGCCTAGGGTCTTGAAGTTCTATCACACCACATGTAGTCACTTACATGTATGCTTACTTGGCATATGTAACTCTTAAGGTATTTACAACACCACTGGTCACTATATGATAAAAGTGTGAAAATTAATCGTAAGAAATTTATATTAGTTCAAGTTTGCTCTGTGTGGATTTATTGTTTATTGTTCTGTTTCAGTGATGTTCTTTGACATTTTGAATTTTCTGAAGGGAAAATATATCACCTACGGGGTCAAAGCCAGTTCCCCAATGGTATCAGCTGCAGCTTTTGCAAGAGACATATATACCCCTCGGGTCCCAGCAAGTTTTCACCAAGGTAGTAGGACCCAGCGATCCATTTCTCCCCTTTGCATACCTTGTTTATTTGTGTAGCCTTCCCTACAGATAATCAATATGCACTTGCTTAGCATTTCTTCTATTGGGTTATTATGAAATCAAACTAATCAAGAGTTCTAGACTTTGACAGGTTTTTCTTATTTGCTTTCATGTTACTATAGACAACTATGCCTATGGTCTTAAAGTTCTATCACACCACATGTAGTCACTTACATGTATGCTTACTTGGCATATGTAACTCTTAAGGTATTTACAACACCACTGGTCACTATATGATAAAAGCGTGAAAATTAATCGTAAGAAATTTATTTTAGTTCAAGTTTGCTCTGTGTGGATTTATTGTTCTGTTTAAGTGATGTTCTTTGACTAAATCTGAAGGGAAAAGATATCACCTATGGGGTCAAAGCCTGTTCCCCAATGGTATCTGCTGCAGCTTTTGCAAGAGGCATATATACCCCTCGGGTCCCAGCAAGTTTTCACCAAGGTGGTCGGACCCAGCGATCCATTTCTCCCCTTTGCATACCTTGTTTATTCGTGTACCCTTCCTTACAGATAATCAATATGCACTTGCTTAGCATTTCTTCCATTGGGTTATTATGAAATCAAACTAATCAAGAGTTCTAGACTTTGACAGGTTCTTCTTATTTTATTTCATTTTACTATAGACAACTATGCCTAGGGTCTTGAAGTTCTATCATACCACATGTAGTCACTTACATTTATGCTTACTTGGCATATATAATTCTTTAGGTATTTACAACACCACTGGTCACTATATGATAAAAGTGTGAAAATTAATCGTAAGAAATTTATATTAGTTCAAGTTTGCTCTGTGTAGATTTATTGTTCTGTTTCAGTGATGTTGTGTGACTAAATCTGAAGGGAAAAGATATCACCTATGGGGTCAAAGCCTGCTCCCCAATGGTTTCTGCTGACACTTTTGCAAGAGGCATATATACCCCTCGGGTCCCAGCAAGTTTTCACCAAGGTGGTCGGACCCAGCGATCCATTTCTCGCCATATGTAACGCCTTAGGTATTTACAACACCACTGGTCACTATATGATAAAAGTGTGAAAATTAATCGTAAGAAATTTATATTAGTTCAAGTTTGCTCTGTGTAGATTTATTGATCTGTTTCAGTGATGTTCTGTGACTAAATCTGAAGGGAAAAGATATCACCTTTGGGGTCAAAGCCTGCTCCCCAATGGTTTCTGCTGACACTTTTGCAAGAGGCATATATACCCCTCGGGTCCCAGCAAGTTTTCACCAAGGTGGTAGGACCCAGCGATCCATTTCGGCCCTTTGCATACCTTGTTTATTCGTGTAGCCTGCCTTCCAGATAATCAATATGCACTTGCTTAGCATTTTATCCATTGGGTTATTATGGAATCAAACTAATCAAGAGTTCTAGACTTTGACAGGTTCTTCTTATTTGCTTTCATGTTACTATGGACAACTATGCCTAGGGTCTTGAAGTTCTATCACACCACATGTAGTCACTTACATGTATACTTACTTGACATATGTACTCTTTAGGTATTTACAACACCACTGGTCACTATATGATAAAAGTGTGAAAATTAATCGTAAGAAATTTATATTAGTTCAAGTTTGCTCTGTGTGGATTTATTGTTTATTGTTCTGTTTCAGTTATGTTCTTTGACATTTTGAATTTTCTGAAGGGAAAATATATCACCTACGGGGTCAAAGCCAGTTTCCCAATGGTATCAGCTGCAGCTTTTGAAAGAGACATATATACCCCTCGGGTCCCAGCAAGTTTTCACCAAGGTGGTAGGACCCAGCGATCCATTTCTCCCCTTTGCATACCTTGTTTATTCGTGTAGCCTTCCCTACAGATAATCAATATGCACTTGCTTAGCATTTCTTCCATTGGGTTATTATGAAATCAAACTAATCAAGAGTTCTAGACTTTGACAGGTTTTTCTTATTTGCTTTCATGTTACTATAGACAACTATGCCTAGGGTCTTGAAGTTCTATCACACCACATGTAGTCACTTACATGTATGCTTACTTGGCATATGTAACTCTTAAGGTATTTACAACACCACTGGTCACTATATGATAAAAGCGTGAAAATTAATTGTAAGAAATTTATTTTAGTTCAAGTTTGCTCTGTGTGGATTTATTGTTCTGTTTCAGTGATGTTCTGTGACTAAATCTGAAGGGAAAAGATATCACCTATGGGGTCAAAGCCTGCTCCCCAATGGTATCTGCTGACACTTTTGCAAGAGGCATATATACCCCTCGGGTCCCAGCAAGTTTTCACCAAGGTGGTAGGACCCAGCGATCCATTTCGGCCCTTTGCATACCTTGTATATTTGTGTAGCCTGCCTTCCAGATAATCAATATGCACTTGCTTAGCATTTTATCCATTGGGTTATTATGGAATCAAACTAATCAAGAGTTCTAGACTTTGACAGGTTCTTCTTATTTGCTTTCATGTTACTATAGACAACTATGCCTAGGGTCTTGAAGTTCTATCATACCACATGTAGTCACTTACATGTATGCTTACTTGACATATGTAACGCCTTAGGTATTTACAACACCACTGGTCACTATATGATAAAAGTGTGAAAATTAATCGTAAGAAATTTATATTAGTTCAAGTTTGCTCTGAGTAGATTTATTATTCTGTTTCAGTGATGTTGTGTGACTAAATCTGAAGGGAAAAGATATCACCTATGGGGTCAAAGCCTGCTCCCCAATGGTTTCTGCTGAGACTTTTGCAAGAGGCATATATACCCCTCGGGTCCCAGCAAGTTTTCACCAAGGTGGTAGGACCCAGCGATCCATTTCGGCCCTTTGCATACCTTGTTTATTCGTGTAGCCTGCCTTCCAGATAATCAATATGCACTTGCTTAGCATTTTATCCATTGGGTTATTATGGAATCAAACTAATCAAGAGTTCTAGACTTTGACAGGTTCTTCTTATTTGCTTTCATGTTACTATAGACAACTATGCCTAGGGTCTTGAAGTTCTATCACACCACATGTAGTCACTTACATGTATACTTACTTACTCTTTAGGTATTTACAACACCACTGGTCACTATATGATAAAAGTGTGAAAATTAATCGTAAGAAATTTATATTAGTTCAAGTTTGCTCTGTGTGGATTTATTGTTTATTGTTCTGTTTCAGTGATGTTCTTTGACATTTTGAATTTTCTGAAAGGAAAATATATCACCTACGGGGTCAAAGCCAGTTCCCCAATGGTATCAGCTGCAGCTTTTGCAAGAGACATATATACCCCTCGGGTCCCAGCAAGTTTTCACCAAGGTAGTAGGACCCAGCGATCCATTTCTCCCCTTTGCATACCTTGTTTATTTGTGTAGCCTTCCCTACAGATAATCAATATGCACTTGCTTAGCATTTCTTCTATTGGGTTATTATGAAATCAAACTAATCAAGAGTTCTAGACTTTGACAGGTTTTTCTTATTTGCTTTCATGTTACTATAGACAACTATGCCTATGGTCTTGAAGTTCTATCACACCACATGTAGTCACTTACATGTATGCTTACTTGGCATATGTAACTCTTAAGGTATTTTCAACACCACTGGTCACTATATGATAAAAGCGTGAAAATTAATCGTAAGAAATTTATTTTAGTTCAAGTTTGCTCTGTGTGGATGTATTGTTCTGTTCCAGTGATGTTCTTTGACTAAATCTGAAGGGAAAAGATATCACCTACGGGGTCAAAGCCTGTTCCCCAATGGTATCTGCTGAAGCTTTTGCAAGAGGCATATATACCCCTCGGGTCCCAGCAAGTTTTCACCAAGGTGGTAGGACCCAGCGATCCATTTCGGCCCTTTGCATACCTTGTTTATTCGTGTAGCCTGCCTTCCAGATAATCAATATGCACTTGCTTAGCATTTTATCCATTGGGTTATTATGGAATCAAACTAATCAAGAGTTCTACACTTTGACAGGTTCTTCTTATTTGCTTTCATGTTACTATAGACAACTATGCCTAGGGTCTTGAAGTTCTATCACACCACATGTAGTCACTTACATGTATACTTACTTGACATATGTAACTCCTTAGGTATTTACAACACCACTGGTCACTATATGATAAAAGTGTGAAAATTAATCGTAAGAAATTTATATTAGTTCAAGTTTGCTCTGTGTAGATTTATTGTTCTGTTTCAGTGATGTTCTCTGATTAAATCTGAAGGGAAAAGATATCACCTATGGGGTCAAAGCCTGCTCCCCAATGGTTTCTGCTGACACTTTTGCAAGAGGCATATATACCCCTCGGGTCCCAGCAAGTTTTCACCAAGGTGGTAGTACCCAGCGATCCATTTCGGCCCTTTGCATACCTTGTTTATTCGTGTAGCCTGCCTTCCAGATAATCAATATGCACTTGCTTAGCATTTTATCCATTGGGTTATTATGGAATCAAACTAATCAAGAGTTCTAGACTTTGACAGGTTCTTCTTATTTGCTTTCATGTTACTATAGACAACTATGCCTAGGGTCTTGAAGTTCTATCACACCACATGTAGTCACTTACATGTATGCTTACACTGCATGAAAAGACTCAAATCCGGCAAAATACGGGCATGGTAAACTCCTGTGTAATTTGATGTTTGCCGGATGTATGCGGGAAAAAGCGGATCAGAGCAACATGGAACAGTATATTTCCAGATAAACCCGGAAACCTCAAATATGCGGACATATACAGGAATCCGTGAAATTTCACGGACATATACAGCTGAAACACTGCTGGGTGTGAGAGGACTGACAACTGTTAGGTGTGAAGACCTTTCATATGTTAATGACTGACACTAAAGGTGCTGGCTGTTCTCAGAGGGAGGGGTGGCCAGGGAGGACTTCAGGGTTGAGAATTATCTCTGGATTACTATAGGCTAAAGCAAACAAGCTTTTTGTACAGAAAAATAAATAAATTCTTAAGGACCTGAAACACAAAACCGACGTCAAAGAACTAGCAATGACTAAAGCCGACTCTAGGGTTGGCTCACGTCGCCTGTGTCAGGGCCTTAAAACCACTGCATGAAAAAAAGTCTCTTAATCAAATATTTTTTATAAAAACAGGACAAAATAAACACCCAGTCTGAACATATACGTTCACAAAAACATCTGAATATTTAATGAAATAAACAAAGGAATTTAATTAGTGCTGGGAAAAAATTAATCGCATCCAAAATAAAAGTTTGTGTTTGCATAATATATGTGTGTGTACTGTGTATAATTATTCTGTAAATACACACATATGCATGTATTTATTTAAGAAATATCTGCATGTATATACTGTATATACATTTATACACAATTTATATTATATATAAATATAAATAATAATAAAAAAAAAAATCTTAAATATATACATGCATATGTGTGTATTTATATATACAAAATAATTATATACAGTACACGCACATATATTATGCAAACACAAACTTTTATTTTGGATGCGATTAATCGCGATTAATTTTTTTCCCAGCAATAAATTTAATGGAACAAATAAAGAAAAATGAACCAAACATTTCAGAATATCTCAAATTTTATTGTGAAGTTTTACAAATTGCAGACAACAACAATTGTCACCTTTTTTACAATTGGCTTTTAGCTTGCTTAGTTGGGGAAATTTAATTTAATATTCAACAATATTATTGATCTTCCTGCGTTGACACTATTATATGAGATCTGAGCTGAGCTGGACGATGACATCACGGTTTTCTCCAAAGTGGCTATATATATCCACATTTAAATTTATTTATTTATTTATACAACAAAATGAATCACCACTGAACTGACTTAAGCTGGACTGTGAAGCTATTTTCTTCTGGAAACAAACTGTCTTGCATTACTTTCCTGTTATCTCTGTAAAGCTACTTTGAAACAATCTGTATTGTAAAAAGCACGGTGACTTGATATTTATTAAAAAGGTAGAAGGAACCTGAGCTTTTCTACTCCACTGAATTGAAGACCGAGGTCACTACAGTTAAAATCTCTTGCTGATTTAATCCACCTTTAAACTATTAATGTCTATGAACAAATAGCCTATGTATTTTTATGTTTGTGTGCCTCAGCGTTTCTGAGTGAACACCGCTGGTTTACTCACTATTTTAAAGTGTACTGTCGATCACGTGATATGACGTCATGACGTGCAGCTGACGTTACCTGAAAAATCTGTCCAAGATGGCTACCCTCTTGAGCGACGTGTATCAAGAATGAAACAACTTGTAAGTAAACCAAAACACTTCAAAACTACTTTGCTTGTTGTAATATTGTAAGAATATCACATTACACGTGATATTTGACTTAGACGAGGCTATTTTTAAGTTGCAAGCGCGGTGCCGCGGGCGCGATTGCCGTCAGTCCGCCTGCTAGTTACAGATAATATCCTGTGTACTGTTAATGTCGTGGCAGGGCAATAATGTTAACGTTAGTCAATAACTCTTTTCAGCAAGCGATAGTCCTTCTGTTTTTGAGTGTGTTGCTGCTGTTTGTGTTAAGCGCCCTGCTCTGGCAAGTTCAATGTGATGTTATCTACATGCTGATGCACCCAAATGAGCTAGTGGCTAACGTTAGCAGTTACGTTAACTTTTACTCAAACAAAGTTAAGGTTATGGACATAATATTTACCGAATGAACTATGCAAGTTTTTATTAAACCCTTTACAAACGTCTTTTCATTATAGGTTTAAGTGGAAGGAGTGCAGTGAGCATCCCCAAAATCAAGGTGACTCAAATGTTAATTTAGTCTGTAACTATTTTTCACCATTTCTTTTATTTGGAGCCTAATTCATTAGCATCAATCAAACGTCTCTTAAAAATTAAATCTCTTGCTGTCTGTTTTTGTGTGCATGTGCAGACCTACATTGTCACCAGAGAGCAACTTTATCGGTAAGTTACATTCACTTGAAATTCTGTATCATTAATTTGTCATTAAAGAGGTTGATTGCATAATTTGACTGGTTTCATATTGATTGTTTTATCTGTGCAGGTGAAGGACTTCTTGGGGAAATGGCCGGCTCTTCGGATTGAATCACAGGTAAAACAGACTCACTTCTCTTTTCTGCCACTCTTCACACATATTTCACTGCCAAATTTTTAATATGTATCACATTCAAATGGAACAGCAAATGCCACTATTCACTGTGTGTAAGAACTATCACTTTGCATGTGACCATGTTGCTCAACAATGTATTTTAACGGAACATGTTGCATCACAAATGTGTTTTCTGTTGCAAATCGAGTATTAGTCTTTTTATATAATTATTTTTGTTTGTTTTTGTAGCTTTGTGCTGAGTTCCAACGCATCACAAACGTCAACATAAGGAACCAGTTCTATGCTGTGCTTGACCAACACACACCTGCACTGGTGGCCTTGTATAGGCAGAAGGCGGCACGAACCGGTAAGATATCAGAGGTGCTGAGTGACATCTTAAAGACTTATGAACTGATATGTTTTGTCTCTTATGTTTACTGTGATGGCCAACTTATTCAAACTGAAAATTCACTTTTGAGGTTCTTGCAGATTGTGAATCCATTTAAACGCTTTTTAATTTCAAACTTTACAGGAACCCGTAAAGCGCCTCCATAATTCAGAGAACAACCCACACAAATACGATCCACAAACCGGGTAAGACTGCGTATTGTATACTGTAAATGTTAGTTTAATCTACCACTATATGGATTTGAAATACTAAAACTGAATTTCATTAATGATGCCTGCAACTTTTTCCCCCAGAATAAATTCATCACATAACCTGGCTGTGACCACTTATCTCTTCAAAGAATTAAGGACAACTTTTACAGACGTTGACCCTGAATGTGCAAAAGGTAATCTTAAAGATGTTGTAATCATTTTAATGTCCTCTGTTTTACTTAGTTTTATTGGCATTACATTTATTTATGATTTATTTAACAGGTTGCAAGACGTATTTTGAGACTTTGCGGAGGAAGTATTCTTTGGCTCAGCCTGAAAAGGCCAAGAAAAGAAACACTATGAAGAACACTGCAAAGAACCGTCAAAGAAAGAGACGGGTAAGTTAAGAAACTGGTTAAAGGGACACTTCACCCATTTGCATTAAGCTTTGCATTGTTAGAAACCCAGTCATACTATTGAATGGTCGTGCAACACTCTCTCATTTTCCCCTGAGACGGGAGAAATCTGTTATTTACCTCTTACACTTCCTCCTACAATGACGCAAAAATCGTCATTTTGCGTCATTGTAGGAGGAAGTGTTAGAGGGGGGGATTTCTGTTAAGACTACAGACACTAGTTTCTCATCTTTCCCAGAGTGGGGCGCGCTCACGCTACAGACCTATTACAGATCAGTGGGTGGGACTTTACTCTCTGAAACTGAAAGCAATATCCTCCATCTTGTTTGAAGCTAAGCTAACAGGCGCTGTGGAGACAGATGTACAGTTATGACAATAGCGGAGGAGAGTGCTCAATATGATATAGAAGAAGAGGATTTCGGAAGTCTGATGCTTGAATCAGGTGTTTGTGGCTACCTTTACAAGCCGCATTATAGCGAAGAGCAGCCGAGGCAGAAGACCTGCCTGCCGCGGACGAGGAGCCCGGACTGGCTCGAGTTAGGGCGGACTGGTGGCGCCGGTGATGCAGCTACGAACCGCTATGAACACAGAGATAGAGTCCGTCTGCGGCAAAGAATTTCAACGATGACAATTTCTCCTGGACGAAATCTCTGAATCAGACGAGGACACGGACGTTTGTGTTGTGAACTATCCTAGTTTCGCACCGCATATGTTCTGACTGAACATCCAGGTACCATGCAATAATTCACCTTTTCGAAAGAAATACAAACGAGGAGTAATGCACTATATGAGTTCGCCAACTAACTAGACATTTTGTGTGAATGTGAAATGAATTTCAAGCTCTGGTAGTAGCTAGCCTTGTAGACGGAAGAGTGATTTCTCTTATAGGCAGATATGCGCTTTCTGGATTAGTGGGAGTGGCTTGCGGAGCTGTGCAATGTGGTGCATTGTGGGAGTTGTTGTCTTTCATACAAATGCGTTCTGAAGTTATTTTTTGTCTTTTCTCGGTCACGAAGGCACCAAATTAAAAAATTATTTTACATTTTGACTACATATATGACCCACTTTAAATAAAAAACAATGTTCAAATGGGTGAAATGACCCTTTAAGCAGTTGTTGTTTTTTTCTTCTTCAGAATGTAACTGTCCTCCTCTCTGTGTTTTAGTGGTTAAATTACTGTCATGTTTTGCAGTTGCTGGAGACCATGTCCAGTGTTGTACAAACCCAACACATAAAGGGAACTGTGGAAGACTGCAACAATAGAACTGATGTCTGATGAAGATGCTATTGTTGATGGAAGGCCAGTGTGGATGCTGAGGTCTCCACCAAACAGAACCACAGAGTTATCTGCTCTCTGCCAGGTACTACAAACCAGACTAGAGGCTGACCCACGCTACGTCACACCACCAGTGCATCATGGCAGTTTGAAAAAATTAATATTTACATATATACACTTTAATTTCTATATTTATTTATTGATTTTAAATTGTTTTATATTGTATACTTTGTATATTTGTTCCTTTTTGATGTGCATGTTGCTGATCTCCACGT
Organism: Scardinius erythrophthalmus; assembly: GCF_964197995.2. NCBI lineage: Eukaryota > Metazoa > Chordata > Actinopteri > Cypriniformes > Leuciscidae > Scardinius > Scardinius erythrophthalmus. Next base: position 41,328,238 of record NC_138234.1, read on the forward strand.
TTTGTATTTTATTCCTTTACACCTTTAACATTTCTTTTTCCCCATTCATTTTAATGTATGTTTATAATGTTCATGTTATATTTGTTTTTGTTCCTTTAAATTTTCATCCCCTCAAATATTTTTGTTCCCCCATTCCTTTTTAATGCTTGTTTATAATGCTCTTTGTAATGTTTTATTTACCTTAATAAAAATGTCAGACTTTCTCATTGTTCTTTGTGTGTGTTTTTAAAATTATATTTGAATGTATTAAAATTGGGGTAAGGGGGGTTTAGTGTATACTGAGCAATATCTGCATAGCTGGCCTATAACCAATCAAATCACTGTGCGAAAAGGCCTAGGGTGGGTTATGTTCTAAAAGTAACCAATCAAATCACTTTCCTGGGTTTTCAATGTATCCTGTCCTCCAATAGTGGTCTGGGTAATGGGAGTGGTTTTAAAAGAAAAGGACCAATGGGGGGAAGGCCAAAAGGTGCACAAAGGTGTGAAAATGTTCTCTTGAAAAAACCTTTGAGGGATTACTTGCCATGGCAACAAATGGCTGTAGCACGGGAGTATACGTCCACAACATACATCCGATTTGGTATCATTTCGGATGTATACGGATATATACAGACCCATGGAATTTGAGCTCTCCGGCCAGTATACTCCCGGATTCTTCCGAATTCCAGCAGTGTATACAGGAGTATACTGGTCCGGATACACCTCTTTTCATGCAGTGTTACTTGACATATGTAACTCCTTAGGTATTTACAACACCACTGGTCACTATATGATAAAAGTGTGAAAATTAATCGTAAGAAATTTATATTAGTTCAAGTTTGCTCTGTGTAGATTTATTGTTCTGTTTCAGTGATGTTCTCTGACTAAATCTGAAGGGAAAAGATATCACCTATGGGGTCAAAGCCTGCTCCCCAATGGTTTCTGCTGACACTTTTGCAAGAGGCATATATACCCCTCGGGTCCCAGCAAGTTTTCACCAAGGTGGTAGGACCCAGCGATCCATTTCGGCCCTTTGCATACCTTGTTTATTCGTGTAGCCTGCCTTCCAGATAATCAATATGCACTTGCTTAGCATTTTATCCATTGGGTTATTATGGAATCAAACTAATCAAGAGTTCTAGACTTTGACAGGTTCTTCTTATTTGCTTTCATGTTACTATAGACAACTATGCCTAGGGTCTTGAAGTTCTATCACACCACATGTAGTCACTTACATGTATACTTACTTGACATATGTACTCTTTAGGTATTTACAACACCACTGGTCACTATATGACAAAAGCGTGAAAATTAATCGTAAGAAATTTATATTAGTTCAAGTTTGCTCTGTGTGGATTTATTGTTCTGTTTCAGTGATGTTCTGTGACTAAATCTGAAGGGAAAAGATATCACCTATGGGGTCAAAGCCTGCTCCCCAATGGTATCTGCTGACACTTTTGCAAGAGACATATATACCCCTCGGGTCCCAGCAAGTTTTCACCAAGGTGGTAGGACCCAGCGATCCATTTCGGTCCTTTGCATACCTTGTTTATTCGTGTAGCCTGCCTTCCAGATAATCAATATGCACTTGCTTAGCATTTTATCCATTGGGTTATTATGGAATCAAACTAATCAAGAGTTCTAGACTTTGACAGGTTCTTCTTATTTGCTTTCATGTTACTATAGACAACTATGCCTAGGGTCTTGAAGTTCTATCACACCACATGTAGTCACTTACATGTATACTTACTTGACATATGTACTCTTTAGGTATTTACAACACCACTGGTCACTATATGACAAAAGCGTGAAAATTAATCGTAAGAAATTTATATTAGTTCAAGTTTGCTCTGTGTGGATTTATTGTTCTGTTTCAGTGATGTTCTGTGACTAAATCTGAAGGGAAAAGATATCACCTATGGGGTCAAAGCCTGCTCCCCAATGGTATCTGCTGACACTTTTGCAAGAGACATATATACCCCTCGGGTCCCAGCAAGTTTTCACCAAGGTGGTAGGACCCAGCGATCCATTTCGGTCCTTTGCATACCTTGTTTATTCGTGTAGCCTGCCTTCCAGATAATCAATATGCACTTGCTTAGCATTTTATCCATTGGGTTATTATGGAATCAAACTAATCAAGAGTTCTAGACTTTGACAGGTTCTTCTTATTTGCTTTCATGTTACTATAGACAACTATGCCTAGGGTCTTGAAGTTCTATCACACCACATGTAGTCACTTACATGTATGCTTACTTGACATATGTAACGCCTTAGGTATTTACAACACCACTGGTCACTATATGATAAAAGTGTGAAAATTAATCGTAAGAAATTTATATTAGTTCAAGTTTGCTCTGTGTAGATTTATTGTTCTGTTTCAGTGATGTTCTCTGATTAAATCTGAAGGGAAAAGATATCACCTATGGGGTCAAAGCCTGCTCCCCAATGGTTTCTGCTGAAGCTTTTGCAAGAGGCATATATACCCCTCGGGTCCCAGCAAGTTTTCACCAAGGTGGTAGGACCCAGCGATCCATTTCGGCCCTTTGCATACCTTGTTTATTCGTGTAGCCTGCCTTCCAGATAATCAATATGCACTTGCTTAGCATTTTATCCATTGGGTTATTATGGAATCAAACTAATCAAGAGTTCTAGACTTTGACAGGTTCTTCTTATTTGCTTTCATGTTACTATAGACAACTATGCCTAGGGTCTTGAAGTTCTATCACACCACATGTAGTCACTTACATGTATACTTACTTGACATATGTACTCTTTAGGTATTTACAACACCACTGGTCACTATATGATAAAAGCGTGAAAATTAATCGTAAGAAATTTATTTTAGTTTAAGTTTGCTCTGTGTGGATGTATTGTTCTGTTCCAGTGATGTTCTTTGACTAAATCTGAAGGGAAAAGATATCACCTACGGGGTCAAAGCCTGTTCCCCAATGGTATCTGCTGAAGCTTTTGCAAGAGGCATAAATACCCCTCGGGTCCCAGCAAGTTTTCACCAAGGTGGTAGGACCCAGCGATCCATTTCGGCCCTTTGCATACCTTGTTTATTCGTGTAGCCTGCCTTTCAGATAATCAATATGCACTTGCTTAGCATTTTATCCATTGGGTTATTATGGAATCAAACTAATCAAGAGTTCTACACTTTGACAGGTTCTTCTTATTTGCTTTCATGTTACTATAGACAACTATGCCTAGGGTCTTGAAGTTCTATCACACCACATGTAGTCACTTGCATGTATACTTACTTGACATATGTACTCTTTAGGTATTTACAACACCACTGGTCACTATATGATAAAAGCGTGAAAATTAATCGTAAGAAATTTATATTAGTTCAAGTTTGCTCTGTGTGAATTTATTGTTCTGTTTCAGTGATGTTCTGTGACTAAATCTGAAGGGAAAAGATATCACCTATGGGGTCAAAGCCTGCTCCCCAATGGTATCTGCTGACACTTTTGCAAGAGGCATATATACCCCTCGGGTCCCAGCAAGTTTTCACCAAGGTGGTAGGACCCAGCGATCCATTTCTCCCCTTTGCATACCTTGTTTATTCGTGTAGCCTTCCCTACAGATAATCAATATGCACTTGCTTAGCATTTCTTCCATTGGGTTATTATGAAATCAAACTAATCAAGAGTTCTAGACTTTGACAGGTTTTTCTTATTTGCTTTCATGTTACTATAGACAACTAAGCCTAGGGTCTTGAAGTTCTATCACACCACATGTAGTCACTTACATGTATGCTTACTTGGCATATGTAACTCTTAAGGTATTTACAACACCACTGGTCACTATATGATAAAAGCGTGAAAATTAATTGTAAGAAATTTATTTTAGTTCAAGTTTGCTCTGTGTGGATTTATTGTTCTGTTTCAGTGATGTTCTGTGACTAAATCTGAAGGGAAAAGATATCACCTATGGGGTCAAAGCCTGCTCCCCAATGGTATCTGCTGACACTTTTGCAAGAGGCATATATACCCCTCGGGTCCCAGCAAGTTTTCACCAAGGTGGTAGGACCCAGCGATCCATTTCGGCCCTTTGCATACCTTGTATATTCGTGTAGCCTGCCTTCCAGATAATCAATATGCACTTGCTTAGCATTTTATCCATTGGGTTATTATGGAATCAAACTAATCAAGAGTTCTAGACTTTGACAGGTTCTTCTTATTTGCTTTCATGTTACTATAGACAACTATGCCTAGGGTCTTGAAGTTCTATCACACCACATGTAGTCACTTACATGTATGCTTACTTGACATATGTAACGCCTTAGGTATTTACAACACCACTGGTCACTATATGATAAAAGTGTGAAAATTAATCGTAAGAAATTTATATTAGTTCAAGTTTGCTCTGAGTAGATTTATTATTCTGTTTCAGTGATGTTGTGTGACTAAATCTGAAGGGAAAAGATATCACCTATGGGGTCAAAGCCTGCTCCCCAATGGTTTCTGCTGACACTTTTGCAAGAGGCATATATACCCCTCGGGTCCCAGCAAGTTTTCACCAAGGTGGTAGGACCCAGCGATCCATTTCGGCCCTTTGCATACCTTGTTTATTCGTGTAGCCTGCCTTCCAGATAATCAATATGCACTTGCTTAGCATTTTATCCATTGGGTTATTATGGAATCAAACTAATCAAGAGTTCTAGACTTTGACAGGTTCTTCTTATTTGCTTTCATGTTACTATAGACAACTATGCCTAGGGTCTTGAAGTTCTATCACACCACATGTAGTCACTTACATGTATACTTACTTACTCTTTAGGTATTTACAACACCACTGGTCACTATATGATAAAAGTGTGAAAATTAATCGTAAGAAATTTATATTAGTTCAAGTTTGCTCTGTGTGGATTTATTGTTTATTGTTCTGTTTCAGTGATGTTCTTTGACATTTTGAATTTTCTTAAGGGAAAATATATCACCTACGGGGTCAAAGCCAGTTCCCCAATGGTATCAGCTGCAGCTTTTGCAAGAGACATATATACCCCTCGGGTCCCAGCAAGTTTTCACCAAGGTAGTAGGACCCAGCGATCCATTTCTCCCCTTTGCATACCTTGTTTATTCGTGTAGCCTTCCCTACAGATAATCAATATGCACTTGCTTGGCATTTCTTCTATTGGGTTATTATGAAATCAAACTAATCAAGAGTTCTAGACTTTGACAGGTTTTTCTTATTTGCTTTCATGTTACTATAGACAACTATGCCTATGGTCTTGAAGTTCTATCACACCACATGTAGTCACTTACATGTATGCTTACTTGGCATATGTAACTCTTAAGGTATTTACAACACCACTGGTCACTATATGATAAAAGCGTGAAAATTAATCGTAAGAAATTTATTTTAGTTCAAGTTTGCTCTGTGTGGATGTATTGTTCTGTTCCAGTGATGTTCTTTGACTAAATCTGAAGGGAAAAGATATCACCTACGGGGTCAAAGCCTGTTCCCCAATGGTATCTGCTGAAGCTTTTGCAAGAGGCATATATACCCCTCGGGTCCCAGCAAGTTTTCACCAAGGTGGTAGGACCCAGCGATCCATTTCGGCCCTTTGCATACCTTGTTTATTCGTGTAGCCTGCCTTCCAGATAATCAATATGCACTTGCTTAGCATTTTATCCATTGGGTTATTATGGAATCAAACTAATCAAGAGTTCTAGACTTTGACAGGTTCTTCTTATTTGCTTTCATGTTACTATAGACAACTATGCCTAGGGTCTTGAAGTTCTATCACACCACATGTAGTCACTTACATGTATACTTACTTGACATATGTACTCTTTAGGTATTTACAACACCACTGGTCACTATATGATAAAAGCGTGAAAATTAATCGTAAGAAATTTATATTAGTTCAAGTTTGCTCTGTGTGGATTTATTGTTTATTGTTCTGTTTCAGTTATGTTCTTTGACATTTTGAATTTTCTGAAGGGAAAATATATCACCTACGGGGTCAAAGCCAGTTTCCCAATGGTATCAGCTGCAGCTTTTGAAAGAGACATATATACCCCTCGGGTCCCAGCAAGTTTTCACCAAGGTGGTAGGACCCAGCGATCCATTTCTCCCCTTTGCATACCTTGTTTATTCGTGTAGCCTTCCCTACAGATAATCAATATGCACTTGCTTAGCATTTCTTCCATTGGGTTATTATGAAATCAAACTAATCAAGAGTTCTAGACTTTGACAGGTTTTTCTTATTTGCTTTCATGTTACTATAGACAACTATGCCTAGGGTCTTGAAGTTCTATCACACCACATGTAGTCACTTACATGTATGCTTACTTGGCATATGTAACTCTTAAGGTATTTACAACACCACTGGTCACTATATGATAAAAGCGTGAAAATTAATTGTAAGAAATTTATTTTAGTTCAAGTTTGCTCTGTGTGGATTTATTGTTCTGTTTCAGTGATGTTCTGTGACTAAATCTGAAGGGAAAAGATATCACCTATGGGGTCAAAGCCTGCTCCCCAATGGTATCTGCTGACACTTTTGCAAGAGACATATATACCCCTCGGGTCCCAGCAAGTTTTCACCAAGGTGGTAGGACCCAGCGATCCATTTCGGCCCTTTGCATACCTTGTTTATTCGTGTAGCCTGCCTTCCAGATAATCAATATGCACTTGCTTAGCATTTTATCCATTGGGTTATTATGGAATCAAACTAATCAAGAGTTCTAGACTTTGACAGGTTTTTCTTATTTGCTTTCATGTTACTATAGACAACTATGCCTATGGTCTTGAAGTTCTATCACACCACATGTAGTCACTTACATGTATGCTTACTTGGCATATGTAACTCTTAAGGTATTTTCAACACCACTGGTCACTATATGATAAAAGCGTGAAAATTAATCGTAAGAAATTTATTTTAGTTCAAGTTTGCTCTGTGTGGATGTATTGTTCTGTTCCAGTGATGTTCTTTGACTAAATCTGAAGGGAAAAGATATCACCTACGGGGTCAAAGCCTGTACCCCAATGGTATCTGCTGAAGCTTTTGCAAGAGGCATATATACCCCTCGGGTCCCAGCAAGTTTTCACCAAGGTGGTAGGACCCAGCGATCCATTTCGGCCCTTTGCATACCTTGTTTATTCGTGTAGCCTGCCTTCCAGATAATCAATATGCACTTGCTTAGCATTTTATCCATTGGGTTATTATGGAATCAAACTAATCAAGAGTTCTAGACTTTGACAGGTTCTTCTTATTTGCTTTCATGTTACTATAGACAACTATGCCTAGGGTCTTGAAGTTCTATCACACCACATGTAGTCACTTACATGTATGCTTACTTGACATATGTAACTCCTTAGGTATTTACAACACCACTGGTCACTATATGATAAAAGTGTGAAAATTAATCGTAAGAAATTTATATTAGTTCAAGTTTGCTCTGTGTAGATTTATTGTTCTGTTTCAGTGATGTTCTCTGGTTAAATCTGAAGGGAAAAGATATCACCTATGGGGTCAAAGCCTGCTCCCCAATGGTTTCTGCTGACACTTTTGCAAGAGGCATATATACCCCTCGGGTCCCAGCAAGTTTTCACCAAGGTGGTAGGACCCAGCGATCCATTTCGGCCCTTTGCATACCTTGTTTATTCGTGTAGCCTGCCTTCCAGATAATCAATATGCACTTGCTTAGCATTTTATCCATTGGGTTATTATGGAATCAAACTAATCAAGAGTTCTAGACTTTGACAGGTTCTTCTTATTTGCTTTCATGTTACTATGGACAACTATGCCTAGGGTCTTGAAGTTCTATCACACCACATGTAGTCACTTACATGTATACTTACTTGACATATGTACTCTTTAGGTATTTACAACACCACTGGTCACTATATGATAAAAGTGTGAAAATTAATCGTAAGAAATTTATATTAGTTCAAGTTTGCTCTGTGTGGATTTATTGTTTATTGTTCTGTTTCAGTTATGTTCTTTGACATTTTGAATTTTCTGAAGGGAAAATATATCACCTACGGGGTCAAAGCCAGTTCCCCAATGGTATCAGCTGCAGCTTTTGAAAGAGACATATATACCCCTCGGGTCCCAGCAAGTTTTCACCAAGGTGGTAGGACCCAGCGATCCATTTCTCCCCTTTGCATACCTTGTTTATTCGTGTAGCCTTCCCTACAGATAATCAATATGCACTTGCTTAGCATTTCTTCCATTGGGTTATTATGAAATCAAACTAATCAAGAGTTCTAGACTTTGACAGGTTTTTCTTATTTGCTTTCATGTTACTATAGACAACTATGCCTAGGGTCTTGAAGTTCTATCACACCACATGTAGTCACTTACATGTATGCTTACTTGGCATATGTAACTCTTAAGGTATTTACAACACCACTGGTCACTATATGATAAAAGCGTGAAAATTAATTGTAAGAAATTTATTTTAGTTCAAGTTTGCTCTGTGTGGATTTATTGTTCTGTTTCAGTGATGTTCTGTGACTAAATCTGAAGGGAAAAGATATCACCTATGGGGTCAAAGCCTGCTCCCCAATGGTTTCTGCTGACACTTTTGCAAGAGGCATATATACCCCTCGGGTCCCAGCAAGTTTTCACCAAGGTGGTAGGACCCAGCGATCCATTTCGGCCCTTTGCATACCTTGTATATTCGTGTAGCCTGCCTTCCAGATAATCAATATGCACTTGCTTAGCATTTTATCCATTGGGTTATTATGGAATCAAACTAATCAAGAGTTCTAGACTTTGACAGGTTCTTCTTATTTGCTTTCATGTTACTATAGACAACTATGCCTAGGGTCTTGAAGTTCTATCACACCACATGTAGTCACTTACATGTATGCTTACTTGACATATGTAACGCCTTAGGTATTTACAACACCACTGGTCACTATATGATAAAAGTGTGAAAATTAATCGTAAGAAATTTATATTAGTTCAAGTTTGCTCTGTGTGGATTTATTGTTCTGTTTCAGTGATGTTCTGTGACTAAATCTGAAGGGAAAAGATATCACCTATGGGGTCAAAGCCTGCTCCCCAATGGTATCTGCTGACACTTTTGCAAGAGGCATATATACCCCTCGGGTCCCAGCAAGTTTTCACCAAGGTGGTAGGACCCAGCGATCCATTTCGGCCCTTTGCATACCTTGTTTATTCGTGTAGCCTGCCTTCCAGATAATCAATATGCACTTGCTTAGCATTTTATCCATTGGGTTATTATGGAATCAAACTAATCAAGAGTTCTAGACTTTGACAGGTTCTTCTTATTTGCTTTCATGTTACTATAGACAACTATGCCTAGAGTCTTGAAGTTCTATCACACTACATGTTGTCACTTACATGTATGCTTACTTGACATATGTAACGCCTTAGGTATTTACAACACCACTGGTCACTATATGATAAAAGTGTGAAAATTAATCGTAAGAAATTTATATTAGTTCAAGTTTGCTCTGTGTAGATTTATTGTTCTGTTTCAGTGATGTTCTGTGACTAAATCTGAAGGGAAAAGATATCACCTTTGGGGTCAAAGCCTGCTCCCCAATGGTTTCTGCTGACACTTTTGCAAGAGGCATATATACCCCTCGGGTCCCAGCAAGTTTTCACCAAGGTGGTAGGACCCAGCGATCCATTTCGGCCCTTTGCATACCTTGTTTATTCGTGTAGCCTGCCTTCCAGATAATCAATATGCACTTGCTTAGCATTTTATCCATTGGGTTATTATGGAATCAAACTAATCAAGAGTTCTAGACTTTGACAGGTTCTTCTTATTTGCTTTCATGTTACTATAGACAACTATGCCTAGGGTCTTGAAGTTCTATCACACCACATGTAGTCACTTACATGTATACTTACTTGACATATGTACTCTTTAGGTATTTACAACACCACTGGTCACTATATGATAAAAGCGTGAAAATTAATCGTAAGAAATTTATATTAGTTCAAGTTTGCTCTGTGTGGATTTATTGTTCTGTTTCAGTGATGTTCTGTGACTAAATCTGAAGGGAAAAGATATCACCTATGGGGTCAAAGCCTGCTCCCCAATGGTATCTGCTGACACTTTTGCAAGAGGCATATATACCCCTCGGGTCCCAGCAAGTTTTCACCAAGGTGGTAGGACCCAGCGATCCATTTCGGCCCTTTGCATACCTTGTTTATTCGTGTAGCCTGCCTTCCAGATAATCAATATGCACTTGCTTAGCATTTTATCCATTGGGTTATTATGGAATCAAACTAATCAAGAGTTCTAGACTTTGACAGGTTCTTCTTATTTGCTTTCATGTTACTATAGACAACTATGCCTAGAGTCTTGAAGTTCTATCACACTACATGTTGTCACTTACATGTATGCTTACTTGACATATGTAACGCCTTAGGTATTTACAACACCACTGGTCACTATATGATAAAAGTGTGAAAATTAATCGTAAGAAATTTATATTAGTTCAAGTTTGCTCTGTGTAGATTTATTGTTCTGTTTCAGTGATGTTCTGTGACTAAATCTGAAGGGAAAAGATATCACCTTTGGGGTCAAAGCCTGCTCCCCAATGGTTTCTGCTGACACTTTTGCAAGAGGCATATATACCCCTCGGGTCCCAGCAAGTTTTCACCAAGGTGGTAGGACCCAGCGATCCATTTCGGCCCTTTGCATACCTTGTTTATTCGTGTAGCCTGCCTTCCAGATAATCAATATGCACTTGCTTAGCATTTTATCCATTGGGTTATTATGGAATCAAACTAATCAAGAGTTCTAGACTTTGACAGGTTCTTCTTATTTGCTTTCATGTTACTATAGACAACTATGCCTAGGGTCTTGAAGTTCTATCACACCACATGTAGTCACTTACATGTATACTTACTTGACATATGTACTCTTTAGGTATTTACAACACCACTGGTCACTATATGATAAAAGCCTGAAAATTAATCGTAAGAAATTTATATTAGTTCAAGTTTGCTCTGTGTGGATTTATTGTTCTGTTTCAGTGATGTTCTGTGACTAAATCTGAAGGGAAAAGATATCACCTATGGGGTCAAAGCCTGCTCCCCAATGGTATCTGCTGACACTTTTGCAAGAGACATATATACCCCTCGGGTCCCAGCAAGTTTTCACCAAGGTGGTAGGACCCAGCGATCCATTTCGGCCCTTTGCATACCTTGTTTATTCGTGTAGCCTGCCTTCCAGATAATCAATATGCACTTGCTTAGCATTTTATCCATTGGGTTATTATGGAATTAAACTAATCAAGAGTTCTAGACTTTGACAGGTTCTTCTTATTTGCTTTCATGTTACTATAGACAACTATGCCTAGGGTCTTGAAGTTCTATCACACCACATGTAGTCACTTACATGTATGCTTACTTGACATATGTAACGCCTTAGGTATTTACAACACCACTGGTCACTATATGATAAAAGTGTGAAAATTAATCGTAAGAAATTTATATTAGTTCAAGTTTGCTCTGTGTATATTTATTGTTCTGTTTCAGTGATGTTCTGTGACTAAATCTGAAGGGAAAAGATATCACCTATGGGGTCAAAGCCTGCTCCCCAATGGTTTCTGCTGACACTTTTGCAAGAGGCATATATACCCCTCGGGTCCCAGCAAGTTTTCACCAAGGTGGTGGGACCCAGCGATCCATTTCGGTCCTTTGCATACCTTGTTTATTCGTGTAGCCTGCCTTCCAGATAATCAATATGCACTTGCTTAGCATTTCTTCCATTGGGTTATTATGAAATCAAACTAATCAAGAGTTCTAGACTTTGACAGGTTTTTCTTATTTGCTTTCATGTTACTATAGACAACTATGCCTAGGGTCTTGAAGTTCTATCACACCACATGTAGTCACTTACATGTATGCTTACTTGGCATATGTAACTCTTAAGGTATTTACAACACCACTGGTCACTATATGATAAAAGCGTGAAAATTAATTGTAAGAAATTTATATTAGTTCAAGTTTGCTCTGTGTGGATTTATTGTTCTGTTTCAGTGATGTTCTGTGACTAAATCTGAAGGGAAAAGATATCACCTATGGGGTCAAAGCCTGCTCCCCAATGGTTTCTGCTGACACTTTTGCAAGAGGCATATATACCCCTCGGGTCCCAGCAAGTTTTCACCAAGGTGGTAGGACCCAGCGATCCATTTCGGCCCTTTGCATACCTTGTATATTCGTGTAGCCTGCCTTCCAGATAATCAATATGCACTTGCTTAGCATTTTATCCATTGGGTTATTATGGAATCAAACTAATCAAGAGTTCTAGACTTTGACAGGTTCTTCTTATTTGCTTTCATGTTACTATAGACAACTATGCCTAGGGTCTTGAAGTTCTATCACACCACATGTAGTCACTTACATGTATGCTTACTTGACATATGTAACGCCTTAGGTATTTACAACACCACTGGTCACTATATGATAAAAGTGTGAAAATTAATCGTAAGAAATTTATATTAGTTCAAGTTTGCTCTGAGTAGATTTATTATTCTGTTTCAGTGATGTTGTGTGACTAAATCTGAAGGGAAAAGATATCACCTATGGGGTCAAAGCCTGCTCCCCAATGGTTTCTGTTGAGACTTTTGCAAGAGGCATATATACCCCTCGGGTCCCAGCAAGTTTTCACCAAGGTGGTAGGACCCAGCGATCCATTTCGGCCCTTTGCATACCTTGTTTATTCGTGTAGCCTGCCTTCCAGATAATCAATATGCACTTGCTTAGCATTTTATCCATTGGGTTATTATGGAATCAAACTAATCAAGAGTTCTAGACTTTGACAGGTTCTTCTTATTTGCTTTCATGTTACTATAGACAACTATGCCTAGGGTCTTGAAGTTCTATCACACCACATGTAGTCACTTACATGTATACTTACTTACTCTTTAGGTATTTACAACACCACTGGTCACTATATGATAAAAGTGTGAAAATTAATCGTAAGAAATTTATATTAGTTCAAGTTTGCTCTGTGTGGATTTATTGTTCTGTTTCAGTGATGTTCTGTGACTAAATCTGAAGGGAAAAGATATCACCTATGGGGTCAAAGCCTGCTCCCCAATGGTATCTGCTGACACTTTTGCAAGAGGCATATATACCCCTCGGGTCCCAGCAAGTTTTCACCAAGGTGGTAGGACCCAGCGATCCATTTCGGCCCTTTGCATACCTTGTTTATTCGTGTAGCCTGCCTTCCAGATAATCAATATGCACTTGCTTAGCATTTTATCCATTGGGTTATTATGGAATCAAACTAATCAAGAGTTCTAGACTTTGACAGGTTCTTCTTATTTGCTTTCATGTTACTATAGACAACTATGCCTAGAGTCTTGAAGTTCTATCACACTACATGTTGTCACTTACATGTATGCTTACTTGACATATGTAACGCCTTAGGTATTTACAACACCACTGGTCACTATATGATAAAAGTGTGAAAATTAATCGTAAGAAATTTATATTAGTTCAAGTTTGCTCTGTGTAGATTTATTGTTCTGTTTCAGTGATGTTCTGTGACTAAATCTGAAGGGAAAAGATATCACCTTTGGGGTCAAAGCCTGCTCCCCAATGGTTTCTGCTGACACTTTTGCAAGAGGCATATATACCCCTCGGGTCCCAGCAAGTTTTCACCAAGGTGGTAGGACCCAGCGATCCATTTCGGCCCTTTGCATACCTTGTTTATTCGTGTAGCCTGCCTTCCAGATAATCAATATGCACTTGCTTAGCATTTTATCCATTGGGTTATTATGGAATCAAACTAATCAAGAGTTCTAGACTTTGACAGGTTCTTCTTATTTGCTTTCATGTTACTATAGACAACTATGCCTAGGGTCTTGAAGTTCTATCACACCACATGTAGTCACTTACATGTATACTTACTTGACATATGTACTCTTTAGGTATTTACAACACCACTGGTCACTATATGATAAAAGCGTGAAAATTAATCGTAAGAAATTTATATTAGTTCAAGTTTGCTCTGTGTGGATTTATTGTTCTGTTTCAGTGATGTTCTGTGACTAAATCTGAAGGGAAAAGATATCACCTATGGGGTCAAAGCCTGCTCCCCAATGGTATCTGCTGACACTTTTGCAAGAGACATATATACCCCTCGGGTCCCAGCAAGTTTTCACCAAGGTGGTAGGACCCAGCGATCCATTTCGGCCCTTTGCATACCTTGTTTATTCGTGTAGCCTGCCTTCCAGATAATCAATATGCACTTGCTTAGCATTTTATCCATTGGGTTATTATGGAATTAAACTAATCAAGAGTTCTAGACTTTGACAGGTTCTTCTTATTTGCTTTCATGTTACTATAGACAACTATGCCTAGGGTCTTGAAGTTCTATCACACCACATGTAGTCACTTACATGTATGCTTACTTGACATATGTAACGCCTTAGGTATTTACAACACCACTGGTCACTATATGATAAAAGTGTGAAAATTAATCGTAAGAAATTTATATTAGTTCAAGTTTGCTCTGTGTATATTTATTGTTCTGTTTCAGTGATGTTCTGTGACTAAATCTGAAGGGAAAAGATATCACCTATGGGGTCAAAGCCTGCTCCCCAATGGTTTCTGCTGACACTTTTGCAAGAGGCATATATACCCCTCGGGTCCCAGCAAGTTTTCACCAAGGTGGTGGGACCCAGCGATCCATTTCGGTCCTTTGCATACCTTGTTTATTCGTGTAGCCTGCCTTCCAGATAATCAATATGCACTTGCTTAGCATTTTATCCTTTGGGTTATTATGGAATCAAACTAATCAAGAGTTCTAGACTTTGACAGGTTCTTCTTATTTGCTTTCATGTTACTATAGACAACTATGCCTAGGGTCTTGAAGTTCTATCACACCACATGTAGTCACTTACATGTATGCTTACTTGACATATGTAACGCCTTAGGTATTTACAACACCACTGGTCACTATATGATAAAAGTGTGAAAATTAATCGTAAGAAATTTATATTAGTTCAAGTTTGCTCTGTGTAGATTTATTGTTCTGTTTCAGTGATGTTCTGTGATTAAATCTGAAGGGAAAAGATATCACCTATGGGGTCAAAGCCAGTTCCCCAATGGTATCAGCTGCAGCTTTTGCAAGAGACATATATACCCCTCGGGTCCCAGCAAGTTTTCACCAAGGTAGTAGGACCCAGCGATCCATTTCTCCCCTTTGCATACCTTGTTTATTTGTGTAGCCTTCCCTACAGATAATCAATATGCACTTGCTTAGCATTTCTTCTATTGGGTTATTATGAAATCAAACTAATCAAGAGTTCTAGACTTTGACAGGTTTTTCTTATTTGCTTTCATGTTACTATAGACAACTATGCCTATGGTCTTGAAGTTCTATCACACCACATGTAGTCACTTACATGTATGCTTACTTGGCATATGTAACTCTTAAGGTATTTTCAACACCACTGGTCACTATATGATAAAAGCGTGAAAATTAATCGTAAGAAATTTATTTTAGTTCAAGTTTGCTCTGTGTGGATGTATTGTTCTGTTCCAGTGATGTTCTTTGACTAAATCTGAAGGGAAAAGATATCACCTACGGGGTCAAAGCCTGTTCCCCAATGGTATCTGCTGAAGCTTTTGCAAGAGGCATATATACCCCTCGGGTCCCAGCAAGTTTTCACCAAGGTGGTAGGACCCAGCGATCCATTTCGGCCCTTTGCATACCTTGTTTATTCGTGTAGCCTGCCTTCCAGATAATCAATATGCACTTGCTTAGCATTTTATCCATTGGGTTATTATGGAATCAAACTAATCAAGAGTTCTAGACTTTGACAGGTTCTTCTTATTTGCTTTCATGTTACTATAGACAACTATGCCTAGGGTCTTGAAGTTCTATCACACCACATGTAGTCACTTACATGTATGCTTACTTGACATATGTAACTCCTTAGGTATTTACAACACCACTGGTCACTATATGATAAAAGTGTGAAAATTAATCGTAAGAAATTTATATTAGTTCAAGTTTGCTCTGTGTAGATTTATTGTTCTGTTTCAGTGATGTTCTCTGACTAAATCTGAAGGGAAAAGATATCACCTATGGGGTCAAAGCCTGCTCCCCAATGGTTTCTGCTGACACTTTTGCAAGAGGCATATATACCCCTCGGGTCCCAGCAAGTTTTCACCAAGGTGGTAGGACCCAGCGATCCATTTCGGCCCTTTGCATACCTTGTTTATTCGTGTAGCCTGCCTTCCAGATAATCAATATGCACTTGCTTAGCATTTTATCCATTGGGTTATTATGGAATCAAACTAATCAAGAGTTCTAGACTTTGACAGGTTCTTCTTATTTGCTTTCATGTTACTATAGACAACTATGCCTAGGGTCTTGAAGTTCTATCACACCACATGTAGTCACTTACATGTATACTTACTTGACATATGTACTCTTTAGGTATTTACAACACCACTGGTCACTATATGATAAAAGCGTGAAAATTAATCGTAAGAAATTTATATTAGTTCAAGTTTGCTCTGTGTGGATTTATTGTTCTGTTTCAGTGATGTTCTGTGACTAAATCTGAAGGGAAAAGATATCACCTTTGGGGTCAAAGCCTGCTCCCCAATGGTTTCTGCTGACACTTTTGCAAGAGGCATATATACCCCTCGGGTCCCAGCAAGTTTTCACCAAGGTGGTAGGACCCAGCGATCCATTTCGGCCCTTTGCATACCTTGTTTATTCGTTTAGCCAGCCTTCCAGATAATCAATATGCACTTGCTTAGCATTTTATCCATTGGGTTATTATGGAATCAAACTAATCAAGAGTTCTAGACTTTGACAGGTTCTTCTTATTTGCTTTCATGTTACTATAGACAACTATGCCTAGGGTCTTGAAGTTCTATCACACCACATGTAGTCACTTACATGTATGCTTACTTGACATATGTACTCTTTAGGTATTTACAACACCACTGGTCACTATATGATAAAAGTGTGAAAATTAATCGTAAGAAATTTATATTAGTTCAAGTTTGCTCTGTGTGGATTTATTGTTTATTGTTCTGTTTCAGTGATGTTCTTTGACATTTTGAATTTTCTGAAGGGAAAATATATCACCTACGGGGTCAAAGCCAGTTCCCCAATGGTATCAGCTGCAGCTTTTGAAAGAGACATATATACCCCTCGGGTCCCAGCAAGTTTTCACCAAGGTGGTAGGACCCAGCGATCCATTTCTCCCCTTTGCATACCTTGTTTATTCGTGTAGCCTTCCCTACAGATAATCAATATGCACTTGCTTAGCATTTCTTCCATTGGGTTATTATGAAATCAAACTAATCAAGAGTTCTAGACTTTGACAGGTTTTTCTTATTTGCTTTCATGTTACTATAGACAACTATGCCTAGGGTCTTGAAGTTCTATCACACCACATGTAGTCACTTACATGTATGCTTACTTGGCATATGTAACTCTTAAGGTATTTACAACACCACTGGTCACTATATGATAAAAGCGTGAAAATTAATTGTAAGAAATTTATTTTAGTTCAAGTTTGCTCTGTGTGGATTTATTGTTCTGTTTCAGTGATGTTCTGTGACTAAATCTGAAGGGAAAAGATATCACCTATGGGGTCAAAGCCTGCTCCCCAATGGTATCTGCTGACACTTTTGCAAGAGGCATATATACCCCTCGGGTCCCAGCAAGTTTTCACCAAGGTGGTAGGACCCAGCGATCCATTTCGGCCCTTTGCATATCTTGTATATTCGTGTAGCCTGCCTTCCAGATAATCAATATGCACTTGCTTAGCATTTTATCCATTGGGTTATTATGGAATCAAACTAATCAAGAGTTCTAGACTTTGACAGGTTCTTCTTATTTGCTTTCATGTTACTATAGACAACTATGCCTAGGGTCTTGAAGTTCTATCACACCACATGTAGTCACTTACATGTATGCTTACTTGACATATGTAACTCCTTAGGTATTTACAACACCACTGGTCACTATATGATAAAAGTGTGAAAATTAATCGTAAGAAATTTATATTAGTTCAAGTTTGCTCTGTGTAGATTTATTGTTCTGTTTCAGTGATGTTCTCTGACTAAATCTGAAGGGAAAAGATATCACCTATGGGGTCAAAGCCTGCTCCCCAATGGTTTCTGCTGACACTTTTGCAAGAGGCATATATACCCCTCGGGTCCCAGCAAGTTTTCACCAAGGTGGTAGGACCCAGCGATCCATTTCGGCCCTTTGCATACCTTGTTTATTCGTGTAGCCTGCCTTCCAGATAATCAATATGCACTTGCTTAGCATTTTATCCATTGGGTTATTATGGAATCAAACTAATCAAGAGTTCTAGACTTTGACAGGTTCTTCTTATTTGCTTTCATGTTACTATAGACAACTATGCCTAGGGTCTTGAAGTTCTATCACACCACATGTAGTCACTTACATGTATACTTACTTGACATATGTACTCTTTAGGTATTTACAACACCACTGGTCACTATATGATAAAAGCGTGAAAATTAATCGTAAGAAATTTATATTAGTTCAAGTTTGCTCTGTGTGGATTTATTGTTCTGTTTCAGTGATGTTCTGTGACTAAATCTGAAGGGAAAAGATATCACCTATGGGGTCAAAGCCTGCTCCCCAATGGTATCTGCTGACACTTTTGCAAGAGGCATATATACCCCTCGGGTCCCAGCAAGTTTTCACCAAGGTGGTAGGACCCAGCGATCCATTTCGGCCCTTTGCATACCTTGTTTATTCGTGTAGCCTGCCTTCCAGATAATCAATATGCACTTGCTTAGCATTTTATCCATTGGGTTATTATGGAATCAAACTAATCAAGAGTTCTAGACTTTGACAGGTTCTTCTTATTTGCTTTCATGTTACTATAGACAACTATGCCTAGGGTTTTGAAGTTCTATCACACCACATGTTGTCACTTACATGTATGCTTACTTGACATATGTAACGCCTTAGGTATTTACAACACCACTGGTCACTATATGATAAAAGTGTGAAAATTAACCGTAAGAAATTTATATTAGTTCAAGTTTGCTCTGTGTAGATTTATTGTTCTGTTTCAGTGATGTTCTGTGACTAAATCTGAAGGGAAAAGATATCACCTTTGGGGTCAAAGCCTGCTCCCCAATGGTTTCTGCTGACACTTTTGCAAGAGGCATATATACCCCTCGGGTCCCAGCAAGTTTTCACCAAGGTGGTAGGACCCAGCGATCCATTTCGGCCCTTTGCATACCTTGTTTATTCGTGTAGCCTGCCTTCCAGATAATCAATATGCACTTGCTTAGCATTTTATCCATTGGGTTATTATGGAATCAAACTAATCAAGAGTTCTAGACTTTGACAGGTTCTTCTTATTTGCTTTCATGTTACTATGGACAACTATGCCTAGGGTCTTGAAGTTCTATCACACCACATGTAGTCACTTACATGTATACTTACTTGACATATGTACTCTTTAGGTATTTACAACACCACTGGTCACTATATGATAAAAGTGTGAAAATTAATCGTAAGAAATTTATATAATTTTAAGTTTGCTCTGTGTGGATTTATTGTTTATTGTTCTGTTTCAGTTATGTTCTTTGACATTTTGAATTTTCTGAAGGGAAAATATATCACCTACGGGGTCAAAGCCAGTTCCCCAATGGTATCAGCTGCAGCTTTTGAAAGAGACATATATACCCCTCGGGTCCCAGCAAGTTTTCACCAAGGTGGTAGGACCCAGCGATCCATTTCTCCCCTTTGCATACCTTGTTTATTCGTGTAGCCTTCCCTACAGATAATCAATATGCACTTGCTTAGCATTTCTTCCATTGGGTTATTATGAAATCAAACTAATCAAGAGTTCTAGACTTTGACAGGTTTTTCTTATTTCCTTTCATGTTACTATAGACAACTATGCCTAGGGTCTTGAAGTTCTATCACACCACATGTAGTCACTTACATGTATGCTTACTTGGCATATGTAACTCTTAAGGTATTTACAACACCACTGGTCACTATATGATAAAAGCGTGAAAATTAATTGTAAGAAATTTATTTTAGTTCAAGTTTGCTCTGTGTGGATTTATTGTTCTGTTTCAGTGATGTTCTGTGACTAAATCTGAAGGGAAAAGATATCACCTATGGGGTCAAAGCCTGCTCCCCAATGGTATCGGCTGACACTTTTGCAAGAGGCATATATACCCCTCGGGTCCCAGCAAGTTTTCACCAAGGTGGTAGGACCCAGCGATCCATTTCGGCCCTTTGCATACCTTGTATATTCGTGTTGCCTGCCTTCCAGATAATCAATATGCACTTGCTTAGCATTTTATCCATTGGGTTATTATGGAATCAAACTAATCAAGAGTTCTAGACTTTGACAGGTTCTTCTTATTTGCTTTCATGTTACTATAGACAACTATGCCTAGGGTCTTGAAGTTCTATCACACCACATGTAGTCACTTACATGTATGCTTACTTGACATATGTAACGCCTTAGGTATTTACAACACCACTGGTCACTATATGATAAAAGTGTGAAAATTAATCGTAAGAAATTTATATTAGTTCAAGTTTGCTCTGAGTAGATTTATTATTCTGTTTCAGTGATGTTGTGTGACTAAATCTGAAGGGAAAAGATATCACCTATGGGGTCAAAGCCTGCTCCCCAATGGTTTCTGCTGAGACTTTTGCAAGAGGCATATATACCCCTCGGGTCCCAGCAAGTTTTCACCAAGGTGGTAGGACCCAGCGATCCATTTCGGCCCTTTGCATACCTTGTTTATTCGTGTAGCCTGCCTTCCAGATAATCAATATGCACTTGCTTAGCATTTTATCCATTGGGTTATTATGGAATCAAACTAATCAAGAGTTCTAGACTTTGACAGGTTCTTCTTATTTGCTTTCATGTTACTATAGACAACTATGCCTAGGGTCTTGAAGTTCTATCACACCACATGTAGTCACTTACATGTATACTTACTTGACATATGTACTCTTTAGGTATTTACAACACCACTGGTCACTATATGATAAAAGCGTGAAAATTAATCGTAAGAAATTTATATTAGTTCAAGTTTGCTCTGTGTGGATTTATTGTTCTGTTTCAGTGTTGTTCTGTGACTAAATCTGAAGGGAAAAGATATCACCTATGGGGTCAAAGCCTGCTCCCCAATGGTATCTGCTGACACTTTTGCAAGAGACATATATACCCCTCGGGTCCCAGCAAGTTTTCACCAAGGTGGTAGGACCCAGCGATCCATTTCGGCCCTTTGCATACCTTGTATATTCGTGTAGCCTGCCTTCCAGATAATCAATATGCACTTGCTTAGCATTTTATCCATTGGGTTATTATGGAATCAAACTAATCAAGAGTTCTAGACTTTGACAGGTTCTTCTTATTTGCTTTCATATTACTATAGACAACTATGCCTAGGGTCTTGAAGTTCTATCACACCACATGTAGTCACTTACATGTATGCTTACTTGACATATGTAACTCCTTAGGTATTTACAACACCACTGGTCACTATATGATAAAAGTGTGAAAATTAATCGTAAGAAATTTATATTAGTTCAAGTTTGCTCTGTGTAGATTTATTGTTCTGTTTCAGTGATGTTCTCTGACTAAATCTGAAGGGAAAAGATATCACCTATGGGGTCAAAGCCTGCTCCCCAATGGTTTCTGCTGACACTTTTGCAAGAGGCATATATACCCCTCGGGTCCCAGCAAGTTTTCACCAAGGTGGTAGGACCCAGCGATCCATTTCGGCCCTTTGCATACCTTGTTT
The DNA here is from genome assembly GCF_964197995.2 of Scardinius erythrophthalmus. Classification (NCBI taxonomy): domain Eukaryota; kingdom Metazoa; phylum Chordata; class Actinopteri; order Cypriniformes; family Leuciscidae; genus Scardinius; species Scardinius erythrophthalmus. The sequence goes on from NC_138234.1 coordinate 41,349,965, forward strand.
ATTCGTGTAGCCTGCCTTCCAGATAATCAATATGCACTTGCTTAGCATTTTATCCATTGGGTTATTATGGAATCAAACTAATCAAGAGTTCTAGACTTTGACAGGTTCTTCTTATTTGCTTTCATGTTACTATAGACAACTATGCCTAGGGTCTTGAAGTTCTATCACACCACATGTAGTCACTTACATGTATACTTACTTGACATATGTACTCTTTAGGTATTTACAACACCACTGGTCACTATATGATAAAAGCGTGAAAATTAATCGTAAGAAATTTATATTAGTTCAAGTTTGCTCTGTGTGGATTTATTGTTCTGTTTCAGTGATGTTCTGTGACTAAATCTGAAGGGAAAAGATATCACCTATGGGGTCAAAGCCTGCTCCCCAATGGTATCTGCTGACACTTTTGCAAGAGGCATATATACCCCTCGGGTCCCAGCAAGTTTTCACCAAGGTGGTAGGACCCAGCGATCCATTTCGGCCCTTTGCATACCTTGTTTATTCGTGTAGCCTGCCTTCCAGATAATCAATATGCACTTGCTTAGCATTTTATCCATTGGGTTATTATGGAATCAAACTAATCAAGAGTTCTAGACTTTGACAGGTTCTTCTTATTTGCTTTCATGTTACTATAGACAACTATGCCTAGGGTCTTGAAGTTCTATCACACCACATGTTGTCACTTACATGTATGCTTACTTGACATATGTAACGCCTTAGGTATTTACAACACCACTGGTCACTATATGATAAAAGTGTGAAAATTAATCGTAAGAAATTTATATTAGTTCAAGTTTGCTCTGTGTAGATTTATTGTTCTGTTTCAGTGATGTTCTGTGACTAAATCTGAAGGGAAAAGATATCACCTTTGGGGTCAAAGCCTGCTCCCCAATGGTTTCTGCTGACACTTTTGCAAGAGGCATATATACCCCTCGGGTCCCAGCAAGTTTTCACCAAGGTGGTAGGACCCAGCGATCCATTTCGGCCCTTTGCATACCTTGTTTATTCGTGTAGCCTGCCTTCCAGATAATCAATATGCACTTGCTTAGCATTTTATCCATTGGGTTATTATGGAATCAAACTAATCAAGAGTTCTAGACTTTGACAGGTTCTTCTTATTTGCTTTCATGTTACTATGGACAACTATGCCTAGGGTCTTGAAGTTCTATCACACCACATGTAGTCACTTACATGTATACTTACTTGACATATGTACTCTTTAGGTATTTACAACACCACTGGTCACTATATGATAAAAGTGTGAAAATTAATCGTAAGAAATTTATATTAGTTCAAGTTTGCTCTGTGTGGATTTATTGTTTATTGTTCTGTTTCAGTTATGTTCTTTGACATTTTGAATTTTCTGAAGGGAAAATATATCACCTACGGGGTCAAAGCCAGTTCCCCAATGGTATCAGCTGCAGCTTTTGAAAGAGACATATATACCCCTCGGGTCCCAGCAAGTTTTCACCAAGGTGGTAGGACCCAGCGATCCATTTCTCCCCTTTGCATACCTTGTTTATTCGTGTAGCCTTCCCTACAGATAATCAATATGCACTTGCTTAGCATTTCTTCCATTGGGTTATTATGAAATCAGACTAATCAAGAGTTCTAGACTTTGACAGGTTTTTCTTATTTCCTTTCATGTTACTATAGACAACTATGCCTAGGGTCTTGAAGTTCTATCACACCACATGTAGTCACTTACATGTATGCTTACTTGGCATATGTAACTCTTAAGGTATTTACAACACCACTGGTCACTATATGATAAAAGCGTGAAAATTAATTGTAAGAAATTTATTTTAGTTCAAGTTTGCTCTGTGTGGATTTATTGTTCTGTTTCAGTGATGTTCTGTGACTAAATCTGAAGGGAAAAGATATCACCTATGGGGTCAAAGCCTGCTCCCCAATGGTATCTGCTGACACTTTTGCAAGAGGCATATATACCCCTCGGGTCCCAGCAAGTTTTCACCAAGGTGGTAGGACCCAGCGATCCATTTCGGCCCTTTGCATACCTTGTATATTCGTGTTGCCTGCCTTCCAGATAATCAATATGCACTTGCTTAGCATTTTATCCATTGGGTTATTATGGAATCAAACTAATCAAGAGTTCTAGACTTTGACAGGTTCTTCTTATTTGCTTTCATGTTACTATAGACAACTATGCCTAGGGTCTTGAAGTTCTATCACACCACATGTAGTCACTTACATGTATGCTTACTTGACATATGTAACGCCTTAGGTATTTACAACACCACTGGTCACTATATGATAAAAGTGTGAAAATTAATCGTAAGAAATTTATATTAGTTCAAGTTTGCTCTGAGTAGATTTATTATTCTGTTTCAGTGATGTTGTGTGACTAAATCTGAAGGGAAAAGATATCACCTATGGGGTCAAAGCCTGCTCCCCAATGGTTCCTGCTGAGACTTTTGCAAGAGGCATATATACCCCTCGGGTCCCAGCAAGTTTTCACCAAGGTGGTAGGACCCAGCGATCCATTTCGGCCCTTTGCATACCTTGTTTATTCGTGTAGCCTGCCTTCCAGATAATCAATATGCACTTGCTTAGCATTTTATCCATTGGGTTATTATGGAATCAAACTAATCAAGAGTTCTAGACTTTGACAGGTTCTTCTTATTTGCTTTCATGTTACTATAGACAACTATGCCTAGGGTCTTGAAGTTCTATCACACCACATGTAGTCACTTACATGTATACTTACTTGACATATGTACTCTTTAGGTATTTACAACACCACTGGTCACTATATGATAAAAGCGTGAAAATTAATCGTAAGAAATTTATATTAGTTCAAGTTTGCTCTGTGTGGATTTATTGTTCTGTTTCAGTGATGTTCTGTGACTAAATCTGAAGGGAAAAGATATCACCTATGGGGTCAAAGCCTGCTCCCCAATGGTATCTGCTGACACTTTTGCAAGAGGCATATATACCCCTCGGGTCCCAGCAAGTTTTCACCAAGGTGGTAGGACCCAGCGATCCATTTCGGCCCTTTGCATACCTTGTTTATTCGTGTAGCCTGCCTTCCAGATAATCAATATGCACTTGCTTAGCATTTTATCCATTGGGTTATTATGGAATCAAACTAATCAAGAGTTCTAGACTTTGACAGGTTCTTCTTATTTGCTTTCATGTTACTATAGACAACTATGCCTAGGGTCTTGAAGTTCTATCACACCACATGTTGTCACTTACATGTATGCTTACTTGACATATGTAACGCCTTAGGTATTTACAACACCACTGGTCACTATATGATAAAAGTGTGAAAATTAATCGTAAGAAATTTATATTAGTTCAAGTTTGCTCTGTGTAGATTTATTGTTCTGTTTCAGTGATGTTCTGTGACTAAATCTGAAGGGAAAAGATATCACCTTTGGGGTCAAAGCCTGCTCCCCAATGGTTTCTGCTGACACTTTTGCAAGAGGCATATATACCCCTCGGGTCCCAGCAAGTTTTCACCAAGGTGGTAGGACCCAGCGATCCATTTCGGCCCTTTGCATACCTTGTTTATTCGTGTAGCCTGCCTTCCAGATAATCAATATGCACTTGCTTAGCATTTTATCCATTGGGTTATTATGGAATCAAACTAATCAAGAGTTCTAGACTTTGACAGGTTCTTCTTATTTGCTTTCATGTTACTATGGACAACTATGCCTAGGGTCTTGAAGTTCTATCACACCACATGTAGTCACTTACATGTATACTTACTTGACATATGTACTCTTTAGGTATTTACAACACCACTGGTCACTATATGATAAAAGTGTGAAAATTAATCGTAAGAAATTTATATTAGTTCAAGTTTGCTCTGTGTGGATTTATTGTTTATTGTTCTGTTTCAGTTATGTTCTTTGACATTTTGAATTTTCTGAAGGGAAAATATATCACCTACGGGGTCAAAGCCAGTTCCCCAATGGTATCAGCTGCAGCTTTTGAAAGAGACATATATACCCCTCGGGTCCCAGCAAGTTTTCACCAAGGTGGTAGGACCCAGCGATCCATTTCTCCCCTTTGCATACCTTGTTTATTCGTGTAGCCTTCCCTACAGATAATCAATATGCACTTGCTTAGCATTTCTTCCATTGGGTTATTATGAAATCAGACTAATCAAGAGTTCTAGACTTTGACAGGTTTTTCTTATTTCCTTTCATGTTACTATAGACAACTATGCCTAGGGTCTTGAAGTTCTATCACACCACATGTAGTCACTTACATGTATGCTTACTTGGCATATGTAACTCTTAAGGTATTTACAACACCACTGGTCACTATATGATAAAAGCGTGAAAATTAATTGTAAGAAATTTATTTTAGTTCAAGTTTGCTCTGTGTGGATTTATTGTTCTGTTTCAGTGATGTTCTGTGACTAAATCTGAAGGGAAAAGATATCACCTATGGGGTCAAAGCCTGCTCCCCAATGGTATCTGCTGACACTTTTGCAAGAGGCATATATACCCCTCGGGTCCCAGCAAGTTTTCACCAAGGTGGTAGGACCCAGCGATCCATTTCGGCCCTTTGCATACCTTGTATATTCGTGTTGCCTGCCTTCCAGATAATCAATATGCACTTGCTTAGCATTTTATCCATTGGGTTATTATGGAATCAAACTAATCAAGAGTTCTAGACTTTGACAGGTTCTTCTTATTTGCTTTCATGTTACTATAGACAACTATGCCTAGGGTCTTGAAGTTCTATCACACCACATGTAGTCACTTACATGTATGCTTACTTGACATATGTAACGCCTTAGGTATTTACAACACCACTGGTCACTATATGATAAAAGTGTGAAAATTAATCGTAAGAAATTTATATTAGTTCAAGTTTGCTCTGAGTAGATTTATTATTCTGTTTCAGTGATGTTGTGTGACTAAATCTGAAGGGAAAAGATATCACCTATGGGGTCAAAGCCTGCTCCCCAATGGTTCCTGCTGAGACTTTTGCAAGAGGCATATATACCCCTCGGGTCCCAGCAAGTTTTCACCAAGGTGGTAGGACCCAGCGATCCATTTCGGCCCTTTGCATACCTTGTTTATTCGTGTAGCCTGCCTTCCAGATAATCAATATGCACTTGCTTAGCATTTTATCCATTGGGTTATTATGGAATCAAACTAATCAAGAGTTCTAGACTTTGACAGGTTCTTCTTATTTGCTTTCATGTTACTATAGACAACTATGCCTAGGGTCTTGAAGTTCTATCACACCACATGTAGTCACTTACATGTATACTTACTTGACATATGTACTCTTTAGGTATTTACAACACCACTGGTCACTATATGATAAAAGCGTGAAAATTAATCGTAAGAAATTTATATTAGTTCAAGTTTGCTCTGTGTGGATTTATTGTTCTGTTTCAGTGATGTTCTGTGACTAAATCTGAAGGGAAAAGATATCACCTATGGGGTCAAAGCCTGCTCCCCAATGGTATCTGCTGACACTTTTGCAAGAGACATATATACCCCTCGGGTCCCAGCAAGTTTTCACCAAGGTGGTAGGACCCAGCGATCCATTTCGGCCCTTTGCATACCTTGTTTATTCGTGTAGCCTGCCTTCCAGATAATCAATATGCACTTGCTTAGCATTTTATCCATTGGGTTATTATGGAATTAAACTAATCAAGAGTTCAAGACTTTGACAGGTTCTTCTTATTTGCTTTCATGTTACTATAGACAACTATGCCTAGGGTCTTGAAGTTCTATCACACCACATGTAGTCACTTACATGTATGCTTACTTGACATATGTAACGCCTTAGGTATTTACAACACCACTGGTCACTATATGATAAAAGTGTGAAAATTAATCGTAAGAAATTTATATTAGTTCAAGTTTGCTCTGTGTATATTTATTGTTCTGTTTCAGTGATGTTCTGTGACTAAATCTGAAGGGAAAAGATATCACCTATGGGGTCAAAGCCTGCTCCCCAATGGTTTCTGCTGACCCTTTTGCAAGAGGCATATATAACCCTCGGGTCCCAGCAAGTTTTCACCAAGGTGGTAGGACCCAGCGATCCATTTCGGTCCTTTGCATACCTTGTTTATTCGTGTAGCCTGCCTTCCAGATAATCAATATGCACTTGCTTAGCATTTTATCCATTGGGTTATTATGGAATCAAACTAATCAAGAGTTCTAGACTTTGACAGGTTCTTCTTATTTGCTTTCATGTTACTATAGACAACTATGCCTAGGGTCTTGAAGTTCTATCACACCACATGTAGTCACTTACATGTATGCTTACTTGACATATGTAACGCCTTAGGTATTTACAACACCACTGGTCACTATATGATAAAAGTGTGAAAATTAATCGTAAGAAATTTATATTAGTTCAAGTTTGCTCTGTGTAGATTTATTGTTCTGTTTCAGTGATGTTCTGTGATTAAATCTGAAGGGAAAAGATATCACCTATGGGGTCAAAGCCTGCTCCCCAATGGTTTCTGCTGAAGCTTTTGCAAGAGGCATATATACCCCTCGGGTCCCAGCAAGTTTTCACCAAGGTGGTAGGGCCCAGCGATCCATTTCGGCCCTTTGCATACCTTTTTTTTTTTCGTGTAGCCTGCCTTCCAGATAATCAATATGCACTTGCTTAGCATTTTATCCATTGGGTTATTATGGAATCAAACTAATCAAGAGTTCTAGACTTTGACAGGTTCTTTTTATTTGCTTTCATGTTACTATAGACAACTATGCCTATGGTCTTGAAGTTCTATCACACCACATGTAGTCACTTACATGTATGCTTACTTGGCATATGTAACTCTTAAGGTATTTACAACACCACTGGTCACTATATGATAAAAGCGTGAAAATTAATCGTAAGAAATTTATTTTAGTTCAAGTTTGCTCTGTGTGGATGTATTGTTCTGTTCCAGTGATGTTCTTTGACTAAATCTGAAGGGAAAAGATATCACCTACGGGGTCAAAGCCTGTTCCCCAATGGTATCTGCTGAAGCTTTTGCAAGAGGCATATATACCCCTCGGGTCCCAGCAAGTTTTCACCAAGGTGGTAGGACCCAGCGATCCATTTCGGCCCTTTGCATACCTTGTTTATTCGTGTAGCCTGCCTTCCAGATAATCAATATGCACTTGCTTAGCATTTTATCCATTGGGTTATTATGGAATCAAACTAATCAAGAGTTCTAGACTTTGACAGGTTCTTCTTATTTGCTTTCATGTTACTATAGACAACTATGCCTAGGGTCTTGAAGTTCTATCACACCACATGTAGTCACTTACATGTATGCTTACTTGACATATGTAACTCCTTAGGTATTTACAACACCACTGGTCACTATATGATAAAAGTGTGAAAATTAATCGTAAGAAATTCATATTAGTTCAAGTTTGCTCTGTGTAGATTTATTGTTCTGTTTCAGTGATGTTCTCTGATTAAATCTGAAGGGAAAAGATATCACCTATGGGGTCAAAGCCTGCTCCCCAATGGTTTCTGCTGACACTTTTGCAAGAGGCATATATACCCCTCGGGTCCCAGCAAGTTTTCACCAAGGTGGTAGGACCCAGCGATCCATTTCGGCCCTTTGCATACCTTGTTTATTCGTGTAGCCTGCCTTCCAGATAATCAATATGCACTTGCTTAGCATTTTATCCATTGGGTTATTATGGAATCAAACTAATCAAGAGTTCTAGACTTTGACAGGTTCTTCTTATTTGCTTTCATGTTACTATAGACAACTATGCCTAGGGTCTTGAAGTTCTATCACACCACATGTAGTCACTTACATGTATACTTACTTGACATATGTACTCTTTAGGTATTTACAACACCACTAGTCACTATATGATAAAAGCGTGAAAATTAATCGTAAGAAATTTATATTAGTTCAAGTTTGCTCTGTGTGGATTTATTGTTCTGTTTCAGTGATGTTCTGTGACTAAATCTGAAGGGAAAAGATATCACCTATGGGGTCAAAGCCTGCTCCCCAATGGTATCTGCTGACACTTTTGCAAGAGACATATATACCCCTCGGGTCCCAGCAAGTTTTCACCAAGGTGGTAGGACCCAGCGATCCATTTCGGCCCTTTGCATACCTTGTTTATTCGTGTAGCCTGCCTTCCAGATAATCAATATGCACTTGCTTAGCATTTTATCCATTGGGTTATTATGGAATTAAACTAATCAAGAGTTCAAGACTTTGACAGGTTCTTCTTATTTGCTTTCATGTTACTATAGACAACTATGCCTAGGGTCTTGAAGTTCTATCACACCACATGTAGTCACTTACATGTATGCTTACTTGACATATGTAACGCCTTAGGTATTTACAACACCACTGGTCACTATATGATAAAAGTGTGAAAATTAATCGTAAGAAATTTATATTAGTTCAAGTTTGCTCTGTGTATATTTATTGTTCTGTTTCAGTGATGTTCTGTGACTAAATCTGAAGGGAAAAGATATCACCTATGGGGTCAAAGCCTGCTCCCCAATGGTTTCTGCTGACACTTTTGCAAGAGGCATATATACCCCTCGGGTCCCAGCAAGTTTTCACCAAGGTGGTAGGACCCAGCGATCCATTTCGGCCCTTTGCATACCTTGTTTATTCGTGTAGCCTGCCTTCCAGATAATCAATATGCACTTGCTTAGCATTTTATCCATTGGGTTATTATGGAATCAAACTAATCAAGAGTTCTAGACTTTGACAGGTTCTTCTTATTTGCTTTCATGTTACTATGGACAACTATGCCTAGGGTCTTGAAGTTCTATCACACCACATGTAGTCACTTACATGTATACTTACTTGACATATGTACTCTTTAGGTATTTACAACACCACTGGTCACTATATGATAAAAGTGTGAAAATTAATCGTAAGAAATTTATATTAGTTCAAGTTTGCTCTGTGTGGATTTATTGTTTATTGTTCTGTTTCAGTTATGTTCTTTGACATTTTGAATTTTCTGAAGGGAAAATATATCACCTACGGGGTCAAAGCCAGTTCCCCAATGGTATCAGCTGCAGCTTTTGAAAGAGACATATATACCCCTCGGGTCCCAGCAAGTTTTCACCAAGGTGGTAGGACCCAGCGATCCATTTCTCCCCTTTGCATACCTTGTTTATTCGTGTAGCCTTCCCTACAGATAATCAATATGCACTTGCTTAGCATTTCTTCCATTGGGTTATTATGAAATCAGACTAATCAAGAGTTCTAGACTTTGACAGGTTTTTCTTATTTCCTTTCATGTTACTATAGACAACTATGCCTAGGGTCTTGAAGTTCTATCACACCACATGTAGTCACTTACATGTATGCTTACTTGGCATATGTAACTCTTAAGGTATTTACAACACCACTGGTCACTATATGATAAAAGCGTGAAAATTAATTGTAAGAAATTTATTTTAGTTCAAGTTTGCTCTGTGTGGATTTATTGTTCTGTTTCAGTGATGTTCTGTGACTAAATCTGAAGGGAAAAGATATCACCTATGGGGTCAAAGCCTGCTCCCCAATGGTATCTGCTGACACTTTTGCAAGAGGCATATATACCCCTCGGGTCCCAGCAAGTTTTCACCAAGGTGGTAGGACCCAGCGATCCATTTCGGCCCTTTGCATACCTTGTATATTCGTGTAGCCTGCCTTCCAGATAATCAATATGCACTTGCTTAGCATTTTATCCATTGGGTTATTATGGAATCAAACTAATCAAGAGTTCTAGACTTTGACAGGTTCTTCTTATTTGCTTTCATGTTACTATAGACAACTATGCCTAGGGTCTTGAAGTTCTATCACACCACATGTAGTCACTTACATGTATGCTTACTTGACATATGTAACGCCTTAGGTATTTACAACACCACTGGTCACTATATGATAAAAGTGTGAAAATTAATCGTAAGAAATTTATATTAGTTCAAGTTTGCTCTGAGTAGATTTATTATTCTGTTTCAGTGATGTTGTGTGACTAAATCTGAAGGGAAAAGATATCACCTATGGGGTCAAAGCCTGCTCCCCAATGGTTCCTGCTGAGACTTTTGCAAGAGGCATATATACCCCTCGGGTCCCAGCAAGTTTTCACCAAGGTGGTAGGACCCAGCGATCCATTTCGGCCCTTTGCATACCTTGTTTATTCGTGTAGCCTGCCTTCCAGATAATCAATATGCACTTGCTTAGCATTTTATCCATTGGGTTATTATGGAATCAAACTAATCAAGAGTTCTAGACTTTGACAGGTTCTTCTTATTTGCTTTCATGTTACTATAGACAACTATGCCTAGGGTCTTGAAGTTCTATCACACCACATGTAGTCACTTACATGTATACTTACTTGACATATGTACTCTTTAGGTATTTACAACACCACTGGTCACTATATGATAAAAGCGTGAAAATTAATCGTAAGAAATTTATATTAGTTCAAGTTTGCTCTGTGTGGATTTATTGTTCTGTTTCAGTGATGTTCTGTGACTAAATCTGAAGGGAAAAGATATCACCTATGGGGTCAAAGCCTGCTCCCCAATGGTATCTGCTGACACTTTTGCAAGAGACATATATACCCCTCGGGTCCCAGCAAGTTTTCACCAAGGTGGTAGGACCCAGCGATCCATTTCGGCCCTTTGCATACCTTGTTTATTCGTGTAGCCTGCCTTCCAGATAATCAATATGCACTTGCTTAGCATTTTATCCATTGGGTTATTATGGAATTAAACTAATCAAGAGTTCAAGACTTTGACAGGTTCTTCTTATTTGCTTTCATGTTACTATAGACAACTATGCCTAGGGTCTTGAAGTTCTATCACACCACATGTAGTCACTTACATGTATGCTTACTTGACATATGTAACGCCTTAGGTATTTACAACACCACTGGTCACTATATGATAAAAGTGTGAAAATTAATCGTAAGAAATTTATATTAGTTCAAGTTTGCTCTGTGTATATTTATTGTTCTGTTTCAGTGATGTTCTGTGACTAAATCTGAAGGGAAAAGATATCACCTATGGGGTCAAAGCCTGCTCCCCAATGGTTTCTGCTGACCCTTTTGCAAGAGGCATATATAACCCTCGGGTCCCAGCAAGTTTTCACCAAGGTGGTAGGGCCCAGCGATCCATTTCGGCCCTTTGCATACCTTTTTTTTTTTCGTGTAGCCTGCCTTCCAGATAATCAATATGCACTTGCTTAGCATTTTATCCATTGGGTTATTATGGAATCAAACTAATCAAGAGTTCTAGACTTTGACAGGTTCTTTTTATTTGCTTTCATGTTACTATAGACAACTATGCCTATGGTCTTGAAGTTCTATCACACCACATGTAGTCACTTACATGTATGCTTACTTGGCATATGTAACTCTTAAGGTATTTACAACACCACTGGTCACTATATGATAAAAGCGTGAAAATTAATCGTAAGAAATTTATTTTAGTTCAAGTTTGCTCTGTGTGGATGTATTGTTCTGTTCCAGTGATGTTCTTTGACTAAATCTGAAGGGAAAAGATATCACCTACGGGGTCAAAGCCTGTTCCCCAATGGTATCTGCTGAAGCTTTTGCAAGAGGCATATATACCCCTCGGGTCCCAGCAAGTTTTCACCAAGGTGGTAGGACCCAGCGATCCATTTCGGCCCTTTGCATACCTTGTTTATTCGTGTAGCCTGCCTTCCAGATAATCAATATGCACTTGCTTAGCATTTTATCCATTGGGTTATTATGGAATCAAACTAATCAAGAGTTCTAGACTTTGACAGGTTCTTCTTATTTGCTTTCATGTTACTATAGACAACTATGCCTAGGGTCTTGAAGTTCTATCACACCACATGTAGTCACTTACATGTATGCTTACTTGACATATGTAACTCCTTAGGTATTTACAACACCACTGGTCACTATATGATAAAAGTGTGAAAATTAATCGTAAGAAATTCATATTAGTTCAAGTTTGCTCTGTGTAGATTTATTGTTCTGTTTCAGTGATGTTCTCTGATTAAATCTGAAGGGAAAAGATATCACCTATGGGGTCAAAGCCTGCTCCCCAATGGTTTCTGCTGACACTTTTGCAAGAGGCATATATACCCCTCGGGTCCCAGCAAGTTTTCACCAAGGTGGTAGGACCCAGCGATCCATTTCGGCCCTTTGCATACCTTGTTTATTCGTGTAGCCTGCCTTCCAGATAATCAATATGCACTTGCTTAGCATTTTATCCATTGGGTTATTATGGAATCAAACTAATCAAGAGTTCTAGACTTTGACAGGTTCTTCTTATTTGCTTTCATGTTACTATAGACAACTATGCCTAGGGTCTTGAAGTTCTATCACACCACATGTAGTCACTTACATGTATACTTACTTGACATATGTACTCTTTAGGTATTTACAACACCACTAGTCACTATATGATAAAAGCGTGAAAATTAATCGTAAGAAATTTATATTAGTTCAAGTTTGCTCTGTGTAGATTTATTGTTCTGTTTCAGTGATGTTCTGTGACTAAATCTGAAGGGAAAAGATATCACCTTTGGGGTCAAAGCCTGCTCCCCAATGGTTTCTGCTGACACTTTTGCAAGAGGCATATATACCCCTCGGGTCCCAGCAAGTTTTCACCAAGGTGGTAGGACCCAGCGATCCATTTCGGCCCTTTGCATACCTTGTTTATTCGTGTAGCCTGCCTTCCAGATAATCAATATGCACTTGCTTAGCATTTTATCCATTGGGTTATTATGGAATCAAACTAATCAAGAGTTCTAGACTTTGACAGGTTCTTCTTATTTGCTTTCATGTTACTATGGACAACTATGCCTAGGGTCTTGAAGTTCTATCACACCACATGTAGTCACTTACATGTATACTTACTTGACATATGTACTCTTTAGGTATTTACAACACCACTGGTCACTATATGATAAAAGTGTGAAAATTAATCGTAAGAAATTTATATTAGTTCAAGTTTGCTCTGTGTGGATTTATTGTTTATTGTTCTGTTTCAGTTATGTTCTTTGACATTTTGAATTTTCTGAAGGGAAAATATATCACCTACGGGGTCAAAGCCAGTTCCCCAATGGTATCAGCTGCAGCTTTTGAAAGAGACATATATACCCCTCGGGTCCCAGCAAGTTTTCACCAAGGTGGTAGGACCCAGCGATCCATTTCGGCCCTTTGCATACCTTGTTTATTCGTGTAGCCTTCCCTACAGATAATCAATATGCACTTGCTTAGCATTTCTTCCATTGGGTTATTATGAAATCAAACTAATCAAGAGTTCTAGACTTTGACAGGTTTTTCTTATTTCCTTTCATGTTACTATAGACAACTATGCCTAGGGTCTTGAAGTTCTATCACACCACATGTAGTCACTTACATGTATGCTTACTTGGCATATGTAACTCTTAAGGTATTTACAACACCACTGGTCACTATATGATAAAAGCGTGAAAATTAATTGTAAGAAATTTATTTTAGTTCAAGTTTGCTCTGTGTGGATTTATTGTTCTGTTTCAGTGATGTTCTGTGACTAAATCTGAAGGGAAAAGATATCACCTATGGGGTCAAAGCCTGCTCCCCAATGGTATCTGCTGACACTTTTGCAAGAGGCATATATACCCCTCGGGTCCCAGCAAGTTTTCACCAAGGTGGTAGGACCCAGCGATCCATTTCGGCCCTTTGCATACCTTGTATATTCGTGTTGCCTGCCTTCCAGATAATCAATATGCACTTGCTTAGCATTTTATCCATTGGGTTATTATGGAATCAAACTAATCAAGAGTTCTAGACTTTGACAGGTTCTTCTTATTTGCTTTCATGTTACTATAGACAACTATGCCTAGGGTCTTGAAGTTCTATCACACCACATGTAGTCACTTACATGTATGCTTACTTGACATATGTAACGCCTTAGGTATTTACAACACCACTGGTCACTATATGATAAAAGTGTGAAAATTAATCGTAAGAAATTTATATTAGTTCAAGTTTGCTCTGAGTAGATTTATTATTCTGTTTCAGTGATGTTGTGTGACTAAATCTGAAGGGAAAAGATATCACCTATGGGGTCAAAGCCTGCTCCCCAATGGTTTCTGCTGAGACTTTTGCAAGAGGCATATATACCCCTCGGGTCCCAGCAAGTTTTCACCAAGGTGGTAGGACCCAGCGATCCATTTCGGCCCTTTGCATACCTTGTTTATTCGTGTAGCCTGCCTTCCAGATAATCAATATGCACTTGCTTAGCATTTTATCCATTGGGTTATTATGGAATCAAACTAATCAAGAGTTCTAGACTTTGACAGGTTCTTCTTATTTGCTTTCATGTTACTATAGACAACTATGCCTAGGGTCTTGAAGTTCTATCACACCACATGTAGTCACTTACATGTATACTTACTTGACATATGTACTCTTTAGGTATTTACAACACCACTGGTCACTATATGATAAAAGCGTGAAAATTAATCGTAAGAAATTTATAGTAGTTCAAGTTTGCTCTGTGTGGATTTATTGTTCTGTTTCAGTGATGTTCTGTGACTAAATCTGAAGGGAAAAGATATCACCTATGGGGTCAAAGCCTGCTCCCCAATGGTATCTGCTGACACTTTTGCAAGAGACATATATACCCCTCGGGTCCCAGCAAGTTTTCACCAAGGTGGTAGGACCCAGCGATCCATTTCGGCCCTTTGCATACCTTGTTTATTCGTGTAGCCTGCCTTCCAGATAATCAATATGCACTTGCTTAGCATTTTATCCATTGGGTTATTATGGAATTAAACTAATCAAGAGTTCTAGACTTTGACAGGTTCTTCTTATTTGCTTTCATGTTACTATAGACAACTATGCCTAGGGTCTTGAAGTTCTATCACACCACATGTAGTCACTTACATGTATGCTTACTTGACATATGTAACGCCTTAGGTATTTACAACACCACTGGTCACTATATGATAAAAGTGTGAAAATTAATCGTAAGAAATTTATATTAGTTCAAGTTTGCTCTGTGTATATTTATTGTTCTGTTTCAGTGATGTTCTGTGACTAAATCTGAAGGGAAAAGATATCACCTATGGGGTCAAAGCCTGCTCCCCAATGGTTTCTGCTGACCCTTTTGCAAGAGGCATATATAACCCTCGGGTCCCAGCAAGTTTTCACCAAGGTGGTAGGACCCAGCGATCCATTTCGGCCCTTTGCATACCTTGTTTATTCGTGTAGCCTGCCTTCCAGATAATCAATATGCACTTGCTTAGCATTTTATCCATTGGGTTATTATGGAATCAAACTAATCAAGAGTTCTAGACTTTGACAGGTTCTTCTTATTTGCTTTCATGTTACTATAGACAACTATGCCTAGGGTCTTGAAGTTCTATCACACCACATGTAGTCACTTACATGTATACTTACTTGACATATGTACTCTTTAGGTATTTACAACACCACTAGTCACTATATGATAAAAGCGTGAAAATTAATCGTAAGAAATTTATATTAGTTCAAGTTTGCTCTGTGTGGATTTATTGTTCTGTTTCAGTGATGTTCTGTGACTAAATCTGAAGGGAAAATATATCACCTATGGGGTCAAAGCCTGCTCCCCAATGGTATCTGCTGACACTTTTGCAAGAGACATATATACCCCTCGGGTCCCAGCAAGTTTTCACCAAGGTGGTAGGACCCAGCGATCCATTTCGGCCCTTTGCATACCTTGTTTATTCGTGTAGCCTGCCTTCCAGATAATCAATATGCACTTGCTTAGCATTTTATCCATTGGGTTATTATGGAATTAAACTAATCAAGAGTTCTAGACTTTGACAGGTTCTTCTTATTTGCTTTCATGTTACTATAGACAACTATGCCTAGGGTCTTGAAGTTCTATCACACCACATGTAGTCACTTACATGTATGCTTACTTGACATATGTAACGCCTTAGGTATTTACAACACCACTGGTCACTATATGATAAAAGTGTGAAAATTAATCGTAAGAAATTTATATTAGTTCAAGTTTGCTCTGTGTATATTTATTGTTCTGTTTCAGTGATGTTCTGTGACTAAATCTGAAGGGAAAAGATATCACCTATGGGGTCAAAGCCTGCTCCCCAATGGTTTCTGCTGACACTTTTGCAAGAGGCATATATACCCCTCGGGTCCCAGCAAGTTTTCACCAAGGTGGTAGGACCCAGCGATCCATTTCGGTCCTTTGCATACCTTGTTTATTCGTGTAGCCTGCCTTCCAGATAATCAATATGCACTTGCTTAGCATTTTATCCATTGGGTTATTATGGAATCAAACTAATCAAGAGTTCTAGACTTTGACAGGTTCTTCTTATTTGCTTTCATGTTACTATAGACAACTATGCCTAGGGTCTTGAAGTTCTATCACACCACATGTAGTCACTTACATGTATGCTTACTTGACATATGTAACGCCTTAGGTATTTACAACACCACTGGTCACTATATGATAAAAGTGTGAAAATTAATCGTAAGAAATTTATATTAGTTCAAGTTTGCTCTGTGTAGATTTATTGTTCTGTTTCAGTGATGTTCTGTGATTAAATCTGAAGGGAAAAGATATCACCTATGGGGTCAAAGCCTGCTCCCCAATGGTTTCTGCTGAAGCTTTTGCAAGAGGCATATATACCCCTCGGGTCCCAGCAAGTTTTCACCAAGGTGGTAGGACCCAGCGATCCATTTCGGCCCTTTGCATACCTTGTTTATTCGTGTAGCCTGCCTTCCAGATAATCAATATGCACTTGCTTAGCATTTTATCCATTGGGTTATTATGGAATCAAACTAATCAAGAGTTCTAGACTTTGACAGGTTCTTCTTATTTGCTTTCATGTTACTATAGACAACTATGCCTATGGTCTTGAAGTTCTATCACACCACATGTAGTCACTTACATGTATACTTACTTACTCTTTAGGTATTTACAACACCACTGGTCACTATATGATAAAAGTGTGAAAATTAATCGTAAGAAATTTATATTAGTTCAAGTTTGCTCTGTGTGGATTTATTGTTTATTGTTCTGTTTCAGTGATGTTCTTTGACATTTTGAATTTTCTTAAGGGAAAATATATCACCTACGGGGTCAAAGCCAGTTCCCCAATGGTATCAGCTGCAGCTTTTGCAAGAGACATATATACCCCTCGGGTCCCAGCAAGTTTTCACCAAGTTAGTAGGACCCAGCGATCCATTTCTCCCCTTTGCATACCTTGTTTATTTGTGTAGCCTTCCCTACAGATAATCAATATGCACTTGCTTAGCATTTCTTCTATTGGGTTATTATGAAATCAAACTAATCAAGAGTTCTAGACTTTGACAGGTTTTTCTTATTTGCTTTCATGTTACTATAGACAACTATGCCTATGGTCTTGAAGTTCTATCACACCACATGTAGTCACTTACATGTATGCTTACTTGGCATATGTAACTCTTAAGGTATTTACAACACCACTGGTCACTATATGATAAAAGCGTGAAAATTAATCGTAAGAAATTTATTTTACTTCAAGTTTGCTCTGTGTGGATGTATTGTTCTGTTCCAGTGATGTTCTTTGACTAAATCTGAAGGGAAAAGATATCACCTACGGGGTCAAAGCCTGTTCCCCAATGGTATCTGCTGAAGCTTTTGCAAGAGGCATATATACCCCTCGGGTCCCAGCAAGTTTTCACCAAGGTGGTAGGACCCAGCGATCCATTTCGGCCCTTTGCATACCTTGTTTATTCGTGTAGCCTGCCTTCCAGATAATCAATATGCACTTGCTTAGCATTTTATCCATTGGGTTATTATGGAATCAAACTAATCAAGAGTTCTACACTTTGACAGGTTTTTCTTATTTCCTTTCATGTTACTATAGACAACTATGCCTAGGGTCTTGAAGTTCTATCACACCACATGTAGTCACTTACATGTATGCTTACTTGGCATATGTAACTCTTAAGGTATTTACAACACCACTGGTCACTATATGATAAAAGCGTGAAAATTAATTGTAAGAAATTTATTTTAGTTCAAGTTTGCTCTGTGTGGATTTATTGTTCTGTTTCAGTGATGTTCTGTGACTAAATCTGAAGGGAAAAGATATCACCTATGGGGTCAAAGCCTGCTCCCCAATGGTATCTGCTGACACTTTTGCAAGAGGCATATATACCCCTCGGGTCCCAGCAAGTTTTCACCAAGGTGGTAGGACCCAGCGATCCATTTCGGCCCTTTGCATACCTTGTATATTCGTGTTGCCTGCCTTCCAGATAATCAATATGCACTTGCTTAGCATTTTATCCATTGGGTTATTATGGAATCAAACTAATCAAGAGTTCTAGACTTTGACAGGTTCTTCTTATTTGCTTTCATGTTACTATAGACAACTATGCCTAGGGTCTTGAAGTTCTATCACACCACATGTAGTCACTTACATGTATGCTTACTTGACATATGTAACGCCTTAGGTATTTACAACACCACTGGTCACTATATGATAAAAGTGTGAAAATTAATCGTAAGAAATTTATATTAGTTCAAGTTTGCTCTGAGTAGATTTATTATTCTGTTTCAGTGATGTTGTGTGACTAAATCTGAAGGGAAAAGATATCACCTATGGGGTCAAAGCCTGCTCCCCAATGGTTTCTGCTGAGACTTTTGCAAGAGGCATATATACCCCTCGGGTCCCAGCAAGTTTTCACCAAGGTGGTAGGACCCAGCGATCCATTTCGGCCCTTTGCATACCTTGTTTATTCGTGTAGCCTGCCTTCCAGATAATCAATATGCACTTGCTTAGCATTTTATCCATTGGGTTATTATGGAATCAAACTAATCAAGAGTTCTAGACTTTGACAGGTTCTTCTTATTTGCTTTCATGTTACTATAGACAACTATGCCTAGGGTCTTGAAGTTCTATCACACCACATGTAGTCACTTACATGTATACTTACTTGACATATGTACTCTTTAGGTATTTACAACACCACTGGTCACTATATGATAAAAGCGTGAAAATTAATCGTAAGAAATTTATAGTAGTTCAAGTTTGCTCTGTGTGGATTTATTGTTCTGTTTCAGTGATGTTCTGTGACTAAATCTGAAGGGAAAAGATATCACCTATGGGGTCAAAGCCTGCTCCCCAATGGTATCTGCTGACACTTTTGCAAGAGACATATATACCCCTCGGGTCCCAGCAAGTTTTCACCAAGGTGGTAGGACCCAGCGATCCATTTCGGCCCTTTGCATACCTTGTTTATTCGTGTAGCCTGCCTTCCAGATAATCAATATGCACTTGCTTAGCATTTTATCCATTGGGTTATTATGGAATTAAACTAATCAAGAGTTCTAGACTTTGACAGGTTCTTCTTATTTGCTTTCATGTTACTATAGACAACTATGCCTAGGGTCTTGAAGTTCTATCACACCACATGTAGTCACTTACATGTATGCTTACTTGACATATGTAACGCCTTAGGTATTTACAACACCACTGGTCACTATATGATAAAAGTGTGAAAATTAATCGTAAGAAATTTATATTAGTTCAAGTTTGCTCTGTGTATATTTATTGTTCTGTTTCAGTGATGTTCTGTGACTAAATCTGAAGGGAAAAGATATCACCTATGGGGTCAAAGCCTGCTCCCCAATGGTTTCTGCTGACCCTTTTGCAAGAGGCATATATAACCCTCGGGTCCCAGCAAGTTTTCACCAAGGTGGTAGGACCCAGCGATCCATTTCGGTCCTTTGCATACCTTGTTTATTCGTGTAACCTGCCTTCCAGATAATCAATATGCACTTGCTTAGCATTTTATCCATTGGGTTATTATGGAATCAAACTAATCAAGAGTTCTAGACTTTGACAGGTTCTTCTTATTTGCTTTCATGTTACTATAGACAACTATGCCAAGGGTCTTGAAGTTCTATCACACCACATGTAGTCACTTACATGTATGCTTACTTGACATATGTAACGCCTTAGGTATTTACAACACCACTGGTCACTATATGATAAAAGTGTGAAAATTAATCGTAAGAAATTTATATTAGTTCAAGTTTGCTCTGTGTAGATTTATTGTTCTGTTTCAGTGATGTTCTGTGATTAAATCTGAAGGGAAAAGATATCACCTATGGGGTCAAAGCCTGCTCCCCAATGGTTTCTGCTGACACTTTTGCAAGAGGCATATATACCCCTCGGGTCCCAGCAAGTTTTCACCAAGGTGGTAGGACCCAGCGATCCATTTCGGCCCTTTGCATACCTTGTTTATTCGTGTAGCCTGCCTTCCAGATAATCAATATGCACTTGCTTAGCATTTTATCCATTGGGTTATTATGGAATCAAACTAATCAAGAGTTCTAGACTTTGACAGGTTCTTCTTATTTGCTTTCATGTTACTATAGACAACTATGCCTAGGGTCTTGAAGTTCTATCACACCACATGTAGTCACTTACATGTATACTTACTTGACATATGTACTCTTTAGGTATTTACAACACCACTAGTCACTATATGATAAAAGCGTGAAAATTAATCGTAAGAAATTTATATTAGTTCAAGTTTGCTCTGTGTGGATTTATTGTTCTGTTTCAGTGATGTTCTGTGACTAAATCTGAAGGGAAAAGATATCACCTATGGGGTCAAAGCCTGCTCCCCAATGGTATCTGCTGACACTTTTGCAAGAGACATATATACCCCTCGGGTCCCAGCAAGTTTTCACCAAGGTGGTAGGACCCAGCGATCCATTTCGGCCCTTTGCATACCTTGTTTATTCGTGTAGCCTGCCTTCCAGATAATCAATATGCACTTGCTTAGCATTTTATCCATTGGGTTATTATGGAATTAAACTAATCAAGAGTTCTAGACTTTGACAGGTTCTTCTTATTTGCTTTCATGTTACTATAGACAACTATGCCTAGGGTCTTGAAGTTCTATCACACCACATGTAGTCACTTACATGTATGCTTACTTGACATATGTAACGCCTTAGGTATTTACAACACCACTGGTCACTATATGATAAAAGTGTGAAAATTAATCGTAAGAAATTTATATTAGTTCAAGTTTGCTCTGTGTATATTTATTGTTCTGTTTCAGTGATGTTCTGTGACTAAATCTGAAGGGAAAAGATATCACCTATGGGGTCAAAGCCTGCTCCCCAATGGTTTCTGCTGACACGTTTGCAAGAGGCATATATACCCCTCGGGTCCCAGCAAGTTTTCACCAAGGTGGTAGGACCCAGCGATCCATTTCGGTCCTTTGCATACCTTGTTTATTCGTGTAGCCTGCCTTCCAGATAATCAATATGCACTTGCTTAGCATTTTATCCATTGGGTTATTATGGAATCAAACTAATCAAGAGTTCTAGACTTTGACAGGTTCTTCTTATTTGCTTTCATGTTACTATAGACAACTATGCCTAGGGTCTTGAAGTTCTATCACACCACATGTAGTCACTTACATGTATACTTACTTGACATATGTACTCTTTAGGTATTTACAACACCACTAGTCACTATATGATAAAAGCGTGAAAATTAATCGTAAGAAATTTATATTAGTTCAAGTTTGCTCTGTGTGGATTTATTGTTCTGTTTCAGTGATGTTCTGTGACTAAATCTGAAGGGAAAAGATATCACCTATGGGGTCAAAGCCTGCTCCCCAATGGTATCTGCTGACACTTTTGCAAGAGACATATATACCCCTCGGGTCCCAGCAAGTTTTCACCAAGGTGGTAGGACCCAGCGATCCATTTCGGCCCTTTGCATACCTTGTTTATTCGTGTAGCCTGCCTTCCAGATAATCAATATGCACTTGCTTAGCATTTTATCCATTGGGTTATTATGGAATCAAACTAATCAAGAGTTCTAGACTTTGACAGGTTCTTCTTATTTGCTTTCATGTTACTATAGACAACTATGCCTAGGGTCTTGAAGTTCTATCACACCACATGTAGTCACTTACATGTATGCTTACTTGACATATGTAACGCCTTAGGTATTTACAACACCACTGGTCACTATATGATAAAAGTGTGAAAATTAATCGTAAGAAATTTATATTAGTTCAAGTTTGCTCTGTGTATATTTATTGTTCTGTTTCAGTGATGTTCTGTGACTAAATCTGAAGGGAAAAGATATCACCTATGGGGTCAAAGCCTGCTCCCCAATGGTTTCTGCTGACACTTTTGCAAGAGGCATATATACCCCTCGGGTCCCAGCAAGTTTTCACCAAGGTGGTAGGACCCAGCGATCCATTTCGGCCCTTTGCATACCTTGTTTATTCGTGTAGCCTGCCTTCCAGATAATCAATATGCACTTGCTTAGCATTTTATCCATTGGGTTATTATGGAATCAAACTAATCAAGAGTTCTAGACTTTGACAGGTTCTTCTTATTTGCTTTCATGTTACTATAGACAACTATGCCTATGGTCTTGAAGTTCTATCACACCACATGTAGTCACTTACATGTATACTTACTTACTCTTTAGGTATTTACAACACCACTGGTCACTATATGATAAAAGTGTGAAAATTAATCGTAAGAAATTTATATTAGTTCAAGTTTGCTCTGTGTGGATTTATTGTTTATTGTTCTGTTTCAGTGATGTTCTTTGACATTTTGAATTTTCTGAAAGGAAAATATATCACCTACGGGGTCAAAGCCAGTTCCCCAATGGTATCAGCTGCAGCTTTTGCAAGAGACATTTATACACCTCGGGTCCCAGCAAGTTTTCACCAAGGTAGTAGGACCCAGCGATCCATTTCTCCCCTTTGCATACCTTGTTTATTCGTGTAGCCTTCCCTACAGATAATCAATATGCACTTGCTTAGCATTTCTTCTATTGGGTTATTATGAAATCAAACTAATCAAGAGTTCTAGACTTTGACAGGTTTTTCTTATTTGCTTTCATGTTACTATAGACAACTATGCCTATGGTCTTGAAGTTCTATCACACCACATGTAGTCACTTACATGTATGCTTACTTGGCATATGTAACTCTTAAGGTATTTTCAACACCACTGGTCACTATATGATAAAAGCGTGAAAATTAATCGTAAGAAATTTATTTTAGTTCAAGTTTGCTCTGTGTGGATGTATTGTTCTGTTCCAGTGATGTTCTTTGACTAAATCTGAAGGGAAAAGATATCACCTACGGGGTCAAAGCCTGTTCCCCAATGGTATCTGCTGAAGCTTTTGCAAGAGGCATATATACCCCTCGGGTCCCAGCAAGTTTTCACCAAGGTAGTAGGACCCAGCGATCCATTTCGGCCCTTTGCATACCTTGTTTATTCGTGTAGCCTGCCTTCCAGATAATCAATATGCACTTGCTTAGCATTTTATCCATTGGGTTATTATGGAATCAAACTAATCAAGAGTTCTAGACTTTGACAGGTTCTTCTTATTTGCTTTCATGTTACTATAGACAACTATGCCTAGGGTCTTGAAGTTCTATCACACCACATGTTGTCACTTACATGTATGCTTACTTGACATATGTAACGCCTTAGGTATTTACAACACCACTGGTCACTATATGATAAAAGTGTGAAAATTAATCGTAAGAAATTTATATTAGTTCAAGTTTGCTCTGTGTAGATTTATTGTTCTGTTTCAGTGATGTTCTGTGACTAAATCTGAAGGGAAAAGATATCACCTTTGGGGTCAAAGCCTGCTCCCCAATGGTTTCTGCTGACACTTTTGCAAGAGGCATATATACCCCTCGGGTCCCAGCAAGTTTTCACCAAGGTGGTAGGACCCAGCGATCCATTTCGGCCCTTTGCATACCTTGTTTATTCGTGTAGCCTGCCTTCCAGATAATCAATATGCACTTGCTTAGCATTTTATCCATTGGGTTATTATGGAATCAAACTAATCAAGAGTTCTAGACTTTGACAGGTTCTTCTTATTTGCTTTCATGTTACTATAGACAACTATGCCTAGGGTCTTGAAGTTCTATCACACCACATGTTGTCACTTACATGTATGCTTACTTGACATATGTAACGCCTTAGGTATTTACAACACCACTGGTCACTATATGATAAAAGTGTGAAAATTAATCGTAAGAAATTTATATTAGTTCAAGTTTGCTCTGTGTAGATTTATTGTTCTGTTTCAGTGATGTTCTGTGACTAAATCTGAAGGGAAAAGATATCACCTTTGGGGTCAAAGACTGCTCCCCAATGGTTTCTGCTGACACTTTTGCAAGAGGCATATATACCCCTCGGGTCCCAGCAAGTTTTCACCAAGGTGGTAGGACCCAGGGATCCATTTCGGCCCTTTGCATACCTTGTTTATTCGTGTAGCCTGCCTTCCAGATAATCAATATGCACTTGCTTAGCATTTTATCCATTGGGTTATTATGGAATCAAACTAATCAAGAGTTCTAGACTTTGACAGGTTCTTCTTATTTGCTTTCATGTTACTATAGACAACTATGCCTAGGGTCTTGAAGTTCTATCACACCACATGTAGTCACTTACATGTATGCTTACTTGACATATGTACTCTTTAGGTATTTACAACACCACTGGTCACTATATGATAAAAGTGTGAAAATTAATCGTAAGAAATTTATATTAGTTCAAGTTTGCTCTGTGTGGATTTATTGTTTATTGTTCTGTTTCAGTGATGTTCTTTGACATTTTGAATTTTCTGAAGGGAAAATATATCACCTACGGGGTCAAAGCCAGTTCCCCAATGGTATCAGCTGCAGCTTTTGAAAGAGACATATATACCCCTCGGGTCCCAGCAAGTTTTCACCAAGGTGGTAGGACCCAGCGATCCATTTCTCCCCTTTGCATACCTTGTTTATTCGTGTAGCCTTCCCTACAGATAATCAATATGCACTTGCTTAGCATTTTATCCATTGGGTTATTATGGAATCAAACTAATCAAGAGTTCTAGACTTTGACAGGTTCTTCTTATTTGCTTTCATGTTACTATAGACAACTATGCCTAGGGTCTTGAAGTTCTATCACACCACATGTAGTCACTTACATGTATGCTTACTTGACATATGTAACGCCTTAGGTATTTACAACACCACTGGTCACTATATGATAAAAGTGTGAAAATTAATCGTAAGAAATTTATATTAGTTCAAGTTTGCTCTGAGTAGATTTATTATTCTGTTTCAGTGATGTTGTGTGACTAAATCTGAAGGGAAAAGATATCACCTATGGGGTCAAAGCCTGCTCCCCAATGGTTTCTGCTGACACTTTTGCAAGAGGCATATATACCCCTCGGGTCCCAGCAAGTTTTCACCAAGGTGGTAGGACCCAGCGATCCATTTCGGCCCTTTGCATACCTTGTTTATTCGTGTAGCCTGCCTTCCAGATAATCAATATGCACTTGCTTAGCATTTTATCCATTGGGTTATTATGGAATCAAACTAATCAAGAGTTCTAGACTTTGACAGGTTCTTCTTATTTGCTTTCATGTTACTATAGACAACTATGCCTAGGGTCTTGAAGTTCTATCACACCACATGTAGTCACTTACATGTATGCTTACTTGACATATGTAACGCCTTAGGTATTTACAACACCACTGGTCACTATATGATAAAAGTGTGAAAATTAATCGTAAGAAATTTATATTAGTTCAAGTTTGCTCTGTGTGGATTTATTGTTTATTGTTCTGTTTCAGTGATGTTCTTTGACATTTTGAATTTTCTGAAAGGAAAATATATCACCTACGGGGTCAAAGCCAGTTCCCCAATGGTATCAGCTGCAGCTTTTGCAAGAGACATATATACCCCTCGGGTCCCAGCAAGTTTTCACCAAGGTAGTAGGACCCAGCGATCCATTTCTCCCCTTTGCATACCTTGTTTATTTGTGTAGCCTTCCCTACAGATAATCAATATGCACTTGCTTAGCATTTCTTCTATTGGGTTATTATGAAATCAAACTAATCAAGAGTTCTAGACTTTGACAGGTTTTTCTTATTTGCTTTCATGTTACAATAGACAACTATGCCTATGGTCTTGAAGTTCTATCACACCACATGTAGTCACTTACATGTATGCTTACTTGGCATATGTAACTCTTAAGGTATTTTCAACACCACTGGTCACTATATGATAAAAGCGTGAAAATTAATCGTAAGAAATTTATTTTAGTTCAAGTTTGCTCTGTGTGGATGTATTGTTCTGTTCCAGTGATGTTCTTTGACTAAATCTGAAGGGAAAAGATATCACCTACGGGGTCAAAGCCTGTACCCCAATGGTATCTGCTGAAGCTTTTGCAAGAGGCATATATACCCCTCGGGTCCCAGCAAGTTTTCACCAAGGTGGTAGGACCCAGCGATCCATTTCGGCCCTTTGCATACCTTGTTTATTCGTGTAGCCTGCCTTCCAGATAATCAATATGCACTTGCTTAGCATTTTATCCATTGGGTTATTATGGAATCAAACTAATCAAGAGTTCTAGACTTTGACAGGTTCTTCTTATTTGCTTTCATGTTACTATAGACAACTATGCCTAGGGTCTTGAAGTTCTATCACACCACATGTAGTCACTTACATGTATGCTTACTTGGCATATGTAACTCTTAAGGTATTTACAACACCACTGGTCACTATATGATAAAAGCGTGAAAATTAATTGTAAGAAATTTATTTTAGTTCAAGTTTGCTCTGTGTGGATTTATTGTTCTGTTTCAGTGATGTTCTGTGACTAAATCTGAAGGGAAAAGATATCACCTATGGGGTCAAAGCCTGCTCCCCAATGGTATCTGCTGACACTTTTGCAAGAGGCATATATACCCCTCGGGTCCCAGCAAGTTTTCACCAAGGTGGTAGGACCCAGCGATCCATTTCGGCCCTTTGCATACCTTGTTTATTCGTGTAGCCTGCCTTCCAGATAATCAATATGCACTTGCTTAGCATTTTATCCATTGGGTTATTATGGAATCAAACTAATCAAGAGTTCTAGACTTTGACAGGTTCTTCTTATTTGCTTTCATGTTACTATAGACAACTATGCCTAGGGTCTTGAAGTTCTATCACACCACATGTTGTCACTTACATGTATGCTTACTTGACATATGTAACGCCTTAGGTATTTACAACACCACTGGTCACTATATGATAAAAGTGTGAAAATTAATCGTAAGAAATTTATATTAGTTCAAGTTTGCTCTGAGTAGATTTATTATTCTGTTTCAGTGATGTTGTGTGACTAAATCTGAAGGGAAAAGATATCACCTATGGGGTCAAAGCCTGCTCCCCAATGGTTTCTGCTGAGACTTTTGCAAGAGGCATATATACCCCTCGGGTCCCAGCAAGTTTTCACCAAGGTGGTAGGACCCAGCGATCCATTTCGGCCCTTTGCATACCTTGTTTATTCGTGTAGCCTGCCTTCCAGATAATCAATATGCACTTGCTTAGCATTTTATCCATTGGGTTATTATGGAATCAAACTAATCAAGAGTTCTAGACTTTGACAGGTTCTTCTTATTTGCTTTCATGTTACTATAGACAACTATGCCTAGGGTCTTGAAGTTCTATCACACCACATGTAGTCACTTACATGTATACTTACTTACTCTTTAGGTATTTACAACACCACTGGTCACTATATGATAAAAGTGTGAAAATTAATCGTAAGAAATTTATATTAGTTCAAGTTTGCTCTGTGTAGATTTATTGTTCTGTTTCAGTGATGTTCTTTGACTAAATCTGAAGGGAAAAGATATCACCTATGGGGTCAAAGCCTGCTCCCCAATGGTTTCTGCTGACACTTTTGCAAGAGGCATATATACCCCTCGGGTCCCAGCAAGTTTTCACCAAGGTGGTAGGACCCAGCGATCCATTTCGGTCCTTTGCATACCTTGTTTATTTGTGTAGCCTGCCTTCCAGATAATCAATATGCACTTGCTTAGCATTTTATCCATTTGGTTATTATGGAATCAAACTAATCAAGAGTTCTAGACTTTGACAGGTTCTTCTTATTTGCTTTCATGTTACTATAGACAACTATGCCTAGGGTCTTGAAGTTCTATCACACCACATGTAGTCACTTACATGTATGCTTACTTGACATATGTAACGCCTTAGGTATTTACAACACCACTGGTCACTATATGATAAAAGTGTGAAAATTAATCGTAAGAAATTTATATTAGTTCAAGTTTGCTCTGTGTAGATTTATTGTTCTGTTTCAGTGATGTTCTGTGATTAAATCTGAAGGGAAAAGATATCACCTATGGGGTCAAAGCCTGCTCCCCAATGGTTTCTGCTGAAGCTTTTGCAAGAGGCATATATACCCCTCGGGTCCCAGCAAGTTTTCACCAAGGTGGTAGGACCCAGCGATCCATTTCGGCCCTTTGCATACCTTGTTTATTCGTGTAGCCTGCCTTCCAGATAATCAATATGCACTTGCTTAGCATTTTATCCATTGGGTTATTATGGAATCAAACTAATCAAGAGTTCTAGACTTTGACAGGTTCTTCTTATTTGCTTTCATGTTACTATAGACAACTATGCCTATGGTCTTGAAGTTCTATCACACCACATGTAGTCACTTACATGTATACTTACTTACTCTTTAGGTATTTACAACACCACTGGTCACTATATGATAAAAGTGTGAAAATTAATCGTAAGAAATTTATATTAGTTCAAGTTTGCTCTGTGTGGATTTATTGTTTATTGTTCTGTTTCAGTGATGTTCTTTGACATTTTCAATTTTCTTAAGGGAAAATATATCACCTACGGGGTCAAAGCCAGTTCCCCAATGGTATCAGCTGCAGCTTTTGCAAGAGACATATATACCCCTCAGGTCCCAGCAAGTTTTCACCAAGGTAGTAGGACCCAGCGATCCATTTCTCCCCTTTGCATACCTTGTTTATTCGTGTAGCCTTCCCTACAGATAATCAATATGCACTTGCTTAGCATTTCTTCTATTGGGTTATTATGAAATCAAACTAATCAAGAGTTCTAGACTTTGACAGGTTTTTCTTATTTGCTTTCATGTTACTATAGACAACTATGCCTATGGTCTTGAAGTTCTATCACACCACATGTAGTCACTTACATGTATGCTTACTTGGCATATGTAACTCTTAAGGTATTTACAACACCACTGGTCACTATATGATAAAAGCGTGAAAATTAATCGTAAGAAATTTATTTTAGTTCAAGTTTGCTCTGTGTGGATGTATTGTTCTGTTCCAGTGATGTTCTTTGACTAAATCTGAAGGGAAAAGATATCACCTACGGGGTCAAAGCCTGTTCCCCAATGGTATCTGCTGAAGCTTTTGCAAGAGGCATATATACCCCTCGGGTCCCAGCAAGTTTTCACCAAGGTGGTAGGACCCAGCGATCCATTTCGGCCCTTTGCATACCTTGTTTATTCGTGTAGCCTGCCTTCCAGATAATCAATATGCACTTGCTTAGCATTTTATCCATTGGGTTATTATGGAATCAAACTAATCAAGAGTTCTACACTTTGACAGGTTCTTCTTATTTGCTTTCATGTTACTATAGACAACTATGCCTAGGGTCTTGAAGTTCTATCACACCACATGTAGTCACTTACATGTATGCTTACTTGACATATGTAACTCCTTAGGTATTTACAACACCACTGGTCACTATATGATAAAAGTGTGAAAATTAATCGTAAGAAATTTATATTAGTTCAAGTTTGCTCTGTGTAGATTTATTGTTCTGTTTCAGTGATGTTCTCTGACTAAATCTGAAGGGAAAAGATATCACCTATGGGGTCAAAGCCTGCTCCCCAATGGTTTCTGCTGACACTTTTGCAAGAGGCATATATACCCCTCGGGTCCCAGCAAGTTTTCACCAAGGTGGTAGGACCCAGCGATCCATTTCGGCCCTTTGCATACCTTGTTTATTCGTGTAGCCTGCCTTCCAGATAATCAATATGCACTTGCTTAGCATTTTATCCATTGGGTTATTATGGAATCAAACTAATCAAGAGTTCTAGACTTTGACAGGTTCTTCTTATTTGCTTTCATGTTACTATAGACAACTATGCCTAGGGTCTTGAAGTTCTATCACACCACATGTAGTCACTTACATGTATACTTACTTGACATATGTACTCTTTAGGTATTTACAACACCACTGGTCACTATATGATAAAAGCGTGAAAATTAATCGTAAGAAATTTATATTAGTTCAAGTTTGCTCTGTGTGGATTTATTGTTCTGTTTCAGTGATGTTCTGTGACTAAATCTGAAGGGAAAAGATATCACCTATGGGGTCAAAGCCTGCTCCCCAATGGTATCTGCTGACACTTTTGCAAGAGACATATATACCCCTCGGGTCCCAGCAAGTTTTCACCAAGGTGGTAGGACCCAGCGATCCATTTCGGCCCTTTGCATACCTTGTTTATTCGTGTAGCCTTCCCTACAGATAATCAATATGCACTTCCTTAGCATTTCTTCCATTGGGTTATTATGAAATCAAACTAATCAAGAGTTCTAGACTTTGACAGGTTTTTCTTATTTGCTTTCATGTTACTATAGACAACTATGCCTAGGGTCTTGAAGTTCTATCACACCACATGTAGTCACTTACATGTATGCTTACTTGGCATATGTAACTCTTAAGGTATTTACAACACCACTGGTCACTATATGATAAAAGTGTGAAAATTAATCGTAAGAAATTTATATTAGTTCAAGTTTGCTCTGTGTAGATTTATTGTTCTGTTTCAGTGATGTTCTCTGATTAAATCTGAAGGGAAAAGATATCACCTATGGGGTCAAAGCCTGCTCCCCAATGGTTTCTGCTGACACTTTTGCAAGAGGCATATATACCCCTCGGGTCCCAGCAAGTTTTCACCAAGGTGGTAGTACCCAGCGATCCATTTCGGCCCTTTGCATACCTTGTTTATTCGTGTAGCCTGCCTTCCAGATAATCAATATGCACTTGCTTAGCATTTTATCCATTGGGTTATTATGGAATCAAACTAATCAAGAGTTCTAGACTTTGACAGGTTCTTCTTATTTGCTTTCATGTTACTATAGACAACTATGCCTAGGGTCTTGAAGTTCTATCACACCACATGTAGTCACTTACATGTATGCTTACTTGACATATGTAACTCCTTAGGTATTTACAACACCACTGGTCACTATATGATAAAAGTGTGAAAATTAATCGTAAGAAATTTATATTAGTTCAAGTTTGCTCTGTGTAGATTTATTGTTCTGTTTCAGTGATGTTCTCTGACTAAATCTGAAGGGAAAAGATATCACCTATGGGGTCAAAGCCTGCTCCCCAATGGTTTCTGCTGACACTTTTGCAAGAGGCATATATACCCCTCGGGTCCCAGCAAGTTTTCACCAAGGTGGTAGGACCCAGCGATCCATTTCGGCCCTTTGCATACCTTGTTTATTCGTGTAGCCTGCCTTCCAGATAATCAATATGCACTTGCTTAGCATTTTATCCATTGGGTTATTATGGAATCAAACTAATCAAGAGTTCTAGACTTTGACAGGTTCTTCTTATTTGCTTTCATGTTACTATAGACAACTATGCCTAGGGTCTTGAAGTTCTATCACACCACATGTAGTCACTTACATGTATACTTACTTGACATATGTACTCTTTAGGTATTTACAACACCACTGGTCACTATATGATAAAAGCGTGAAAATTAATCGTAAGAAATTTATATTAGTTCAAGTTTGCTCTGTGTGGATTTATTGTTCTGTTTCAGTGATGTTCTGTGACTAAATCTGAAGGGAAAAGATATCACCTATGGGGTCAAAGCCTGCTCCCCAATGGTATCTGCTGACACTTTTGCAAGAGGCATATATACCCCTCGGGTCCCAGCAAGTTTTCACCAAGGTGGTAGGACCCAGCGATCCATTTCGGCCCTTTGCATACCTTGTTTATTCGTGTAGCCTGCCTTCCAGATAATCAATATGCACTTGCTTAGCATTTTATCCATTGGGTTATTATGGAATCAAACTAATCAAGAGTTCTAGACTTTGACAGGTTCTTCTTATTTGCTTTCATGTTACTATAGACAACTATGCCTAGGGTCTTGAAGTTCTATCACACCACATGTTGTCACTTACATGTATGCTTACTTGACATATGTAACGCCTTAGGTATTTACAACACCACTGGTCACTATATGATAAAAGTGTGAAAATTAATCGTAAGAAATTTATATTAGTTCAAGTTTGCTCTGTGTAGATTTATTGTTCTGTTTCAGTGATGTTCTGTGACTAAATCTGAAGGGAAAAGATATCCCCTTTGGGGTCAAAGCCTGCTCCCCAATGGTTTCTGCTGACACTTTTGCAAGAGGCATATATACCCCTCGGGTCCCAGCAAGTTTTCACCAAGGTGGTAGGACCCAGCGATCCATTTCGGCCCTTTGCATACCTTGTTTATTCGTGTAGCCTGCCTTCCAGATAATCAATATGCACTTGCTTAGCATTTTATCCATTGGGTTATTATGGAATCAAACTAATCAAGAGTTCTAGACTTTGACAGGTTCTTCTTATTTGCTTTCATGTTACTATGGACAACTATGCCTAGGGTCTTGAAGTTCTATCACACCACATGTAGTCACTTACATGTATACTTACTTGACATATGTACTCTTTAGGTATTTACAACACCACTGGTCACTATATGATAAAAGTGTGAAAATTAATCGTAAGAAATTTATATTAGTTCAAGTTTGCTCTGTGTGGATTTATTGTTTATTGTTCTGTTTCAGTTATGTTCTTTGACATTTTGAATTTTCTGAAGGGAAAATATATCACCTACGGGGTCAAAGCCAGTTCCCCAATGGAATCAGCTGCAGCTTTTGAAAGAGACATATATACCCCTCGGGTCCCAGCAAGTTTTCACCAAGGTAGTAGGACCCAGCGATCCATTTCTCCCCTTTGCATACCTTGTTTATTCGTGTAGCCTTCCCTACAGATAATCAATATGCACTTGCTTAGCATTTCTTCCATTGGGTTATTATGAAATCAAACTAATCAAGAGTTCTAGACTTTGACAGGTTTTTCTTATTTGCTTTCATGTTACTATAGACAACTATGCCTAGGGTCTTGAAGTTCTATCACACCACATGTAGTCACTTACATGTATGCTTACTTGGCATATGTAACTCTTAAGGTATTTACAACACCACTGGTCACTATATGATAAAAGCGTGAAAATTAATCGTAAGAAATTTATATTAGTTCAAGTTTGCTCTGTGTGGATTTATTGTTCTGTTTCAGTGATGTTCAGTGACTAAATCTGAAGGGAAAAGATATCACCTATGGGGTCAAAGCCTGCTCCCCAATGGTATCTGCTGACACTTTTGCAAGAGACATATATACCCCTCGGGTCCCAGCAAGTTTTCACCAAGGTGGTAGGACCCAGCGATCCATTTCGGCCCTTTGCATACCTTGTTTATTCGTGTAGCCTGCCTTCCAGATAATCAATATGCACTTGCTTAGCATTTTATCCATTGGGTTATTATGGAATTAAACTAATCAAGAGTTCTAGACTTTGACAGGTTCTTCTTATTTGCTTTCATGTTACTATAGACAACTATGCCTAGGGTCTTGAAGTTCTATCACACCACATGTAGTCACTTACATGTATGCTTACTTGACATATGTAACGCCTTAGGTATTTACAACACCACTGGTCACTATATGATAAAAGTGTGAAAATTAATCGTAAGAAATTTATATTAGTTCAAGTTTGCTCTGTGTATATTTATTGTTCTGTTTCAGTGATGTTCTGTGACTAAATCTGAAGGGAAAAGATATCACCTATGGGGTCAAAGCCTGCTCCCCAATGGTTTCTGCTGACACTTTTGCAAGAGGCATATATACCCCTCGGGTCCCAGCAAGTTTTCACCAAGGTGGTAGGACCCAGCGATCCATTTCGGTCCTTTGCATACCTTGTTTATTCGTGTAGCCTGCCTTCCAGATAATCAATATGCACTTGCTTAGCATTTTATCCATTGGGTTATTATGGAATCAAACTAATCAAGAGTTCTAGACTTTGACAGGTTCTTCTTATTTGCTTTCATGTTACTATAGACAACTATGCCTAGGGTCTTGAAGTTCTATCACACCACATGTAGTCACTTACATGTATGCTTACTTGACATATGTAACGCCTTAGGTATTTACAACACCACTGGTCACTATATGATAAAAGTGTGAAAATTAATCGTAAGAAATTTATATTAGTTCAAGTTTGCTCTGTGTGGATTTATTGTTTATTGTTCTGTTTCAGTGATGTTCTTTGACATTTTGAATTTTCTGAAAGGAAAATATATCACCTACGGGGTCAAAGCCAGTTCCCCAATGGTATCAGCTGCAGCTTTTGCAAGAGACATATATACCCCTCGGGTCCCAGCAAGTTTTCACCAAGGTAGTAGGACCCAGCGATCCATTTCTCCCCTTTGCATACCTTGTTTATTTGTGTAGCCTTCCCTACAGATAATCAATATGCACTTGCTTAGCATTTCTTCTATTGGGTTATTATGAAATCAAACTAATCAAGAGTTCTAGACTTTGACAGGTTTTTCTTATTTGCTTTCATGTTACTATAGACAACTATGCCTATGGTCTTGAAGTTCTATCACACCACATGTAGTCACTTACATGTATGCTTACTTGGCATATGTAACTCTTAAGGTATTTTCAACACCACTGGTCACTATATGATAAAAGCGTGAAAATTAATCGTAAGAAATTTATTTTAGTTCAAGTTTGCTCTGTGTGGATGTATTGTTCTGTTCCAGTGATGTTCTTTGACTAAATCTGAAGGGAAAAGATATCACCTACGGGGTCAAAGCCTGTTCCCCAATGGTATCTGCTGAAGCTTTTGCAAGAGGCATATATACCCCTCGGGTCCCAGCAAGTTTTCACCAAGGTGGTAGGACCCAGCGATCCATTTCGGCCCTTTGCATACCTTGTTTATTCGTGTAGCCTGCCTTCCAGATAATCAATATGCACTTGCTTAGCACTTTATCCATTGGGTTATTATGGAATCAAACTAATCAAGAGTTCTAGACTTTGACAGGTTCTTCTTATTTGCTTTCATGTTACTATAGACAACTATGCCTAGGGTCTTGAAGTTCTATCACACCACATGTAGTCACTTACATGTATGCTTACTTGACATATGTACTCTTTAGGTATTTACAACACCACTGGTCACTATATGATAAAAGTGTGAAAATTAATCGTAAGAAATTTATATTAGTTCAAGATTGCTCTGTGTGGATTTATTGTTTATTGTTCTGTTTCAGTGATGTTCTTTGACATTTTGAATTTTCTGAAGGGAAAATATATCACCTACGGGGTCAAAGCCAGTTCCCCAGTGGTATCAGCTGCAGCTTTTGAAAGAGACATATATACCCCTCGGGTCCCAGCAAGTTTTCACCAAGGTGGTAGGACCCAGCGATCCATTTCTCCCCTTTGCATACCTTGTTTATTCGTGTAGCCTTCCCTACAGATAATCAATATGCACTTGCTTAGCATTTCTTCCATTGGGTTATTATGAAATCAAACTAATCAAGAGTTCTAGACTTTGACAGGTTTTTCTTATTTGCTTTCATGTTACTATAGACAACTATGCCTAGGGTCTTGAAGTTCTATCACACCACATGTAGTCACTTACATGTATGCTTACTCGGCATATGTAACTCTTAAGGTATTTACAACACCACTGGTCACTATATGATAAAAGCGTGAAAATTAATTGTAAGAAATTTATTTTAGTTCAAGTTTGCTCTGTGTGGATGTATTGTTCTGTTCCAGTGATGTTCTTTGACTAAATCTGAAGGGAAAAGATATCACCTACGGGGTCAAAGCCTGTTCCCCAATGGTATCTGCTGAAGCTTTTGCAAGAGGCATATATACCCCTCGGGTCCCAGCAAGTTTTCACCAAGGTGGTAGGACCCAGCGATCCATTTCGGCCCTTTGCATACCTTGTTTATTCGTGTAGCCTGCCTTCCAGATAATCAATATGCACTTGCTTAGCATTTTATCCATTGGGTTATTATGGAATCAAACTAATCAAGAGTTCTACACTTTGACAGGTTCTTCTTATTTGCTTTCATGTTACTATAGACAACTATGCCTAGGGTCTTGAAGTTCTATCACACCACATGTAGTCACTTACATGTATACTTACTTGACATATGTACTCTTTAGGTATTTACAACACCACTGGTCACTATATGATAAAAGCGTGAAAATTAATCGTAAGAAATTTATATTAGTTCAAGTTTGCTCTGTGTGGATTTATTGTTCTGTTTCAGTGATGTTCTGTGACTAAATCTGAAGGGAAAAGATATCACCTATGGGGTCAAAGCCTGCTCCCCAATGGTATCTGCTGACACTTTTGCAAGAGGCATATATACCCCTCGGGTCCCAGCAAGTTTTCACCAAGGTGGTAGGACCCAGCGATCCATTTCGGCCCTTTGCATACCTTGTTTATTCGTGTAGCCTGCCTTCCAGATAATCAATATGCACTTGCTTAGCATTTTATCCATTGGGTTATTATGGAATCAAACTAATCAAGAGTTCTAGACTTTGACAGGTTCTTCTTATTTGCTTTCATGTTACTATAGACAACTATGCCTAGGGTCTTGAAGTTCTATCACACCACATGTTGTCACTTACATGTATGCTTACTTGACATATGTAACGCCTTAGGTATTTACAACACCACTGGTCACTATATGATAAAAGTGTGAAAATTAATCGTAAGAAATTTATATTAGTTCAAGTTTGCTCTGTGTAGATTTATTGTTCTGTTTCAGTGATGTTCTGTGACTAAATCTGAAGGGAAAAGATATCACCTTTGGGGTCAAAGCCTGCTCCCCAATGGTTTCTGCTGACACTTTTGCAAGAGGCATATATACCCCTCGGGTCCCAGCAAGTTTTCACCAAGGTGGTAGGACCCAGCGATCCATTTCGGCCCTTTGCATACCTTGTTTATTCGTGTAGCCTGCCTTCCAGATAATCAATATGCACTTGCTTAGCATTTTACCATTGGGTTATTATGGAATCAAACTAATCAAGAGTTCTAGACTTTGACAGGTTCTTCTTATTTGCTTTCATGTTACTATGGACAACTATGCCTAGGGTCTTGAAGTTCTATCACACCACATGTAGTCACTTACATGTATACTTACTTGACATATGTACTCTTTAGGTATTTACAACACCACTGGTCACTATATGATAAAAGTGTGAAAATTAATCGTAAGAAATTTATATTAGTTCAAGTTTGCTCTGTGTGGATTTATTGTTTATTGTTCTGTTTCAGTTATGTTCTTTGACATTTTGAATTTTCTGAAGGGAAAATATATCACCTACGGGGTCAAAGCCAGTTCCCCAATGGTATCAGCTGCAGCTTTTGAAAGAGACATATATACCCCTCGGGTCCCAGCAAGTTTTCACCAAGGTGGTAGGACCCAGCGATCCATTTCTCCCCTTTGCATACCTTGTTTATTCGTGTAGCCTTCACTACAGATAATCAATATGCACTTGCTTAGCATTTCTTCCATTGGGTTATTATGAAATCAAACTAATCAAGAGTTCTAGACTTTGACAGGTTTTTCTTATTTGCTTTCATGTTACTATAGACAACTATGCCTAGGGTCTTGAAGTTCTATCACACCACATGTAGTCACTTACATGTATGCTTACTTGGCATATGTAACTCTTAAGGTATTTACAACACCACTGGTCACTATATGATAAAAGCGTGAAAATTAATTGTAAGAAATTTATTTTAGTTCAAGTTTGCTCTGTGTATATTTATTGTTCTGTTTCAGTGATGTTCTGTGACTAAATCTGAAGGGAAAAGATATCACCTATGGGGTCAAAGCCTGCTCCCCAATGGTTTCTGCTGAGACTTTTGCAAGAGGCATATATACCCCTCGGGTCCCAGCAAGTTTTCACCAAGGTGGTAGGACCCAGCGATCCATTTCGGCCCTTTGCATACCTTGTTTATTCGTGTAGCCTGCCTTCCAGATAATCAATATGCACTTGCTTAGCATTTTATCCATTGGGTTATTATGGAATCAAACTAATCAAGAGTTCTAGACTTTGACAGGTTCTTCTTATTTGCTTTCATGTTACTATAGACAACTATGCCTAGGGTCTTGAAGTTCTATCACACCACATGTAGTCACTTACATGTATACTTACTTACTCTTTAGGTATTTACAACACCACTGGTCACTATATGATAAAAGTGTGAAAATTAATCGTAAGAAATTTATATTAGTTCAAGTTTGCTCTGTGTGGATTTATTGTTTATTGTTCTGTTTCAGTTATGTTCTTTGACATTTTGAATTTTCTGAAGGGAAAATATATCACCTACGGGGTCAAAGCCAGTTCCCCAATGGTATCAGCTGCAGCTTTTGCAAGAGACATATATACCCCTCGGGTCCCAGCAAGTTTTCACCAAGGTGGTAGGACCCAGCGATCCATTTCTCCCCTTTGCATACCTTGTTTATTCGTGTAGCCTTCCCTACAGATAATCAATATGCACTTGCTTAGCATTTCTTCCATTGGGTTATTATGAAATCAAACTAATCAAGAGTTCTAGACTTTGACAGGTTTTTCTTATTTGCTTTCATGTTACTATAGACAACTATGCCTATGGTCTTGAAGTTCTATCACACCACATGTAGTCACTTACATGTATGCTTACTTGGCATATGTAACTCTTAAGGTATTTACAACACCACTGGTCACTATATGATAAAAGCGTGAAAATTAATCGTAAGAAATTTATTTTAGTTCAAGTTTGCTCTGTGTGGATGTATTGTTCTGTTCCAGTGATGTTCTTTGACTAAATCTGAAGGGAAAAGATATCACCTACGGGGTCAAAGCCTGTTCCCCAATGGTATCTGCTGAAGCTTTTGCAAGAGGCATATATACCCCTCGGGTCCCAGCAAGTTTTCACCAAGGTGGTAGGACCCAGCGATCCATTTCGGCCCTTTGCATACCTTGTTTATTCGTGTAGCCTGCCTTCCAGATAATCAATATGCACTTGCTTAGCATTTTATCCATTGGGTTATTATGGAATCAAACTAATCAAGAGTTCTACACTTTGACAGGTTCTTCTTATTTGCTTTCATGTTACTATAGACAACTATGCCTAGGGTCTTGAAGTTCTATCACACCACATGTAGTCACTTACATGTATGCTTACTTGACATATGTAACTCCTTAGGTATTTACAACACCACTGGTCACTATATGATAAAAGTGTGAAAATTAATCGTAAGAAATTTATATTAGTTCAAGTTTGCTCTGTGTAGATTTATTGTTCTGTTTCAGTGATGTTCTCTGATTAAATCTGAAGGGAAAAGATATCACCTATGGGGTCAAAGCCTGCTCCCCAATGGTTTCTGCTGACACTTTTGCAAGAGGCATATATACCCCTCGGGTCCCAGCAAGTTTTCACCAAGGTGGTAGTACCCAGCGATCCATTTCGGCCCTTTGCATACCTTGTTTATTCGTGTAGCCTGCCTTCCAGATAATCAATATGCACTTGCTTAGCATTTTATCCATTGGGTTATTATGGAATCAAACTAATCAAGAGTTCTAGACTTTGACAGGTTCTTCTTATTTGCTTTCATGTTACTATAGACAACTATGCCTAGGGTCTTGAAGTTCTATCACACCACATGTAGTCACTTACATGTATGCTTACTTGACATATGTAACTCCTTAGGTATTTACAACACCACTGGTCACTATATGATAAAAGTGTGAAAATTAATCGTAAGAAATTTATATTAGTTCAAGTTTGCTCTGTGTAGATTTATTGTTCTGTTTCAGTGATGTTCTCTGACTAAA
The DNA here is from genome assembly GCF_964197995.2 of Scardinius erythrophthalmus. NCBI lineage: Eukaryota > Metazoa > Chordata > Actinopteri > Cypriniformes > Leuciscidae > Scardinius > Scardinius erythrophthalmus. The sequence goes on from NC_138234.1 coordinate 41,389,749, forward strand.
TCTGAAGGGAAAAGATATCACCTATGGGGTCAAAGCCTGCTCCCCAATGGTTTCTGCTGACACTTTTGCAAGAGGCATATATACCCCTCGGGTCCCAGCAAGTTTTCACCAAGGTGGTAGGACCCAGCGATCCATTTCGGCCATTTGCATACCTTGTTTATTCGTGTAGCCTGCCTTCCAGATAATCAATATGCACTTGCTTAGCATTTTATCCATTGGGTTATTATGGAATCAAACTAATCAAGAGTTCTAGACTTTGACAGGTTCTTCTTATTTGCTTTCATGTTACTATAGACAACTATGCCTAGGGTCTTGAAGTTCTATCACACCACATGTAGTCACTTACATGTATACTTACTTGACATATGTACTCTTTAGGTATTTACAACACCACTGGTCACTATATGATAAAAGCGTGAAAATTAATCGTAAGAAATTTATATTAGTTCAAGTTTGCTCTGTGTGGATTTATTGTTCTGTTTCAGTGATGTTCTGTGACTAAATCTGAAGGGAAAAGATATCACCTATGGGGTCAAAGCCTGCTCCCCAATGGTATCTGCTGACACTTTTGCAAGAGACATATATACCCCTCGGGTCCCAGCAAGTTTTCACCAAGGTGGTAGGACCCAGCGATCCATTTCGGTCCTTTGCATACCTTGTTTATTCGTGTAGCCTGCCTTCCAGATAATCAATATGCACTTGCTTAGCATTTTATCCATTGGGTTATTATGGAATCAAACTAATCAAGAGTTCTAGACTTTGACAGGTTCTTCTTATTTGCTTTCATGTTACTATAGACAACTATGCCTAGGGTCTTGAAGTTCTATCACACCACATGTAGTCACTTACATGTATGCTTACTTGACATATGTAACGCCTTAGGTATTTACAACACCACTGGTCACTATATGATAAAAGTGTGAAAATTAATCGTAAGAAATTTATATTAGTTCAAGTTTGCTCTGTGTAGATTTATTGTTCTGTTTCAGTGATGTTCTCTGATTAAATCTGAAGGGAAAAGATATCACCTATGGGGTCAAAGCCTGCTCCCCAATGGTTTCTGCTGAAGCTTTTGCAAGAGGCATATATACCCCTCGGGTCCCAGCAAGTTTTCACCAAGGTGGTAGGACCCAGCGATCCATTTCGGCCATTTGCATACCTTGTTTATTCGTGTAGCCTGCCTTCCAGATAATCAATATGCACTTGCTTAGCATTTTATCCATTGGGTTATTATGGAATCAAACTAATCAAGAGTTCTAGACTTTGACAGGTTCTTCTTATTTGCTTTCATGTTACTATAGACAACTATGCCTAGGGTCTTGAAGTTCTATCACACCACATGTAGTCACTTACATGTATACTTACTTGACATATGTACTCTTTAGGTATTTACAACACCACTGGTCACTATATGATAAAAGCGTGAAAATTAATCGTAAGAAATTTATATTAGTTCAAGTTTGCTCTGTGTGAATTTATTGTTCTGTTTCAGTGATGTTCTGTGACTAAATCTGAAGGGAAAAGATATCACCTATGGGGTCAAAGCCTGCTCCCCAATGGTATCTGCTGACACTTTTGCAAGAGGCATATATACCCCTCGGGTCCCAGCAAGTTTTCACCAAGGTGGTAGGACCCAGCGATCCATTTCTCCCCTTTGCATACCTTGTTTATTCGTGTAGCCTTCCCTACAGATAATCAATATGCACTTGCTTAGCATTTTATCCATTGGGTTATTATGGAATCAAACTAATCAAGAGTTCTAGACTTTGACAGGTTCTTCTTATTTGCTTTCATGTTACTATAGACAACTATGCCTAGGGTCTTGAAGTTCTATCACACCACATGTAGTCACTTACATGTATGCTTACTTGACATATGTAACGCCTTAGGTATTTACAACACCACTGGTCACTAAATGATATAAGTGTGAAAATTAATCGTAAGAAATTTATATTAGTTCAAGTTTGCTCTGAGTAGATTTATTATTCTGTTTCAGTGATGTTGTGTGACTAAATCTGAAGGGAAAAGATATCACCTATGGGGTCAAAGCCTGCTCCCCAATGGTTTCTGCTGACACTTTTGCAAGAGGCATATATACCCCTCCGGTCCAGGCAAGTTTTCACCAAGGTGGTAGGACCCAGCGATCCATTTCGGCCCTTTGCATACCTTGTTTATTCGTGTAGCCTGCCTTCCAGATAATCAATATGCACTTGCTTAGCATTTTATCCATTGGGTTATTATGGAATCAAACTAATCAAGAGTTCTAGACTTTGACAGGTTCTTCTTATTTGCTTTCATGTTACTATAGACAACTATGCCTAGGGTCTTGAAGTTCTATCACACCACATGTAGTCACTTACATGTATACTTACTTACTCTTTAGGTATTTACAACACCACTGGTCACTATATGATAAAAGTGTGAAAATTAATCGTAAGAAATTTATATTAGTTCAAGTTTGCTCTGTGTGGATTTATTGTTTATTGTTCTGTTTCAGTGATGTTCTTTGACATTTTGAATTTTCTGAAAGGAAAATATATCACCTACGGGGTCAAAGCCAGTTCCCCAATGGTATCAGCTGCAGCTTTTGCAAGAGACATATATACCCCTCGGGTCCCAGCAAGTTTTCACCAAGGTAGTAGGACCCAGCGATCCATTTCTCCCCTTTGCATACCTTGTTTATTTGTGTAGCCTTCCCTACAGATAATCAATATGCACTTGCTTAGCATTTCTTCTATTGGGTTATTATGAAATCAAACTAATCAAGAGTTCTAGACTTTGACAGGTTTTTCTTATTTGCTTTCATGTTACTATAGACAACTATGCCTAGGGTCTTGAAGTTCTATCACACCACATGTAGTCACTTACATGTATGCTTACTTGGCATATGTAACTCTTAAGGTATTTACAACACCACTGGTCACTATATGATAAAAGCGTGAAAATTAATTGTAAGAAATTTATTTTAGTTCAAGTTTGCTCTGTGTGGATTTATTGTTCTGTTTCAGTGATGTTCTGTGACTAAATCTGAAGGGAAAAGATATCACCTATGGGGTCAAAGCCTGCTCCCCAATGGTATCTGCTGACACTTTTGCAAGAGGCATATATACCCCTCGGGTCCCAGCAAGTTTTCACCAAGGTGGTAGGACCCAGCGATCCATTTCGGCCCTTTGCATACCTTGTATATTCGTGTAGCCTGCCTTCCAGATAATCAATATGCACTTGCTTAGCATTTTATCCATTGGGTTATTATGGAATCAAACTAATCAAGAGTTCTAGACTTTGACAGGTTCTTCTTATTTGCTTTCATGTTACTATAGACAACTATGCCTAGGGTCTTGAAGTTCTATCACACCACATGTAGTCACTTACATGTATACTTACTTACTCTTTAGGTATTTACAACACCACTGGTCACTATATGATAAAAGTGTGAAAATTAATCGTAAGAAATTTATATTAGTTCAAGTTTGCTCTGTGTGGATTTATTGTTCTGTTTCAGTGATGTTCTGTGACTAAATCTGAAGGGAAAAGATATCACCTATGGGGTCAAAGCCTGCTCCCCAATGGTATCTGCTGACACTTTTGCAAGAGGCATATATACCCCTCGGGTCCCAGCAAGTTTTCACCAAGGTGGTAGGACCCAGCGATCCATTTCGGCCCTTTGCATACCTTGTTTATTCGTGTAGCCTGCCTTCCAGATAATCAATATGCACTTGCTTAGCATTTTATCCATTGGGTTATTATGGAATCAAACTAATCAAGAGTTCTAGACTTTGACAGGTTCTTCTTATTTGCTTTCATGTTACTATAGACAACTATGCCTAGAGTCTTGAAGTTCTATCACACTACATGTTGTCACTTACATGTATGCTTACTTGACATATGTAACGCCTTAGGTATTTACAACACCACTGGTCACTATATGATAAAAGTGTGAAAATTAATCGTAAGAAATTTATATTAGTTCAAGTTTGCTCTGTGTAGATTTATTGTTCTGTTTCAGTGATGTTCTGTGACTAAATCTGAAGGGAAAAGATATCACCTTTGGGGTCAAAGCCTGCTCCCCAATGGTTTCTGCTGACACTTTTGCAAGAGGCATATATACCCCTCGGGTCCCAGCAAGTTTTCACCAAGGTGGTAGGACCCAGCGATCCATTTCGGCCCTTTGCATACCTTGTTTATTCGTGTAGCCTGCCTTCCAGATAATCAATATGCACTTGCTTAGCATTTTATCCATTGGGTTATTATGGAATCAAACTAATCAAGAGTTCTAGACTTTGACAGGTTCTTCTTATTTGCTTTCATGTTACTATAGACAAGTATGCTTAGGGTCTTGAAGTTCTATCACACCACATGTAGTCACTTACATGTATGCTTACTTGACATATGTAACTCCTTAGGTATTTACAACACCACTGGTCACTATATGATAAAAGTGTGAAAATTAATCGTAAGAAATTTATATTAGTTCAAGTTTGCTCTGTGTAGATTTATTGTTCTGTTTCAGTGATGTTCTCTGACTAAATCTGAAGGGAAAAGATATCACCTATGGGGTCAAAGCCTGCTCCCCAATGGTTTCTGCTGACACTTTTGCAAGAGGCATATATACCCCTCGGGTCCCAGCAAGTTTTCACCAAGGTGGTAGGACCCAGCGATCCATTTCGGCCCTTTGCATACCTTGTTTATTCGTGTAGCCTGCCTTCCAGATAATCAATATGCACTTGCTTAGCATTTTATCCATTGGGTTATTATGGAATCAAACTAATCAAGAGTTCTAGACTTTGACAGGTTCTTCTTATTTGCTTTCATGTTACTATAGACAACTATGCCTAGGGTCTTGAAGTTCTATCACACCACATGTAGTCACTTACATGTATACTTACTTGACATATGTACTCTTTAGGTATTTACAACACCACTGGTCACTATATGATAAAAGCGTGAAAATTAATCGTAAGAAATTTATATTAGTTCAAGTTTGCTCTGTGTGGATTTATTGTTCTGTTTCAGTGATGTTCTGTGACTAAATCTGAAGGGAAAAGATATCACCTATGGGGTCAAAGCCTGCTCCCCAATGGTATCTGCTGACACTTTTGCAAGAGACATATATACCCCTCGGGTCCCAGCAAGTTTTCACCAAGGTGGTAGGACCCAGCGATCCATTTCGGCCCTTTGCATACCTTGTTTATTCGTGTAGCCTGCCTTCCAGATAATCAATATGCACTTGCTTAGCATTTTATCCATTGGGTTATTATGGAATTAAACTAATCAAGAGTTCTAGACTTTGACAGGTTCTTCTTATTTGCTTTCATGTTACTATAGACAACTATGCCTAGGGTCTTGAAGTTCTATCACACCACATGTAGTCACTTACATGTATGCTTACTTGACATATGTAACGCCTTAGGTATTTACAACACCACTGGTCACTATATGATAAAAGTGTGAAAATTAATCGTAAGAAATTTATTTTAGTTCAAGTTTGCTCTGTGTATATTTATTGTTCTGTTTCAGTGATGTTCTGTGACTAAATCTGAAGGGAAAAGATATCACCTATGGGGTCAAAGCCTGCTCCCCAATGGTTTCTGCTGACACTTTTGCAAGAGGCATATATACCCCTCGGGTCCCAGCAAGTTTTCACCAAGGTGGTGGGACCCAGCGATCCATTTCGGTCCTTTGCATACCTTGTTTATTCGTGTAGCCTGCCTTCCAGATAATCAATATGCACTTGCTTAGCATTTTATCCTTTGGGTTATTATGGAATCAAACTAATCAAGAGTTCTAGACTTTGACAGGTTCTTCTTATTTGCTTTCATGTTACTATAGACAACTATGCCTAGGGTCTTGAAGTTCTATCACACCACATGTAGTCACTTACATGTATGCTTACTTGACATATGTAACGCCTTAGGTATTTACAACACCACTGGTCACTATATGATAAAAGTGTGAAAATTAATCGTAAGAAATTTATATTAGTTCAAGTTTGCTCTGTGTAGATTTATTGTTCTGTTTCAGTGATGTTCTGTGATTAAATCTGAAGGGAAAAGATATCACCTATGGGGTCAAAGCCAGTTCCCCAATGGTATCAGCTGCAGCTTTTGCAAGAGACATATATACCCCTCGGGTCCCAGCAAGTTTTCACCAAGGTAGTAGGACCCAGCGATCCATTTCTCCCCTTTGCATACCTTGTTTATTTGTGTAGCCTTCCCTACAGATAATCAATATGCACTTGCTTAGCATTTCTTCTATTGGGTTATTATGAAATCAAACTAATCAAGAGTTCTAGACTTTGACAGGTTTTTCTTATTTGCTTTCATGTTACTATAGACAACTATGCCTATGGTCTTGAAGTTCTATCACACCACATGTAGTCACTTACATGTATGCTTACTTGGCATATGTAACTCTTAAGGTATTTTCAACACCACTGGTCACTATATGATAAAAGCGTGAAAATTAATCGTAAGAAATTTATTTTAGTTCAAGTTTGCTCTGTGTGGATGTATTGTTCTGTTCCAGTGATGTTCTTTGACTAAATCTGAAGGGAAAAGATATCACCTACGGGGTCAAAGCCTGTTCCCCAATGGTATCTGCTGAAGCTTTTGCAAGAGGCATATATACCCCTCGGGTCCCAGCAAGTTTTCACCAAGGTGGTAGGACCCAGCGATCCATTTCGGCCCTTTGCATACCTTGTTTATTCGTGTAGCCTGCCTTCCAGATAATCAATATGCACTTGCTTAGCATTTTATCCATTGGGTTATTATGGAATCAAACTAATCAAGAGTTCTAGACTTTGACAGGTTCTTCTTATTTGCTTTCATGTTACTATAGACAACTATGCCTAGGGTCTTGAAGTTCTATCACACCACATGTAGTCACTTACATGTATGCTTACTTGACATATGTAACTCCTTAGGTATTTACAACACCACTGGTCACTATATGATAAAAGTGTGAAAATTAATCGTAAGAAATTTATATTAGTTCAAGTTTGCTCTGTGTAGATTTATTGTTCTGTTTCAGTGATGTTCTCTGACTAAATCTGAAGGGAAAAGATATCACCTATGGGGTCAAAGCCTGCTCCCCAATGGTTTCTGCTGACACTTTTGCAAGAGGCATATATACCCCTCGGGTCCCAGCAAGTTTTCACCAAGGTGGTAGGACCCAGCGATCCATTTCGGCCCTTTGCATACCTTGTTTATTCGTGTAGCCTGCCTTCCAGATAATCAATATGCACTTGCTTAGCATTTTATCCATTGGGTTATTATGGAATCAAACTAATCAAGAGTTCTAGACTTTGACAGGTTCTTCTTATTTGCTTTCATGTTACTATAGACAACTATGCCTAGGGTCTTGAAGTTCTATCACACCACATGTAGTCACTTACATGTATACTTACTTGACATATGTACTCTTTAGGTATTTACAACACCACTGGTCACTATATGATAAAAGCGTGAAAATTAATCGTAAGAAATTTATATTAGTTCAAGTTTGCTCTGTGTGGATTTATTGTTCTGTTTCAGTGATGTTCTGTGACTAAATCTGAAGGGAAAAGATATCACCTTTGGGGTCAAAGCCTGCTCCCCAATGGTTTCTGCTGACACTTTTGCAAGAGGCATATATACCCCTCGGGTCCCAGCAAGTTTTCACCAAGGTGGTAGGACCCAGCGATCCATTTCGGCCCTTTGCATACCTTGTTTATTCGTGTAGCCAGCCTTCCAGATAATCAATATGCACTTGCTTAGCATTTTATCCATTGGGTTATTATGGAATCAAACTAATCAAGAGTTCTAGACTTTGACAGGTTCTTCTTATTTGCTTTCATGTTACTATAGACAACTATGCCTAGGGTCTTGAAGTTCTATCACACCACATGTAGTCACTTACATGTATGCTTACTTGACATATGTACTCTTTAGGTATTTACAACACCACTGGTCACTATATGATAAAAGTGTGAAAATTAATCGTAAGAAATTTATATTAGTTCAAGTTTGCTCTGTGTGGATTTATTGTTTATTGTTCTGTTTCAGTGATGTTCTTTGACATTTTGAATTTTCTGAAGGGAAAATATATCACCTACGGGGTCAAAGCCAGTTCCCCAATGGTATCAGCTGCAGCTTTTGAAAGAGACATATATACCCCTCGGGTCCCAGCAAGTTTTCACCAAGGTGGTAGGACCCAGCGATCCATTTCTCCCCTTTGCATACCTTGTTTATTCGTGTAGCCTTCCCTACAGATAATCAATATGCACTTGCTTAGCATTTTATCCATTGGGTTATTATGGAATCAAACTAATCAAGAGTTCTAGACTTTGACAGGTTCTTCTTATTTGCTTTCATGTTACTATAGACAACTATGCCTAGGGTCTTGAAGTTCTATCACACCACATGTAGTCACTTACATGTATACTTACTTACTCTTTAGGTATTTACAACACCACTGGTCACTATATGATAAAAGTGTGAAAATGAATCGTAAGAAATTTATATTAGTTCAAGTTTGCTCTGTGTGGATTTATTGTTTATTGTTCTGTTTCAGTGATGTTCTTTGACATTTTGAATTTTCTGAAAGGAAAATATATCACCTACGGGGTCAAAGCCAGTTCCCCAATGGTATCAGCTGCAGCTTTTGCAAGAGACATATATACCCCTCGGGTCCCAGCAAGTTTTCACCAAGGTAGTAGGACCCAGCGATCCATTTCTCCCCTTTGCATACCTTGTTTATTTGTGTAGCCTTCCCTACAGATAATCAATATGCACTTGCTTAGCATTTCTTCTATTGGGTTATTATGAAATCAAACTAATCAAGAGTTCTAGACTTTGACAGGTTTTTCTTATTTGCTTTCATGTTACTATAGACAACTATGCCTATGGTCTTGAAGTTCTATCACACCACATGTAGTCACTTACATGTATGCTTACTTGGCATATGTAACTCTTAAGGTATTTTCAACACCACTGGTCACTATATGATAAAAGTGTGAAAATTAATCGTAAGAAATTTATTTTAGTTCAAGTTTGCTCTGTGTGGATGTATTGTTCTGTTCCAGTGATGTTCTTTGACTAAATCTGAAGGGAAAAGATATCACCTACGGGGTCAAAGCCTGTACCCCAATGGTATCTGCTGAAGCTTTTGCAAGAGGCATATATACCCCTCGGGTCCCAGCAAGTTTTCACCAAGGTGGTAGGACCCAGCGATCCATTTCGGCCCTTTGCATACCTTGTTTATTCGTGTAGCCTGCCTTCCAGATAATCAATATGCACTTGCTTAGCATTTTATCCATTGGGTTATTATGGAATCAAACTAATCAAGAGTTCTAGACTTTGACAGGTTCTTCTTATTTGCTTTCATGTTACTATAGACAACTATGCCTAGGGTCTTGAAGTTCTATCACACCACATGTAGTCACTTACATGTATACTTACTTACTCTTTAGGTATTTACAACACCACTGGTCACTATATGATAAAAGTGTGAAAATTAATCGTAAGAAATTTATATTAGTTCAAGTTTGCTCTGTGTGGATTTATTGTTTATTGTTCTGTTTCAGTGATGTTCTTTGACATTTTGAATTTTCTTAAGGGAAAATATATCACCTACGGGGTCAAAGCCAGTTCCCCAATGGTATCAGCTGCAGCTTTTGCAAGAGACATATATACCCCTCGGGTCCCAGCAAGTTTTCACCAAGGTAGTAGGACCCAGCGATCCATTTCTCCCCTTTGCATACCTTGTTTATTTGTGTAGCCTTCCCTACAGATAATCAATATGCACTTGCTTAGCATTTCTTCTATTGGGTTATTATGAAATCAAACTAATCAAGAGTTCTAGACTTTGACAGGTTTTTCTTATTTGCTTTCATGTTACTATAGACAACTATGCCTATGGTCTTGAAGTTCTATCACACCACATGTAGTCACTTACATGTATGCTTACTTGGCATATGTAACTCTTAAGGTATTTTCAACACCACTGGTCACTATATGATAAAAGCGTGAAAATTAATCGTAAGAAATTTATTTTAGTTCAAGTTTGCTCTGTGTGGATGTATTGTTCTGTTCCAGTGATGTTCTTTGACTAAATCTGAAGGGAAAAGATATCACCTACGGGGTCAAAGCCTGTTCCCCAATGGTATCTGCTGAAGCTTTTGCAAGAGGCATATATACCCCTCGGGTCCCAGCAAGTTTTCACCAAGGTGGTAGGACCCAGCGATCCATTTCGGCCCTTTGCATACCTTGTTTATTCGTGTAGCCTGCCTTCCAGATAATCAATATGCACTTGCTTAGCATTTTATCCATTGGGTTATTATGGAATCAAACTAATCAAGAGTTCTAGACTTTGACAGGTTCTTCTTATTTGCTTTCATGTTACTATAGACAACTATGCCTAGGGTCTTGAAGTTCTATCACACCACATGTAGTCACTTACATGTATGCTTACTTGACATATGTAACTCCTTAGGTATTTACAACACCACTGGTCACTATATGATAAAAGTGTGAAAATTAATCGTAAGAAATTTATATTAGTTCAAGTTTGCTCTGTGTAGATTTATTGTTCTGTTTCAGTGATGTTCTCTGACTAAATCTGAAGGGAAAAGATATCACCTATGGGGTCAAAGCCTGCTCCCCAATGGTTTCTGCTGACACTTTTGCAAGAGGCATATATACCCCTCGGGTCCCAGCAAGTTTTCACCAAGGTGGTAGGACCCAGCGATCCATTTCGGCCCTTTGCATACCTTGTTTATTCGTGTAGCCTGCCTTCCAGATAATCAATATGCACTTGCTTAGCATTTTATCCATTGGGTTATTATGGAATCAAACTAATCAAGAGTTCTAGACTTTGACAGGTTCTTCTTATTTGCTTTCATGTTACTATAGACAACTATGCCTAGGGTCTTGAAGTTCTATCACACCACATGTAGTCACTTACATGTATACTTACTTGACATATGTACTCTTTAGGTATTTACAACACCACTGGTCACTATATGATAAAAGCGTGAAAATTAATAGTAAGAAATTTATATTAGTTCAAGTTTGCTCTGTGTGGATTTATTGTTCTGTTTCAGTGATGTTCTGTGACTAAATCTGAAGGGAAAAGATATCACCTTTGGGGTCAAAGCCTGCTCCCCAATGGTTTCTGCTGACACTTTTGCAAGAGGCATATATACCCCTCGGGTCCCAGCAAGTTTTCACCAAGGTGGTAGGACCCAGCGATCCATTTCGGCCCTTTGCATACCTTGTTTATTCGTGTAGCCAGCCTTCCAGATAATCAATATGCACTTGCTTAGCATTTTATCCATTGGGTTATTATGGAATCAAACTAATCAAGAGTTCTAGACTTTGACAGGTTCTTCTTATTTGCTTTCATGTTACTATAGACAACTATGCCTAGGGTCTTGAAGTTCTATCACACCACATGTAGTCACTTACATGTATGCTTACTTGACATATGTACTCTTTAGGTATTTACAACACCACTGGTCACTAAATGATAAAAGTGTGAAAATTAATCGTAAGAAATTTATATTAGTTCAAGTTTGCTCTGTGTGGATTTATTGTTTATTGTTCTGTTTCAGTGATGTTCTTTGACATTTTGAATTTTCTGAAGGGAAAATATATCACCTACGGGGTCAAAGCCAGTTCCCCAATGGTATCAGCTGCAGCTTTTGAAAGAGACATATATACCCCTCGGGTCCCAGCAAGTTTTCACCAAGGTGGTAGGACCCAGCGATCCATTTCTCCCCTTTGCATACCTTGTTTATTCGTGTAGCCTTCCCTACAGATAATCAATATGCACTTGCTTAGCATTTTATCCATTGGGTTATTATGGAATCAAACTAATCAAGAGTTCTAGACTTTGACAGGTTCTTCTTATTTGCTTTCATGTTACTATAGACAACTATGCCTAGGGTCTTGAAGTTCTATCACACCACATGTAGTCACTTACATGTATACTTACTTACTCTTTAGGTATTTACAACACCACTGGTCACTATATGATAAAAGTGTGAAAATGAATCGTAAGAAATTTATATTAGTTCAAGTTTGCTCTGTGTGGATTTATTGTTTATTGTTCTGTTTCAGTGATGTTCTTTGACATTTTGAATTTTCTGAAAGGAAAATATATCACCTACGGGGTCAAAGCCAGTTCCCCAATGGTATCAGCTGCAGCTTTTGCAAGAGACATATATACCCCTCGGGTCCCAGCAAGTTTTCACCAAGGTAGTAGGACCCAGCGATCCATTTCTCCCCTTTGCATACCTTGTTTATTTGTGTAGCCTTCCCTACAGATAATCAATATGCACTTGCTTAGCATTTCTTCTATTGGGTTATTATGAAATCAAACTAATCAAGAGTTCTAGACTTTGACAGGTTTTTCTTATTTGCTTTCATGTTACTATAGACAACTATGCCTATGGTCTTGAAGTTCTATCACACCACATGTAGTCACTTACATGTATGCTTACTTGGCATATGTAACTCTTAAGGTATTTTCAACACCACTGGTCACTATATGATAAAAGTGTGAAAATTAATCGTAAGAAATTTATTTTAGTTCAAGTTTGCTCTGTGTGGATGTATTGTTCTGTTCCAGTGATGTTCTTTGACTAAATCTGAAGGGAAAAGATATCACCTACGGGGTCAAAGCCTGTACCCCAATGGTATCTGCTGAAGCTTTTGCAAGAGGCATATATACCCCTCGGGTCCCAGCAAGTTTTCACCAAGGTGGTAGGACCCAGCGATCCATTTCGGCCCTTTGCATACCTTGTTTATTCGTGTAGCCTGCCTTCCAGATAATCAATATGCACTTGCTTAGCATTTTATCCATTGGGTTATTATGGAATCAAACTAATCAAGAGTTCTAGACTTTGACAGGTTCTTCTTATTTGCTTTCATGTTACTATAGACAACTATGCCTAGGGTCTTGAAGTTCTATCACACCACATGTAGTCACTTACATGTATACTTACTTACTCTTTGGGTATTTACAACACCACTGGTCACTATATGATAAAAGTGTGAAAATTAATCGTAAGAAATTTATATTAGTTCAAGTTTGCTCTGTGTGGATTTATTGTTTATTGTTCTGTTTCAGTGATGTTCTTTGACATTTTGAATTTTCTTAAGGGAAAATATATCACCTACGGGGTCAAAGCCAGTTCCCCAATGGTATCAGCTGCAGCTTTTGCAAGAGACATATATACCCCTCGGGTCCCAGCAAGTTTTCACCAAGGTAGTAGGACCCAGCGATCCATTTCTCCCCTTTGCATACCTTGTTTATTCGTGTAGCCTTCCCTACAGATAATCAATATGCACTTGCTTGGCATTTCTTCTATTGGGTTATTATGAAATCAAACTAATCAAGAGTTCTAGACTTTGACAGGTTTTTCTTATTTGCTTTCATGTTACTATAGACAACTATGCCTAGGGTCTTGAAGTTCTATCACACCACATGTAGTCACTTACATGTATGCTTACTTGGCATATGTAACTCTTAAGGTATTTACAACACCACTGGTCACTATATGATAAAAGCGTGAAAATTAATTGTAAGAAATTTATTTTAGTTCAAGTTTGCTCTGTGTATATTTATTGTTCTGTTTCAGTGATGTTCTGTGACTAAATCTGAAGGGAAAAGATATCACCTATGGGGTCAAAGCCTGCTCCCCAATGGTTTCTGCTGAGACTTTTGCAAGAGGCATATATACCCCTCGGGTCCCAGCAAGTTTTCACCAAGGTGGTAGGACCCAGCGATCCATTTCGGCCCTTTGCATACCTTGTTTATTCGTGTAGCCTGCCTTCCAGATAATCAATATGCACTTGCTTAGCATTTTATCCATTGGGTTATTATGGAATCAAACTAATCAAGAGTTCTAGACTTTGACAGGTTCTTCTTATTTGCTTTCATGTTACTATAGACAACTATGCCTAGGGTCTTGAAGTTCTATCACACCACATGTAGTCACTTACATGTATACTTACTTACTCTTTAGGTATTTACAACACCACTGGTCACTATATGATAAAAGTGTGAAAATTAATCGTAAGAAATTTATATTAGTTCAAGTTTGCTCTGTGTGGATTTATTGTTTATTGTTCTGTTTCAGTTATGTTCTTTGACATTTTGAATTTTCTGAAGGGAAAATATATCACCTACGGGGTCAAAGCCAGTTCCCCAATGGTATCAGCTGCAGCTTTTGCAAGAGACATATATACCCCTCGGGTCCCAGCAAGTTTTCACCAAGGTGGTAGGACCCAGCGATCCATTTCTCCCCTTTGCATACCTTGTTTATTCGTGTAGCCTTCCCTACAGATAATCAATATGCACTTGCTTAGCATTTCTTCCATTGGGTTATTATGAAATCAAACTAATCAAGAGTTCTAGACTTTGACAGGTTTTTCTTATTTGCTTTCATGTTACTATAGACAACTATGCCTATGGTCTTGAAGTTCTATCACACCACATGTAGTCACTTACATGTATGCTTACTTGGCATATGTAACTCTTAAGGTATTTACAACACCACTGGTCACTATATGATAAAAGCGTGAAAATTAATCGTAAGAAATTTATTTTAGTTCAAGTTTGCTCTGTGTGGATGTATTGTTCTGTTCCAGTGATGTTCTTTGACTAAATCTGAAGGGAAAAGATATCACCTACGGGGTCAAAGCCTGTTCCCCAATGGTATCTGCTGAAGCTTTTGCAAGAGGCATATATACCCCTCGGGTCCCAGCAAGTTTTCACCAAGGTGGTAGGACCCAGCGATCCATTTCGGCCCTTTGCATACCTTGTTTATTCGTGTAGCCTGCCTTCCAGATAATCAATATGCACTTGCTTAGCATTTTATCCATTGGGTTATTATGGAATCAAACTAATCAAGAGTTCTACACTTTGACAGGTTCTTCTTATTTGCTTTCATGTTACTATAGACAACTATGCCTAGGGTCTTGAAGTTCTATCACACCACATGTAGTCACTTACATGTATGCTTACTTGACATATGTAACTCCTTAGGTATTTACAACACCACTGGTCACTATATGATAAAAGTGTGAAAATTAATCGTAAGAAATTTATATTAGTTCAAGTTTGCTCTGTGTAGATTTATTGTTCTGTTTCAGTGATGTTCTCTGATTAAATCTGAAGGGAAAAGATATCACCTATGGGGTCAAAGCCTGCTCCCCAATGGTTTCTGCTGACACTTTTGCAAGAGGCATATATACCCCTCGGGTCCCAGCAAGTTTTCACCAAGGTGGTAGTACCCAGCGATCCATTTCGGCCCTTTGCATACCTTGTTTATTCGTGTAGCCTGCCTTCCAGATAATCAATATGCACTTGCTTAGCATTTTATCCATTGGGTTATTATGGAATCAAACTAATCAAGAGTTCTAGACTTTGACAGGTTCTTCTTATTTGCTTTCATGTTACTATAGACAACTATGCCTAGGGTCTTGAAGTTCTATCACACCACATGTAGTCACTTACATGTATGCTTACTTGACATATGTAACTCCTTAGGTATTTACAACACCACTGGTCACTATATGATAAAAGTGTGAAAATTAATCGTAAGAAATTTATATTAGTTCAAGTTTGCTCTGTGTAGATTTATTGTTCTGTTTCAGTGATGTTCTCTGACTAAATCTGAAGGGAAAAGATATCACCTATGGGGTCAAAGCCTGCTCCCCAATGGTTTCTGCTGACACTTTTGCAAGAGGCATATATACCCCTCGGGTCCCAGCAAGTTTTCACCAAGGTGGTAGGACCCAGCGATCCATTTCGGCCATTTGCATACCTTGTTTATTCGTGTAGCCTGCCTTCCAGATAATCAATATGCACTTGCTTAGCATTTTATCCATTGGGTTATTATGGAATCAAACTAATCAAGAGTTCTAGACTTTGACAGGTTCTTCTTATTTGCTTTCATGTTACTATAGACAACTATGCCTAGGGTCTTGAAGTTCTATCACACCACATGTAGTCACTTACATGTATACTTACTTGACATATGTACTCTTTAGGTATTTACAACACCACTGGTCACTATATGATAAAAGCGTGAAAATTAATCGTAAGAAATTTATATTAGTTCAAGTTTGCTCTGTGTGGATTTATTGTTCTGTTTCAGTGATGTTCTGTGACTAAATCTGAAGGGAAAAGATATCACCTATGGGGTCAAAGCCTGCTCCCCAATGGTATCTGCTGACACTTTTGCAAGAGACATATATACCCCTCGGGTCCCAGCAAGTTTTCACCAAGGTGGTAGGACCCAGCGATCCATTTCGGTCCTTTGCATACCTTGTTTATTCGTGTAGCCTGCCTTCCAGATAATCAATATGCACTTGCTTAGCATTTTATCCATTGGGTTATTATGGAATCAAACTAATCAAGAGTTCTAGACTTTGACAGGTTCTTCTTATTTGCTTTCATGTTACTATAGACAACTATGCCTAGGGTCTTGAAGTTCTATCACACCACATGTAGTCACTTACATGTATGCTTACTTGACATATGTAACGCCTTAGGTATTTACAACACCACTGGTCACTATATGATAAAAGTGTGAAAATTAATCGTAAGAAATTTATATTAGTTCAAGTTTGCTCTGTGTAGATTTATTGTTCTGTTTCAGTGATGTTCTCTGATTAAATCTGAAGGGAAAAGATATCACCTATGGGGTCAAAGCCTGCTCCCCAATGGTTTCTGCTGAAGCTTTTGCAAGAGGCATATATACCCCTCGGGTCCCAGCAAGTTTTCACCAAGGTGGTAGGACCCAGCGATCCATTTCGGCCATTTGCATACCTTGTTTATTCGTGTAGCCTGCCTTCCAGATAATCAATATGCACTTGCTTAGCATTTTATCCATTGGGTTATTATGGAATCAAACTAATCAAGAGTTCTAGACTTTGACAGGTTCTTCTTATTTGCTTTCATGTTACTATAGACAACTATGCCTAGGGTCTTGAAGTTCTATCACACCACATGTAGTCACTTACATGTATACTTACTTGACATATGTACTCTTTAGGTATTTACAACACCACTGGTCACTATATGATAAAAGCGTGAAAATTAATCGTAAGAAATTTATATTAGTTCAAGTTTGCTCTGTGTGAATTTATTGTTCTGTTTCAGTGATGTTCTGTGACTAAATCTGAAGGGAAAAGATATCACCTATGGGGTCAAAGCCTGCTCCCCAATGGTATCTGCTGACACTTTTGCAAGAGGCATATATACCCCTCGGGTCCCAGCAAGTTTTCACCAAGGTGGTAGGACCCAGCGATCCATTTCTCCCCTTTGCATACCTTGTTTATTCGTGTAGCCTTCCCTACAGATAATCAATATGCACTTGCTTAGCATTTTATCCATTGGGTTATTATGGAATCAAACTAATCAAGAGTTCTAGACTTTGACAGGTTCTTCTTATTTGCTTTCATGTTACTATAGACAACTATGCCTAGGGTCTTGAAGTTCTATCACACCACATGTAGTCACTTACATGTATGCTTACTTGACATATGTAACGCCTTAGGTATTTACAACACCACTGGTCACTAAATGATATAAGTGTGAAAATTAATCGTAAGAAATTTATATTAGTTCAAGTTTGCTCTGAGTAGATTTATTATTCTGTTTCAGTGATGTTGTGTGACTAAATCTGAAGGGAAAAGATATCACCTATGGGGTCAAAGCCTGCTCCCCAATGGTTTCTGCTGACACTTTTGCAAGAGGCATATATACCCCTCCGGTCCAGGCAAGTTTTCACCAAGGTGGTAGGACCCAGCGATCCATTTCGGCCCTTTGCATACCTTGTTTATTCGTGTAGCCTGCCTTCCAGATAATCAATATGCACTTGCTTAGCATTTTATCCATTGGGTTATTATGGAATCAAACTAATCAAGAGTTCTAGACTTTGACAGGTTCTTCTTATTTGCTTTCATGTTACTATAGACAACTATGCCTAGGGTCTTGAAGTTCTATCACACCACATGTAGTCACTTACATGTATACTTACTTACTCTTTAGGTATTTACAACACCACTGGTCACTATATGATAAAAGTGTGAAAATTAATCGTAAGAAATTTATATTAGTTCAAGTTTGCTCTGTGTGGATTTATTGTTTATTGTTCTGTTTCAGTGATGTTCTTTGACATTTTGAATTTTCTGAAAGGAAAATATATCACCTACGGGGTCAAAGCCAGTTCCCCAATGGTATCAGCTGCAGCTTTTGCAAGAGACATATATACCCCTCGGGTCCCAGCAAGTTTTCACCAAGGTAGTAGGACCCAGCGATCCATTTCTCCCCTTTGCATACCTTGTTTATTTGTGTAGCCTTCCCTACAGATAATCAATATGCACTTGCTTAGCATTTCTTCTATTGGGTTATTATGAAATCAAACTAATCAAGAGTTCTAGACTTTGACAGGTTTTTCTTATTTGCTTTCATGTTACTATAGACAACTATGCCTAGGGTCTTGAAGTTCTATCACACCACATGTAGTCACTTACATGTATGCTTACTTGGCATATGTAACTCTTAAGGTATTTACAACACCACTGGTCACTATATGATAAAAGCGTGAAAATTAATTGTAAGAAATTTATTTTAGTTCAAGTTTGCTCTGTGTGGATTTATTGTTCTGTTTCAGTGATGTTCTGTGACTAAATCTGAAGGGAAAAGATATCACCTATGGGGTCAAAGCCTGCTCCCCAATGGTATCTGCTGACACTTTTGCAAGAGGCATATATACCCCTCGGGTCCCAGCAAGTTTTCACCAAGGTGGTAGGACCCAGCGATCCATTTCGGCCCTTTGCATACCTTGTATATTCGTGTAGCCTGCCTTCCAGATAATCAATATGCACTTGCTTAGCATTTTATCCATTGGGTTATTATGGAATCAAACTAATCAAGAGTTCTAGACTTTGACAGGTTCTTCTTATTTGCTTTCATGTTACTATAGACAACTATGCCTAGGGTCTTGAAGTTCTATCACACCACATGTAGTCACTTACATGTATACTTACTTACTCTTTAGGTATTTACAACACCACTGGTCACTATATGATAAAAGTGTGAAAATTAATCGTAAGAAATTTATATTAGTTCAAGTTTGCTCTGTGTGGATTTATTGTTCTGTTTCAGTGATGTTCTGTGACTAAATCTGAAGGGAAAAGATATCACCTATGGGGTCAAAGCCTGCTCCCCAATGGTATCTGCTGACACTTTTGCAAGAGGCATATATACCCCTCGGGTCCCAGCAAGTTTTCACCAAGGTGGTAGGACCCAGCGATCCATTTCGGCCCTTTGCATACCTTGTTTATTCGTGTAGCCTGCCTTCCAGATAATCAATATGCACTTGCTTAGCATTTTATCCATTGGGTTATTATGGAATCAAACTAATCAAGAGTTCTAGACTTTGACAGGTTCTTCTTATTTGCTTTCATGTTACTATAGACAACTATGCCTAGAGTCTTGAAGTTCTATCACACTACATGTTGTCACTTACATGTATGCTTACTTGACATATGTAACGCCTTAGGTATTTACAACACCACTGGTCACTATATGATAAAAGTGTGAAAATTAATCGTAAGAAATTTATATTAGTTCAAGTTTGCTCTGTGTAGATTTATTGTTCTGTTTCAGTGATGTTCTGTGACTAAATCTGAAGGGAAAAGATATCACCTTTGGGGTCAAAGCCTGCTCCCCAATGGTTTCTGCTGACACTTTTGCAAGAGGCATATATACCCCTCGGGTCCCAGCAAGTTTTCACCAAGGTGGTAGGACCCAGCGATCCATTTCGGCCCTTTGCATACCTTGTTTATTCGTGTAGCCTGCCTTCCAGATAATCAATATGCACTTGCTTAGCATTTTATCCATTGGGTTATTATGGAATCAAACTAATCAAGAGTTCTAGACTTTGACAGGTTCTTCTTATTTGCTTTCATGTTACTATAGACAAGTATGCTTAGGGTCTTGAAGTTCTATCACACCACATGTAGTCACTTACATGTATGCTTACTTGACATATGTAACTCCTTAGGTATTTACAACACCACTGGTCACTATATGATAAAAGTGTGAAAATTAATCGTAAGAAATTTATATTAGTTCAAGTTTGCTCTGTGTAGATTTATTGTTCTGTTTCAGTGATGTTCTCTGACTAAATCTGAAGGGAAAAGATATCACCTATGGGGTCAAAGCCTGCTCCCCAATGGTTTCTGCTGACACTTTTGCAAGAGGCATATATACCCCTCGGGTCCCAGCAAGTTTTCACCAAGGTGGTAGGACCCAGCGATCCATTTCGGCCCTTTGCATACCTTGTTTATTCGTGTAGCCTGCCTTCCAGATAATCAATATGCACTTGCTTAGCATTTTATCCATTGGGTTATTATGGAATCAAACTAATCAAGAGTTCTAGACTTTGACAGGTTCTTCTTATTTGCTTTCATGTTACTATAGACAACTATGCCTAGGGTCTTGAAGTTCTATCACACCACATGTAGTCACTTACATGTATACTTACTTGACATATGTACTCTTTAGGTATTTACAACACCACTGGTCACTATATGATAAAAGCGTGAAAATTAATCGTAAGAAATTTATATTAGTTCAAGTTTGCTCTGTGTGGATTTATTGTTCTGTTTCAGTGATGTTCTGTGACTAAATCTGAAGGGAAAAGATATCACCTATGGGGTCAAAGCCTGCTCCCCAATGGTATCTGCTGACACTTTTGCAAGAGACATATATACCCCTCGGGTCCCAGCAAGTTTTCACCAAGGTGGTAGGACCCAGCGATCCATTTCGGCCCTTTGCATACCTTGTTTATTCGTGTAGCCTGCCTTCCAGATAATCAATATGCACTTGCTTAGCATTTTATCCATTGGGTTATTATGGAATTAAACTAATCAAGAGTTCTAGACTTTGACAGGTTCTTCTTATTTGCTTTCATGTTACTATAGACAACTATGCCTAGGGTCTTGAAGTTCTATCACACCACATGTAGTCACTTACATGTATGCTTACTTGACATATGTAACGCCTTAGGTATTTACAACACCACTGGTCACTATATGATAAAAGTGTGAAAATTAATCGTAAGAAATTTATTTTAGTTCAAGTTTGCTCTGTGTATATTTATTGTTCTGTTTCAGTGATGTTCTGTGACTAAATCTGAAGGGAAAAGATATCACCTATGGGGTCAAAGCCTGCTCCCCAATGGTTTCTGCTGACACTTTTGCAAGAGGCATATATACCCCTCGGGTCCCAGCAAGTTTTCACCAAGGTGGTGGGACCCAGCGATCCATTTCGGTCCTTTGCATACCTTTTTTATTCGTGTAGCCTGCCTTCCAGATAATCAATATGCACTTGCTTAGCATTTTATCCTTTGGGTTATTATGGAATCAAACTAATCAAGAGTTCTAGACTTTGACAGGTTCTTCTTATTTGCTTTCATGTTACTATAGACAACTATGCCTAGGGTCTTGAAGTTCTATCACACCACATGTAGTCACTTACATGTATGCTTACTTGACATATGTAACGCCTTAGGTATTTACAACACCACTGGTCACTATATGATAAAAGTGTGAAAATTAATCGTAAGAAATTTATATTAGTTCAAGTTTGCTCTGTGTAGATTTATTGTTCTGTTTCAGTGATGTTCTGTGATTAAATCTGAAGGGAAAAGATATCACCTATGGGGTCAAAGCCAGTTCCCCAATGGTATCAGCTGCAGCTTTTGCAAGAGACATATATACCCCTCGGGTCCCAGCAAGTTTTCACCAAGGTAGTAGGACCCAGCGATCCATTTCTCCCCTTTGCATACCTTGTTTATTTGTGTAGCCTTCCCTACAGATAATCAATATGCACTTGCTTAGCATTTCTTCTATTGGGTTATTATGAAATCAAACTAATCAAGAGTTCTAGACTTTGACAGGTTTTTCTTATTTGCTTTCATGTTACTATAGACAACTATGCCTATGGTCTTGAAGTTCTATCACACCACATGTAGTCACTTACATGTATGCTTACTTGGCATATGTAACTCTTAAGGTATTTTCAACACCACTGGTCACTATATGATAAAAGCGTGAAAATTAATCGTAAGAAATTTATTTTAGTTCAAGTTTGCTCTGTGTGGATGTATTGTTCTGTTCCAGTGATGTTCTTTGACTAAATCTGAAGGGAAAAGATATCACCTACGGGGTCAAAGCCTGTTCCCCAATGGTATCTGCTGAAGCTTTTGCAAGAGGCATATATACCCCTCGGGTCCCAGCAAGTTTTCACCAAGGTGGTAGGACCCAGCGATCCATTTCGGCCCTTTGCATACCTTGTTTATTCGTGTAGCCTGCCTTCCAGATAATCAATATGCACTTGCTTAGCATTTTATCCATTGGGTTATTATGGAATCAAACTAATCAAGAGTTCTAGACTTTGACAGGTTCTTCTTATTTGCTTTCATGTTACTATAGACAACTATGCCTAGGGTCTTGAAGTTCTATCACACCACATGTAGTCACTTACATGTATGCTTACTTGACATATGTAACTCCTTAGGTATTTACAACACCACTGGTCACTATATGATAAAAGTGTGAAAATTAATCGTAAGAAATTTATATTAGTTCAAGTTTGCTCTGTGTAGATTTATTGTTCTGTTTCAGTGATGTTCTCTGACTAAATCTGAAGGGAAAAGATATCACCTATGGGGTCAAAGCCTGCTCCCCAATGGTTTCTGCTGACACTTTTGCAAGAGGCATATATACCCCTCGGGTCCCAGCAAGTTTTCACCAAGGTGGTAGGACCCAGCGATCCATTTCGGCCCTTTGCATACCTTGTTTATTCGTGTAGCCTGCCTTCCAGATAATCAATATGCACTTGCTTAGCATTTTATCCATTGGGTTATTATGGAATCAAACTAATCAAGAGTTCTAGACTTTGACAGGTTCTTCTTATTTGCTTTCATGTTACTATAGACAACTATGCCTAGGGTCTTGAAGTTCTATCACACCACATGTAGTCACTTACATGTATACTTACTTGACATATGTACTCTTTAGGTATTTACAACACCACTGGTCACTATATGATAAAAGCGTGAAAATTAATCGTAAGAAATTTATATTAGTTCAAGTTTGCTCTGTGTGGATTTATTGTTCTTTTTCAGTGATGTTCTGTGACTAAATCTGAAGGGAAAAGATATCACCTTTGGGGTCAAAGCCTGCTCCCCAATGGTTTCTGCTGACACTTTTGCAAGAGGCATATATACCCCTCGGGTCCCAGCAAGTTTTCACCAAGGTGGTAGGACCCAGCGATCCATTTCGGCCCTTTGCATACCTTGTTTATTCGTGTAGCCAGCCTTCCAGATAATCAATATGCACTTGCTTAGCATTTTATCCATTGGGTTATTATGGAATCAAACTAATCAAGAGTTCTAGACTTTGACAGGTTCTTCTTATTTGCTTTCATGTTACTATAGACAACTATGCCTAGGGTCTTGAAGTTCTATCACACCACATGTAGTCACTTACATGTATGCTTACTTGACATATGTACTCTTTAGGTATTTACAACACCACTGGTCACTATATGATAAAAGTGTGAAAATTAATCGTAAGAAATTTATATTAGTTCAAGTTTGCTCTGTGTGGATTTATTGTTTATTGTTCTGTTTCAGTGATGTTCTTTGACATTTTGAATTTTCTGAAGGGAAAATATATCACCTACGGGGTCAAAGCCAGTTCCCCAATGGTATCAGCTGCAGCTTTTGAAAGAGACATATATACCCCTCGGGTCCCAGCAAGTTTTCACCAAGGTGGTAGGACCCAGCGATCCATTTCTCCCCTTTGCATACCTTGTTTATTCGTGTAGCCTTCCCTACAGATAATCAATATGCACTTGCTTAGCATTTTATCCATTGGGTTATTATGGAATCAAACTAATCAAGAGTTCTAGACTTTGACAGGTTCTTCTTATTTGCTTTCATGTTACTATAGACAACTATGCCTAGGGTCTTGAAGTTCTATCACACCACATGTAGTCACTTACATGTATACTTACTTACTCTTTAGGTATTTACAACACCACTGGTCACTATATGATAAAAGTGTGAAAATGAATCGTAAGAAATTTATATTAGTTCAAGTTTGCTCTGTGTGGATTTATTGTTTATTGTTCTGTTTCAGTGATGTTCTTTGACATTTTGAATTTTCTGAAAGGAAAATATATCACCTACGGGGTCAAAGCCAGTTCCCCAATGGTATCAGCTGCAGCTTTTGCAAGAGACATATATACCCCTCGGGTCCCAGCAAGTTTTCACCAAGGTAGTAGGACCCAGCGATCCATTTCTCCCCTTTGCATACCTTGTTTATTTGTGTAGCCTTCCCTACAGATAATCAATATGCACTTGCTTAGCATTTCTTCTATTGGGTTATTATGAAATCAAACTAATCAAGAGTTCTAGACTTTGACAGGTTTTTCTTATTTGCTTTCATGTTACTATAGACAACTATGCCTATGGTCTTGAAGTTCTATCACACCACATGTAGTCACTTACATGTATGCTTACTTGGCATATGTAACTCTTAAGGTATTTTCAACACCACTGGTCACTATATGATAAAAGTGTGAAAATTAATCGTAAGAAATTTATTTTAGTTCAAGTTTGCTCTGTGTGGATGTATTGTTCTGTTCCAGTGATGTTCTTTGACTAAATCTGAAGGGAAAAGATATCACCTACGGGTCAAAGCCTGTACCCCAATGGTATCTGCTGAAGCTTTTGCAAGAGGCATATATACCCCTCGGGTCCCAGCAAGTTTTCACCAAGGTGGTAGGACCCAGCGATCCATTTCGGCCCTTTGCATACCTTGTTTATTCGTGTAGCCTGCCTTCCAGATAATCAATATGCACTTGCTTAGCATTTTATCCATTGGGTTATTATGGAATCAAACTAATCAAGAGTTCTAGACTTTGACAGGTTCTTCTTATTTGCTTTCATGTTACTATAGACAACTATGCCTAGGGTCTTGAAGTTCTATCACACCACATGTAGTCACTTACATGTATACTTACTTACTCTTTAGGTATTTACAACACCACTGGTCACTATATGATAAAAGTGTGAAAATTAATCGTAAGAAATTTATATTAGTTCAAGTTTGCTCTGTGTGGATTTATTGTTTATTGTTCTGTTTCAGTGATGTTCTTTGACATTTTGAATTTTCTTAAGGGAAAATATATCACCTACGGGGTCAAAGCCAGTTCCCCAATGGTATCAGCTGCAGCTTTTGCAAGAGACATATATACCCCTCGGGTCCCAGCAAGTTTTCACCAAGGTAGTAGGACCCAGCGATCCATTTCTCCCCTTTGCATACCTTGTTTATTTGTGTAGCCTTCCCTACAGATAATCAATATGCACTTGCTTAGCATTTCTTCTATTGGGTTATTATGAAATCAAACTAATCAAGAGTTCTAGACTTTGACAGGTTTTTCTTATTTGCTTTCATGTTACTATAGACAACTATGCCTATGGTCTTGAAGTTCTATCACACCACATGTAGTCACTTACATGTATGCTTACTTGGCATATGTAACTCTTAAGGTATTTTCAACACCACTGGTCACTATATGATAAAAGCGTGAAAATTAATCGTAAGAAATTTATTTTAGTTCAAGTTTGCTCTGTGTGGATGTATTGTTCTGTTCCAGTGATGTTCTTTGACTAAATCTGAAGGGAAAAGATATCACCTACGGGGTCAAAGCCTGTTCCCCAATGGTATCTGCTGAAGCTTTTGCAAGAGGCATATATACCCCTCGGGTCCCAGCAAGTTTTCACCAAGGTGGTAGGACCCAGCGATCCATTTCGGCCCTTTGCATACCTTGTTTATTCGTGTAGCCTGCCTTCCAGATAATCAATATGCACTTGCTTAGCATTTTATCCATTGGGTTATTATGGAATCAAACTAATCAAGAGTTCTAGACTTTGACAGGTTCTTCTTATTTGCTTTCATGTTACTATAGACAACTATGCCTAGGGTCTTGAAGTTCTATCACACCACATGTAGTCACTTACATGTATGCTTACTTGACATATGTAACTCCTTAGGTATTTACAACACCACTGGTCACTATATGATAAAAGTGTGAAAATTAATCGTAAGAAATTTATATTAGTTCAAGTTTGCTCTGTGTAGATTTATTGTTCTGTTTCAGTGATGTTCTCTGACTAAATCTGAAGGGAAAAGATATCACCTATGGGGTCAAAGCCTGCTCCCCAATGGTTTCTGCTGACACTTTTGCAAGAGACATATATACCCCTCGGGTCCCAGCAAGTTTTCACCAAGGTGGTAGGACCCAGCGATCCATTTCGGCCCTTTGCATACCTTGTTTATTCGTGTAGCCTGCCTTCCAGATAATCAATATGCACTTGCTTAGCATTTTATCCATTGGGTTATTATGGAATCAAACTAATCAAGAGTTCTAGACTTTGACAGGTTCTTCTTATTTGCTTTCATGTTACTATAGACAACTATGCCTAGGGTCTTGAAGTTCTATCACACCACATGTAGTCACTTACATGTATACTTACTTGACATATGTACTCTTTAGGTATTTACAACACCACTGGTCACTATATGATAAAAGCGTGAAAATTAATCGTAAGAAATTTATATTAGTTCAAGTTTGCTCTGTGTGGATTTATTGTTCTGTTTCAGTGATGTTCTGTGACTAAATCTGAAGGGAAAAGATATCACCTTTGGGGTCAAAGCCTGCTCCCCAATGGTTTCTGCTGACACTTTTGCAAGAGGCATATATACCCCTCGGGTCCCAGCAAGTTTTCACCAAGGTGGTAGGACCCAGCGATCCATTTCGGCCCTTTGCATACCTTGTTTATTCGTGTAGCCAGCCTTCCAGATAATCAATATGCACTTGCTTAGCATTTTATCCATTGGGTTATTATGGAATCAAACTAATCAAGAGTTCTAGACTTTGACAGGTTCTTCTTATTTGCTTTCATGTTACTATAGACAACTATGCCTAGGGTCTTGAAGTTCTATCACACCACATGTAGTCACTTACATGTATGCTTACTTGACATATGTACTCTTTAGGTATTTACAACACCACTGGTCACTATATGATAAAAGTGTGAAAATTAATCGTAAGAAATTTATATTAGTTCAAGTTTGCTCTGTGTGGATTTATTGTTTATTGTTCTGTTTCAGTGATGTTCTTTGACATTTTGAATTTTCTGAAGGGAAAATATATCACCTACGGGGTCAAAGCCAGTTCCCCAATGGTATCAGCTGCAGCTTTTGAAAGAGACATATATACCCCTCGGGTCCCAGCAAGTTTTCACCAAGGTGGTAGGACCCAGCGATCCATTTCTCCCCTTTGCATACCTTGTTTATTCGTGTAGCCTTCCCTACAGATAATCAATATGCACTTGCTTAGCATTTTATCCATTGGGTTATTATGGAATCAAACTAATCAAGAGTTCTAGACTTTGACAGGTTCTTCTTATTTGCTTTCATGTTACTATAGACAACTATGCCTAGGGTCTTGAAGTTCTATCACACCACATGTAGTCACTTACATGTATACTTACTTACTCTTTAGGTATTTACAACACCACTGGTCACTATATGATAAAAGTGTGAAAATGAATCGTAAGAAATTTATATTAGTTCAAGTTTGCTCTGTGTGGATTTATTGTTTATTGTTCTGTTTCAGTGATGTTCTTTGACATTTTGAATTTTCTGAAAGGAAAATATATCACCTACGGGGTCAAAGCCAGTTCCCCAATGGTATCAGCTGCAGCTTTTGCAAGAGACATATATACCCCTCGGGTCCCAGCAAGTTTTCACCAAGGTAGTAGGACCCAGCGATCCATTTCTCCCCTTTGCATACCTTGTTTATTTGTGTAGCCTTCCCTACAGATAATCAATATGCACTTGCTTAGCATTTCTTCTATTGGGTTATTATGAAATCAAACTAATCAAGAGTTCTAGACTTTGACAGGTTTTTCTTATTTGCTTTCATGTTACTATAGACAACTATGCCTATGGTCTTGAAGTTCTATCACACCACATGTAGTCACTTACATGTATGCTTACTTGGCATATGTAACTCTTAAGGTATTTTCAACACCACTGGTCACTATATGATAAAAGTGTGAAAATTAATCGTAAGAAATTTATTTTAGTTCAAGTTTGCTCTGTGTGGATGTATTGTTCTGTTCCAGTGATGTTCTTTGACTAAATCTGAAGGGAAAAGATATCACCTACGGGGTCAAAGCCTGTACCCCAATGGTATCTGCTGAAGCTTTTGCAAGAGGCATATATACCCCTCGGGTCCCAGCAAGTTTTCACCAAGGTGGTAGGACCCAGCGATCCATTTCGGCCCTTTGCATACCTTGTTTATTCGTGTAGCCTGCCTTCCAGATAATCAATATGCACTTGCTTAGCATTTTATCCATTGGGTTATTATGGAATCAAACTAATCAAGAGTTCTAGACTTTGACAGGTTCTTCTTATTTGCTTTCATGTTACTATAGACAACTATGCCTAGGGTCTTGAAGTTCTATCACACCACATGTAGTCACTTACATGTATACTTACTTACTCTTTAGGTATTTACAACACCACTGGTCACTATATGATAAAAGTGTGAAAATTAATCGTAAGAAATTTATATTAGTTCAAGTTTGCTCTGTGTGGATTTATTGTTTATTGTTCTGTTTCAGTGATGTTCTTTGACATTTTGAATTTTCTTAAGGGAAAATATATCACCTACGGGGTCAAAGCCAGTTCCCCAATGGTATCAGCTGCAGCTTTTGCAAGAGACATATATACCCCTCGGGTCCCAGCAAGTTTTCACCAAGGTAGTAGGACCCAGCGATCCATTTCTCCCCTTTGCATACCTTGTTTATTCGTGTAGCCTTCCCTACAGATAATCAATATGCACTTGCTTGGCATTTCTTCTATTGGGTTATTATGAAATCAAACTAATCAAGAGTTCTAGACTTTGACAGGTTTTTCTTATTTGCTTTCATGTTACTATAGACAACTATGCCTATGGTCTTGAAGTTCTATCACACCACATGTAGTCACTTACATGTATGCTTACTTGGCATATGTAACTCTTAAGGTATTTACAACACCACTGGTCACTATATGATAAAAGCGTGAAAATTAATCGTAAGAAATTTATTTTAGTTCAAGTTTGCTCTGTGTGGATTTATTGTTCTGTTTCAGTGATGTTCTGTGACTAAATCTGAAGGGAAAAGATATCACCTATGGGGTCAAAGCCTGCTCCCCAATGGTATCTGCTGACACTTTTGCAAGAGGCATATATACCCCTCGGGTCCCAGCAAGTTTTCACCAAGGTGGTAGGACCCAGCGATCCATTTCGGCCCTTTGAATACCTTGTTTATTCGTGTAGCCTGCCTTCCAGATAATCAATATGCACTTGCTTAGCATTTTATCCATTGGGTTATTATGGAATCAAACTAATCAAGAGTTCTAGACTTTGACAGGTTCTTCTTATTTGCTTTCATGTTACTATAGACAACTATGCCTAGGGTCTTGAAGTTCTATCACACCACATGTTGTCACTTACATGTATGCTTACTTGACATATGTAACGCCTTAGGTATTTACAACACCACTGGTCACTATATGATAAAAGTGTGAAAATTAATCGTAAGAAATTTATATTAGTTCAAGTTTGCTCTGTGTAGATTTATTGTTCTGTTTCAGTGATGTTCTGTGACTAAATCTGAAGGGAAAAGATATCCCCTTTGGGGTCAAAGCCTGCTCCCCAATGGTTTCTGCTGACACTTTTGCAAGAGGCATATATACCCCTCGGGTCCCAGCAAGTTTTCACCAAGGTGGTAGGACCCAGCGATCCATTTCGGCCCTTTGCATACCTTGTTTATTCGTGTAGCCTGCCTTCCAGATAATCAATATGCACTTGCTTAGCATTTTATCCATTGGGTTATTATGGAATCAAACTAATCAAGAGTTCTAGACTTTGACAGGTTCTTCTTATTTGCTTTCATGTTACTATAGACAACTATGCCTAGGGTCTTGAAGTTCTATCACACCACATGTTGTCACTTACATGTATGCTTACTTGACATATGTAACGCCTTAGGTATTTACAACACCATTGGTCACTATATGATAAAAGTGTGAAAATTAATCGTAAGAAATTTATATTAGTTCAAGTTTGCTCTGTGTAGATTTATTGTTCTGTTTCAGTGATGTTCTGTGACTAAATCTGAAGGGAAAAGATATCACCTTTGGGGTCAAAGCCTGCTCCCCAATGGTTTCTGCTGACACTTTTGCAAGAGGCATATATACCCCTCGGGTCCCAGCAAGTTTTCACCAAGGTGGTAGGACCCAGCGATCCATTTTGGCCCTTTGCATACCTTGTTTATTCGTGTAGCCTGCCTTCCAGATAATCAATATGCACTTGCTTAGCATTTTATCCATTGGGTTATTATGGAATCAAACTAATCAAGAGTTCTAGACTTTGACAGGTTCTTCTTATTTGCTTTCATGTTACTATAGACAACTATGCCTAGGGTCTTGAAGTTCTATCACACCACATGTAGTCACTTACATGTATGCTTACTTGACATATGTACTCTTTAGGTATTTACAACACCACTGGTCACTATATGATAAAAGTGTGAAAATTAATCGTAAGAAATTTATATTAGTTCAAGTTTGCTCTGTGTGGATTTATTGTTTATTGTTCTGTTTCAGTGATGTTCTTTGACATTTTGAATTTTCTGAAGGGAAAATATATCACCTACGGGGTCAAAGCCAGTTCCCCAATGGTATCAGCTGCAGCTTTTGAAAGAGACATATATACCCCTCGGGTCCCAGCAAGTTTTCACCAAGGTGGTAGGACCCAGCGATCCATTTCTCCCCTTTGCATACCTTGTTTATTCGTGTAGCCTTCCCTACAGATAATCAATATGCACTTGCTTAGCATTTCTTCCATTGGGTTATTATGAAATCAAACTAATCAAGAGTTCTAGACTTTGACAGGTTTTTCTTATTTGCTTTCATGTTACTATAGACAACTATGCCTAGGGTCTTGAAGTTCTATCACACCACATGTAGTCACTTACATGTATGCTTACTTGGCATATGTAACTCTTAAGGTATTTACAACACCACTGGTCACTATATGATAAAAGCGTGAAAATTAATTGTAAGAAATTTATTTTAGTTCAAGTTTGCTCTGTGTGGATTTATTGTTCTGTTTCAGTGATGTTCTGTGACTAAATCTGAAGGGAAAAGATATCACCTATGGGGTCAAAGCCTGCTCCCCAATGGTATCTGCTGACACTTTTGCAAGAGGCATATATACCCCTCGGGTCCCAGCAAGTTTTCACCAAGGTGGTAGGACCCAGCGATCCATTTCGGCCCTTTGCATACCTTGTATATTCGTGTAGCCTGCCTTCCAGATAATCAATATGCACTTGCTTAGCATTTTATCCATTGGGTTATTATGGAATCAAACTAATCAAGAGTTCTAGACTTTGACAGGTTCTTCTTATTTGCTTTCATGTTACTATAGACAACTATGCCTAGGGTCTTGAAGTTCTATCACACCACATGTAGTCACTTACATGTATGCTTACTTGACATATGTAACGCCTTAGGTATTTACAACACCACTGGTCACTATATGATAAAAGTGTGAAAATTAATCGTAAGAAATTTATATTAGTTCAAGTTTGCTCTGAGTAGATTTATTATTCTGTTTCAGTGATGTTGTGTGACTAAATCTGAAGGGAAAAGATATCACCTATGGGGTCAAAGCCTGCTCCCCAATGGTTTCTGCTGACACTTTTGCAAGAGGCATTTATACCCCTCGGGTCCCAGCAAGTTTTCACCAAGGTGGTAGGACCCAGCGATCCATTTCGGCCCTTTGCATACCTTGTATATTCGTGTAGCCTGCCTTCCAGATAATCAATATGCACTTGCTTAGCATTTTATCCATTGGGTTATTATGGAATCAAACTAATCAAGAGTTCTAGACTTTGACA
The DNA here is from genome assembly GCF_964197995.2 of Scardinius erythrophthalmus. Classification (NCBI taxonomy): domain Eukaryota; kingdom Metazoa; phylum Chordata; class Actinopteri; order Cypriniformes; family Leuciscidae; genus Scardinius; species Scardinius erythrophthalmus. The sequence continues at coordinate 41,421,841 of NC_138234.1, forward strand.
GGTTCTTCTTATTTGCTTTCATGTTACTATAGACAACTATGCCTAGGGTCTTGAAGTTCTATCACACCACATGTAGTCACTTACATGTATGCTTACTTGACATATGTAACGCCTTAGGTATTTACAACACCACTGGTCACTATATGATAAAAGTGTGAAAATTAATCGTAAGAAATTTATATTAGTTCAAGTTTGCTCTGTGTGGATTTATTGTTTATTGTTCTGTTTCAGTGATGTTCTTTGACATTTTGAATTTTCTGAAAGGAAAATATATCACCTACGGGGTCAAAGCCAGTTCCCCAATGGTATCAGCTGCAGCTTTTGCAAGAGACATATATACCCCTCGGGTCCCAGCAAGTTTTCACCAAGGTAGTAGGACCCAGCGATCCATTTCTCCCCTTTGCATACCTTGTTTATTTGTGTAGCCTTCCCTACAGATAATCAATATGCACTTGCTTAGCATTTCTTCTATTGGGTTATTATGAAATCAAACTAATCAAGAGTTCTAGACTTTGACAGGTTTTTCTTATTTGCTTTCATGTTACAATAGACAACTATGCCTATGGTCTTGAAGTTCTATCACACCACATGTAGTCACTTACATGTATGCTTACTTGGCATATGTAACTCTTAAGGTATTTTCAACACCACTGGTCACTATATGATAAAAGCGTGAAAATTAATCGTAAGAAATTTATTTTAGTTCAAGTTTGCTCTGTGTGGATGTATTGTTCTGTTCCAGTGATGTTCTTTGACTAAATCTGAAGGGAAAAGATATCACCTACGGGGTCAAAGCCTGTACCCCAATGGTATCTGCTGAAGCTTTTGCAAGAGGCATATATACCCCTCGGGTCCCAGCAAGTTTTCACCAAGGTGGTAGGACCCAGCGATCCATTTCGGCCCTTTGCATACCTTGTTTATTCGTGTAGCCTGCCTTCCAGATAATCAATATGCACTTGCTTAGCATTTTATCCATTGGGTTATTATGGAATCAAACTAATCAAGAGTTCTAGACTTTGACAGGTTCTTCTTATTTGCTTTCATGTTACTATAGACAACTATGCCTAGGGTCTTGAAGTTCTATCACACCACATGTAGTCACTTACATGTATGCTTACTTGGCATATGTAACTCTTAAGGTATTTACAACACCACTGGTCACTATATGATAAAAGCGTGAAAATTAATTGTAAGAAATTTATTTTAGTTCAAGTTTGCTCTGTGTGGATTTATTGTTCTGTTTCAGTGATGTTCTGTGACTAAATCTGAAGGGAAAAGATATCACCTATGGGGTCAAAGCCTGCTCCCCAATGGTATCTGCTGACACTTTTGCAAGAGGCATATATACCCCTCGGGTCCCAGCAAGTTTTCACCAAGGTGGTAGGACCCAGCGATCCATTTCGGCCATTTGCATACCTTGTTTATTCGTGTAGCCTGCCTTCCAGATAATCAATATGCACTTGCTTAGCATTTTATCCATTGGGTTATTATGGAATCAAACTAATCAAGAGTTCTAGACTTTGACAGGTTCTTCTTATTTGCTTTCATGTTACTATAGACAACTATGCCTAGGGTCTTGAAGTTCTATCACACCACATGTTGTCACTTACATGTATGCTTACTTGACATATGTAACGCCTTAGGTATTTACAACACCACTGGTCACTATATGATCAAAGTGTGAAAATTAATCGTAAGAAATTTATATTAGTTCAAGTTTGCTCTGAGTAGATTTATTATTCTGTTTCAGTGATGTTGTGTGACTAAATCTGAAGGGAAAAGATATCACCTATGGGGTCAAAGCCTGCTCCCCAATGGTTTCTGCTGAGACTTTTGCAAGAGGCATATATACCCCTCGGGTCCCAGCAAGTTTTCACCAAGGTGGTAGGACCCAGCGATCCATTTCGGCCCTTTGCATACCTTGTTTATTCGTGTAGCCTGCCTTCCAGATAATCAATATGCACTTGCTTAGCATTTTATCCATTGGGTTATTATGGAATCAAACTAATCAAGAGTTCTAGACTTTGACAGGTTCTTCTTATTTGCTTTCATGTTACTATAGACAACTATGCCTAGGGTCTTGAAGTTCTATCACACCACATGTAGTCACTTACATGTATACTTACTTACTCTTTAGGTATTTACAACACCACTGGTCACTATATGATAAAAGTGTGAAAATTAATCGTAAGAAATTTATATTAGTTCAAGTTTGCTCTGTGTAGATTTATTGTTCTGTTTCAGTGATGTTCTTTGACTAAATCTGAAGGGAAAAGATATCACCTATGGGGTCAAAGCCTGCTCCCCAATGGTTTCTGCTGACACTTTTGCAAGAGGCATATATACCCCTCGGGTCCCAGCAAGTTTTCACCAAGGTGGTAGGACCCAGCGATCCATTTCGGTCCTTTGCATACCTTGTTTATTTGTGTAGCCTGCCTTCCAGATAATCAATATGCACTTGCTTAGCATTTTATCCATTTGGTTATTATGGAATCAAACTAATCAAGAGTTCTAGACTTTGACAGGTTCTTCTTATTTGCTTTCATGTTACTATAGACAACTATGCCTAGGGTCTTGAAGTTCTATCACACCACATGTAGTCACTTACATGTATGCTTACTTGACATATGTAACGCCTTAGGTATTTACAACACCACTGGTCACTATATGATAAAAGTGTGAAAATTAATCGTAAGAAATTTATATTAGTTCAAGTTTGCTCTGTGTAGATTTATTGTTCTGTTTCAGTGATGTTCTGTGATTAAATCTGAAGGGAAAAGATATCACCTATGGGGTCAAAGCCTGCTCCCCAATGGTTTCTGCTGAAGCTTTTGCAAGAGGCATATATACCCCTCGGGTCCCAGCAAGTTTTCACCAAGGTGGTAGGACCCAGCGATCCATTTCGGCCCTTTGCATACCTTGTTTATTCGTGTAGCCTGCCTTCCAGATAATCAATATGCACTTGCTTAGCATTTTATCCATTGGGTTATTATGGAATCAAACTAATCAAGAGTTCTAGACTTTGACAGGTTCTTCTTATTTGCTTTCATGTTACTATAGACAACTATGCCTATGGTCTTGAAGTTCTATCACACCACATGTAGTCACTTACATGTATACTTACTTACTCTTTAGGTATTTACAACACCACTGGTCACTATATGATAAAAGTGTGAAAATTAATCGTAAGAAATTTATATTAGTTCAAGTTTGCTCTGTGTGGATTTATTGTTTATTGTTCTGTTTCAGTGATGTTCTTTGACATTTTCAATTTTCTTAAGGGAAAATATATCACCTACGGGGTCAAAGCCAGTTCCCCAATGGTATCAGCTGCAGCTTTTGCAAGAGACATATATACCCCTCAGGTCCCAGCAAGTTTTCACCAAGGTAGTAGGACCCAGCGATCCATTTCTCCCCTTTGCATACCTTGTTTATTCGTGTAGCCTTCCCTACAGATAATCAATATGCACTTGCTTAGCATTTCTTCTATTGGGTTATTATGAAATCAAACTAATCAAGAGTTCTAGACTTTGACAGGTTTTTCTTATTTGCTTTCATGTTACTATAGACAACTATGCCTATGGTCTTGAAGTTCTATCACACCACATGTAGTCACTTACATGTATGCTTACTTGGCATATGTAACTCTTAAGGTATTTACAACACCACTGGTCACTATATGATAAAAGCGTGAAAATTAATCGTAAGAAATTTATTTTAGTTCAAGTTTGCTCTGTGTAGATTTATTGTTCTGTTCCAGTGATGTTCTTTGACTAAATCTGAAGGGAAAAGATATCACCTACGGGGTCAAAGCCTGTTCCCCAATGGTATCTGCTGAAGCTTTTGCAAGAGGCATATATACCCCTCGGGTCCCAGCAAGTTTTCACCAAGGTGGTAGGACCCAGCGATCCATTTCGGCCCTTTGCATACCTTGTTTATTCGTGTAGCCTGCCTTCCAGATAATCAATATGCACTTGCTTAGCATTTTATCCATTGGGTTATTATGGAATCAAACTAATCAAGAGTTCTACACTTTGACAGGTTCTTCTTATTTGCTTTCATGTTACTATAGACAACTATGCCTAGGGTCTTGAAGTTCTATCACACCACATGTAGTCACTTACATGTATGCTTACTTGACATATGTAACTCCTTAGGTATTTACAACACCACTGGTCACTATATGATAAAAGTGTGAAAATTAATCGTAAGAAATTTATATTAGTTCAAGTTTGCTCTGTGTAGATTTATTGTTCTGTTTCAGTGATGTTCTCTGACTAAATCTGAAGGGAAAAGATATCACCTATGGGGTCAAAGCCTGCTCCCCAATGGTTTCTGCTGACACTTTTGCAAGAGGCATATATACCCCTCGGGTCCCAGCAAGTTTTCACCAAGGTGGTAGGACCCAGCGATCCATTTCGGCCCTTTGCATACCTTGTTTATTCGTGTAGCCTGCCTTCCAGATAATCAATATGCACTTGCTTAGCATTTTATCCATTGGGTTATTATGGAATCAAACTAATCAAGAGTTCTAGACTTTGACAGGTTCTTCTTATTTGCTTTCATGTTACTATAGACAACTATGCCTAGGGTCTTGAAGTTCTATCACACCACATGTAGTCACTTACATGTATACTTACTTGACATATGTACTCTTTAGGTATTTACAACACCACTGGTCACTATATGATAAAAGCGTGAAAATTAATCGTAAGAAATTTATATTAGTTCAAGTTTGCTCTGTGTGGATTTATTGTTCTGTTTCAGTGATGTTCTGTGACTAAATCTGAAGGGAAAAGATATCACCTATGGGGTCAAAGCCTGCTCCCCAATGGTATCTGCTGACACTTTTGCAAGAGACATATATACCCCTCGGGTCCCAGCAAGTTTTCACCAAGGTGGTAGGACCCAGCGATCCATTTCGGCCCTTTGCATACCTTGTTTATTCGTGTAGCCTTCCCTACAGATAATCAATATGCACTTCCTTAGCATTTCTTCCATTGGGTTATTATGAAATCAAACTAATCAAGAGTTCTAGACTTTGACAGGTTTTTCTTATTTGCTTTCATGTTACTATAGACAACTATGCCTAGGGTCTTGAAGTTCTATCACACCACATGTAGTCACTTACATGTATGCTTACTTGGCATATGTAACTCTTAAGGTATTTACAACACCACTGGTCACTATATGATAAAAGCGTGAAAATTAATTGTAAGAAATTTATTTTAGTTCAAGTTTGCTCTGTGTGGATTTATTGTTCTGTTTCAGTGATGTTCTGTGACTAAATCTGAAGGGAAAAGATATCACCTATGGGGTCAAAGCCTGCTCCCCAATGGTATCTGCTGACACTTTTGCAAGAGGCATATATACCCCTCGGGTCCCAGCAAGTTTTCACCAAGGTGGTAGGACCCAGCGATCCATTTCGGCCCTTTGCATACCTTGTATATTCGTGTAGCCTGCCTTCCAGATAATCAATATGCACTTGCTTAGCATTTTATCCATTGGGTTATTATGGAATCAAACTAATCAAGAGTTCTAGACTTTGACAGGTTCTTCTTATTTGCTTTCGTGTTACTATAGACAACTATGCCTAGGGTCTTGAAGTTCTATCACACCACATGTAGTCACTTACATGTATGCTTACTTGACATATGTAACGCCTTAGGTATTTACAACACCACTGGTCACTATATGATAAAAGTGTGAAAATTAATCGTAAGAAATTTATATTAGTTCAAGTTTGCTCTGAGTAGATTTATTATTCTGTTTCAGTGATGTTGTGTGACTAAATCTGAAGGGAAAAGATATCACCTATGGGGTCAAAGCCTGCTCCCCAATGGTTTCTGCTGACACTTTTGCAAGAGGCATATATACCCCTCGGGTCCCAGCAAGTTTTCACCAAGGTGGTAGGACCCAGCGATCCATTTCGGCCCTTTGCATACCTTGTTTATTCGTGTAGCCTGCCTTCCAGATAATCAATATGCACTTGCTTAGCATTTTATCCATTGGGTTATTATGGAATCAAACTAATCAAGAGTTCTAGACTTTGACAGGTTCTTCTTATTTGCTTTCATGTTACTATAGACAACTATGCCTAGGGTCTTGAAGTTCTATCACACCACATGTAGTCACTTACATGTATACTTACTTACTCTTTAGGTATTTACAACACCACTGGTCACTATATGATAAAAGTGTGAAAATTAATCGTAAGAAATTTATATTAGTTCAAGTTTGCTCTGTGTGGATTTATTGTTTATTGTTCTGTTTCAGTGATGTTCTTTGACATTTTAAATTTTCTGAAGGGAAAATATATCACCTACGGGGTCAAAGCCAGTTCCCCAATGGTATCAGCTGCAGCTTTTGAAAGAGACATATATACCCCTCGGGTCCCAGCAAGTTTTCACCAAGGTGGTAGGACCCAGCGATCCATTTCTCCCCTTTGCATACCTTGTTTATTTGTGTAGCCTTCCCTACAGATAATCAATATGCACTTGCTTAGCATTTCTTCCATTGGGTTATTATGAAATCAAACTAATCAAGAGTTCTAGACTTTGACAGGTTTTTCTTATTTGCTTTCATGTTACTATAGACAACTATGCCTATGGTCTTGAAGTTCTATCACACCACATGTAGTCACTTACATGTATGCTTACTTGGCATATGTAACTCTTAAGGTATTTTCAACACCACTGGTCACTATATGATAAAAGCGTGAAAATTAATCGTAAGAAATTTATTTTAGTTCAAGTTTGCTCTGTGTGGATGTATTGTTCTGTTCCAGTGATGTTCTTTGACTAAATCTGAAGGGAAAAGATATCACCTACGGGGTCAAAGCCTGTACCACAATGGTATCTGCTGAAGCTTTTGCAAGAGGCATATATACCCCTCGGGTCCCAGCAAGTTTTCACCAAGGTGGTAGGACCCAGCGATCCATTTCGGCCCTTTGCATACCTTGTTTATTCGTGTAGCCTGCCTTCCAGATAATCAATATGCACTTGCTTAGCATTTTATCCATTGGGTTATTATGGAATCAAACTAATCAAGAGTTCTAGACTTTGACAGGTTCTTCTTATTTGCTTTCATGTTACTATAGACAACTATGCCTAGGGTCTTGAAGTTCTATCACACCACATGTAGTCACTTACATGTATGTTTACTTGACATATGTAACTCCTTAGGTATTTACAACACCACTGGTCACTATATGATAAAAGTGTGAAAATTAATCGTAAGAAATTTATATTAGTTCAAGTTTGCTCTGTGTAGATTTATTGTTCTGTTTCAGTGATGTTCTCTGATTAAATCTGAAGGGAAAAGATATCACCTATGGGGTCAAAGCCTGCTCCCCAATGGTTTCTGCTGACACTTTTGCAAGAGGCATATATACCCCTCGGGTCCCAGCAAGTTTTCACCAAGGTGGTAGGACCCAGCGATCCATTTCTCCCCTTTGCATACCTTGTTTATTCGTGTAGCCTTCCCTACAGATAATCAATATGCACTTGCTTAGCATTTCTTCCATTGGGTTATTATGAAATCAAACTAATCAAGAGTTCTAGACTTTGACAGGTTTTTCTTATTTGCTTTCATGTTACTATAGACAACTATGCCTAGGGTCTTGAAGTTCTATCACACCACATGTAGTCACTTACATGTATGCTTACTTGGCATATGTAACTCTTAAGGTATTTACAACACCACTGGTCACTATATGATAAAAGCGTGAAAATTAATTGTAAGAAATTTATTTTAGTTCAAGTTTGCTCTGTGTGGATTTATTGTTCTGTTTCAGTGATGTTCTGTGACTAAATCTGAAGGGAAAAGATATCACCTATGGGGTCAAAGCCTGCTCCCCAATGGTATCTGCTGACACTTTTGCAAGAGGCATATATACCCCTCGGGTCCCAGCAAGTTTTCACCAAGGTGGTAGGACCCAGCGATCCATTTCGGCCCTTTGCATACCTTGTATATTCGTGTAGCCTGCCTTCCAGATAATCAATATGCACTTGCTTAGCATTTTATCCATTGGGTTATTATGGAATCAAACTAATCAAGAGTTCTAGACTTTGACAGGTTCTTCTTATTTGCTTTCATGTTACTATAGACAACTATGCCTAGGGTCTTGAAGTTCTATCACACCACATGTAGTCACTTACATGTATGCTTACTTGACATATGTAACGCCTTAGGTATTTACAACACCACTGGTCACTATATGATAAAAGTGTGAAAATTAATCGTAAGAAATTTATATTAGTTCAAGTTTGCTCTGAGTAGATTTATTATTCTGTTTCAGTGATGTTGTGTGACTAAATCTGAAGGGAAAAGATATCACCTATGGGGTCAAAGCCTGCTCCCCAATGGTTTCTGCTGACACTTTTGCAAGAGGCATATATACCCCTCGGGTCCCAGCAAGTTTTCACCAAGGTGGTAGGACCCAGCGATCCATTTCGGCCCTTTGCATACCTTGTTTATTCGTGTAGCCTGCCTGCCTTCCAGATAATCAATATGCACTTGCTTAGCATTTTATCCATTGGGTTATTATGGAATCAAACTAATCAAGAGTTCTAGACTTTGACAGGTTCTTCTTATTTGCTTTCATGTTACTATAGACAACTATGCCTAGGGTCTTGAAGTTCTATCACACCACATGTAGTCACTTACATGTATACTTACTTGACATATGTACTCTTTAGGTATTTACAACACCACTGGTCACTATATGATAAAAGCGTGAAAATTAATCGTAAGAAATTTATATTAGTTCAAGTTTGCTCTGTGTGGATTTATTGTTCTGTTTCAGTGATGTTCTGTGACTAAATCTGAAGGGAAAAGATATCACCTATGGGGTCAAAGCCTGCTCCCCAATGGTATCTGCTGACACTTTTGCAAGAGACATATATACCCCTCGGGTCCCAGCAAGTTTTCACCAAGGTGGTAGGACCCAGCGATCCATTTCGGCCCTTTGCATACCTTGTTTATTCGTGTAGCCTGCCTTCCAGATAATCAATATGCACTTGCTTAGCATTTTATCCATTGGGTTATTATGGAATTAAACTAATCAAGAGTTCTAGACTTTGACAGGTTCTTCTTATTTGCTTTCATGTTACTATAGACAACTATGCCTAGGGTCTTGAAGTTCTATCACACCACATGTAGTCACTTACATGTATGCTTACTTGACATATGTAACGCCTTAGGTATTTACAACACCACTGGTCACTATATGATAAAAGTGTGAAAATTAATCGTAAGAAATTTATATTAGTTCAAGTTTGCTCTGTGTATATTTATTGTTCTGTTTCAGTGATGTTCTGTGACTAAATCTGAAGGGAAAAGATATCACCTATGGGGTCAAAGCCTGCTCCCCAATGGTTTCTGCTGACACTTTTGCAAGAGGCATATATACCCCTCGGGTCCCAGCAAGTTTTCACCAAGGTGGTAGGACCCAGCGATCCATTTCGGTCCTTTGCATACCTTGTTTATTCGTGTAGCCTGCCTTCCAGATAATCAATATGCACTTGCTTAGCATTTTATCCATTGGGTTATTATGGAATCAAACTAATCAAGAGTTCTAGACTTTGACAGGTTCTTCTTATTTGCTTTCATGTTACTATAGACAACTATGCCTAGGGTCTTGAAGTTCTATCACACCACATGTAGTCACTTACATGTATGCTTACTTGACATATGTAACGCCTTAGGTATTTACAACACCACTGGTCACTATATGATAAAAGTGTGAAAATTAATCGTAAGAAATTTATATTAGTTCAAGTTTGCTCTGTGTAGATTTATTGTTCTGTTTCAGTGATGTTCTGTGATTAAATCTGAAGGGAAAAGATATCACCTATGGGGTCAAAGCCTGCTCCCCAATGGTTTCTGCTGAAGCTTTTGCAAGAGGCATATATACCCCTCGGGTCCCAGCAAGTTTTCACCAAGGTGGTAGTACCCAGCGATCCATTTCGGCCCTTTGCATACCTTGTTTATTCGTGTAGCCTGCCTTCCAGATAATCAATATGCACTTGCTTAGCATTTTATCCATTGGGTTATTATGGAATCAAACTAATCAAGAGTTCTAGACTTTGACAGGTTCTTCTTATTTGCTTTCATGTTACTATAGACAACTATGCCTAGGGTCTTGAAGTTCTATCACACCACATGTAGTCACTTACATGTATGCTTACTTGACATATGTAACTCCTTAGGTATTTACAACACCACTGGTCACTATATGATAAAAGTGTGAAAATTAATCGTAAGAAATTTATATTAGTTCAAGTTTGCTCTGTGTAGATTTATTGTTCTGTTTCAGTGATGTTCTCTGACTAAATCTGAAGGGAAAAGATATCACCTATGGGGTCAAAGCCTGCTCCCCAATGGTTTCTGCTGACACTTTTGCAAGAGGCATATATACCCCTCGGGTCCCAGCAAGTTTTCACCAAGGTGGTAGGACCCAGCGATCCATTTCGGCCCTTTGCATACCTTGTTTATTCGTGTAGCCTGCCTTCCAGATAATCAATATGCACTTGCTTAGCATTTTATCCATTGGGTTATTATGGAATCAAACTAATCAAGAGTTCTAGACTTTCTTCTTATTTGCTTTCATGTTACTATAGACAACTATGCCTAGGGTCTTGAAGTTCTATCACACCACATGTAGTCACTTACATGTATACTTACTTGACATATGTACTCTTTAGGTATTTACAACACCACTGGTCACTATATGATAAAAGTGTGAAAATTAATCGTAAGAAATTTATATTAGTTCAAGTTTGCTCTGTGTGGATTTATTGTTCTGTTTCAGTGATGTTCTGTGACTAAATCTGAAGGGAAAAGATATCACCTATGGGGTCAAAGCCTGCTCCCCAATGGTATCTGCTGACACTTTTGCAAGAGGCATATATACCCCTCGGGTCCCAGCAAGTTTTCACCAAGGTGGTAGGACCCAGCGATCCATTTCGGCCCTTTGCATACCTTGTTTATTCGTGTAGCCTGCCTTCCAGATAATCAATATGCACTTGCTTAGCATTTTATCCATTGGGTTATTATGGAATCAAACTAATCAAGAGTTCTAGACTTTGACAGGTTCTTCTTATTTGCTTTCATGTTACTATAGACAACTATGCCTAGGGTCTTGAAGTTCTATCACACCACATGTTGTCACTTACATGTATGCTTACTTGACATATGTAACGCCTTAGGTATTTACAACACCACTGGTCACTATATGATAAAAGTGTGAAAATTAATCGTAAGAAATTTATATTAGTTCAAGTTTGCTCTGTGTAGATTTATTGTTCTGTTTCAGTGATGTTCTGTGACTAAATCTGAAGGGAAAAGATATCACCTTTGGGGTCAAAGCCTGCTCCCCAATGGTTTCTGCTGACACTTTTGCAAGAGGCATATATACCCCTCGGGTCCCAGCAAGTTTTCACCAAGGTGGTAGGACCCAGCGATCCATTTCGGCCCTTTGCATACCTTGTTTATTCGTGTAGCCTGCCTTCCAGATAATCAATATGCACTTGCTTAGCATTTTATCCATTGGGTTATTATGGAATCAAACTAATCAAGAGTTCTAGACTTTGACAGGTTCTTCTTATTTGCTTTCATGTTACTATGGACAACTATGCCTAGGGTCTTGAAGTTCTATCACACCACATGTAGTCACTTACATGTATACTTACTTGACATATGTACTCTTTAGGTATTTACAACACCACTGGTCACTATATGATAAAAGTGTGAAAATTAATCGTAAGAAATTTATATTAGTTCAAGTTTGCTCTGTGTGGATTTATTGTTTATTGTTCTGTTTCAGTTATGTTCTTTGACATTTTGAATTTTCTGAAGGGAAAATATATCACCTACGGGGTCAAAGCCAGTTCCCCAATGGTATCAGCTGCAGCTTTTGAAAGAGACATATATACCCCTCGGGTCCCAGCAAGTTTTCACCAAGGTGGTAGGACCCAGCGATCCATTTCTCCCCTTTGCATACCTTGTTTATTCGTGTAGCCTTCCCTACAGATAATCAATATGCACTTGCTTAGCATTTCTTCCATTGGGTTATTATGAAATCAAACTAATCAAGAGTTCTAGACTTTGACAGGTTTTTCTTATTTGCTTTCATGTTACTATAGACAACTATGCCTAGGGTCTTGAAGTTCTATCACACCACATGTAGTCACTTACATGTATACTTACTTACTCTTTAGGTATTTACAACACCACTGGTCACTATATGATAAAAGTGTGAAAATTAATCGTAAGAAATTTATATTAGTTCAAGTTTGCTCTGTGTGGATTTATTGTTTATTGTTCTGTTTCAGTGATGTTCTTTGACATTTTGAATTTTCTGAAAGGAAAATATATCACCTACGGGGTCAAAGCCAGTTCCCCAATGGTATCAGCTGCAGCTTTTGCAAGAGACATATATACCCCTCGGGTCCCAGCAAGTTTTCACCAAGGTAGTAGGACCCAGCGATCCATTTCTCCCCTTTGCATACCTTGTTTATTCGTGTAGCCTGCCTTCCAGATAATCAATATGCACTTGCTTAGCATTTTATCCATTGGGTTATTATGGAATCAAACTAATCAAGAGTTCTAGACTTTGACAGGTTCTTCTTATTTGCTTTCATGTTACTATAGACAACTATGCCTAGGGTCTTGAAGTTCTATCACACCACATGTAGTCACTTACATGTATACTTACTTGACATATGTACTCTTTAGGTATTTACAACACCACTGGTCACTATATGATAAAAGCGTGAAAATTAATTGTAAGAAATTTATTTTAGTTCAAGTTTGCTCTGTGTGGATTTATTGTTCTGTTTCAGTGATGTTCTGTGACTAAATCTGAAGGGAAAAGATATCACCTATGGGGTCAAAGCCTGCTCCCCAATGGTATCTGCTGACACTTTTGCAAGAGGCATATATACCCCTCGGGTCCCAGCAAGTTTTCACCAAGGTGGTAGGACCCAGCGATCCATTTCGGCCCTTTGCATACCTTGTATATTCGTGTAGCCTGCCTTCCAGATAATCAATATGCACTTGCTTAGCATTTTATCCATTGGGTTATTATGGAATCAAACTAATCAAGAGTTCTAGACTTTGACAGGTTCTTCTTATTTGCTTTCATGTTACTATAGACAACTATGCCTAGGGTCTTGAAGTTCTATCACACCACATGTAGTCACTTACATGTATGCTTACTTGACATATGTAACGCCTTAGGTATTTACAACACCACTGGTCACTATATGATAAAAGTGTGAAAATTAATCGTAAGAAATTTATATTAGTTCAAGTTTGCTCTGAGTAGATTTATTATTCTGTTTCAGTGATGTTCTCTGATTAAATCTGAAGGGAAAAGATATCACCTATGGGGTCAAAGCCTGCTCCCCAATGGTTTCTGCTGAGACTTTTGCAAGAGGCATATATACCCCTCGGGTCCCAGCAAGTTTTCACCAAGGTGGTAGGACCCAGCGATCCATTTCGGCCCTTTGCATACCTTGTTTATTCGTGTAGCCTGCCTTCCAGATAATCAATATGCACTTGCTTAGCATTTTATCCATTGGGTTATTATGGAATCAAACTAATCAAGAGTTCTAGACTTTGACAGGTTCTTCTTATTTGCTTTCATGTTACTATAGACAACTATGCCTAGGGTCTTGAAGTTCTATCACACCACATGTAGTCACTTACATGTATACTTACTTACTCTTTAGGTATTTACAACACCACTGGTCACTATATGATAAAAGTGTGAAAATTAATCGTAAGAAATTTATATTAGTTCAAGTTTGCTCTGTGTGGATTTATTGTTTATTGTTCTGTTTCAGTGATGTTCTTTGACATTTTGAATTTTCTGAAAGGAAAATATATCACCTACGGGGTCAAAGCCAGTTCCCCAATGGTATCAGCTGCAGCTTTTGCAAGAGACATATATACCCCTCGGGTCCCAGCAAGTTTTCACCAAGGTAGTAGGACCCAGCGATCCATTTCTCCCCTTTGCATACCTTGTTTATTCGTGTAGCCTGCCTTCCAGATAATCAATATGCACTTGCTTAGCATTTTATCCATTGGGTTATTATGGAATCAAACTAATCAAGAGTTCTAGACTTTGACAGGTTCTTCTTATTTGCTTTCATGTTACTATAGACAACTATGCCTAGGGTCTTGAAGTTCTATCACACCACATGTAGTCACTTACATGTATACTTACTTGACATATGTACTCTTTAGGTATTTACAACACCACTGGTCACTATATGATAAAAGCGTGAAAATTAATCGTAAGAAATTTATATTAGTTCAAGTTTGCTCTGTGTGGATTTATTGTTCTGTTTCAGTGATGTTCTGTGACTAAATCTGAAGGGAAAAGATATCACCTATGGGGTCAAAGCCTGCTCCCCAATGGTATCTGCTGACACTTTTGCAAGAGACATATATACCCCTCGGGTCCCAGCAAAATTTCACCAAGGTGGTAGGACCCAGCGATCCGTTTCGGCCCTTTGCATACCTTGTTTATTCGTGTAGCCTGCCTTCCAGATAATCAATATGCACTTGCTTAGCATTTTATCCATTGGGTTATTATGGAATTAAACTAATCAAGAGTTCTAGACTTTGACAGGTTCTTCTTATTTGCTTTCATGTTACTATAGACAACTATGCCTAGGGTCTTGAAGTTCTATCACACCACATGTAGTCACTTACATGTATGCTTACTTGACATATGTAACGCCTTAGGTATTTACAACACCACTGGTCACTATATGATAAAAGTGTGAAAATTAATCGTAAGAAATTTATATTAGTTCAAGTTTGCTCTGTGTATATTTATTGTTCTGTTTCAGTGATGTTCTGTGACTAAATCTGAAGGGAAAAGATATCACCTATGGGGTCAAAGCCTGCTCCCCAATGGTTTCTGCTGACACTTTTGCAAGAGGCATATATACCCCTCGGGTCCCAGCAAGTTTTCACCAAGGTGGTAGGACCCAGCGATCCATTTCGGTCCTTTGCATACCTTGTTTATTCGTGTAGCCTGCCTTCCAGATAATCAATATGCACTTGCTTAGCATTTTATCCATTGGGTTATTATGGAATCAAACTAATCAAGAGTTCTAGACTTTGACAGGTTCTTCTTATTTGCTTTCATGTTACTATAGACAACTATGCCTAGGGTCTTGAAGTTCTATCACACCACATGTAGTCACTTACATGTATGCTTACTTGACATATGTAACGCCTTAGGTATTTACAACACCACTGGTCACTATATGATAAAAGTGTGAAAATTAATCGTAAGAAATTTATATTAGTTCAAGTTTGCTCTGTGTAGATTTATTGTTCTGTTTCAGTGATGTTCTGTGATTAAATCTGAAGGGAAAAGATATCACCTATGGGGTCAAAGCCTGCTCCCCAATGGTTTCTGCTGAAGCTTTTGCAAGAGGCATATATACCCCTCGGGTCCCAGCAAGTTTTCACCAAGGTGGTAGTACCCAGCGATCCATTTCGGCCCTTTGCATACCTTGTTTATTCGTGTAGCCTGCCTTCCAGATAATCAATATGCACTTGCTTAGCATTTTATCCATTGGGTTATTATGGAATCAAACTAATCAAGAGTTCTAGACTTTGACAGGTTCTTCTTATTTGCTTTCATGTTACTATAGACAACTATGCCTAGGGTCTTGAAGTTCTATCACACCACATGTAGTCACTTACATGTATGCTTACTTGACATATGTAACTCCTTAGGTATTTACAACACCACTGGTCACTATATGATAAAAGTGTGAAAATTAATCGTAAGAAATTTATATTAGTTCAAGTTTGCTCTGTGTAGATTTATTGTTCTGTTTCAGTGATGTTCTCTGACTAAATCTGAAGGGAAAAGATATCACCTATGGGGTCAAAGCCTGCTCCCCAATGGTTTCTGCTGACACTTTTGCAAGAGGCATATATACCCCTCGGGTCCCAGCAAGTTTTCACCAAGGTGGTAGGACCCAGCGATCCATTTCGGCCCTTTGCATACCTTGTTTATTCGTGTAGCCTGCCTTCCAGATAATCAATATGCACTTGCTTAGCATTTTATCCATTGGGTTATTATGGAATCAAACTAATCAAGAGTTCTAGACTTTCTTCTTATTTGCTTTCATGTTACTATAGACAACTATGCCTAGGGTCTTGAAGTTCTATCACACCACATGTAGTCACTTACATGTATACTTACTTGACATATGTACTCTTTAGGTATTTACAACACCACTGGTCACTATATGATAAAAGTGTGAAAATTAATCGTAAGAAATTTATATTAGTTCAAGTTTGCTCTGTGTGGATTTATTGTTCTGTTTCAGTGATGTTCTGTGACTAAATCTGAAGGGAAAAGATATCACCTATGGGGTCAAAGCCTGCTCCCCAATGGTATCTGCTGACACTTTTGCAAGAGGCATATATACCCCTCGGGTCCCAGCAAGTTTTCACCAAGGTGGTAGGACCCAGCGATCCATTTCGGCCCTTTGCATACCTTGTTTATTCGTGTAGCCTGCCTTCCAGATAATCAATATGCACTTGCTTAGCATTTTATCCATTGGGTTATTATGGAATCAAACTAATCAAGAGTTCTAGACTTTGACAGGTTCTTCTTATTTGCTTTCATGTTACTATAGACAACTATGCCTAGGGTCTTGAAGTTCTATCACACCACATGTTGTCACTTACATGTATGCTTACTTGACATATGTAACGCCTTAGGTATTTACAACACCACTGGTCACTATATGATAAAAGTGTGAAAATTAATCGTAAGAAATTTATATTAGTTCAAGTTTGCTCTGTGTAGATTTATTGTTCTGTTTCAGTGATGTTCTGTGACTAAATCTGAAGGGAAAAGATATCACCTTTGGGGTCAAAGCCTGCTCCCCAATGGTTTCTGCTGACACTTTTGCAAGAGGCATATATACCCCTCGGGTCCCAGCAAGTTTTCACCAAGGTGGTAGGACCCAGCGATCCATTTCGGCCCTTTGCATACCTTGTTTATTCGTGTAGCCTGCCTTCCAGATAATCAATATGCACTTGCTTAGCATTTTATCCATTGGGTTATTATGGAATCAAACTAATCAAGAGTTCTAGACTTTGACAGGTTCTTCTTATTTGCTTTCATGTTACTATGGACAACTATGCCTAGGGTCTTGAAGTTCTATCACACCACATGTAGTCACTTACATGTATACTTACTTGACATATGTACTCTTTAGGTATTTACAACACCACTGGTCACTATATGATAAAAGTGTGAAAATTAATCGTAAGAAATTTATATTAGTTCAAGTTTGCTCTGTGTGGATTTATTGTTTATTGTTCTGTTTCAGTTATGTTCTTTGACATTTTGAATTTTCTGAAGGGAAAATATATCACCTACGGGGTCAAAGCCAGTTCCCCAATGGTATCAGCTGCAGCTTTTGAAAGAGACATATATACCCCTCGGGTCCCAGCAAGTTTTCACCAAGGTGGTAGGACCCAGCGATCCATTTCTCCCCTTTGCATACCTTGTTTATTCGTGTAGCCTTCCCTACAGATAATCAATATGCACTTGCTTAGCATTTCTTCCATTGGGTTATTATGAAATCAAACTAATCAAGAGTTCTAGACTTTGACAGGTTTTTCTTATTTGCTTTCATGTTACTATAGACAACTATGCCTAGGGTCTTGAAGTTCTATCACACCACATGTAGTCACTTACATGTATACTTACTTACTCTTTAGGTATTTACAACACCACTGGTCACTATATGATAAAAGTGTGAAAATTAATCGTAAGAAATTTATATTAGTTCAAGTTTGCTCTGTGTGGATTTATTGTTTATTGTTCTGTTTCAGTGATGTTCTTTGACATTTTGAATTTTCTGAAAGGAAAATATATCACCTACGGGGTCAAAGCCAGTTCCCCAATGGTATCAGCTGCAGCTTTTGCAAGAGACATATATACCCCTCGGGTCCCAGCAAGTTTTCACCAAGGTAGTAGGACCCAGCGATCCATTTCTCCCCTTTGCATACCTTGTTTATTCGTGTAGCCTGCCTTCCAGATAATCAATATGCACTTGCTTAGCATTTTATCCATTGGGTTATTATGGAATCAAACTAATCAAGAGTTCTAGACTTTGACAGGTTCTTCTTATTTGCTTTCATGTTACTATAGACAACTATGCCTAGGGTCTTGAAGTTCTATCACACCACATGTAGTCACTTACATGTATACTTACTTGACATATGTACTCTTTAGGTATTTACAACACCACTGGTCACTATATGATAAAAGCGTGAAAATTAATCGTAAGAAATTTATATTAGTTCAAGTTTGCTCTGTGTGGATTTATTGTTCTGTTTCAGTGATGTTCTGTGACTAAATCTGAAGGGAAAAGATATCACCTATGGGGTCAAAGCCTGCTCCCCAATGGTATCTGCTGACACTTTTGCAAGAGACATATATACCCCTCGGGTCCCAGCAAAATTTCACCAAGGTGGTAGGACCCAGCGATCCGTTTCGGCCCTTTGCATACCTTGTTTATTCGTGTAGCCTGCCTTCCAGATAATCAATATGCACTTGCTTAGCATTTTATCCATTGGGTTATTATGGAATCAAACTAATCAAGAGTTCTAGACTTTGACAGGTTCTTCTTATTTGCTTTCATGTTACTATAGACAACTATGCCTATGGTCTTGAAGTTCTATCACACCACATGTAGTCACTTACATGTATACTTACTTACTCTTTAGGTATTTACAACACCACTGGTCACTATATGATAAAAGTGTGAAAATTAATCGTAAGAAATTTATATTAGTTCAAGTTTGCTCTGTGTGGATTTATTGTTTATTGTTCTGTTTCGGTGATGTTCTTTGACATTTTGAATTTTCTTAAGGGAAAATATATCACCTACGGGGTCAAAGCCAGTTCCCCAATGGTATCAGCTGCAGCTTTTGCAAGAGACATATATACCCCTCGGGTCCCAGCAAGTTTTCACCAAGGTGGTAGGACCCAGCGATCCATTTCTCCCCTTTGCATACCTTGTTTATTCGTGTAGCCTTCCCTACAGATAATCAATATGCACTTGCTTAGCATTTCTTCCATTGGGTTATTATGAAATCAAACTAATCAAGAGTTCTAGACTTTGACAGGTTTTTCTTATTTGCTTTCATGTTACTATAGACAACTATGCCTAGGGTCTTGAAGTTCTATCACACCACATGTAGTCACTTACATGTATACTTACTTACTCTTTAGGTATTTACAACACCACTGGTCACTATATGATAAAAGTGTGAAAATTAATCGTAAGAAATTTATATTAGTTCAAGTTTGCTCTGTGTAGATTTATTGTTCTGTTTCAGTGATGTTCTGTGATTAAATCTGAAGGGAAAAGATATCACCTATGGGGTCAAAGCCTGCTCCCCAATGGTTTCTGCTGAAGCTTTTGCAAGAGGCATATATACCCCTCGGGTCCCAGCAAGTTTTCACCAAGGTGGTAGGACCCAGCGATCCATTTCGGCCCTTTGCATACCTTGTTTATTCGTGTAGCCTGCCTTCCAGATAATCAATATGCACTTGCTTAGCATTTTATCCATTGGGTTATTATGGAATCAAACTAATCAAGAGTTCTAGACTTTGACAGGTTCTTCTTATTTGCTTTCATGTTACTATAGACAACTATGCCTAGGGTCTTGAAGTTCTATCACACCACATGTAGTCACTTACATGTATACTTACTTACTCTTTAGGTATTTACAACACCACTGGTCACTATATGATAAAAGTGTGAAAATTAATCGTAAGAAATTTATATTAGTTCAAGTTTGCTCTGTGTGGATTTATTGTTTATTGTTCTGTTTCAGTGATGTTCTTTGACATTTTGAATTTTCTGAAAGGAAAATATATCACCTACGGGGTCAAAGCCAGTTCCCCAATGGTATCAGCTGCAGCTTTTGCAAGAGACATATATACCCCTCGGGTCCCAGCAAGTTTTCACCAAGGTAGTAGGACCCAGCGATCCATTTCTCCCCTTTGCATACCTTGTTTATTTGTGTAGCCTTCCCTACAGATAATCAATATGCACTTGCTTAGCATTTCTTCTATTGGGTTATTATGAAATCAAACTAATCAAGAGTTCTAGACTTTGACAGGTTTTTCTTATTTGCTTTCATGTTACTATAGACAACTATGCCTATGGTCTTGAAGTTCTATCACACCACATGTAGTCACTTACATGTATGCTTACTTGGCATATGTAACTCTTAAGGTATTTACAACACCACTGGTCACTATATGATAAAAGCGTGAAAATTAATCGTAAGAAATTTATTTTAGTTCAAGTTTGCTCTGTGTGGATGTATTGTTCTGTTCCAGTGATGTTCTTTGACTAAATCTGAAGGGAAAAGATATCACCTACGGGGTCAAAGCCTGTTCCCCAATGGTATCTGCTGAAGCTTTTGCAAGAGGCATATATACCCCTCGGGTCCCAGCAAGTTTTCACCAAGGTGGTAGGACCCAGCGATCCATTTCGGCCCTTTGCATACCTTGTTTATTCGTGTAGCCTGCCTTCCAGATAATCAATATGCACTTGCTTAGCATTTTATCCATTGGGTTATTATGGAATCAAACTAATCAAGAGTTCTACACTTTGACAGGTTCTTCTTATTTGCTTTCATGTTACTATAGACAACTATGCCTAGGGTCTTGAAGTTCTATCACACCACATGTAGTCACTTACATGTATGCTTACTTGACATATGTAACTCCTTAGGTATTTACAACACCACTGGTCACTATATGATAAAAGTGTGAAAATTAATCGTAAGAAATTTATATTAGTTCAAGTTTGCTCTGTGTAGATTTATTGTTCTGTTTCAGTGATGTTCTCTGATTAAATCTGAAGGGAAAAGATATCACCTATGGGGTCAAAGCCTGCTCCCCAATGGTTTCTGCTGACACTTTTGCAAGAGGCATATATACCCCTCGGGTCCCAGCAAGTTTTCACCAAGGTGGTAGTACCCAGCGATCCATTTCGGCCCTTTGCATACCTTGTTTATTCGTGTAGCCTGCCTTCCAGATAATCAATATGCACTTGCTTAGCATTTTATCCATTGGGTTATTATGGAATCAAACTAATCAAGAGTTCTAGACTTTGACAGGTTCTTCTTATTTGCTTTCATGTTACTATAGACAACTATGCCTAGGGTCTTGAAGTTCTATCACACCACATGTAGTCACTTACATGTATACTTACTTACTCTTTAGGTATTTACAACACCACTGGTCACTATATGATAAAAGTGTGAAAATTAATCGTAAGAAATTTATATTAGTTCAAGTTTGCTCTGTGTGGATTTATTGTTTATTGTTCTGTTTCAGTGATGTTCTTTGACATTTTGAATTTTCTGAAAGGAAAATATATCACCTACGGGGTCAAAGCCAGTTCCCCAATGGTATCAGCTGCAGCTTTTGCAAGAGACATATATACCCCTCGGGTCCCAGCAAGTTTTCACCAAGGTAGTAGGACCCAGCGATCCATTTCTCCCCTTTGCATACCTTGTTTATTCGTGTAGCCTTCCCTACAGATAATCAATATGCACTTGCTTAGCATTTCTTCTATTGGGTTATTATGAAATCAAACTAATCAAGAGTTCTAGACTTTGACAGGTTTTTCTTATTTGCTTTCATGTTACTATAGACAACTATGCCTATGGTCTTGAAGTTCTATCACACCACATGTAGTCACTTACATGTATGCTTACTTGGCATATGTAACTCTTAAGGTATTTACAACACCACTGGTCACTATATGATAAAAGCGTGAAAATTAATCGTAAGAAATTTATTTTAGTTCAAGTTTGCTCTGTGTGGATGTATTGTTCTGTTCCAGTGATGTTCTTTGACTAAATCTGAAGGGAAAAGATATCACCTACGGGGTCAAAGCCTGTTCCCCAATGGTATCTGCTGAAGCTTTTGCAAGAGGCATATATACCCCTCGGGTCCCAGCAAGTTTTCACCAAGGTGGTAGGACCCAGCGATCCATTTCGGCCCTTTGCATACCTTGTTTATTCGTGTAGCCTGCCTTCCAGATAATCAATATGCACTTGCTTAGCATTTTATCCATTGGGTTATTATGGAATCAAACTAATCAAGAGTTCTACACTTTGACAGGTTCTTCTTATTTGCTTTCATGTTACTATAGACAACTATGCCTAGGGTCTTGAAGTTCTATCACACCACATGTAGTCACTTACATGTATGCTTACTTGACATATGTAACTCCTTAGGTATTTACAACACCACTGGTCACTATATGATAAAAGTGTGAAAATTAATCGTAAGAAATTTATATTAGTTCAAGTTTGCTCTGTGTAGATTTATTGTTCTGTTTCAGTGATGTTCTCTGATTAAATCTGAAGGGAAAAGATATCACCTATGGGGTCAAAGCCTGCTCCCCAATGGTTTCTGCTGACACTTTTGCAAGAGGCATATATACCCCTCGGGTCCCAGCAAGTTTTCACCAAGGTGGTAGTACCCAGCGATCCATTTCGGCCCTTTGCATACCTTGTTTATTCGTGTAGCCTGCCTTCCAGATAATCAATATGCACTTGCTTAGCATTTTATCCATTGGGTTATTATGGAATCAAACTAATCAAGAGTTCTAGACTTTGACAGGTTCTTCTTATTTGCTTTCATGTTACTATAGACAACTATGCCTAGGGTCTTGAAGTTCTATCACACCACATGTAGTCACTTACATGTATGCTTACTTGACATATGTAACTCCTTAGGTATTTACAACACCACTGGTCACTATATGATAAAAGTGTGAAAATTAATCGTAAGAAATTTATATTAGTTCAAGTTTGCTCTGTGTGGATGTATTGTTCTGTTTCAGTGATGTTCTCTGACTAAATCTGAAGGGAAAAGATATCACCTATGGGGTCAAAGCCTGCTCCCCAATGGTTTCTGCTGACACTTTTGCAAGAGGCATATATACCCCTCGGGTCCCAGCAAGTTTTCACCAAGGTGGTAGGACCCAGCGATCCATTTCGGCCCTTTGCATACCTTGTTTATTCGTGTAGCCTGCCTTCCAGATAATCAATATGCACTTGCTTAGCATTTTATCCATTGGGTTACTATGGAATCAAACTAATCAAGAGTTCTAGACTTTGACAGGTTCTTCTTATTTGCTTTCATGTTACTATAGACAACTATGCCTAGGGTCTTGAAGTTCTATCACACCACATGTAGTCACTTACATGTATACTTACTTGACATATGTACTCTTTAGGTATTTACAACACCACTGGTCACTATATGATAAAAGCGTGAAAATTAATCGTAAGAAATTTATATTAGTTCAAGTTTGCTCTGTGTGGATTTATTGTTCTGTTTCAGTGATGTTCTGTGATTAAATCTGAAGGGAAAAGATATCACCTATGGGGTCAAAGCCTGCTCCCCAATGGTATCTGCTGACACTTTTGCAAGAGACATATATACCCCTCGGGTCCCAGCAAGTTTTCACCAAGGTGGTAGGACCCAGCGATCCATTTCGGCCCTTTGCATACCTTGTTTATTCGTGTAGCCTGCCTTCCAGATAATCAATATGCACTTGCTTAGCATTTTATCCATTGGGTTATTATGGAATTAAACTAATCAAGAGTTCTAGACTTTGACAGGTTCTTCTTATTTGCTTTCATGTTACTATAGACAACTATGCCTAGGGTCTTGAAGTTCTATCACACCACATGTAGTCACTTACATGTATGCTTACTTGACATATGTAACGCCTTAGGTATTTACAACACCACTGGTCACTATATGATAAAAGTGTGAAAATTAATCGTAAGAAATTTATATTAGTTCAAGTTTGCTCTGTGTATATTTATTGTTCTGTTTCAGTGATGTTCTGTGACTAAATCTGAAGGGAAAAGATATCACCTATGGGGTCAAAGCCTGCTCCCCAATGGTTTCTGCTGACACTTTTGCAATAGGCATATATACCCCTCGGGTCCCAGCAAGTTTTCACCAAGGTGGTAGGACCCAGCGATCCATTTCGGTCCTTTGCATACCTTGTTTATTCGTGTAGCCTGCCTTCCAGATAATCAATATGCACTTGCTTAGCATTTTATCCATTGGGTTATTATGGAATCAAACTAATCAAGAGTTCTAGACTTTGACAGGTTCTTCTTATTTGCTTTCATGTTACTATAGACAACTATGCCTAGGGTCTTGAAGTTCTATCACACCACATGTAGTCACTTACATGTATGCTTACTTGACATATGTAACGCCTTAGGTATTTACAACACCACTGGTCACTATATGATAAAAGTGTGAAAATTAATCGTAAGAAATTTATATTAGTTCAAGTTTGCTCTGTGTAGATTTATTGTTCTGTTTCAGTGATGTTCTGTGATTAAATCTGAAGGGAAAAGATATCACCTATGGGGTCAAAGCCTGCTCCCCAATGGTTTCTGCTGAAGCTTTTGCAAGAGGCATATATACCCCTCGGGTCCCAGCAAGTTTTCACCAAGGTGGTAGGACCCAGCGATCCATTTCGGCCCTTTGCATACCTTGTTTATTCGTGTAGCCTGCCTTCCAGATAATCAATATGCACTTGCTTAGCATTTTATCCATTGGGTTATTATGGAATCAAACTAATCAAGAGTTCTAGACTTTGACAGGTTCTTCTTATTTGCTTTCATGTTACTATAGACAACTATGCCTAGGGTCTTGAAGTTCTATCACACCACATGTAGTCACTTACATGTATACTTACTTACTCTTTAGGTATTTACAACACCACTGGTCACTATATGATAAGTGTGAAAATTAATCGTAAGAAATTTATATTAGTTCAAGTTTGCTCTGTGTGGATTTATTGTTTATTGTTCTGTTTCAGTGATGTTCTTTGACATTTTGAATTTTCTGAAAGGAAAATATATCACCTACGGGGTCAAAGCCAGTTCCCCAATGGTATCAGCTGCAGCTTTTGCAAGAGACATATATACCCCTCGGGTCCCAGCAAGTTTTCACCAAGGTAGTAGGACCCAGCGATCCATTTCTCCCCTTTGCATACCTTGTTTATTTGTGTAGCCTTCCCTACAGATAATCAATATGCACTTGCTTAGCATTTCTTCTATTGGGTTATTATGAAATCAAACTAATCAAGAGTTCTAGACTTTGACAGGTTTTTCTTATTTGCTTTCATGTTACTATAGACAACTATGCCTATGGTCTTGAAGTTCTATCACACCACATGTAGTCACTTACATGTATGCTTACTTGGCATATGTAACTCTTAAGGTATTTACAACACCACTGGTCACTATATGATAAAAGCGTGAAAATTAATCGTAAGAAATTTATTTTAGTTCAAGTTTGCTCTGTGTGGATGTATTGTTCTGTTCCAGTGATGTTCTTTGACTAAATCTGAAGGGAAAAGATATCACCTACGGGGTCAAAGCCTGTTCCCCAATGGTATCTGCTGAAGCTTTTGCAAGAGGCATATATACCCCTCGGGTCCCAGCAAGTTTTCACCAAGGTGGTAGGACCCAGCGATCCATTTCGGCCCTTTGCATACCTTGTTTATTCGTGTAGCCTGCCTTCCAGATAATCAATATGCACTTGCTTAGCATTTTATCCATTGGGTTATTATGGAATCAAACTAATCAAGAGTTCTACACTTTGACAGGTTCTTCTTATTTGCTTTCATGTTACTATAGACAACTATGCCTAGGGTCTTGAAGTTCTATCACACCACATGTAGTCACTTACATGTATGCTTACTTGACATATGTAACTCCTTAGGTATTTACAACACCACTGGTCACTATATGATAAAAGTGTGAAAATTAATCGTAAGAAATTTATATTAGTTCAAGTTTGCTCTGTGTAGATTTATTGTTCTGTTTCAGTGATGTTCTCTGATTAAATCTGAAGGGAAAAGATATCACCTATGGGGTCAAAGCCTGCTCCCCAATGGTTTCTGCTGACACTTTTGCAAGAGGCATATATACCCCTCGGGTCCCAGCAAGTTTTCACCAAGGTGGTAGTACCCAGCGATCCATTTCGGCCCTTTGCATACCTTGTTTATTCGTGTAGCCTGCCTTCCAGATAATCAATATGCACTTGCTTAGCATTTTATCCATTGGGTTATTATGGAATCAAACTAATCAAGAGTTCTAGACTTTGACAGGTTCTTCTTATTTGCTTTCATGTTACTATAGACAACTATGCCTAGGGTCTTGAAGTTCTATCACACCACATGTAGTCACTTACATGTATACTTACTTACTCTTTAGGTATTTACAACACCACTGGTCACTATATGATAAAAGTGTGAAAATTAATCGTAAGAAATTTATATTAGTTCAAGTTTGCTCTGTGTGGATTTATTGTTTATTGTTCTGTTTCAGTGATGTTCTTTGACATTTTGAATTTTCTGAAAGGAAAATATATCACCTACGGGGTCAAAGCCAGTTCCCCAATGGTATCAGCTGCAGCTTTTGCAAGAGACATATATACCCCTCGGGTCCCAGCAAGTTTTCACCAAGGTAGTAGGACCCAGCGATCCATTTCTCCCCTTTGCATACCTTGTTTATTCGTGTAGCCTTCCCTACAGATAATCAATATGCACTTGCTTAGCATTTCTTCTATTGGGTTATTATGAAATCAAACTAATCAAGAGTTCTAGACTTTGACAGGTTTTTCTTATTTGCTTTCATGTTACTATAGACAACTATGCCTATGGTCTTGAAGTTCTATCACACCACATGTAGTCACTTACATGTATGCTTACTTGGCATATGTAACTCTTAAGGTATTTACAACACCACTGGTCACTATATGATAAAAGCGTGAAAATTAATCGTAAGAAATTTATTTTAGTTCAAGTTTGCTCTGTGTGGATGTATTGTTCTGTTCCAGTGATGTTCTTTGACTAAATCTGAAGGGAAAAGATATCACCTACGGGGTCAAAGCCTGTTCCCCAATGGTATCTGCTGAAGCTTTTGCAAGAGGCATATATACCCCTCGGGTCCCAGCAAGTTTTCACCAAGGTGGTAGGACCCAGCGATCCATTTCGGCCCTTTGCATACCTTGTTTATTCGTGTAGCCTGCCTTCCAGATAATCAATATGCACTTGCTTAGCATTTTATCCATTGGGTTATTATGGAATCAAACTAATCAAGAGTTCTAGACTTTGACAGGTTCTTCTTATTTGCTTTCATGTTACTATAGACAACTATGCCTAGGGTCTTGAAGTTCTATCACACCACATGTAGTCACTTACATGTATGCTTACTTGACATATGTAACTCCTTAGGTATTTACAACACCACTGGTCACTATATGATAAAAGTGTGAAAATTAATCGTAAGAAATTTATATTAGTTCAAGTTTGCTCTGTGTAGATTTATTGTTCTGTTTCAGTGATGTTCTCTGATTAAATCTGAAGGGAAAAGATATTACCTATGGGGTCAAAGCCTGCTCCCCAATGGTTTCTGCTGACACTTTTGCAAGAGGCATATATACCCCTCGGGTCCCAGCAAGTTTTCACCAAGGTGGTAGTACCCAGCGATCCATTTCGGCCCTTTGCATACCTTGTTTATTCGTGTAGCCTGCCTTCCAGATAATCAATATGCACTTGCTTAGCATTTTATCCATTGGGTTATTATGGAATCAAACTAATCAAGAGTTCTACACTTTGACAGGTTCTTCTTATTTGCTTTCATGTTACTATAGACAACTATGCCTAGGGTCTTGAAGTTCTATCACACCACATGTAGTCACTTACATGTATGCTTACTTGACATATGTAACTCCTTAGGTATTTACAACACCACTGGTCACTATATGATAAAAGTGTGAAAATTAATCGTAAGAAATTTATATTAGTTCAAGTTTGCTCTGTGTGGATGTATTGTTCTGTTTCAGTGATGTTCTCTGACTAAATCTGAAGGGAAAAGATATCACCTATGGGGTCAAAGCCTGCTCCCCAATGGTTTCTGCTGACACTTTTGCAAGAGGCATATATACCCCTCGGGTCCCAGCAAGTTTTCACCAAGGTGGTAGGACCCAGCGATCCATTTCGGCCCTTTGCATACCTTGTTTATTCGTGTAGCCTGCCTTCCAGATAATCAATATGCACTTGCTTAGCATTTTATCCATTGGGTTATTATGGAATCAAACTAATCAAGAGTTCTAGACTTTGACAGGTTCTTCTTATTTGCTTTCATGTTACTATAGACAACTATGCCTAGGGTCTTGAAGTTCTATCACACCACATGTAGTCACTTACATGTATACTTACTTGACATATGTACTCTTTAGGTATTTACAACACCACTGGTCACTATGATAAAGGCGTGAAAATTAATCGTAAGAAATTTATATTAGTTCAAGTTTGCTCTGTGTGGATTTATTGTTCTGTTTCAGTAAAGTTCTGTGACTAAATCTGAAGGGAAAAGATATCACCTATGGGGTCAAAGCCTGCTCCCCAATGGTATCTGCTGACACTTTTGCAAGAGACATATATACCCCTCGGGTCCCAGCAAGTTTTCACCAAGGTGGTAGGACCCAGCGATCCATTTCGGCCCTTTGCATACCTTGTTTATTCGTGTAGCCTGCCTTCCAGATAATCAATATGCACTTGCTTAGCATTTTATCCATTGGGTTATTATGGAATTAAACTAATCAAGAGTTCTAGACTTTGACAGGTTCTTCTTATTTGCTTTCATGTTACTATAGACAACTATGCCTAGGGTCTTGAAGTTCTATCACACCACATGTAGTCACTTACATGTATGCTTACTTGACATATGTAACGCCTTAGGTATTTACAACACCACTGGTCACTATATGATAAAAGTGTGAAAATTAATCGTAAGAAATTTATATTAGTTCAAGTTTGCTCTGTGTATATTTATTGTTCTGTTTCAGTGATGTTCTGTGACTAAATCTGAAGGGAAAAGATATCACCTATGGGGTCAAAGCCTGCTCCCCAATGGTTTCTGCTGACACTTTTGCAATAGGCATATATACCCCTCGGGTCCCAGCAAGTTTTCACCAAGGTGGTAGGACCCAGCGATCCATTTCGGTCCTTTGCATACCTTGTTTATTCGTGTAGCCTGCCTTCCAGATAATCAATATGCACTTGCTTAGCATTTTATCCATTGGGTTATTATGGAATCAAACTAATCAAGAGTTCTAGACTTTGACAGGTTCTTCTTATTTGCTTTCATGTTACTATAGACAACTATGCCTAGGGTCTTGAAGTTCTATCACACCACATGTAGTCACTTACATGTATGCTTACTTGACATATGTAACGCCTTAGGTATTTACAACACCACTGGTCACTATATGATAAAAGTGTGAAAATTAATCGTAAGAAATTTATATTAGTTCAAGTTTGCTCTGTGTAGATTTATTGTTCTGTTTCAGTGATGTTCTGTGATTAAATCTGAAGGGAAAAGATATCACCTATGGGGTCAAAGCCTGCTCCCCAATGGTTTCTGCTGAAGCTTTTGCAAGAGGCATATATACCCCTCGGGTCCCAGCAAGTTTTCACCAAGGTGGTAGGACCCAGCGATCCATTTCGGCCCTTTGCATACCTTGTTTATTCGTGTAGCCTGCCTTCCAGATAATCAATATGCACTTGCTTAGCATTTTATCCATTGGGTTATTATGGAATCAAACTAATCAAGAGTTCTAGACTTTGACAGGTTCTTCTTATTTGCTTTCATGTTACTATAGACAACTATGCCTAGGGTCTTGAAGTTCTATCACACCACATGTAGTCACTTACATGTATACTTACTTACTCTTTAGGTATTTACAACACCACTGGTCACTATATGATAAAAGTGTGAAAATTAATCGTAAGAAATTTATATTAGTTCAAGTTTGCTCTGTGTGGATTTATTGTTTATTGTTCTGTTTCAGTGATGTTCTTTGACATTTTGAATTTTCTGAAAGGAAAATATATCACCTACGGGGTCAAAGCCAGTTCCCCAATGGTATCAGCTGCAGCTTTTGCAAGAGACATATATACCCCTCGGGTCCCAGCAAGTTTTCACCAAGGTAGTAGGACCCAGCGATCCATTTCTCCCCTTTGCATACCTTGTTTATTTGTGTAGCCTTCCCTACAGATAATCAATATGCACTTGCTTAGCATTTCTTCTATTGGGTTATTATGAAATCAAACTAATCAAGAGTTCTAGACTTTGACAGGTTTTTCTTATTTGCTTTCATGTTACTATAGACAACTATGCCTATGGTCTTGAAGTTCTATCACACCACATGTAGTCACTTACATGTATGCTTACTTGGCATATGTAACTCTTAAGGTATTTACAACACCACTGGTCACTATATGATAAAAGCGTGAAAATTAATCGTAAGAAATTTATTTTAGTTCAAGTTTGCTCTGTGTGGATGTATTGTTCTGTTCCAGTGATGTTCTTTGACTAAATCTGAAGGGAAAAGATATCACCTACGGGGTCAAAGCCTGTTCCCCAATGGTATCTGCTGAAGCTTTTGCAAGAGGCATATATACCCCTCGGGTCCCAGCAAGTTTTCACCAAGGTGGTAGGACCCAGCGATCCATTTCGGCCCTTTGCATACCTTGTTTATTCGTGTAGCCTGCCTTCCAGATAATCAATATGCACTTGCTTAGCATTTTATCCATTGGGTTATTATGGAATCAAACTAATCAAGAGTTCTACACTTTGACAGGTTCTTCTTATTTGCTTTCATGTTACTATAGACAACTATGCCTAGGGTCTTGAAGTTCTATCACACCACATGTAGTCACTTACATGTATGCTTACTTGACATATGTAACTCCTTAGGTATTTACAACACCACTGGTCACTATATGATAAAAGTGTGAAAATTAATCGTAAGAAATTTATATTAGTTCAAGTTTGCTCTGTGTAGATTTATTGTTCTGTTTCAGTGATGTTCTCTGATTAAATCTGAAGGGAAAAGATATCACCTATGGGGTCAAAGCCTGCTCCCCAATGGTTTCTGCTGACACTTTTGCAAGAGGCATATATACCCCTCGGGTCCCAGCAAGTTTTCACCAAGGTGGTAGTACCCAGCGATCCATTTCGGCCCTTTGCATACCTTGTTTATTCGTGTAGCCTGCCTTCCAGATAATCAATATGCACTTGCTTAGCATTTTATCCATTGGGTTATTATGGAATCAAACTAATCAAGAGTTCTAGACTTTGACAGGTTCTTCTTATTTGCTTTCATGTTACTATAGACAACTATGCCTAGGGTCTTGAAGTTCTATCACACCACATGTAGTCACTTACATGTATACTTACTTACTCTTTAGGTATTTACAACACCACTGGTCACTATATGATAAAAGTGTGAAAATTAATCGTAAGAAATTTATATTAGTTCAAGTTTGCTCTGTGTGGATTTATTGTTTATTGTTCTGTTTCAGTGATGTTCTTTGACATTTTGAATTTTCTGAAAGGAAAATATATCACCTACGGGGTCAAAGCCAGTTCCCCAATGGTATCAGCTGCAGCTTTTGCAAGAGACATATATACCCCTCGGGTCCCAGCAAGTTTTCACCAAGGTAGTAGGACCCAGCGATCCATTTCTCCCCTTTGCATACCTTGTTTATTCGTGTAGCCTTCCCTACAGATAATCAATATGCACTTGCTTAGCATTTCTTCTATTGGGTTATTATGAAATCAAACTAATCAAGAGTTCTAGACTTTGACAGGTTTTTCTTATTTGCTTTCATGTTACTATAGACAACTATGCCTATGGTCTTGAAGTTCTATCACACCACATGTAGTCACTTACATGTATGCTTACTTGGCATATGTAACTCTTAAGGTATTTACAACACCACTGGTCACTATATGATAAAAGCGTGAAAATTAATCGTAAGAAATTTATTTTAGTTCAAGTTTGCTCTGTGTGGATGTATTGTTCTGTTCCAGTGATGTTCTTTGACTAAATCTGAAGGGAAAAGATATCACCTACGGGGTCAAAGCCTGTTCCCCAATGGTATCTGCTGAAGCTTTTGCAAGAGGCATATATACCCCTCGGGTCCCAGCAAGTTTTCACCAAGGTGGTAGGACCCAGCGATCCATTTCGGCCCTTTGCATACCTTGTTTATTCGTGTAGCCTGCCTTCCAGATAATCAATATGCACTTGCTTAGCATTTTATCCATTGGGTTATTATGGAATCAAACTAATCAAGAGTTCTACACTTTGACAGGTTCTTCTTATTTGCTTTCATGTTACTATAGACAACTATGCCTAGGGTCTTGAAGTTCTATCACACCACATGTAGTCACTTACATGTATGCTTACTTGACATATGTAACTCCTTAGGTATTTACAACACCACTGGTCACTATATGATAAAAGTGTGAAAATTAATCGTAAGAAATTTATATTAGTTCAAGTTTGCTCTGTGTAGATTTATTGTTCTGTTTCAGTGATGTTCTCTGATTAAATCTGAAGGGAAAAGATATTACCTATGGGGTCAAAGCCTGCTCCCCAATGGTTTCTGCTGACACTTTTGCAAGAGGCATATATACCCCTCGGGTCCCAGCAAGTTTTCACCAAGGTGGTAGTACCCAGCGATCCATTTCGGCCCTTTGCATACCTTGTTTATTCGTGTAGCCTGCCTTCCAGATAATCAATATGCACTTGCTTAGCATTTTATCCATTGGGTTATTATGGAATCAAACTAATCAAGAGTTCTAGACTTTGACAGGTTCTTCTTATTTGCTTTCATGTTACTATAGACAACTATGCCTAGGGTCTTGAAGTTCTATCACACCACATGTAGTCACTTACATGTATGCTTACTTGACATATGTAACTCCTTAGGTATTTACAACACCACTGGTCACTATATGATAAAAGTGTGAAAATTAATCGTAAGAAATTTATATTAGTTCAAGTTTGCTCTGTGTGGATGTATTGTTCTGTTTCAGTGATGTTCTCTGACTAAATCTGAAGGGAAAAGATATCACCTATGGGGTCAAAGCCTGCTCCCCAATGGTTTCTGCTGACACTTTTGCAAGAGGCATATATACCCCTCGGGTCCCAGCAAGTTTTCACCAAGGTGGTAGGACCCAGCGATCCATTTCGGCCCTTTGCATACCTTGTTTATTCGTGTAGCCTGCCTTCCAGATAATCAATATGCACTTGCTTAGCATTTTATCCATTGGGTTATTATGGAATCAAACTAATCAAGAGTTCTAGACTTTGACAGGTTCTTCTTATTTGCTTTCATGTTACTATAGACAACTATGCCTAGGGTCTTGAAGTTCTATCACACCACATGTAGTCACTTACATGTATACTTACTTGACATATGTACTCTTTAGGTATTTACAACACCACTGGTCACTATGATAAAAGCGTGAAAATTAATCGTAAGAAATTTATATTAGTTCAAGTTTGCTCTGTGTGGATTTATTGTTCTGTTTCAGTAAAGTTCTGTGACTAAATCTGAAGGGAAAAGATATCACCTATGGGGTCAAAGCCTGCTCCCCAATGGTATCTGCTGACACTTTTGCAAGAGACATATATACCCCTCGGGTCCCAGCAAGTTTTCACCAAGGTGGTAGGACCCAGCGATCCATTTCGGCCCTTTGCATACCTTGTTTATTCGTGTAGCCTGCCTTCCAGATAATCAATATGCACTTGCTTAGCATTTTATCCATTGGGTTATTATGGAATTAAACTAATCAAGAGTTCTAGACTTTGACAGGTTCTTCTTATTTGCTTTCATGTTACTATAGACAACTATGCCTAGGGTCTTGAAGTTCTATCACACCACATGTAGTCACTTACATGTATGCTTACTTGACATATGTAACGCCTTAGGTATTTACAACACCACTGGTCACTATATGATAAAAGTGTGAAAATTAATCGTAAGAAATTTATATTAGTTCAAGTTTGCTCTGTGTATATTTATTGTTCTGTTTCAGTGATGTTCTGTGACTAAATCTGAAGGGAAAAGATATCACCTATGGGGTCAAAGCCTGCTCCCCAATGGTTTCTGCTGACACTTTTGCAAGAGGCATATATACCCCTCGGGTCCCAGCAAGTTTTCACCAAGGTGGTAGGACCCAGCGATCCATTTCGGTCCTTTGCATACCTTGTTTATTCGTGTAGCCTGCCTTCCAGATAATCAATATGCACTTGCTTAGCATTTTATCCATTGGGTTATTATGGAATCAAACTAATCAAGAGTTCTAGACTTTGACAGGTTCTTCTTATTTGCTTTCATGTTACTATAGACAACTATGCCTAGGGTCTTGAAGTTCTATCACACCACATGTAGTCACTTACATGTATGCTTACTTGACATATGTAACGCCTTAGGTATTTACAACACCACTGGTCACTATATGATAAAAGTGTGAAAATTAATCGTAAGAAATTTATATTAGTTCAAGTTTGCTCTGTGTAGATTTATTGTTCTGTTTCAGTGATGTTCTGTGATTAAATCTGAAGGGAAAAGATATCACCTATGGGGTCAAAGCCTGCTCCCCAATGGTTTCTGCTGAAGCTTTTGCAAGAGGCATATATACCCCTCGGGTCCCAGCAAGTTTTCACCAAGGTGGTAGGACCCAGCGATCCATTTCGGCCCTTTGCATACCTTGTTTATTCGTGTAGCCTGCCTTCCAGATAATCAATATGCACTTGCTTAGCATTTTATCCATTGGGTTATTATGGAATCAAACTAATCAAGAGTTCTAGACTTTGACAGGTTCTTCTTATTTGCTTTCATGTTACTATAGACAACTATGCCTAGGGTCTTGAAGTTCTATCACACCACATGTAGTCACTTACATGTATACTTACTTACTCTTTAGGTATTTACAACACCACTGGTCACTATATGATAAGTGTGAAAATTAATCGTAAGAAATTTATATTAGTTCAAGTTTGCTCTGTGTGGATTTATTGTTTATTGTTCTGTTTCAGTGATGTTCTTTGACATTTTGAATTTTCTGAAAGGAAAATATATCACCTACGGGGTCAAAGCCAGTTCCCCAATGGTATCAGCTGCAGCTTTTGCAAGAGACATATATACCCCTCGGGTCCCAGCAAGTTTTCACCAAGGTAGTAGGACCCAGCGATCCATTTCTCCCCTTTGCATACCTTGTTTATTTGTGTAGCCTTCCCTACAGATAATCAATATGCACTTGCTTAGCATTTCTTCTATTGGGTTATTATGAAATCAAACTAATCAAGAGTTCTAGACTTTGACAGGTTTTTCTTATTTGCTTTCATGTTACTATAGACAACTATGCCTATGGTCTTGAAGTTCTATCACACCACATGTAGTCACTTACATGTATGCTTACTTGGCATATGTAACTCTTAAGGTATTTACAACACCACTGGTCACTATATGATAAAAGCGTGAAAATTAATCGTAAGAAATTTATTTTAGTTCAAGTTTGCTCTGTGTGGATGTATTGTTCTGTTCCAGTGATGTTCTTTGACTAAATCTGAAGGGAAAAGATATCACCTACGGGGTCAAAGCCTGTTCCCCAATGGTATCTGCTGAAGCTTTTGCAAGAGGCATATATACCCCTCGGGTCCCAGCAAGTTTTCACCAAGGTGGTAGGACCCAGCGATCCATTTCGGCCCTTTGCATACCTTGTTTATTCGTGTAGCCTGCCTTCCAGATAATCAATATGCACTTGCTTAGCATTTTATCCATTGGGTTATTATGGAATCAAACTAATCAAGAGTTCTACACTTTGACAGGTTCTTCTTATTTGCTTTCATGTTACTATAGACAACTATGCCTAGGGTCTTGAAGTTCTATCACACCACATGTAGTCACTTACATGTATGCTTACTTGACATATGTAACTCCTTAGGTATTTACAACACCACTGGTCACTATATGATAAAAGTGTGAAAATTAATCGTAAGAAATTTATATTAGTTCAAGTTTGCTCTGTGTAGATTTATTGTTCTGTTTCAGTGATGTTCTCTGATTAAATCTGAAGGGAAAAGATATCACCTATGGGGTCAAAGCCTGCTCCCCAATGGTTTCTGCTGACACTTTTGCAAGAGGCATATATACCCCTCGGGTCCCAGCAAGTTTTCACCAAGGTGGTAGTACCCAGCGATCCATTTCGGCCCTTTGCATACCTTGTTTATTCGTGTAGCCTGCCTTCCAGATAATCAATATGCACTTGCTTAGCATTTTATCCATTGGGTTATTATGGAATCAAACTAATCAAGAGTTCTAGACTTTGACAGGTTCTTCTTATTTGCTTTCATGTTACTATAGACAACTATGCCTAGGGTCTTGAAGTTCTATCACACCACATGTAGTCACTTACATGTATACTTACTTACTCTTTAGGTATTTACAACACCACTGGTCACTATATGATAAAAGTGTGAAAATTAATCGTAAGAAATTTATATTAGTTCAAGTTTGCTCTGTGTGGATTTATTGTTTATTGTTCTGTTTCAGTGATGTTCTTTGACATTTTGAATTTTCTGAAAGGAAAATATATCACCTACGGGGTCAAAGCCAGTTCCCCAATGGTATCAGCTGCAGCTTTTGCAAGAGACATATATACCCCTCGGGTCCCAGCAAGTTTTCACCAAGGTAGTAGGACCCAGCGATCCATTTCTCCCCTTTGCATACCTTGTTTATTCGTGTAGCCTTCCCTACAGATAATCAATATGCACTTGCTTAGCATTTCTTCTATTGGGTTATTATGAAATCAAACTAATCAAGAGTTCTAGACTTTGACAGGTTTTTCTTATTTGCTTTCATGTTACTATAGACAACTATGCCTATGGTCTTGAAGTTCTATCACACCACATGTAGTCACTTACATGTATGCTTACTTGGCATATGTAACTCTTAAGGTATTTACAACACCACTGGTCACTATATGATAAAAGCGTGAAAATTAATCGTAAGAAATTTATTTTAGTTCAAGTTTGCTCTGTGTGGATGTATTGTTCTGTTCCAGTGATGTTCTTTGACTAAATCTGAAGGGAAAAGATATCACCTACGGGGTCAAAGCCTGTTCCCCAATGGTATCTGCTGAAGCTTTTGCAAGAGGCATATATACCCCTCGGGTCCCAGCAAGTTTTCACCAAGGTGGTAGGACCCAGCGATCCATTTCGGCCCTTTGCATACCTTGTTTATTCGTGTAGCCTGCCTTCCAGATAATCAATATGCACTTGCTTAGCATTTTATCCATTGGGTTATTATGGAATCAAACTAATCAAGAGTTCTAGACTTTGACAGGTTCTTCTTATTTGCTTTCATGTTACTATAGACAACTATGCCTAGGGTCTTGAAGTTCTATCACACCACATGTAGTCACTTACATGTATGCTTACTTGACATATGTAACTCCTTAGGTATTTACAACACCACTGGTCACTATATGATAAAAGTGTGAAAATTAATCGTAAGAAATTTATATTAGTTCAAGTTTGCTCTGTGTAGATTTATTGTTCTGTTTCAGTGATGTTCTCTGATTAAATCTGAAGGGAAAAGATATTACCTATGGGGTCAAAGCCTGCTCCCCAATGGTTTCTGCTGACACTTTTGCAAGAGGCATATATACCCCTCGGGTCCCAGCAAGTTTTCACCAAGGTGGTAGTACCCAGCGATCCATTTCGGCCCTTTGCATACCTTGTTTATTCGTGTAGCCTGCCTTCCAGATAATCAATATGCACTTGCTTAGCATTTTATCCATTGGGTTATTATGGAATCAAACTAATCAAGAGTTCTACACTTTGACAGGTTCTTCTTATTTGCTTTCATGTTACTATAGACAACTATGCCTAGGGTCTTGAAGTTCTATCACACCACATGTAGTCACTTACATGTATGCTTACTTGACATATGTAACTCCTTAGGTATTTACAACACCACTGGTCACTATATGATAAAAGTGTGAAAATTAATCGTAAGAAATTTATATTAGTTCAAGTTTGCTCTGTGTGGATGTATTGTTCTGTTTCAGTGATGTTCTCTGACTAAATCTGAAGGGAAAAGATATCACCTATGGGGTCAAAGCCTGCTCCCCAATGGTTTCTGCTGACACTTTTGCAAGAGGCATATATACCCCTCGGGTCCCAGCAAGTTTTCACCAAGGTGGTAGGACCCAGCGATCCATTTCGGCCCTTTGCATACCTTGTTTATTCGTGTAGCCTGCCTTCCAGATAATCAATATGCACTTGCTTAGCATTTTATCCATTGGGTTATTATGGAATCAAACTAATCAAGAGTTCTAGACTTTGACAGGTTCTTCTTATTTGCTTTCATGTTACTATAGACAACTATGCCTAGGGTCTTGAAGTTCTATCACACCACATGTAGTCACTTACATGTATACTTACTTGACATATGTACTCTTTAGGTATTTACAACACCACTGGTCACTATGATAAAGGCGTGAAAATTAATCGTAAGAAATTTATATTAGTTCAAGTTTGCTCTGTGTGGATTTATTGTTCTGTTTCAGTAAAGTTCTGTGACTAAATCTGAAGGGAAAAGATATCACCTATGGGGTCAAAGCCTGCTCCCCAATGGTATCTGCTGACACTTTTGCAAGAGACATATATACCCCTCGGGTCCCAGCAAGTTTTCACCAAGGTGGTAGGACCCAGCGATCCATTTCGGCCCTTTGCATACCTTGTTTATTCGTGTAGCCTGCCTTCCAGATAATCAATATGCACTTGCTTAGCATTTTATCCATTGGGTTATTATGGAATTAAACTAATCAAGAGTTCTAGACTTTGACAGGTTCTTCTTATTTGCTTTCATGTTACTATAGACAACTATGCCTAGGGTCTTGAAGTTCTATCACACCACATGTAGTCACTTACATGTATGCTTACTTGACATATGTAACGCCTTAGGTATTTACAACACCACTGGTCACTATATGATAAAAGTGTGAAAATTAATCGTAAGAAATTTATATTAGTTCAAGTTTGCTCTGTGTATATTTATTGTTCTGTTTCAGTGATGTTCTGTGACTAAATCTGAAGGGAAAAGATATCACCTATGGGGTCAAAGCCTGCTCCCCAATGGTTTCTGCTGACACTTTTGCAATAGGCATATATACCCCTCGGGTCCCAGCAAGTTTTCACCAAGGTGGTAGGACCCAGCGATCCATTTCGGTCCTTTGCATACCTTGTTTATTCGTGTAGCCTGCCTTCCAGATAATCAATATGCACTTGCTTAGCATTTTATCCATTGGGTTATTATGGAATCAAACTAATCAAGAGTTCTAGACTTTGACAGGTTCTTCTTATTTGCTTTCATGTTACTATAGACAACTATGCCTAGGGTCTTGAAGTTCTATCACACCACATGTAGTCACTTACATGTATGCTTACTTGACATATGTAACGCCTTAGGTATTTACAACACCACTGGTCACTATATGATAAAAGTGTGAAAATTAATCGTAAGAAATTTATATTAGTTCAAGTTTGCTCTGTGTAGATTTATTGTTCTGTTTCAGTGATGTTCTGTGATTAAATCTGAAGGGAAAAGATATCACCTATGGGGTCAAAGCCTGCTCCCCAATGGTTTCTGCTGAAGCTTTTGCAAGAGGCATATATACCCCTCGGGTCCCAGCAAGTTTTCACCAAGGTGGTAGGACCCAGCGATCCATTTCGGCCCTTTGCATACCTTGTTTATTCGTGTAGCCTGCCTTCCAGATAATCAATATGCACTTGCTTAGCATTTTATCCATTGGGTTATTATGGAATCAAACTAATCAAGAGTTCTAGACTTTGACAGGTTCTTCTTATTTGCTTTCATGTTACTATAGACAACTATGCCTAGGGTCTTGAAGTTCTATCACACCACATGTAGTCACTTACATGTATACTTACTTACTCTTTAGGTATTTACAACACCACTGGTCACTATATGATAAAAGTGTGAAAATTAATCGTAAGAAATTTATATTAGTTCAAGTTTGCTCTGTGTGGATTTATTGTTTATTGTTCTGTTTCAGTGATGTTCTTTGACATTTTGAATTTTCTGAAAGGAAAATATATCACCTACGGGGTCAAAGCCAGTTCCCCAATGGTATCAGCTGCAGCTTTTGCAAGAGACATATATACCCCTCGGGTCCCAGCAAGTTTTCACCAAGGTAGTAGGACCCAGCGATCCATTTCTCCCCTTTGCATACCTTGTTTATTTGTGTAGCCTTCCCTACAGATAATCAATATGCACTTGCTTAGCATTTCTTCTATTGGGTTATTATGAAATCAAACTAATCAAGAGTTCTAGACTTTGACAGGTTTTTCTTATTTGCTTTCATGTTACTATAGACAACTATGCCTATGGTCTTGAAGTTCTATCACACCACATGTAGTCACTTACATGTATGCTTACTTGGCATATGTAACTCTTAAGGTATTTACAACACCACTGGTCACTATATGATAAAAGCGTGAAAATTAATCGTAAGAAATTTATTTTAGTTCAAGTTTGCTCTGTGTGGATGTATTGTTCTGTTCCAGTGATGTTCTTTGACTAAATCTGAAGGGAAAAGATATCACCTACGGGGTCAAAGCCTGTTCCCCAATGGTATCTGCTGAAGCTTTTGCAAGAGGCATATATACCCCTCGGGTCCCAGCAAGTTTTCACCAAGGTGGTAGGACCCAGCGATCCATTTCGGCCCTTTGCATACCTTGTTTATTCGTGTAGCCTGCCTTCCAGATAATCAATATGCACTTGCTTAGCATTTTATCCATTGGGTTATTATGGAATCAAACTAATCAAGAGTTCTACACTTTGACAGGTTCTTCTTATTTGCTTTCATGTTACTATAGACAACTATGCCTAGGGTCTTGAAGTTCTATCACACCACATGTAGTCACTTACATGTATGCTTACTTGACATATGTAACTCCTTAGGTATTTACAACACCACTGGTCACTATATGATAAAAGTGTGAAAATTAATCGTAAGAAATTTATATTAGTTCAAGTTTGCTCTGTGTAGATTTATTGTTCTGTTTCAGTGATGTTCTCTGATTAAATCTGAAGGGAAAAGATATCACCTATGGGGTCAAAGCCTGCTCCCCAATGGTTTCTGCTGACACTTTTGCAAGAGGCATATATACCCCTCGGGTCCCAGCAAGTTTTCACCAAGGTGGTAGTACCCAGCGATCCATTTCGGCCCTTTGCATACCTTGTTTATTCGTGTAGCCTGCCTTCCAGATAATCAATATGCACTTGCTTAGCATTTTATCCATTGGGTTATTATGGAATCAAACTAATCAAGAGTTCTAGACTTTGACAGGTTCTTCTTATTTGCTTTCATGTTACTATAGACAACTATGCCTAGGGTCTTGAAGTTCTATCACACCACATGTAGTCACTTACATGTATACTTACTTACTCTTTAGGTATTTACAACACCACTGGTCACTATATGATAAAAGTGTGAAAATTAATCGTAAGAAATTTATATTAGTTCAAGTTTGCTCTGTGTGGATTTATTGTTTATTGTTCTGTTTCAGTGATGTTCTTTGACATTTTGAATTTTCTGAAAGGAAAATATATCACCTACGGGGTCAAAGCCAGTTCCCCAATGGTATCAGCTGCAGCTTTTGCAAGAGACATATATACCCCTCGGGTCCCAGCAAGTTTTCACCAAGGTAGTAGGACCCAGCGATCCATTTCTCCCCTTTGCATACCTTGTTTATTCGTGTAGCCTTCCCTACAGATAATCAATATGCACTTGCTTAGCATTTCTTCTATTGGGTTATTATGAAATCAAACTAATCAAGAGTTCTAGACTTTGACAGGTTTTTCTTATTTGCTTTCATGTTACTATAGACAACTATGCCTATGGTCTTGAAGTTCTATCACACCACATGTAGTCACTTACATGTATGCTTACTTGGCATATGTAACTCTTAAGGTATTTACAACACCACTGGTCACTATATGATAAAAGCGTGAAAATTAATCGTAAGAAATTTATTTTAGTTCAAGTTTGCTCTGTGTGGATGTATTGTTCTGTTCCAGTGATGTTCTTTGACTAAATCTGAAGGGAAAAGATTTCACCTACGGGGTCAAAGCCTGTTCCCCAATGGTATCTGCTGAAGCTTTTGCAAGAGGCATATATACCCCTCGGGTCCCAGCAAGTTTTCACCAAGGTGGTAGGACCCAGCGATCCATTTCGGCCCTTTGCATACCTTGTTTATTCGTGTAGCCTGCCTTCCAGATAATCAATATGCACTTGCTTAGCATTTTATCCATTGGGTTATTATGGAATCAAACTAATCAAGAGTTCTACACTTTGACAGGTTCTTCTTATTTGCTTTCATGTTACTATAGACAACTATGCCTAGGGTCTTGAAGTTCTATCACACCACATGTAGTCACTTACATGTATGCTTACTTGACATATGTAACTCCTTAGGTATTTACAACACCACTGGTCACTATATGATAAAAGTGTGAAAATTAATCGTAAGAAATTTATATTAGTTCAAGTTTGCTCTGTGTAGATTTATTGTTCTGTTTCAGTGATGTTCTCTGATTAAATCTGAAGGGAAAAGATATTACCTATGGGGTCAAAGCCTGCTCCCCAATGGTTTCTGCTGACACTTTTGCAAGAGGCATATATACCCCTCGGGTCCCAGCAAGTTTTCACCAAGGTGGTAGTACCCAGCGATCCATTTCGGCCCTTTGCATACCTTGTTTATTCGTGTAGCCTGCCTTCCAGATAATCAATATGCACTTGCTTAGCATTTTATCCATTGGGTTATTATGGAATCAAACTAATCAAGAGTTCTAGACTTTGACAGGTTCTTCTTATTTGCTTTCATGTTACTATAGACAACTATGCCTAGGGTCTTGAAGTTCTATCACACCACATGTAGTCACTTACATGTATGCTTACTTGACATATGTAACTCCTTAGGTATTTACAACACCACTGGTCACTATATGATAAAAGTGTGAAAATTAATCGTAAGAAATTTATATTAGTTCAAGTTTGCTCTGTGTGGATGTATTGTTCTGTTTCAGTGATGTTCTCTGACTAAATCTGAAGGGAAAAGATATCACCTATGGGGTCAAAGCCTGCTCCCCAATGGTTTCTGCTGACACTTTTGCAAGAGGCATATATACCCCTCGGGTCCCAGCAAGTTTTCACCAAGGTGGTAGGACCCAGCGATCCATTTCGGCCCTTTGCATACCTTGTTTATTCGTGTAGCCTGCCTTCCAGATAATCAATATGCACTTGCTTAGCATTTTATCCATTGGGTTATTATGGAATCAAACTAATCAAGAGTTCTAGACTTTGACAGGTTCTTCTTATTTGCTTTCATGTTACTATAGACAACTATGCCTAGGGTCTTGAAGTTCTATCACACCACATGTAGTCACTTACATGTATACTTACTTGACATATGTACTCTTTAGGTATTTACAACACCACTGGTCACTATGATAAAAGCGTGAAAATTAATCGTAAGAAATTTATATTAGTTCAAGTTTGCTCTGTGTGGATTTATTGTTCTGTTTCAGTAAAGTTCTGTGACTAAATCTGAAGGGAAAAGATATCACCTATGGGGTCAAAGCCTGCTCCCCAATGGTATCTGCTGACACTTTTGCAAGAGACATATATACCCCTCGGGTCCCAGCAAGTTTTCACCAAGGTGGTAGGACCCAGCGATCCATTTCGGCCCTTTGCATACCTTGTTTATTCGTGTAGCCTGCCTTCCAGATAATCAATATGCACTTGCTTAGCATTTTATCCATTGGGTTATTATGGAATTAAACTAATCAAGAGTTCTAGACTTTGACAGGTTCTTCTTATTTGCTTTCATGTTACTATAGACAACTATGCCTAGGGTCTTGAAGTTCTATCACACCACATGTAGTCACTTACATGTATGCTTACTTGACATATGTAACGCCTTAGGTATTTACAACACCACTGGTCACTATATGATAAAAGTGTGAAAATTAATCGTAAGAAATTTATATTAGTTCAAGTTTGCTCTGTGTATATTTATTGTTCTGTTTCAGTGATGTTCTGTGACTAAATCTGAAGGGAAAAGATATCACCTATGGGGTCAAAGCCTGCTCCCCAATGGTTTCTGCTGACACTTTTGCAAGAGGCATATATACCCCTCGGGTCCCAGCAAGTTTTCACCAAGGTGGTAGGACCCAGCGATCCATTTCGGTCCTTTGCATACCTTGTTTATTCGTGTAGCCTGCCTTCCAGATAATCAATATGCACTTGCTTAGCATTTTATCCATTGGGTTATTATGGAATCAAACTAATCAAGAGTTCTAGACTTTGACAGGTTCTTCTTATTTGCTTTCATGTTACTATAGACAACTATGCCTAGGGTCTTGAAGTTCTATCACACCACATGTAGTCACTTACATGTATGCTTACTTGACATATGTAACGCCTTAGGTATTTACAACACCACTGGTCACTATATGATAAAAGTGTGAAAATTAATCGTAAGAAATTTATATTAGTTCAAGTTTGCTCTGTGTAGATTTATTGTTCTGTTTCAGTGATGTTCTGT
Organism: Scardinius erythrophthalmus; assembly: GCF_964197995.2. Lineage (NCBI taxonomy): Eukaryota > Metazoa > Chordata > Actinopteri > Cypriniformes > Leuciscidae > Scardinius > Scardinius erythrophthalmus. The sequence goes on from NC_138234.1 coordinate 41,466,476, forward strand.
GATTAAATCTGAAGGGAAAAGATATCACCTATGGGGTCAAAGCCTGCTCCCCAATGGTTTCTGCTGAAGCTTTTGCAAGAGGCATATATACCCCTCGGGTCCCAGCAAGTTTTCACCAAGGTGGTAGGACCCAGCGATCCATTTCGGCCCTTTGCATACCTTGTTTATTCGTGTAGCCTGCCTTCCAGATAATCAATATGCACTTGCTTAGCATTTTATCCATTGGGTTATTATGGAATCAAACTAATCAAGAATTCTAGACTTTGACAGGTTCTTCTTATTTGCTTTCATGTTACTATAGACAACTATGCCTAGGGTCTTGAAGTTCTATCACACCACATGTAGTCACTTACATGTATACTTACTTACTCTTTAGGTATTTACAACACCACTGGTCACTATATGATAAAAGTGTGAAAATTAATCGTAAGAAATTTATATTAGTTCAAGTTTGCTCTGTGTGGATTTATTGTTTATTGTTCTGTTTCAGTGATGTTCTTTGACATTTTGAATTTTCTGAAAGGAAAATATATCACCTACGGGGTCAAAGCCAGTTCCCCAATGGTATCAGCTGCAGCTTTTGCAAGAGACATATATACCCCTCGGGTCCCAGCAAGTTTTCACCAAGGTAGTAGGACCCAGCGATCCATTTCTCCCCTTTGCATACCTTGTTTATTTGTGTAGCCTTCCCTACAGATAATCAATATGCACTTGCTTAGCATTTCTTCTATTGGGTTATTATGAAATCAAACTAATCAAGAGTTCTAGACTTTGACAGGTTTTTCTTATTTGCTTTCATGTTACTATAGACAACTATGCCTATGGTCTTGAAGTTCTATCACACCACATGTAGTCACTTACATGTATGCTTACTTGGCATATGTAACTCTTAAGGTATTTACAACACCACTGGTCACTATATGATAAAAGCGTGAAAATTAATCGTAAGAAATTTATTTTAGTTCAAGTTTGCTCTGTGTGGATGTATTGTTCTGTTCCAGTGATGTTCTTTGACTAAATCTGAAGGGAAAAGATATCACCTACGGGGTCAAAGCCTGTTCCCCAATGGTATCTGCTGAAGCTTTTGCAAGAGGCATATATACCCCTCGGGTCCCAGCAAGTTTTCACCAAGGTGGTAGGACCCAGCGATCCATTTCGGCCCTTTGCATACCTTGTTTATTCGTGTAGCCTGCCTTCCAGATAATCAATATGCACTTGCTTAGCATTTTATCCATTGGGTTATTATGGAATCAAACTAATCAAGAGTTCTACACTTTGACAGGTTCTTCTTATTTGCTTTCATGTTACTATAGACAACTATGCCTAGGGTCTTGAAGTTCTATCACACCACATGTAGTCACTTACATGTATGCTTACTTGACATATGTAACTCCTTAGGTATTTACAACACCACTGGTCACTATATGATAAAAGTGTGAAAATTAATCGTAAGAAATTTATATTAGTTCAAGTTTGCTCTGTGTAGATTTATTGTTCTGTTTCAGTGATGTTCTCTGATTAAATCTGAAGGGAAAAGATATCACCTATGGGGTCAAAGCCTGCTCCCCAATGGTTTCTGCTGACAGTTTTGCAAGAGGCATATATACCCCTCGGGTCCCAGCAAGTTTTCACCAAGGTGGTAGTACCCAGCGATCCATTTCGGCCCTTTGCATACCTTGTTTATTCGTGTAGCCTGCCTTCCAGATAATCAATATGCACTTGCTTAGCATTTTATCCATTGGGTTATTATGGAATCAAACTAATCAAGAGTTCTAGACTTTGACAGGTTCTTCTTATTTGCTTTCATGTTACTATAGACAACTATGCCTAGGGTCTTGAAGTTCTATCACACCACATGTAGTCACTTACATGTATACTTACTTGACATATGTACTCTTTAGGTATTTACAACACCACTGGTCACTATATGATAAAAGCGTGAAAATTAATCGTAAGAAATTTATATTAGTTCAAGTTTGCTCTGTGTAGATTTATTGTTCTGTTTCAGTGATGTTCTGTGACTAAATCTGAAGGGAAAAGATATCACCTATGGGGTCAAAGCCTGCTCCCCAATGGTATCTGCTGACACTTTTGCAAGAGACATATATACCCCTCGGGTCCCAGCAAGTTTTCACCAAGGTGGTAGGACCCAGCGATCCATTTCGGCCCTTTGCATACCTTGTTTATTCGTGTAGCCTGCCTTCCAGATAATCAATATGCACTTGCTTAGCATTTTATCCATTGGGTTATTATGGAATTAAACTAATCAAGAGTTCTAGACTTTGACAGGTTCTTCTTATTTGCTTTCATGTTACTATAGACAACTATGCCTAGGGTCTTGAAGTTCTATCACACCACATGTAGTCACTTACATGTATGCTTACTTGACATATGTAACGCCTTAGGTATTTACAACACCACTGGTCACTATATGATAAAAGTGTGAAAATTAATCGTAAGAAATTTATATTAGTTCAAGTTTGCTCTGTGTATATTTATTGTTCTGTTTCAGTGATGTTCTGTGACTAAATCTGAAGGGAAAAGATATAATAATAATAATAATAATAATACATTTTATTTCTAACGCGCTTTTCTTAGACTCAAAGCGCTACAATATACAAAAGAGAATAACAACTACAAGGAAATACAATAAAAAGTCAGCATTCAGTTACAGTAAGCAGCTCTAAAAAGATGTGTCTTTAAAGAGTTCTTAAAACAATCCAATGTTGGAGAGTCTCTAATTTCCGGTGGTAGAGCATTCCATAGACGTGGTGCTGAGACCGAGAATGCTCGACCACCCATGGACTTTAGTTTATATCGAGGCTGCTGGAGGATGCATGACCTGGAAGAGCGAAGAGAGCGAGCTGGAGTATGAGCGGTAACTAAACTGCAGAGATATGCAGGGGCCGTCCCATGAATAGCTTTATATGTTAAAATTAATATTTTGAAATCGATACGTGCTTGTATCGGCAGCCAATGCAAATCAAAGAGTACCGGAGAAATATGTTGACGAGTGGTTGTATGTGTCAATAACCGGGCAGCAGAATTTTGAATATATTGTAATTTTTGGATGGATTTATTTGGGAGACCAGAATAGAGTGCATTGCAGTAATCGAGCCTCGACGTGATAAAGGCGTGAATAAGCCTTTCTGCATCTGGCAGCGATAGAAAAGGTCGTAGTCTAGCGATATTTCTAAGATGGAAAAATGCCGTTTTTGATACCTTTTTTATATGTGCATCGAACAGAAGTTCAGGATCGAAAATAACGCCAAGATTGCGCACTTGAAGAGACGGTGTAACAATGTCATTTACAGTACTGAGCTCAGAAATGTTAAGTTTGAGTAAAGATGTTGGAGTACCGACGAAAAGAAGTTCTGTTTTTGCCTGGTTAAGCTTAAGAAAATTGTCATGCATCCAGGCTTTTATCTCATCCAAGCAGGTGCTAAGGGCTGTAACTGCAAGATTAGGATTAGGGTGCATGCTGATATAGATCTGCGTATCGTCAGCATAACAATGAAAACCTAACCCAAACTTACGAATGATGTCTCCCAGAGGCAACATATAAATGCTAAATAAGATGGGACCAAGCACAGACCCTTGTGGGACACCCTGCTGAACTAGTGTTGGTAAAGATTTGTTTTCCCCCAAAGACACAAACTGGAACCGATCAGTGAGATAAGATGTAAACCATTCAAAAGCAGTACCAGAGATTCCTAGCCATACAGACAGTCTTTCAAGAAGGACAGCATGAGATATTGTATCAAAAGCAGCCGTGATGTCCAACAATACTAAAATACTACAGGCACCCATATCAGCAGAAGTGAGAAGATCATTTGTGACCCGGACGAGAGCAGTCTCAGTACTATGGCCTGATCTAAATCCGGACTGAAATGGCTCTAGGAGATTGTTAATGGACAGGTATTGCTGTAGCTGGCCAGCTACAACTCGTTCCAAGACCTTAGCTAGAAAAGGTAGATGGGCGATAGGCCTATAGTTAGACAAATCCTCCACATCACAACCAGTCTTTTTAGGGACTGGTGTGATGGCAGCTAACTTAAGGGTCGAAGGAACCTGACCAGTTAATAAAGAGTGATTAATAATACCGGTGATAGAGGGGCACAATGGTGTTAGACACTTTTTCAAAATCTCAGTAGGTATGGGATCAAGAGAGCATGTAGATGAATTCATAGACATGACCAGTTTTGAAATATCATCTGTGGTAACAGTAACAAAATTAGCGAAAGTAGAAGATAAATGTATAGGATGGGGCTTGTTAAATAGACGAGAGGGACCAATAGCCATGGAGCTATAGATATCTTGAACTTTCTCTGTAAAGTATTTATGAAATTTGTTACACATACCAACAGAGGAACAAATGTTTTGGTTATGAGGTTTAAGAAGTTTGTTAATTGTTTTAAACATCAATCTTGGATTACCTGCACCTTCATTAATCATATGCGAGTAATATTCCTCTCTGGTGGATTTAAGGGCAAGATGATATTTCAATTGCTGTTCTTCAAACATAAGTTTGTGGACAGTAAGACCGGTTTTTCTAAACAAGCGCTCAGTCTTTCTTTGCTTGGTTTTAAATGCCCGTAATTCATCAGTAAACCAGGGGGATGATCTAGTGAAAGAAACGGCTCGTTGTTTCAGTGGTGCTACAATATCAAGAATAGACGATAGAGCAGAGTTGTAGCTGTCCACAGAATCAGTCACAGGAAGCTCAGCAGTGGAGCTAAGAAGCAACTGAGCATCAATGTTCTTAATATTCCTAAATGTTATGACACGCTCTTTAGAAGCTTTTAAGGAAGCAGAGGAAGAAAATTCACAGGTTAACAAATTGTGATCACTGAAGTGTAGCTCATCATCTACACTTCACCTATGGGGTCAAAGCCTGCTCCCCAATGGTTTCTGCTGAAGCTTTTGCAAGAGGCATATATACCCCTCGGGTCCCAGCAAGTTTTCACCAAGGTGGTAGGACCCAGCGATCCATTTCGGCCCTTTGCATACCTTGTTTATTCGTGTAGCCTGCCTTCCAGATAATCAATATGCACTTGCTTAGCATTTTATCCATTGGGTTATTATGGAATCAAACTAATCAAGAGTTCTAGACTTTGACAGGTTCTTCTTATTTGCTTTCATGTTACTATAGACAACTATGCCTATGGTCTTGAAGTTCTATCACACCACATGTAGTCACTTACATGTATACTTACTTACTCTTTAGGTATTTACAACACCACTGGTCACTATATGATAAAAGTGTGAAAATTAATCGTAAGAAATTTATATTAGTTCAAGTTTGCTCTGTGTGGATTTATTGTTTATTGTTCTGTTTCAGTGATGTTCTTTGACATTTTGAATTTTCTTAAGGGAAAATATATCACCTACGGGGTCAAAGCCAGTTCCCCAATGGTATCAGCTGCAGCTTTTGCAAGAGACATATATACCCCTCGGGTCCCAGCAAGTTTTCACCAAGGTAGTAGGACCCAGCGATCCATTTCTCCCCTTTGCATACCTTGTTTATTCGTGTAGCCTTCCCTACAGATAATCAATATGCACTTGCTTAGCATTTCTTCTATTGGGTTATTATGAAATCAAACTAATCAAGAGTTCTAGACTTTGACAGGTTTTTCTTATTTGCTTTCATGTTACTATAGACAACTATGCCTATGGTCTTGAAGTTCTATCACACCACATGTAGTCACTTACATGTATGCTTACTTGGCATATGTAACTCTTAAGGTATTTACAACACCACTGGTCACTATATGATAAAAGCGTGAAAATTAATCGTAAGAAATTTATTTTAGTTCAAGTTTGCTCTGTGTGGATGTATTGTTCTGTTCCAGTGATGTTCTTTGACTAAATCTGAAGGGAAAAGATATCACCTACGGGGTCAAAGCCTGTTCCCCAATGGTATCTGCTGAAGCTTTTGCAAGAGGCATATATACCCCTCGGGTCCCAGCAAGTTTTCACCAAGGTGGTAGGACCCAGCGATCCATTTCGGCCCTTTGCATACCTTGTTTATTTGTGTAGCCTGCCTTCCAGATAATCAATATGCACTTGCTTAGCATTTTATCCATTGGGTTATTATGGAATCAAACTAATCAAGAGTTCTAGACTTTGACAGGTTCTTCTTATTTGCTTTCATGTTACTATAGACAACTATGCCTAGGGTCTTGAAGTTCTATCACACCACATGTAGTCACTTACATGTATGCTTACTTGACATATGTAACTCCTTAGGTATTTACAACACCACTGGTCACTATATGATAAAAGTGTGAAAATTAATCGTAAGAAATTTATATTAGTTCAAGTTTGCTCTGTGTAGATTTATTGTTCTGTTTCAGTTATGTTCTCTGATTAAATCTGAAGGGAAAAGATATCACCTATGGGGTCAAAGCCTGCTCCCCAATGGTTTCTGCTGACACTTTTGCAAGAGGCATATATACCCCTCGGGTCCCAGCAAGTTTTCACCAAGGTGGTAGTACCCAGCGATCCATTTCGGCCCTTTGCATACCTTGTTTATTCGTGTAGCCTGCCTTCCAGATAATCAATATGCACTTGCTTAGCATTTTATCCATTGGGTTATTATGGAATCAAACTAATCAAGAGTTCTAGACTTTGACAGGTTCTTCTTATTTGCTTTCATGTTACTATAGACAACTATGCCTAGGGTCTTGAAGTTCTATCACACCACATGTAGTCACTTACATGTATGCTTACTTGAGATATGTAACTCCTTAGGTATTTACAACACCACTGGTCACTATATGATAAAAGTGTGAAAATTAATCGTAAGAAATTTATATTAGTTCAAGTTTGCTCTGTGTAGATTTATTGTTCTGTTTCAGTGATGTTCTCTGACTAAATCTGAAGGGAAAAGATATCACCTATGGGGTCAAAGCCTGCTCCCCAATGGTTTCTGCTGACACTTTTGCAAGAGGCATATATACCCCTCGGGTCCCAGCAAGTTTTCACCAAGGTGGTAGGACCCAGCGATCCATTTCGGCCCTTTGCATACCTTGTTTATTCGTGTAGCCTGCCTTCCAGATAATCAATATGCACTTGCTTAGCATTTTATCCATTGGGTTATTATGGAATCAAACTAATCAAGAGTTCTAGACTTTGACAGGTTCTTCTTATTTGCTTTCATGTTACTATGGACAACTATGCCTAGGGTCTTGAAGTTCTATCACACCACATGTAGTCACTTACATGTATACTTACTTGACATATGTACTCTTTAGGTATTTACAACACCACTGGTCACTATATGATAAAAGTGTGAAAATTAATCGTAAGAAATTTATATTAGTTCAAGTTTGCTCTGTGTGGATTTATTGTTTATTGTTCTGTTTCAGTTATGTTCTTTGACATTTTGAATTTTCTGAAGGGAAAATATATCACCTACGGGGTCAAAGCCAGTTCCCCAATGGTATCAGCTGCAGCTTTTGAAAGAGACATATATACCCCTCGGGTCCCAGCAAGTTTTCACCAAGGTGGTAGGACCCAGCGATCCATTTCTCCCCTTTGCATACCTTGTTTATTCGTGTAGCCTTCCCTACAGATAATCAATATGCACTTGCTTAGCATTTCTTCCATTGGGTTATTATGAAATCAAACTAATCAAGAGTTCTAGACTTTGACAGGTTTTTCTTATTTGCTTTCATGTTACTATAGACAACTATGCCTAGGGTCTTGAAGTTCTATCACACCACATGTAGTCACTTACATGTATGCTTACTTGGCATATGTAACTCTTAAGGTATTTACAACACCACTGGTCACTATATGATAAAAGCGTGAAAATTAATTGTAAGAAATTTATTTTAGTTCAAGTTTGCTCTGGGTGGATTTATTGTTCTGTTTCAGTGATGTTCTGTGACTAAATCTGAAGGGAAAAGATATCACCTATGGGGTCAAAGCCTGCTCCCCAATGGTATCTGCTGACACTTTTGCAAGAGGCATATATACCCCTCGGGTCCCAGCAAGTTTTCACCAAGGTGGTAGGACCCAGCGATCCATTTCGGCCCTTTGCATACCTTGTATATTCGTGTAGCCTGCCTTCCAGATAATCAATATGCACTTGCTTAGCATTTTATCCATTGGGTTATTATGGAATCAAACTAATCAAGAGTTCTAGACTTTGACAGGTTCTTCTTATTTGCTTTCATGTTACTATAGACAACTATGCCTAGGGTCTTGAAGTTCTATCACACCACATGTAGTCACTTACATGTATGCTTACTTGACATATGTAACGCCTTAGGTATTTACAACACCACTGGTCACTATATGATAAAAGTGTGAAAATTAATCGTAAGAAATTTATATTAGTTCAAGTTTGCTCTGTTTATATTTATTGTTCTGTTTCAGTGATGTTCTGTGACTAAATCTGAAGGGAAAAGATATCACCTATGGGGTCAAAGCCTGCTCCCCAATGGTTTCTGCTGACACTTTTGCAAGAGGCATATATACCCCTCGAGTCCCAGCAAGTTTTCACCAAGGTGGTAGGACCCAGCGATCCATTTCGGTCCTTTGCATACCTTGTTTATTCGTGTAGCCTGCCTTCCAGATAATCAATATGCACTTGCTTAGCATTTTATCCATTGGGTTATTATGGAATCAAACTAATCAAGAGTTCTAGACTTTGACAGGTTCTTCTTATTTGCTTTCATGTTACTATAGACAACTATGCCTAGGGTCTTGAAGTTCTATCACACCACATGTAGTCACTTACATGTATGCTTACTTGACATATGTAACGCCTTAGGTATTTACAACACCACTGGTCACTATATGATAAAAGTGTGAAAATTAATCGTAAGAAATTTATATTAGTTCAAGTTTGCTCTGTGTAGATTTATTGTTCTGTTTCAGTGATGTTCTGTGATTAAATCTGAAGGGAAAAGATATCACCTATGGGGTCAAAGCCTGCTCCCCAATGGTTTCTGCTGAAGCTTTTGCAAGAGGCATATATACCCCTCGGGTCCCAGCAAGTTTTCACCAAGGTGGTAGGACCCAGCGATCCATTTCGGCCCTTTGCATACCTTGTTTATTCGTGTAGCCTGCCTTCCAGATAATCAATATGCACTTGCTTAGCATTTTATCCATTGGGTTATTATGGAATCAAACTAATCAAGAGTTCTAGACTTTGACAGGTTCTTCTTATTTGCTTTCATGTTACTATAGACAACTATGCCTAGGGTCTTGAAGTTCTATCACACCACATGTAGTCACTTACATGTATGCTTACTTGACATATGTAACGCCTTAGGTATTTACAACACCACTGGTCACTATATGATAAAAGTGTGAAAATTAATCGTAAGAAATTTATATTAGTTCAAGTTTGCTCTGTGTAGATTTATTGTTCTGTTTCAGTGATGTTCTGTGATTAAATCTGAAGGGAAAAGATATCACCTATGGGGTCAAAGCCTGCTCCCCAATGGTTTCTGCTGAAGCTTTTGCAAGAGGCATATATACCCCTCGGGTCCCAGCAAGTTTTCACCAAGGTGGTAGGACCCAGCGATCCATTTCGGCCCTTTGCATACCTTGTTTATTCGTGTAGCCTGCCTTCCAGATAATCAATATGCACTTGCTTAGCATTTTATCCATTGGGTTATTATGGAATCAAACTAATCAAGAGTTCTAGACTTTGACAGGTTCTTCTTATTTGCTTTCATGTTACTATAGACAACTATGCCTATGGTCTTGAAGTTCTATCACACCACATGTAGTCACTTACATGTATACTTACTTACTCTTTAGGTATTTACAACACCACTGGTCACTATATGATAAAAGTGTAAAAATTAATCGTAAGAAATTTATATTAGTTCAAGTTTGCTCTGTGTGGATTTATTGTTTATTGTTCTGTTTCAGTGATGTTCTTTGACATTTTGAATTTTCTTAAGGGAAAATATACCACCTACGGGGTCAAAGCCAGTTCCCCAATGGTATCAGCTGCAGCTTTTGCAAGAGACATATATACCCCTCGGGTCCCAGCAAGTTTTCACCAAGGTAGTAGGACCCAGCGATCCATTTCTCCCCTTTGCATACCTTGTTTATTCGTGTAGCCTTCCCTAAGGATAATCAATATGCACTTGCTTAGCATTTCTTCTATTGGGTTATTATGAAATCAAACTAATCAAGAGTTCTAGACTTTGACAGGTTTTTCTTATTTGCTTTCATGTTACTATAGACAACTATGCCTATGGTCTTGAAGTTCTATCACACCACATGTAGTCACTCACATGTATGCTTACTTGGCATATGTAACTCTTAAGGTATTTACAACACCACTGGTCACTATATGATAAAAGTGTGAAAATTAATCGTAAGAAATTTATATTAGTTCAAGTTTGCTCTGTGTGGATTTATTGTTTATTGTTCTGTTTCAGTGTTGTTCTTTGACATTTTGAATTTTCTGAAGGGAAAATATATCACCTACGGGGTCAAAGCCAGTTCCCCAATGGTATCAGCTGCAGCTTTTGAAAGAGACATATATACCCCTCGGGTCCCAGCAAGTTTTCACCAAGGTGGTAGGACCCAGCGATCCATTTCTCCCCTTTGCATACCTTGTTTATTCGTGTAGCCTTCCCTACAGATAATCAATATGCACTTGCTTAGCATTTCTTCCATTGGGTTATTATGAAATCAAACTAATCAAGAGTTCTAGACTTTGACAGGTTTTTCTTATTTGCTTTCATGTTACTATAGACAACTATGCCTAGGGTCTTGAAGTTCTATCACACCACATGTAGTCACTTACATGTATGCTTACTTGGCATATGTAACTCTTAAGGTATTTACAACACCACTGGTCACTATATGATAAAAGCGTGAAAATTAATTGTAAGAAATTTATTTTAGTTCAAGTTTGCTCTGTGTGGATTTATTGTTCTGTTTCAGTGATGTTCTGTGACTAAATCTGAAGGGAAAAGATATCACCTATGGGGTCAAAGCCTGCTCCCCAATGGTATCTGCTGACACTTTTGCAAGAGGCATATATACCCCTCGGGTCCCAGCAAGTTTTCACCAAGGTGGTAGGACCCAGCGATCCATTTCGGCCCTTTGCATACCTTGTATATTCGTGTAGCCTGCCTTCCAGATAATCAATATGCACTTGCTTAGCATTTTATCCATTGGGTTATTATGGAATCAAACTAATCAAGAGTTCTAGACTTTGACAGGTTCTTCTTATTTGCTTTCATGTTACTATAGACAACTATGCCTAGGGTCTTGAAGTTCTATCACACCACATGTAGTCACTTACATGTATGCTTACTTGACATATGTAACGCCTTAGGTATTTACAACACCACTGGTCACTATATGATAAAAGTGTGAAAATTAATCGTAAGAAATTTATATTAGTTCAAGTTTGCTCTGAGTAGATTTATTATTCTGTTTCAGTGATGTTGTGTGACTAAATCTGAAGGGAAAAGATATCACCTATGGGGTCAAAGCCTGCTCCCCAATGGTTTCTGCTGACACTTTTGCAAGAGGCATATATACCCCTCGGGTCCCAGCAAGTTTTCACCAAGGTGGTAGGACCCAGCGATCCATTTCGGCCCTTTGCATACCTTGTTTATTCGTGTAGCCTGCCTTCCAGATAATCAATATGCACTTGCTTAGCATTTTATCCATTGGGTTATTATGGAATCAAACTAATCAAGAGTTCTAGACTTTGACAGGTTCTTCTTATTTGCTTTCATGTTACTATAGACAACTATGCCTAGGGTCTTGAAGTTCTATCACACCACATGTAGTCACTTACATGTATACTTACTTACTCTTTAGGTATTTACAACACCACTGGTCACTATATGATAAAAGTGTGAAAATTAATCGTAAGAAATTTATATTAGTTCAAGTTTGCTCTGTGTATATTTATTGTTCTGTTTCAGTGATGTTCTGTGACTAAATCTGAAGGGAAAAGATATCACCTATGGGGTCAAAGCCTGCTCCCCAATGGTTTCTGCTGACACTTTTGCAAGAGGCATATATACCCCTCGGGTCCCAGCAAGTTTTCACCAAGGTGGTAGGACCCAGCGATCCATTTCGGCCCTTTGCATACCTTGTTTATTCGTGTAGCCTGCCTTCCAGATAATCAATATGCACTTGCTTAGCATTTTATCCATTGGGTTATTATGGAATCAAACTAATCAAGAGTTCTACACTTTGACAGGTTCTTCTTATTTGCTTTCATGTTACTATAGACAACTATGCCTAGGGTCTTGAAGTTCTATCACACCACATGTAGTCACTTACATGTATACTTACTTACTCTTTAGGTATTTACAACACCACTGGTCACTATATGATAAAAGTGTGAAAATTAATCGTAAGAAATTTATATTAGTTCAAGTTTGCTCTGTGTGGATTTATTGTTTATTGTTCTGTTTCAGTGATGTTCTTTGACATTTTGAATTTTCTTAAGGGAAAATATATCACCTACGGGGTCAAAGCCTGCTCCCCAATGGTATCTGCTGAAGCTTTTGCAAGAGGCATATATACCCCTCGGGTCCCAGCAAGTTTTCACCAAGGTGGTAGGACCCAGCGATCCATTTCGGCCCTTTGCATACCTTGTTTATTCGTGTAGCCTGCCTTCCAGATAATCAATATGCACTTGCTTAGCATTTTATCCATTGGGTTATTATGGAATCAAACTAATCAAGAGTTCTACACTTTGACAGGTTCTTCTTATTTGCTTTCATGTTACTATAGACAACTATGCCTAGGGTCTTGAAGTTCTATCACACCACATATAGTCACTTACATGTATACTTACTTGACATATGTACTCTTTAGGTATTTACAACACCACTGGTCACTATATGATAAAAGCGTGAAAATTAATCGTAAGAAATTTATATTAGTTCAAGTTTGCTCTGTGTGGATTTATTGTTCTGTTTCAGTGATGTTCTGTGACTAAATCTGAAGGGAAAAGATATCACCTATGGGGTCAAAGCCTGCTCCCCAATGGTATCTGCTGACACTTTTGCAAGAGGCATATATACCCCTCGGGTCCCAGCAAGTTTTCACCAAGGTGGTAGGACCCAGCGATCCATTTCGGCCCTTTGCATACCTTGTTTATTCGTGTAGCCTGCCTTCCAGATAATCAATATGCACTTGCTTAGCATTTTATCCATTGGGTTATTATGGAATCAAACTAATCAAGAGTTCTAGACTTTGACAGGTTCTTCTTATTTGCTTTCATGTTACTATAGACAACTATGCCTAGGGTCTTGAAGTTCTATCACACCACATGTTGTCACTTACATGTATGCTTACTTGACATATGTAACGCCTTAGGTATTTACAACACCACTGGTCACTATATGATAAAAGTGTGAAAATTAATCGTAAGAAATTTATATTAGTTCAAGTTTGCTCTGTGTAGATTTATTGTTCTGTTTCAGTGATGTTCTGTGACTAAATCTGAAGGGAAAAGATATCACCTTTGGGGTCAAAGCCTGCTCCCCAATGGTTTCTGCTGACACTTTTGCAAGAGGCATATATACCCCTCGGGTCCCAGCAAGTTTTCACCAAGGTGGTAGGACCCAGCGATCCATTTCGGCCCTTTGCATACCTTGTTTATTCGTGTAGCCTGCCTTCCAGATAATCAATATGCACTTGCTTAGCATTTTATCCATTGGGTTATTATGGAATCAAACTAATCAAGAGTTCTAGACTTTGACGGGTTCTTCTTATTTGCTTTCATGTTACTATAGACAACTATGCCTAGGGTCTTGAAGTTCTATCACACCACATGTAGTCACTTACATGTATACTTACTTGACATATGTACTCTTTAGGTATTTACAACACCACTGGTCACTATATGATAAAAGTGTGAAAATTAATCGTAAGAAATTTATATTAGTTCAAGTTTGCTCTGTGTGGATTTATTGTTTATTGTTCTGTTTCAGTTATGTTCTTTGACATTTTGAATTTTCTGAAGGGAAAATATATCACCTACGGGGTCAAAGCCAGTTCCCCAATGGTATCAGCTGCAGCTTTTGAAAGAGACATATATACCCCTCGGGTCCCAGCAAGTTTTCACCAAGGTGGTAGGACCCAGCGATCCATTTCTCCCCTTTGCATACCTTGTTTATTCGTGTAGCCTTCCCTACAGATAATCAATATGCACTTGCTTAGCATTTCTTCCATTGGGTTATTATGAAATCAAACTAATCAAGAGTTCTAGACTTTGACAGGTTTTTCTTATTTGCTTTCATGTTACTATAGACAACTATGCCTAGGGTCTTGAAGTTCTATCACACCACATGTAGTCACTTACATGTATGCTTACTTGGCATATGTAACTCTTAAGGTATTTACAACACCACTGGTCACTATATGATAAAAGCGTGAAAATTAATTGTAAGAAATTTATTTTAGTTCAAGTTTGCTCTGTGTGGATTTATTGTTCTGTTTCAGTGATGTTCTGTGACTAAATCTGAAGGGAAAAGATATCACCTATGGGGTCAAAGCCTGCTCCCCAATGGTATCTGCTGACACTTTTGCAAGAGGCATATATACCCCTCGGGTCCCAGCAAGTTTTCACCAAGGTGGTAGGACCCAGCGATCCATTTCGGCCCTTTGCATACCTTGTATATTCGTGTAGCCTGCCTTCCAGATAATCAATATGCACTTGCTTAGCATTTTATCCATTGGGTTATTATGGAATCAAACTAATCAAGAGTTCTAGACTTTGACAGGTTCTTCTTATTTGCTTTCATGTTACTATAGACAACTATGCCTAGGGTCTTGAAGTTCTATCACACCACATGTAGTCACTTACATGTATGCTTACTTGACATATGTAACGCCTTAGGTATTTACAACACCACTGGTCACTATATGATAAAAGTGTGAAAATTAATCGTAAGAAATTTATATTAGTTCAAGTTTGCTCTGAGTAGATTTATTATTCTGTTTCAGTGATGTTGTGTGACTAAATCTGAAGGGAAAAGATATCACCTATGGGGTCAAAGCCTGCTCCCCAATGGTTTCTGCTGACACTTTTGCAAGAGGCATATATACCCCTCGGGTCCCAGCAAGTTTTCACCAAGGTGGTAGGACCCAGCGATCCATTTTGGCCCTTTGCATACCTTGTTTATTCGTGTAGCCTGCCTTCCAGATAATCAATATGCACTTGCTTAGCATTTTATCCATTGGGTTATTATGGAATCAAACTAATCAAGAGTTCTAGACTTTGACAGGTTCTTCTTATTTGCTTTCATGTTACTATAGACAACTATGCCTAGGGTCTTGAAGTTCTATCACACCACATGTAGTCACTTACATGTATACTTACTTACTCTTTAGGTATTTACAACACCACTGGTCACTATATGATAAAAGTGTGAAAATTAATCGTAAGAAATTTATATTAGTTCAAGTTTGCTCTGTGTGGATTTATTGTTTATTGTTCTGTTTCAGTGATGTTCTTTGACATTTTGAATTTTCTGAAAGGAAAATATATCACCTACGGGGTCAAAGCCAGTTCCCCAATGGTATCAGCTGCAGCTTTTGCAAGAGACATATATACCCCTCGGGTCCCAGCAAGTTTTCACCAAGGTAGTAGGACCCAGCGATCCATTTCTCCCCTTTGCATACCTTGTTTATTTGTGTAGCCTTCCCTACAGATAATCAATATGCACTTGCTTAGCATTTCTTCTATTGGGTTATTATGAAATCAAACTAATCAAGAGTTCTAGACTTTGACAGGTTTTTCTTATTTGCTTTCATGTTACTATAGACAACTATGCCTATGGTCTTGAAGTTCTATCACACCACATGTAGTCACTTACATGTATGCTTACTTGGCATATGTAACTCTTAAGGTATTTTCAACACCACTGGTCACTATATG
Organism: Scardinius erythrophthalmus; assembly: GCF_964197995.2. Taxonomy (NCBI): domain Eukaryota; kingdom Metazoa; phylum Chordata; class Actinopteri; order Cypriniformes; family Leuciscidae; genus Scardinius; species Scardinius erythrophthalmus. Next base: position 41,482,371 of record NC_138234.1, read on the forward strand.
ATAAAAGCGTGAAAATTAATCGTAAGAAATTTATTTTAGTTCAAGTTTGCTCTGTGTGGATGTATTGTTCTGTTCCAGTGATGTTCTTTGACTAAATCTGAAGGGAAAAGATATCACCTACGGGGTCAAAGCCTGTAGCCCAATGGTATCTGCTGAAGCTTTTGCAAGAGGCATATATACCCCTCGGGTCCCAGCAAGTTTTCACCAAGGTGGTAGGACCCAGCGATCCATTTCGGCCCTTTGCATACCTTGTTTATTCGTGTAGCCTGCCTTCCAGATAATCAATATGCACTTGCTTAGCATTTTATCCATTGGGTTATTATGGAATCAAACTAATCAAGCGTTCTAGACTTTGACAGGTTCTTCCTATTTGCTTTCATGTTACTATAGACAACTATGCCTAGGGTCTTGAAGTTCTATCACACCACATGTAGTCACTTACATGTATGCTTACTTGACATATGTAACTCCTTAGGTATTTACAACACCACTGGTCACTATATGATAAAAGTGTGAAAATTAATCGTAAGAAATTTATATTAGTTCAAGTTTGCTCTGTGTAGATTTATTGTTCTGTTTCAGTGATGTTCTCTGATTAAATCTGAAGGGAAAAGATATCACCTATGGGGTCAAAGCCTGCTCCCCAATGGTTTCTGCTGACACTTTTGCAAGAGGCATATATACCCCTCGGGTCCCAGCAAGTTTTCACCAAGGTGGTAGTACCCAGCGATCCATTTCGGCCCTTTGCATACCTTGTTTATTCGTGTAGCCTGCCTTCCAGATAATCAATATGCACTTGCTTAGCATTTTATCCATTGGGTTATTATGGAATCAAACTAATCAAGAGTTCTAGACTTTGACAGGTTCTTCTTATTTGCTTTCATGTTACTATAGACAACTATGCCTAGGGTCTTGAAGTTCTATCACACCACATGTAGTCACTACATGTATACTTACTTGACATATGTACTCTTTAGGTATTTACAACACCACTGGTCACTATATGATAAAAGCGTGAAAATTAATCGTAAGAAATTTATATTAGTTCAAGTTTGCTCTGTGTGGATTTATTGTTCTGTTTCAGTGATGTTCTGTGACTAAATCTGAAGGGAAAAGATATCACCTATGGGGTCAAAGCCTGCTCCCCAATGGTATCTGCTGACACTTTTGCAAGAGGCATATATACCCCTCGGGTCCCAGCAAGATTTCACCAAGGTGGTAGGACCCAGCGATCCATTTCGGCCCTTTGCATACCTTGTTTATTCGTGTAGCCTGCCTTCCAGATAATCAATATGCACTTGCTTAGCATTTTATCCATTGGGTTATTATGGAATCAAACTAATCAAGAGTTCTAGACTTTGACAGGTTCTTCTTATTTGCTTTCATGTTACTATAGACAACTATGCCTAGGGTCTAGAAGTTCTATCACACCACATGTTGTCACTTACATGTATGCTTACTTGACATATGTAACGCCTTAGGTATTTACAACACCACTGGTCACTATATGATAAAAGTGTGAAAATTAATCGTAAGAAATTTATATTAGTTCAAGTTTGCTCTGTGTAGATTTATTGTTCTGTTTCAGTGATGTTCTGTGACTAAATCTGAAGGGAAAAGATATCACCTTTGGGGTCAAAGCCTGCTCCCCAATGGTTTCTGCTGACACTTTTGCAAGAGGCATATATACCCCTCGGGTCCCAGCAAGTTTTCACCAAGGTGGTAGGACCCAGCGATCCATTTCGGCCCTTTGCATACCTTGTTTATTCGTGTAGCCTGCCTTCCAGATAATCAATATGCACTTGCTTAGCATTTTATCCATTGGGTTATTATGGAATCAAACTAATCAAGAGTTCTAGACTTTGACAGGTTCTTCTTATTTGCTTTCATGTTACTATGGACAACTATGCCTAGGGTCTTGAAGTTCTATCACACCACATGTAGTCACTTACATGTATACTTACTTGACATATGTACTCTTTAGGTATTTACAACACCACTGGTCACTATATGATAAAAGTGTGAAAATTAATCGTAAGAAATTTATATTAGTTCAAGTTTGCTCTGTGTGGATTTATTGTTTATTGTTCTGTTTCAGTTATGTTCTTTGACATTTTGAATTTTCTGAAGGGAAAATATATCACCTACGGGGTCAAAGCCAGTTCCCCAATGGTATCAGCTGCAGCTTTTGAAAGAGACATATATACCCCTCGGGTCCCAGCAAGTTTTCACCAAGGTGGTAGGACCCAGCGATCCATTTCTCCCCTTTGCATACCTTGTTTATTCGTGTAGCCTTCCCTACAGATAATCAATATGCACTTGCTTAGCATTTCTTCCATTGGGTTATTATGAAATCAAACTAATCAAGAGTTCTAGACTTTGACAGGTTTTTCTTATTTGCTTTCATGTTACTATAGACAACTATGCCTAGGGTCTTGAAGTTCTATCACACCACATGTAGTCACTTACATGTATGCTTACTTGGCATATGTAACCCTTAAGGTATTTACAACACCACTGGTCACTATATGATAAAAGCGTGAAAATTAATTGTAAGAAATTTATTTTAGTTCAAGTTTGCTCTGTGTGGATTTATTGTTCTGTTTCAGTGATGTTCTGTGACTAAATCTGAAGGGAAAAGATATCACCTATGGGGTCAAAGCCTGCTCCCCAATGGTATCTGCTGACACTTTTGCAAGAGGCATATATACCCCTCGGGTCCCAGCAAGTTTTCACCAAGGTGGTAGGACCCAGCGATCCATTTCGGCCCTTTGCATACCTTGTATATTCGTGTAGCCTGCCTTCCAGATAATCAATATGCACTTGCTTAGCATTTTATCCATTGGGTTATTATGGAATCAAACTAATCAAGAGTTCTAGACTTTGACAGGTTCTTCTTATTTGCTTTCATGTTACTATAGACAACTATGCCTAGGGTCTTGAAGTTCTATCACACCACATGTAGTCACTTACATGTATGCTTACTTGACATATGTAACGCCTTAGGTATTTACAACACCACTGGTCACTATATGATAAAAGTGTGAAAATTAATCTTAAGAAATTTATATTAGTTCAAGTTTGCTCTGTGTGGATTTATTGTTTATTGTTCTGTTTCAGTGATGTTCTTTGACATTTTGAATTTTCTGAAAGGAAAATATATCACCTACGGGGTCAAAGCCAGTTCCCCAATGGTATCAGCTGCAGCTTTTGCAAGAGACATATATACCCCTCGGGTCCCAGCAAGTTTTCACCAAGGTAGTAGGACCCAGCGATCCATTTCTCCCCTTTGCATACCTTGTTTATTTGTGTAGCCTTCCCTACAGATAATCAATATGCACTTGCTTAGCATTTCTTCTAATGGGTTATTATGAAATCAAACTAATCAAGAGTTCTAGACTTTGACAGGTTTTTCTTATTTGCTTTCATGTTACTATAGACAACTATGCCTATGGTCTTGAAGTTCTATCACACCACATGTAGTCACTTGCATGTATGCTTACTTGGCATATGTAACTCTTAAGGTATTTTCAACACCACTGGTCACTATATGATAAAAGCGTGAAAATTAATCGTAAGAAATTTATTTTAGTTCAAGTTTGCTCTGTGTGGATGTATTGTTCTGTTCCAGTGATGTTCTTTGACTAAATCTGAAGGGAAAAGATATCACCTACGGGGTCAAAGCCTGTTCCCCAATGGTATCTGCTGAAGCTTTTGCAAGAGGCATATATACCCCTCGGGTCCCAGCAAGTTTTCACCAAGGTGGTAGGACCCAGCGATCCATTTCGGCCCTTTGCATACCTTGTTTATTCGTGTAGCCTGCCTTCCAGATAATCAATATGCACTTGCTTAGCATTTTATCCATTGGGTTATTATGGAATCAAACTAATCAAGAGTTCTAGACTTTGACAGGTTCTTCTTATTTGCTTTCATGTTACTATAGACAACTATGCCTTGGGTCTTGAAGTTCTATCACACCACATGTAGTCACTTACATGTATGCTTACTTGACATATGTAACTCCTTAGGTATTTACAACACCACTGGTCACTATATGATAAAAGTGTGAAAATTAATCGTAAGAAATTTATATTAGTTCAAGTTTGCTCTGTGTAGATTTATTGTTCTGTTTCAGTGATGTTCTCTGATTAAATCTGAAGGGAAAAGATATCACCTATGGGGTCAAAGCCTGCTCCCCAATGGTTTCTGCTGACACTTTTGCAAGAGGCATATATACCCCTCGGGTCCCAGCAAGTTTTCACCAAGGTGGTAGTACCCAGCGATCCATTTCGGCCCTTTGCATACCTTGTTTATTCGTGTAGCCTGCCTTCCAGATAATCAATATGCACTTGCTTAGCATTTTATCCATTGGGTTATTATGGAATCAAACTAATCAAGAGTTCTAGACTTTGACAGGTTCTTCTTATTTGCTTTCATGTTACTATAGACAACTATGCCTAGGGTCTTGAAGTTCTATCACACCACATGTTGTCACTTACATGTATGCTTACTTGACATATGTAACGCCTTAGGTATTTACAACACCACTGGTCACTATATGATAAAAGTGTGAAAATTAATCGTAAGAAATTTATATTAGTTCAAGTTTGCTCTGTGTAGATTTATTGTTCTGTTTCAGTGATGTTCTGTGACTAAATCTGAAGGGAAAAGATATCACCTTTGGGGTCAAAGCCTGCTCCCCAATGGTTTCTGCTGACACTTTTGCAAGAGGCATATATACCCCTCGGGTCCCAGCAAGTTTTCACCAAGGTGGTAGGACCCAGCGATCCATTTCGGCCCTTTGCATACCTTGTTTATTCGTGTAGCCTGCCTTCCAGATAATCAATATGCACTTGCTTAGCATTTTATCCATTGGGTTATTATGGAATCAAACTAATCAAGAGTTCTAGACTTTGACGGGTTCTTCTTATTTGCTTTCATGTTACTATAGACAACTATGCCTAGGGTCTTGAAGTTCTATCACACCACATGTAGTCACTTACATGTATACTTACTTGACATATGTACTCTTTAGGTATTTACAACACCACTGGTCACTATATGATAAAAGTGTGAAAATTAATCGTAAGAAATTTATATTAGTTCAAGTTTGCTCTGTGTGGATTTATTGTTTATTGTTCTGTTTCAGTGATGTTCTTTGACATTTTGAATTTTCTTAAGGGAAAATATATCACCTACGGGGTCAAAGCCAGTTCCCCAATGGTATCAGCTGCAGCTTTTGCAAGAGACATATATACCCCTCGGGTCCCAGCAAGTTTTCACCAAGGTAGTAGGACCCAGCGATCCATTTCTCCCCTTTGCATACCTTGTTTATTCGTGTAGCCTTCCCTACAGATAATCAATATGCACTTGCTTAGCATTTCTTCTATTTCTTGTATGCTTACTTGACATATGTAACTCCTTAGGTATTTACAACACCACTGGTCACTATATGATAAAAGTGTGAAAATTAATCGTAAGAAATTTATATTAGTTCAAGTTTGCTCTGTGTAGATTTATTGTTCTGTTTCAGTGATGTTCTCTGATTAAATCTGAAGGGAAAAGATATCACCTATGGGGTCAAAGCCTGCTCCCCAATGGTTTCTGCTGACACTTTTGCAAGAGGCATATATACCCCTCGGGTCCCAGCAAGTTTTCACCAAGGTGGTAGTACCCAGCGATCCATTTCGGCCCTTTGCATACCTTGTTTATTCGTGTAGCCTGCCTTCCAGATAATCAATATGCACTTGCTTAGCATTTTATCCATTGGGTTATTATGGAATCAAACTAATCAAGAGTTCTAGACTTTGACAGGTTCTTCTTATTTGCTTTCATGTTACTATAGACAACTATGCCTAGGGTCTTGAAGTTCTATCACACCACATGTAGTCACTTACATGTATGCTTACTTGACATATGTAACTCCTTAGGTATTTACAACACCACTGGTCACTATATGATAAAAGTGTGAAAATTAATCGTAAGAAATTTATATTAGTTCAAGTTTGCTCTGTGTAGATTTATTGTTCTGTTTCAGTGATGTTCTGTGACTAAATCTGAAGGGAAAAGATATCACCTATGGGGTCAAAGCCTGCTCCCCAATGGTTTCTGCTGACACTTTTGCAAGAGGCATATATACCCCTCGGGTCCCAGCAAGTTTTCACCAAGGTGGTAGGACCCAGCGATCCATTTCGGCCATTTGCATACCTTGTTTATTCGTGTAGCCTGCCTTCCAGATAATCAATATGCACTTGCTTAGCATTTTATCCATTGGGTTATTATGGAATCAAACTAATCAAGAGTTCTCGACTTTGACAGGTTCTTCTTATTTGCTTTCATGTTACTATAGACAACTATGCCTAGGGTCTTGAAGTTCTATCACACCACATGTAGTCACTTACATGTATACTTACTTGACATATGTACTCTTTAGGTATTTACAACACCACTGGTCACTATATGATAAAAGCGTGAAAATTAATCGTAAGAAATTTATATTAGTTCAAGTTTGCTCTGTGTGGATTTATTGTTCTGTTTCAGTGATGTTCTGTGACTAAATCTGAAGGGAAAAGATATCACCTATGGGGTCAAAGCCTGCTCCCCAATGGTATCTGCTGACACTTTTGCAAGAGACATATATACCCCTCGGGTCCCAGCAAGTTTTCACCAAGGTGGTAGGACCCAGCGATCCATTTCGGCCCTTTGTATACCTTGTTTATTCGTGTAGCCTGCCTTCCAGATAATCAATATGCACTTGCTTAGCATTTTATCCATTGGGTTATTATGGAATTAAACTAATCAAGAGTTCTAGACTTTGACAGGTTCTTCTTATTTGCTTTCATGTTACTATAGACAACTATGCCTAGGGTCTTGAAGTTC